>NW_028146766.1:0-677845 GCF_055883805.1 Amblyomma maculatum | reverse complement strand
CCAGCAGAGAGCGTGATGATCAGTGACCACATAAAATGGTCGGCCATAGACATACGGACGGAATTTGCCGATGGCCCAAATAATGGCCAAGCATTCTCTTTCCGTAACAGAATAATTGGACTCTGCCTTGGTCAAGGTGCGGCTTGCGTACGCCACCACATAGTCTCGGATACCAGGTTTGCGTTGGGTGAGAACGGCGCCTATCCCAATACCGCTAGCGTCAGTGTGAATCTCAGTTGGCGCATTCGGGTCGAAGTGGCGGAGGATGGGAGGCGAAACTAAAAGACGGCGTAAAGTGTTGAAGGCGTCATGCAAGCAGGTGTCCATGCGCAGAGGTCGGAGCTGCCGGAGAGGAGCTGGATGAGAGGAGCAATAATAGAAGCGAAATTTAAGATGAAGCGGCGAAAGTAGGAGCACAGGCCAATGAAACTTCGTAGCTGCTTCAGTGATTTTGGGCGTGGGAATTCGGCAACTGCACGAAGTTTGGTGGGATCGGGAAGAATGCCATCCTTAGAAACGACATGACCTAGAATTGTTAGTCGGCGAGCAGCAAAGCGGCACTTCTTCAGATTCAGTTGGAGGCCGGCGGTAGCGAGACAAGTGAGAACGTCCTTCAGTCGGAGCAGGTGGGATTGAAAATCGGTAGAAAAGACTACGATATCATCGAGATAGCAAAGACAGGTTCGCCACTTGAATCCACGAAGCACAGTGTCCATGAGGCGTTCAAATGTGGCCGGGGCGTTGCAAAGCCCAAAGGGCATGACGTTGAATTCATATAATCCATCTGGTGTGATGAAGGCAGTTTTAGAGCGGTCAGCGTCAGCCATTGGCGCCTGCCAGTAGCCAGATCGTAAATCCAACGAGGAGAAAAACTCGGCGCCCTGCAAGCAGTCTAGTGCGTCATCAATGCGTGGCAGAGGATAGACGTCCTTGCGCGTGATCTTGTTGAGCCGGCGGTAGCCGACACAAAACCGGAAGGAGCCATCTTTCTTAGGTACCAACACAACTGGAGACGCCCAGGGACTGTGGGCTGGCCGAATGACACCACGACGGAGCATGTCGTCCACATGATCAGCAATTACTTGGCGCTCCGAAGCCGACACGCGATAGGGGCGCTGGCGCAAAGGTGCAGTTTTACCGGTGTCGATGGTGTGCTCTACGACAGACGTGCGGCCCAAGTCAATTTGAGGAAAGTCGAATGAAGAAGCGAAGGTCTGCAAGAGGGCGACAAGTTGATCACGTTGCGCAAGTGGAAGATCAGCATCAATAGCATGTTGGAAAACGTCGGAGGGTGTCGAAGCGGGCGCAACATCGCAAGAGCACAGACTAACGTCGAAGGAGGGGGTTGAGTCAGCAAGAGTGGTGATATGACTGGGATCAAGCTCTTCAAGACGTCCAATGCATTCGCCACGGAGCAGGACTGCTGGGCAAGAAAATGGATTCGAGGCGTAAAGTGCACTCTTGCCGTCTTGAACTTCGAGAACTGCGAACGGAAAAAGGAGGCAGGGATGACGGGAGGTGGCTTCGGAAGGTGTAAAAATCGCAGTCAAAGGAGTTACCCACTCACAAGACAGTGGTACGAGGGCAGCAGAGAACGGAGGAATGTCGGTGTCATGGGCGACGAGAAGTTTTGCAGTGCGGGGAGGGGTATCACAGAAGGGGGCATCACAGAGGGGGGCGAAGGCAATTTGCGCACGAGCACAGTCAATAACGGCTTGATGAGTCGATAGAAAATCGTATCCGAGGATGATATCATGCGAGCAGTTCGGCAGAACAATAAACTCGATGGGGTACAAGACGTCTTGAATGAGCACACGGGCTGTGCAAGATGCGGAGGGGTGAATGTGCTGTGATGAGGCGGTGCGGAGCGAAAAGTCGGAAATCGGAGTGGTCACTTTGCGAATTCGACGGCAGAGCGCTTCACTGATGACGGAGACGGCTGCACCGGTATCGACGAGAGCGAGAACTGTGGCGCCTTCTACAGAAACTTTGATAACATTAGCGGGACGACATGGAGGACTTGAGGAATTCGAAACAAGCGCAGTTCTTGCCCCCGGAACTGCGACTGTTAGTTTCCCTCAACGGTGCTGGTAGAACGTCGCAGCATTGGAGAAAGCGATCGGCGCCGAGGAGAATGTGATCGACGAGTGGTATAGGTTTGGCGATCTTGTGGGACAAATTGAGAACCGGGCGGAATCATTTGCGAGCGTGAGTCGGTATCGTACGGGTAAAGTCGAATGTCAGGCTGTGAAGGTTGGAGGCGCTGGCGACAAAGGCGCGCAACATGGCCCGGCCGACCGCAGGCATAGCAAATCGGAAGGTTGTCCGTAGTACGCCAAGGTTTCATAGGATGTGGGCGAAACCTTGAGGGTGGGGCTTGAAACGAAGGCTCAGCATGCGGCGGTGAACGGTAGGCAGGGACCTGCACATAGGAGCCAGACGTTGGCGAAGGTGGTGGCCTAGCCGTTACTTGGGCATACGTGAGAGGTGCCGTCACAGGCGGCACCACGGGGTTGGACGGCAAGACATCAGCGACGTGTTCTTGCACGACACGGCGTATAGCAGGGGCCAAAGATGGAGCCAGTTCAGGAACGAGGCGGCCCGAGTCTTGAAAATGGGGAAGGAGTGAGATTTGACGTGCGACCTGTTCACGAATAAAATCTTTGATCTTTTGATTCAGCGGGCTCCCTTCAGAAGTTGGCGAACCACCCAGGGCTAATGCGGATACGCCTTCGTCGCACACACTGGAGCGGCGCCTAGAAGCGCGCCGCTTGCGGAGCTCGTCGTAGCTCTGGCAAAGCTCCACGAGTTCACTAACGCTGGTGGGATCTTTCGCTACCAGCATCTGGAAGGCGTCCTCAGAAATGCCCTCGAGGATGTAGCGGATTTTGTTTGCTTCCGGCATGGCCGGCTCGACTCGTTTGCAGAGATCAACGACGTCTTCTATGTAGCTGGTAAAGGTCTCATCAGCGCGCTGAACACGATCGTGTAAACGTTGTTCGGCACGAAGCTTACGCTCTGCCGGGCGGCCGAACACTTCCGCGAAATTCTTTTTAAATGTCGACCAAGATGACAGGTCAGCCTCATGGTTGCGAAACCACAGGTTCGCCACGTCCGTCAGATAGAATATGACGTTACTGAGCTTGTATGAGTCATCCCACTTGTTGTAGCTGCTTACTCTTTCATAGGATGACAGCCAGTCGTCGACATCTTGATCGGCCGTGCCGCTGAACAGGCAAGGGTCACGCTGGCGCACGACGCCAGCACACATGATCGTGGGTGGAACGGCCGGCAGCGTCGAAGTGGACTCGTCTTGCATGGCGGTCGTAGAGGGTAGTTTACGGCTTCGCAGTTCCAGTTTGGGTGGGATCGTTTCCGGCACCTCCGCCAATTGTAATAGGGCGTTTATTGACGCTCAGATGGAGAGCTGTGAGGACAGGACCTTGCAACGGTGAGCCTAGCGTACTTCTTTGTCTTCGTCGCACAACGCACAGTTGCATGTCGATGGCTGAAGTGCTGACTATCACAGTACACATTTTGCAAGTATTGCTGCTCCACTTCATGAACTACTTAAAGCACGCAGCCCTTTCGTGTGGACAGAACAGTGCGAAGCTGCTTTTAATAACCTGAAGCACGCCCTCACATCAGACCCTGTTCTTCGCCACTTCGGTAACAGCGCTCCAACTATCCTGCACACTGATGCCAGTGGTCTCGGTCTTGGCGCTGTACTTCTGCAGCGCGATGCAACTTCGCGTGAGAAAGTGATTGCCTTCGCCAGTCGGACTATCACTCCATCTGAGAAAAATTACACCATTACCGAGCAGGAGTGCCTTGCCGTCGTATGGGCTGTCCAAAAGTTTCGCCCCCACCTATACGGTCGGCACTTCCCAGTTGTGACCAATCATCATGCCCTTTGGTGGTTGTCTTCGCTCAAAAATTTGACAGGCCGACTTGGCCGTTGGATTCTACGCCTGCAAGAATACAATTTCGACGTCACTTATAAATCGGGTCGCCAACACCAAGACGCCGACGCTCTTTCTCGCTATCCACTTTCGGAATCGGCTTGCTGTTTTTCTTCCCAATGCATTTCCACCTATGACCACAGCCGACCATCTCTTTCCCCGACGTATATTACAAGTTTCACTTGACGACTCTGAGAACAAACACGCTCTCCGCTCACAGCAATTAGCCGATGCCTACTGCCGTGAAATCATCGACCGCCTTATTGGCGCTTCGGACCCACCCAATGCTCGGCTTCGCCGACAACTCCGCAATTTCAAGCTCGAAGATGGCATCCTATTCCGCTTCGTGTATTGCCCTGATGGAACTCGCTGGATCCCAGTCGTGCCGCGTGTGCTTCGCCCACGTATACTGGCGGCTCTCCGCGATGACGCTACTGCAGGTCACCTTGGTGTTGACAAAACCTACCACCACATGAAAAAACGATTCTTTTGGCCTGGCCTATCTTCCAGCGTTGCCAAATACGTCGCATCCTGCCCTCTGTGCCAACCTCGCAAACGGCCGACTTCTTCGCCCGCTGGCCTTCTACAACCTGTTCCCTGTCCCGCCACGCCATTCGACGTAGTCGGCATCGACTTATATGGTCCCCTACCTCTCTCCGAGGGGGGTAACCATTAATTTATAACAGCTGTCGACCACCTTACACGCTACGCTGAGACAGCACCTGTACCGACCGGTTCCGCTCAAGAAGTAGCAAATTTCTTTTTGCGATCAATTGTATTGCGTCATGGCGCTCCTCGGCTGCTCCTAAGTGACTGCGGGACGGCCTTCTTATCGACAATCGTTGCCGAAGTTTTTTACGCGTCATCCACCCTTCATAAGACAACCTCAAGCTACCATCCCCAGACTAACGGGCTGACTGAGCGATTTCACCGCACCTTATCGGATATGATCTCCATGTACATCACACCGGATCATCGAAATTGTGACACTATTCTACCATTCGTCACTTTCGCCTATAACACAGAAGTACAGCGGACTACCGGTTATTCTCCATTTTTCCTCGTTTATGGCGGTCCTCCCACTACAATTCTCGACGCTTCCTTCTTCTCTACGCCCGACTACTCCACATCAGTACCTACCCAGTTCTTATCTCGTGTGGCCAGATGACGTCATCTTGCCCGCCTGAACACAGCAGCGTGCCAGGAAGACCGGAAGAGTCGCTACGATTCTACGCATCGCGTGGTCTCTTATCGTCCCGGTGACGAAGTACTGCTTTATACACCACTGCGCACCCCTGGCCTTGGTGACAAATTCCACCACCGCTACCTTGTTCCCTACGAGATCATCAGCCAAACTTCTCCAGTTAACTACAAAGTCACGCCTGTTGATCACCCAGCCGATCGACGCCACCGTGGAACTGAAATTGTTCATGTTTCTCGCTTGAAACCGTTTGTGCGCCGCGGTACATCGGTTAGTTAAAAGCGGCCAGTCTGGCCGCTTCCAACCCCCCGGGCAGATTGTGTGAGCCTTCTGTGGACCTTCTTTCATTTTTACATGCCATGATCTTCTTCTTTCATTTGTACATACCATCATCATCGTCGCGCGGCGCCGGCTCCGGCGCGCGCCTGGGTTCGTGATCAGATTAAAACGCAAGACAAGGCTTCGCTGTCCTTGCCGTCACGACCTCGCCGTCTCGACCTTGCCTTCTTTTACAATAATAATAATAATAATAATAATAAAAATAATTGGTTCACATGAAAGGAAAGACGCAGTATCTGTCACAAGGTTTCTGTGGACATCTGAACCGAGCCGTAGAGCAAGGAAGGAATGTGAAAGAGAAAGTGGAAAGAGAGAACGAGGAGCCGTAGCGGAGGGCTACGGAGTAATTTCGACCACCTGGGGAACTTGCAGTGACATGACACACCTCGCGGACGCCTCTTGGTTTCACCTCAGTCGAAACGCAGCCGCACCCCAACACGGAAAGGCATACATCAATCTATCGGAAAGTTGAA
Organism: Amblyomma maculatum; assembly: GCF_055883805.1. NCBI lineage: Eukaryota > Metazoa > Arthropoda > Arachnida > Ixodida > Ixodidae > Amblyomma > Amblyomma maculatum. The sequence goes on along the minus strand of NW_028146766.1, from coordinate 671,870 downwards.
ACAACTAATGAGCTCCTCCTAAATATCGCATTAGGAAGTAACGTAATCGTCGGCAATTTTTTTCTTTATTGCCGCCGCAATTGCATAGTCGAAAAGAAAAGCATTAACTACCAAACCAATGGCGCACAAGGCGCAAAGGTTTTCTCATCATTGTCTTTGTCTTAAAAAAACTGTTTCTCAGCAAAAGTTTTATTACACGTTTACATTGACATGTGGGATGACAAATTACCAAAACTGAAAACGTACATGGTTAAAAATGGTACTTAGCATCAAAGTTGCAAAGAGAGTTGGAAAGCATCTACGCGGACGATGTGACCGTCTGGATGTGCGAAGGGAACGACTCGTACATCACATCCAGGCTCCAAGAGGCAGCAGATATAATCAGCAAACACGCGGAGGACGTAAGTCTATGCTGTTCGCCAGAAAATTCGGAGCTCCTGGTAATGACCAGCAGTAATGGGAAGATAACTACAGATATCAAAATTAAAGTAAACGGGAACGAAGTCCCGAAAGTCGATAAAATTAGAATATTAGGTATGATTATCAACCGCAGGGGTAGTAAAAAAAGCCTGATTAAGAAATTAAAAGATCAGGCGGAGCTCGTAGTCAGATTATTTACGAAGACGTCCAACAGAAGGAGTGGTCTCACCGAGGCTAGTAGACTCAGACTCGTACAAGCTTTTGTCACGAGCAGAATCTGCTACGCGACTCCATCCCTAAATATCAACAAGACCGAAGAACGCGAATTAAATACCATAATTAGGAGATGCACGAAGTTCGCTCTAGGACTCCCCATAATTACTTTTAACGACATTCCAGAGAAAATTTGGTTGCATAATGAGTGGAAAGAGCTAGCTAGCTGCGGAGGTTAGGCTGTCCCAGACAGAGCGACTCGCAGGAGCGCCGGCGGGTAGAGAAATCCTCGACTGGGTAAACCTACTAGCGCCCGGGGAAGGCGAAAGTGTCAGAGAAAGTATAGATTGAGAAATCAGAAAGCATCTATAAGTCTCGCCCATACCGAAGAACATACATTCTGTACACGACGAGGGGAGGAGGAAAAGCAGAGCTAAGCACCTCGCTAACTAATTGGACAAATTCCCGCCGGGATCTGTCGCCTACACCGATGTATCGATCGGGAAAGAAGGCGACGTAACCTCGGTCACCCTATTGGACACCGTCATCGCCATAGGAATCGAAAGAATCCGAGATCTACGGCAGGTAGAGGCGGAGGAGATTGCAATAGCCATTGCCATTGCACGACCAGGCGTGAAACACGTCATCAGCGATAGCAAAGCGGCGGTTAGGAATTTTAGCAAGGGTAGAGTCAGCAATCGTGCTGCAAAAATTCTGAACGAGTCGTCTCTCGCCGAAAGCGTGACCATAATCTGGACCCCAGCACACGCCCGTCTCGCCGGCAACGACGCTGAACTCACGTTCGCCCGCTCCTCGCTACCTAGGGGTGCTGCGGACGTCTCCACAAGAACGTTTAAAAGCAAATAATGTATTGGTACGTTTAGGGATGTTACCGACAACCTGGAGAAAGACCGGAGGATATATCCGCCACCGGATAGATCCCTGAGTAAAAAGGAATCATACGACTGGAGACGACTCCAAGCTCGAAATTTGTTTGGCCGCTGTGGAGGAGTTGGACGGCTGCCAGAGGGCGGAAGAGGGATGGTGCAGAAACCGCAATTTGCAAATTTTGCGGCCATATGGCAACATTAGATCACATAATATGGAGATGCGTTCGAGCCCTAGGGCGCAACGCGATTAAAGCTAGTGACGAATGGGAGACCACGCTAAGAAGCTCCGAAGAAAAAACAGTGATTCGCCGTCCGCCTGGCGGCTGAGGTTGAAGACCTCTTCTCCTAGACGGGGCCGGGTGTCTTCCGGCCGTGGTACGACAGACTGCCTCCCCGGACGCCTCCGTGCGAACCCAGAGGTGGCTGCCGCGCCATATTCGGCGCAAATAAATGTTCTTCCTCCTCCTCCTCCGCTGCCTCGTGCGGACCGAAGAGAAAATAGAGAAAAAAGAAAAAGAAGAGGGATCAGCCGTCGTCCACCACCGAAGCGTTGGCGGGTGCTATGACGCCCTACATTTGCGATAATGCGGCCAGTTGTGCGGCAGCACTAAAATCCCCGAGTGGTCGAAATTACTCCGTGGCCCTCCAATGCGGCACCTCATTTTCTCTTTCTGCGTTCTCTCCAAACTACTTCGCTTCTCTGACGGCTCGGTTCAGCTGTCCGCTGAGTAGCCTGACAGGTACTGCGCCTTTCCTATAAACCATTTTATTTAGACATGAAATGGACGCGGGATATATCGAATTGTTACGGAATATTCGCTACCAATACAGGATATCGCGATGGGTTAGCCTAGAAGCCCTGTGCCTCTTTTAGAAATAACCGCACCCACAAATGGTCCATATTTGAAATGGCATGTGCTGCGATATAAACTATCCAGTTTTTATTAGTATGGCAAACTCTTTTCTGAGAGATCACGTCTTTGGCGCTATAGATGACCTAGCAGCTTTTTAAAAGCTGTCTTATGAATTGTCAGGATTCGTCCCAATACATAGAGTAAGAAGGCTACACAAGTGATATTGTTGCAAAGAACCTGTATGAGATAAATTTTCAGTGTATGTACATGACTGAGGGCTTGTCAGACCAGTAAGTGTAAAAAACAATGTACTTTAGTTTTGTAGAATAATATGAAAAATAAATTTTTTTTAAAAGTATAGTTCACAAAAACACTACCACGTGTCTCTCGAATTTGAACGCCTCATTCACTCCTTACAATCCTCCTACGTGGTTGGGGGAGACGCGCCAGCAGTATTCATGCTTTGTGCGTTCACGCCCAGCCCTTAGAGGCCAGTTTACTATTTTCTGTTTTTTTTTTCCCACCTATGGTGTCCCAGGGACAGAAAGGATCAGCCCCTCAAGGGTTGATCAAATCCATCTTCATGTATACTCTTTTCGTGTAATTAAATGTATTTCTCCTCCTCCTCCTCATTCGGTTCAGCACCGTAAAAAGTTACATTTTTTTTTTTCATAAAACACCGCGTATTAAGCACACTCCCCTGTAATCGAGTGTGCGAAATCTCAGGGCAGCATTTTTGTCTATTTCAGTATTTAAATTTTACAATTTGGTCTTTTCTAGAGAAGCGACAGAGGATTAAGCATCAGGTTTAACCAGAATTCGTTTCGCCCGCTAATCATTCCATTATCTTTGCACCACGCTGCTACAAATACCTGCGCTATGTCTGGTTCGCCCACCCTTTTCACGACGGCACGCACCGCCACATTACCCTGCCAGATCCCTCAGGCTTATCAACGGTGCTCGTTACACAGCTCGTCGCTGTTCTCGGTACGGTCTACGCAATGAATGCTTGAATGCAACAAGTGAAGTGACGCGCTGATCTCCAGCGCGATGCTGCATTTGAGAAATCTGGCTATTTTAAACACAGAAACGCGAGCGTCCTTCCGAAGATGGCTAAAAAAATAAAAATAAAAAGGGATGCCTCGCGCTACCGCCACAATGCCGTGACAAAACTTGCAGATCACGTAAGTAATAGGCTGTCAGATAAGTGAACAAGAGTGCATGCTCCTTAAGAATCGCGGACCCGTACCGAATTCCTGCTAGGAGTGACGACTATAATCAAAGCAAATAAGTTTTCCCGCATGGCTGCATATATAGCCCCTACCACCGCTGCAGCGCGGCTCCCTTGGAATGCTTGTGCACTTACTCCACTGCGGATGAGTCGCATAAATCAAACACGTAGTGATTAGAGTATAAGCTTTGCTCTTCGCACTGCAAATACCTAGGTCATGTGGCGCCGCAAATTTTGCCTTCAACCGAGAAAAGAAAATGCACGGGTCTGCCAGGTAGCTCTAGTTGAGCGACCACCTCGCGCGGACAGAGGAGTAATGAGAGAAATAAAAAGAAACAAAGAGAAAGAAGCTCCTCGCAACAGCCGCCAGCGAAACGTTGGCGGGTGCCGTGACGGCACGCATAATAAATACCAAAACGCCGGTGGCAAAGCAGCCTCCGCCGAAAACGGCCACGGAGGGCCGAGAGCTATCACTGTTCTGAAAAGCGAGAGCATTTGCAGCGCTATATATACGGCTAGTCACGTGGTCTGGCGATCACGCCATCGACGCAAGAGAAGCGAGCGCACGCGCTTTCTCACGCCACGCGCACGCGCAGCCGCTCCTCGTGGTTTCAAGGCCATTGCGCTGCTTTGCACACCTTGGAGGGATTTCGCTTTAGTTTGTTGCTACAAGGGCTTGCTCTGACTGCGTGGCTGCCACACCTTGTTTGTGTCAGCTTAGCCTAAAAGCCCTGTGCCTCTTTTAGAAATTACTTCACTCGCAAAATTTAACTTGTCCGTGATTGACAAGCGCATGTGCTGCGCTATAAACAATCCAATTTATCTTAGTATAGCAAAATGCGTTCTGTGGGATTGTGTCTTCGACACTATAGATGGGTTAGCGTGGTGTTAAGCACTGTAACTTGAAGTGAGGAAAGAGTCTTCAAGGTTTGTGTCCGTAACTTTCCTCGGCTCGCGTGCGCACAGCTTTGAAACGGCTCATCATTTGATGATACGCTATCAATGATATGCGAAAGCGCTGGACAAAGCCAAGGTTGCCGCGGCCAGGAGGTTGTCCTTGAAGTCCATGTAAGACGCCCGATTACTGTCCGCAGCATCCGGTGTCATACGCGACCGCTGGCGGATGCGTTTTGATTGAGGCTCAAGTAGAAGTCAGTGCGCTGTACAACCCCAGCGGATGTGCATAGGCATGTATGTACTTAGGAAGTGGAGGGTCCTGGCTGTTTTGCGGAACCCACGCAAAAAGTCATGCTTCCGAAGCTGTATGGGATAATTACAATGTTCTACACAAATTTACATGAAGAACTGACAACGCCAGTGGCAGGAAGTATTCCTCCGACGATTTTCTACAACATTTATCCTTGTTGTGAACGGCATAGTGACCGCGCCTATCCTTACGTACTTGGAAGGGAGGGACGTACGTTTAATGTTATGATGGTCTGATTCCATAGAGTAATAAGGCTACGCAAGTGTTAATGTTGCAAAGTTCCTGTATTAGATATATATTCAGTCTATGTTGTGAACAAAAGTGGTATACAACACTCAACCGGTGGCGGAGCTCGGGAAAACTGCATTGCGACTTGATCTAACAACAGCTATCGGGATCGAGACAAAAGTGGCGGTGGCGCATTTTATAAAGGTGCACATGTCACGGCCGCTGTCTCTACCGCTATATGGCATTATTATGCCGTTTTCCCCGAGCTCCGTCACTGGCTGAGTCTCGTATACCACTTTTGTTCACGACTATACATGACTGAGTGCTTGTCAGACTAATATGTGTCCCAGAGAAATGTGCCTGAGGATTGTAGATTATTATGAAAAATAAAAATCTTTTAAACGGTCAGTGATCCGATAGTTGTTACACGTGGAATACGGCAAGGATGCCCACTCTCATCTATTCTCTACGTGCTTTGCAAAGAGCCTTTATTGCAGCAGATCCAAAACTACAGATCTATACGTGGTTTCCCTCTCCCAGGTCAGGGTGAGGTGATGGTTTCAGCAGTCATAATCTGCGAGTGCTTGCCAAATTTGCTCCATACCAGTCTTACTCTTCTTGTTATTTCCCATTCATGGTCCGTATCTGCGGTTGCTACCTGTCCTATGTGGACATATCGCTTTACTACTTCCAGTGCTTCGCTACCTAACGTAAACTGCTGTTCCTCCTCGAGACTTTTGAACATTACCTTAGTCTTCTACATTTTGATTTTAAAGTCTACCTTATTACTTTTCCTGTCTAGGTCATCAATCATTCTTTGCAATTTATCTCCCGAGTTACTTAGTAAGGCAATGTCATCAGCAAATCACAGATTGCTGAGGAATTCTCCATCTACCCCTCTCCCTAACTGCTCGCGTTTCAAATCTTTGACTACTTCCTCTATGCAAGCAGTGAATAGTTCTGGGGAGATCGTGTCTCCTTGCCTAGCACCTTTGTTTATAGAAAATTTGTCACCTTATGCAGAACTATGGTCGCTGTGCAGTCACTTTAAATATCTTTCAGTACTTTCATATACGGCTCGTCTACAGCCTGATTTCGCAATGCCTGCATGACCGCCGAGGTTTCGACTGAGTCAAATGCTTTTTCGTAATCAGAGAATGCTATGTATGAGGGCTGGTTGTATATCCTGAGAATTCAATTACCTGGTTGATGGCATGGATATGAAGAATAGTAGAGTGCACCCTTTCCGAAAACCTGCTTCATCTTTTGTTTTATTGCCGTCTAAAGTTTTTCTGATTTTATTAGCGATTATCTTAGCCCCTTAGGATAGTTGAAAGTGGTTTGGCTTTGATTTTATTAGCCTGATTTTATTAGCCTTGTATACCACGTATCTTAGCCTCCTTAGGATAGTTGAAAGTGGTTTGGCTTTGGTTTGTCTCATTTGCATTTGGTCTCATTCATTCATGACTTGTCTAATACGCACAATATACACATAAAGGTATATATGTACGTCTTTTACGGGGAACGTTCGGAGCCTAGGCAACAGTTTTGTTTGAGACTCCAGGTCACCGGATTTTTTGGCGCCATTATTGTGCTCCGTTCTCCTAGGGCTGAAATTTGGTGCTTCGACGAAGCCCACGATGAAGCGCAGATAAAACTCGCTGACCGGAAATGCGATCAACAAATAATGGAGGCCGAGAGGCACATACGAAGAAGCAATAATTTATACGCCGTGTGATCGCATCGCGACTCCTCAAGGTTCCTGGCTGGCTTATACGCTGGCTGGCCTAAGCCTGGTAGCGAAAAAAAAAAAGAAACTGTCAGAGATCATATTGCAATAAGCGAGTAATTGTCACTGGCATCTTAATCAGCGTATCCATGTGGCATAAAATATTTGAGAAAGTTATGTATACCTTCAATTTGTTGATGTATCTTCGTCAGTGGCGGAAAATTGAAAAGCTGCCCATGTGCAGAGCAATGTTTTATCCCGTTAATTAAATAATATATAATTAAATTATTAATAATTTATACTGTGGCCTTGTTTCCAAGACCTTGGCAGGGTGGATACAGAAAAAATAAAAAAAACGAAGTATACAAAATGCAGCGGTACATAACGGAAGACGCATGACGTACTCACTACGTGCACACACAAGCATCAGCTGAAATGCGACGCAACACAAAAACACAACTGTAACTGAAAAAATAAATACAAAAAGATCAAACGCCACATAAACACAAATGAGATTGAAATAATAGCACTGAGCATTGGGTTACAATGTTGTTAGTTAGATTGTTCCATTTATTAATACTTCTAGAAAAAAAATCAAAACTTGAAGCAATTCTTTCTAGTAAGTAATGGTGTTATTATCAGCGCGTGGCGTTGTCACGTAGTGTAGCCAGCATAAAAACCCAAAGGGATCGTATTAGCCCAAGGGAATGATATTAATTGAGAGCTTCCCTCCTGGTGTGCCCCTTTCCCTCTTGTTTTTTTTTTTACGCCTTCCGTCCCTCTTCTCTCATGGAGAGGTTGGGGTGGCAATGGGCACAGGCATCTTAACGCCGTCTACCTTTCCTCCCAACCAATTTTTCCAAGGTTAAACGTTGTATCTTGAAGCTCGACGGCGTGTGACAAAACTAACTATGCGAGTCTGGTTGGCACCTGGCAATTGATCTGCCTGTGAATGCAACGCGCTGGACAGACGTGATCTCTGACGCATACATACACATAGAAGAGCCGTAAAGCAAACAGCAAACGCAGAAAGAAGTAATTATACTCCGAAAGGCATAGCCTATTATTGTTATTTGTTTTGTTTTCAGCTGATTCATAAAACTGGTATAGACGACTAATGTGTTGTTGATCTCCGTTGCTGGTACACCATGCGAGCGAACATAAGCAATTTAAATAAAGTCCAGAGCTAAACATGTTACGTTCAGTATGGAGCGCACCTTTACGTCTCAACATGTCGAGCCCACAAAGTATTTGGCCATTGTTGTCCCTTGGGGAGCTTGTTGAGAGAACGTCTTAGTCGCGATGCCCTCTAGGAACGAGGTCTACTGAGTTCTAGACTAAGGTGGCGCAACTTGTAAATAATCTTTGAAAGCGCAGCTGTCGTCGTAGCCGCATCGTATGTCTCACCGACGGCCAAAGAGCGCGTACCATGCGCACCCGTGATCTCACGGTGCACTTCTTAGCCGCGCGGCGAGGAAAAAAGAAATAGGCACGAACATCGGCTAAATGCTTGCGGCTAGCTTTAGTGCTCATCGTTTTTCTCGTTTGCGTTCTTGCGCCGCACCTGAGTGTAAACGCCAACGAGTTAGAGACAAACGCGAACGCTAGCTGGTCAGAAAAGCACTTGCTGGTAAGACGGCTGACTACCGTTTTCTCCTCTGTTCATATGATGCAGCGGTACGTCATAACTCAACCAGAGGCGGTTGGCAGGCCTGTGCATTTTCTTTTCCACCTTCCTACAGTCGCAGCAACAACCAAGCGGCTTTTTAAACAATGTGTTCCTCCAAAATACTTCCCAGGTCGTATCTGGATTCAGGGCGTTTGTGGTGGTAATGTATCAACATTTCACTGTGGTGTTAGTGAAAGTGTGAAAATAGTGAAATAGTGAGAAATCATGAGTAAACTTCACCAGAGTACCCAGGTTCGAACCCTACAGCCGGCAGCTGCGTTTTGGCAGCTACAGCCAAAATGCCCTATTACTATCAACGTTCCTTATGAATAGAGAAATGTCACCAGGATATGCTGAAACTCCAACCTCACTCTGATCTGGAAGAGGGAAACCACGTATAAATTTAAAGTTTTGGATCTGCTACAATAAAGGCTCCATACAAAGCACGAAGAAAATAGATAAGAGTGGGCATCCTTGCCGTATTCCACGTGTAATAGATATCGGATCAGGGTCTTTCAAAAATAATTTTATTTTTCTTACTAATCAACAAAACTCAGGTACATTTCTCTCGGACGCTTATTGCTCTGACAAGCACTCAGTCATGTACACTCAACCGGTGGCGGAGCTCGGGAAAAGTGCATTGCGGCTTCATCTAACAACAGCTACTTAGCATCGAGACAATAGTGCCGGTGCCCCATTTTATCCACATGCATATGTCACGCTCGCTGTCTCTACCCCTATATGGTCTTATTATGCCGTTTTCCCGAGCTCCGTCACCGGCTAAGTGTTGTATATCACTTTTGCTCACGAGACACACTGAGTATATATCTCATACAGGAACTTTGCAACAATAACACTTGCGTAGCCTTATTACTCTATGGATTCAGACCATCACACCTTAAAAAATACTTCCCTTCCTTCCACGTACGTAAGAATAGCTGCGGTCATTATGCCGTTCACAACAAGGATAAATCGTCTAAAAAATCGTCAGAGGAATTCTTCCTCCCCGGTGTAGTCCGTTCTTCATTTAAATTTGTGTAGAATATTGTTCTTATCCCATACAGCATCGGAAGCATGACTTTTTGCGTGTGTCCCGCAAAACAGCCAGGACACTCCAATTCCCATGTTCATACATGTTTATGCACATAATAAATTCTACACAAAAAGAGAATTTATTGGGTACATACATACATAGAAAAACACACATTACTCACAAAACAAAGCACTATACAAAACAGTATAGGTTACATATGCATAATAAACTAAAAATAACCCGATTCCCCTGAGAGGAGAAAACAGTATAAACGAGGAGGTTTCTTAAAAAGGACGACAGGCATATCATGTCTGCTGCCTCGTACAACATAGAAGCGTGTGTGCCAGCGCCCCGCAGAAACCGCGTCTCGCCATCAGTTTCTAACAGTCCAGACAGATACTTCCAGATGACGAGGCGCAGCCTCTGCAAGGCTAGGTGCATTGCTCAGCGAGGCACCTGCGATGCCACAACGCAAACGGAACCACACAGAACACAAGGTGTTTAAAAGGGGTGCGTCGGCGCCTTACGCCGGGGTTCATGCGGACGTTAAACATCCTATATGTGAGCCGCCACATTGTTCTCGCAACTACACATTCGAAAAAACATGCGTGAGACTCTCGGGAGCACCGCAGTTGGCGCAGTGTTCATTGGGTACAACACCCCATCTGGCAAGGCGCTGTCTCGTGAGGAGGACGCCCCAGCGCCTAAGTCAGTCAAAATCTGGCACTTCATTAGCAGCCAACAAGCTGCCCACGCTCGCCATTTGCGTACATCGGTCTCTCGTTGCTCATCAGCTGAAACCCTGCAAACGGCTAATAATTGGCTGGAGCGTATGGCTGGTAGGTCGGCTACATTAACATCTCACAGGTCTGCATATAGAGTCGACTTTATCTCGGCAACCTCGCGGTAAAAAGGCAGAGGTCTTTCCGCGTGTGGACCGAGGTATTTTTCGGGTGTAAGCACACGACGCGCCGTGTTCATCCAGTACAGGATTAGCGAGCGACCAGGGTAAGATTCGTCAGCTAATGGCCTCTCTACCAGCCTTAACGCGAGCACTCGAGCCACTGTCGGGATGCACGGAAGGCCAAGGCCTCCCCTGCTCCTCGGAAGGTGTAGGATGTGACGGGCGACTAGCGCTGTCCGGCCATCATAAACAAAAGTTCCTATAAGGGACGCGAGTCTGTTCACCACCCGGCGCGGGATTGTCGCGATACGCGCCACTAGAAAGGTGAAAGCGCACGCTCGTGTCTTGACGACGCTAACTTTAGCATCGTGCGCGAGGTTCAAACTCGCTGCGTCAGAAAGGGCGTGCGTGGCTCGCGAGAGAACTACGTCGCATGTCCTGGGGGAGACTCCGCTTGGCTCAAACAGCACGCCAAGCACACGCACTGCGGCCACAGACGGTACGGCCGCGGCTTAAGGGCCCCTGAACTGACCAAAGCGGAGAGCAGTACTTTTCTTCGGGTGGAGCTGCGCTCTTGATACAGCTGCGTTTTCTTAAAAGATGTTCAGAAAAAAACAAAAACAAGGAAGCTATCATTGTCACGCACGAAGAGTGAGACGTCTTCTGGAAGTTGAGGAAGCGGCGCACAGAAGGAGCCGACAGCTTCTTTAAAATGCTCCTCCTGGTCGAGGCCTTGCGACGAAAAGAGGGCCGAGAAATGCTAGCTAAACGATTTGCGGATGTCCGCGGGTTTCGAAGACGTCGTACCGTCCGCAAATGTGATGCTCTCCACGCGCGTTCGCCTGTTACTGCTCTGGCCAACGGCTCGAGCGTGTCCGAGGTCCGCGGCATCCTCAAGCGGCACGTTTGATGGTCCCGCTGAGTGATGCGCGAGAACTGTCTTCGAGGATGCGGTGATAACGCTCGCGCAGCGTTTCGAGATATTAGCGCATCGCGAACGTAAGCGTTTCGCCGCCCCGTACGATGCGCATATACGGCGCAGAACGTCATTCAGCATGGTCGTCATGCGGACACGGCGCGCCTTCCCCGCACTCACAAGAACATCGCGCCAGCGTGTTTTCAGCGCGTCCCAGGTAACAGGTGTTATGTCACTAACTGTTGCCACAGATAAGCACAACTCTCGGCGTATATCAGTGAAACACTGTTCATCGCGTAGTACCGCTGCATCGATGCGTCTCATCAGGGGGCTGTTTGCACGGCACAGGGCTGCTCGCAGAGTAACCGTGACCGGGAAGTGATCAGTTAGTTTAAGGTCTGGTGGGAAAGGCAAAAAATACCTCGCACTGTAGCAAGTCAGGTGCCATGGCGGAGGGGATGTAAACTCGATCTATTCGGCTCGCGCTCTGGCCCCAGACTTGTGTTGCCTCGAAATGGTCTCTGTGAAGAGTGACCCACGTGTCCTCTAAGCGTAATGATCGCCCTAGTTTTCCGTGTTCTTTCGCGTGGCAATTGGAGGCGCCCTGACCAGGCTCCCTGATGTCGCGCATTGTGTGTAAAACACAATTGAAATCCCCGAGCAGAAAGTGGGGCACGTCGTCGAGAAAGTATGTCATGATGGATCGAAAGAACTAGTTTGTCAGACTACGCGTGACTGGCGCGTACACGTTGACAAAACGAGTCTTGCGGCCATCCAGAAAAAGGTCAACGAGAATCACGCGCCCATCTATGCCATAAGTGCAATGAGCCCTGTATGGTGGTGAAAGAAAGATCCCGCCTATGCCACAACACCGTAAGTCCGTTAACAAAACAAAGGCCTCGACATTGAAACGAGAACGAAAGGAAAGGACATCGGTGGGGGTGCGGAAGTTGCACTCCTGCAAAACCAAAACATCTACTCGATGCGAACGCGCAAGATGAAGCACCTTCCTTTGCTTGTCAGAGTGACGAAACCCTTGCACGTTAAAGGAAGCAAAACGGAAAAAGAGCCATCATAAAAAGGAGGAGGAACAAAGACTACTATACATATCACAGAAACAAAGAAACGGATGCGAACATAACAGACTCGCGGAAAAGTTCGTCGGGCAAAGACTGTAAACGTGTCCGCTAATCGGCACTAGGGAGGCGCTCGGGGAGTTGAGTGTTGATTGCTTCGGGCCCGGGCATCGACATGGTCCGTGTGGCGCGCCTCTGAGCAAACAAAACTACAGTCACACACACACACACACACACACACACACACACACACACACACACACACACACACACACACACTGCATGGAACGCACGCAGGTCAACCTCCGCAGGCCGCAGCGACACAGCCGAGGCGACTATTAGCCGGGAGCGAGAAGCGGTGGCCGCTGGTCGGCGCCGACTGAGCCGCGTCGAAGCCACCGCCAGACCTGCGAAGAGGAGGAGGAGGGTGCGGCCGTTGAGCCTGAGAGGCAGCGCCATGGTGGTTACGACTCGGCGTCCGAGAAGTCCATCTCGGAGCCGTCTTGTGCCTTCCGCACCTTCTTATGAGGCGCTGATGCTTTCGAGGAAGATATACAGCTCTCTGTACCGGACAGGTGACGCTTGCCGTCGTCCGCTAAGAGCGCTTTCATAGCGCGGTCCGTACTCAGGCGTTGCGGCCTCGCGGAGCCAGAGCGTCGTGTCACCGTAACGCCAGACAGGGTGGCTTCCTTACTCGGGAGGAGGGGGGCAGAAGCCGCGGAGTGGAGGAGGCGCGGGGCGTTCAGCAGAGCCTCCAGGTTTGCCGACTTCACATGTGGAGCGGGCGTCTTCTGCAGGTTGTCGCCATGCATCTGCTGGCCCGCCACAGGTTGCGACTCCAATGCTCGGGACTCAGAGCCGGGTACGTCTGAGGAATTTTCGGAGTCGCTCTGTTAGGTTGTCCTCTCCGTCACAAGCTCGCTATCGGGGGAGGGCTCCGTGGTTGCCCCGTAAGAGAGGGCCTAAGACGTGGTCGTCAAGGCCTCGTCGTCGTCCTTCTCTGCATCCCTGCAGGGCTCCTGGGTGTCGCCGTACAGCTCCAGGTTCGCGGCCTTTCCGGGTTGTACGCCAGCCTCCGAGGACGACTTAGCAGCCGCTGCATAAGAGCGTGGTAGAACACAATCCGACGTTGGATGTTCGCCGCCACAGCGCTTGCACGCGGAGTGGCAACTCGCAATATCATGGCCGTAAACGCTGCAACGACCGCAGCGCGCCGCCGAACAAGCAGCGCCAATTTGGCCCTCAACGCCGCACTTGGAACACACGCGTTTCCTTCCTCGATACTCCAGCTTCACGCCGGTCCCAGTTACCATCTGGAAGTTGGGGGGTGACCGCGTCATTTCCAACTTGACCAGCCGCGTCCCGTTCAGGACGTGGCTCCTTGACTGGAACGCTACTTCTGAAACGGATCGGATTTTTCCTTACGGGGAAATCGCCGCAGCGAGAGCCTCGTCGCTGGCGCACGGGGGAGGACGATAGACCGTCACATAAACCACAGGAGTTCCCATCTACTCCAGCGGCACTTCTTTTCCGGCGAGACGCAGGACGCCTGTCGCCACCATTTTGGTCGCTTACGCCATGGCGGACACGGCGCCCAGTACACGAAGACCTCCAAAGTGCTGCAGGTACTGCAGCCCCCCTACTCCTCAAACTCCACGATAGTGTCGATGAGGCTGTCCGCAGGAACAGGTTCCGGAACTGTGAATGTGAAGCACTGCGCCTTGGACGGGCGCAGTGCCGGGGCTGGTCGTTCCATGTCTCTATCCAGGGCCCGGGCAGCCGCGATAGGAACGCGGCGCCGGACAGGCAGGTCCTCCGGGGAGAGTGCAGGAACACTACGGTGCGCAGCAGCCTCCTCAGCAAACACGGGGCCACTACACTTTGATCTTAGCCAAAAGGCCGAGATATTCGGCAATCACATAGAGTTCGACGACAGCGCGCTTGCCTTGTCAGATGGAAGGAAGGATGCACTAAGTACTATCCTCGTGTGAGGGTACAGACCTCAACCTGCGACCATCATCAACCTACGGCAACCCCAGGCAAGGCCTCCCGCACAATAAGGTTTAGGGGTTTTTTTGTTGTTTCGGGGAGTGGGCTTTTCCCAGCCAAGGGGCTCATGCAACCCGGCCTGTTCCCACCGGGGCAGGGTCGCAATGTACATGCACTACGTCCGCACCACCCCGCTGGGTCGAAGACTGACGCGAGCAAGTCTTCTAATATCAAACTTCTAGTTTTCCGTTTTCTTCTTTGAAGATCACCATGGGGTGTCTCTTTGATCATAGCCAAAAGGCCGAGAAGCGATCTCAACCCAAATTCCGAACGTAGAGTTTACGAACCCGCTAGCTCATCCATATTGTTCAAGACGTGATCGCACAGAACACATTTTGCGAAACTAATATAAATTGGATTGTTTATACCGCAGCACATGTGGTTTTTTGATCGCGGACAAGTTAAAGTTTACGAGTGCAGTGATTTCTAAAAGAGGCACAGGGATTTTAGGCTAAGCTGACACAAACAAGGTGTGGAAGCCATGGAGTCTGAGCAAGCCCTTGTAACAACAAACTGACGCGAAATCCCTCCAAGGTGTGTAAAGCAGCGCAATGACCTGGAAACCACAAGGAGCGGCTGCGCGTGCGCGTGACGTGAGAAAGCGCTCGCGTCTCTTGCGTCGGTCGCGTGATCGCCAGACCACGTGACTAGCCGTATATATAGCGTTGCAAATGCTCTCGCTTTTCAGAGCAGTGTTAGCTCTCGGCCCTCCGTGGCCGTTTTCGGCGGAGGCTCCTTTGCCACCGGCTTTTTGGTATCTGTTATGCGTGCCGTCACGGCACCCGCCAACGTTTCGGTGGCGGCTGTTGCGAGGTGCTTCTTTCTGTTTGTTTCTTTTTATTTATCTCATTACTCCTCAAATTTATTTCTCTAATTACTCCTCATTTCTCTCATTACCCCTCTCTCATTACTCCTCGCTCAACTGGAGCTAGCTGGCAGACCCATGCATTTTCTTTTCTCGGTTGAAGGCAAAATTTGCGGCGCCACATGACCTAGGCATTTGCAATGCGAAGAGCAAAGCTTATACTCTAATCACTACGCGTTTGATTTATGCGACTCACCCGCAGTGGAGTAAGTGCACAAGCATTCCAA
Organism: Amblyomma maculatum; assembly: GCF_055883805.1. Lineage (NCBI taxonomy): Eukaryota > Metazoa > Arthropoda > Arachnida > Ixodida > Ixodidae > Amblyomma > Amblyomma maculatum. The sequence goes on along the minus strand of NW_028146766.1, from coordinate 656,359 downwards.
GGGAGCCGCGTTGCAGCGCTGGCAGCGGCTATATATGCAGCCGTGGGGGAAAACTTAATTTCTTTAATTGTAGTTGTCCCTCCTAGCAGGAACTCGGTACGGGTCCGCTATTCTTAAGGAGTATTCACTCTTGTTCATTTATCTGACAGCCTATTACTTACGTGAGCTGCAAGTTTTGTCACGGCATTGTGGCGCTAGCGTGAGGCATCTTTTTTTTAGCCATCATCGGAAGGACGCTCTCGTTGCTGTGTTTAAAATAGCCAGAATTCTCAAATACAGCATCGCGCTGGAGATCAGCGCGTCACTTCACTTGTTGCATCCAAGCATTCATTGCGTATACCTTAGCCGAGAACCGCGACAAGCTGTGTAACGAGCACCGTTGATAAGCCTGAGGGATCTGGCAGGGGAATGTGGCGGTGCGTGCCGTCGTGAAAAGAGTGTGCGAACCATACACAGAGCAGGTATTCGTAGCAGCGTGGTGCAAAGATAATGGAATGATTAGCGGGCGAAACGAATTCTGGTTAAACCTGATGCTTAATCCTCTGTCGCGTCTCTAGAAAAGACCAAATTGTAAAATGTAAATACTGAAATAGACAAAATGCTGCCCTGAGATTTCGCGCATTCGATTACAGGGGAGTGTTCTTAATACGCGGTGTTTTATGAAAAAAAATAGAGCTTTTTAACGCTGCTGAAGCGAAGGAGGATAAGGAGGAAATTTACATTTAATTACTCGAAAAGAGTATATACATGAAGATGGATTGGATAAACCCTTAAGGGGTTGGCCCTTTCGTCCCTGGGACACCACAGGTGAAAAAAAAAATAAAAAAGAAAACCCAGAAAATAGCAAACTGGCCTCGAAGGGCTGGGCGTGTGGCGTGAACGCACAAAGCATGAATACAGCAGGCGCGTCTCTCCCCAACCACATAGGAGGACTCTAAGAAGTGAATGAGGAGTTCAACTTCGAGAGACACGTGGTATTGGTTTTGTGAACTATACTTTTAAAAGAATTTTATTTTCCATAATATTCTACAAAACTAACGTACATTATTTTTACACTTACTGGTCTGACAAGCCCTCAGTCATGCACATACACTGAATATATATCTCATACAGGTTCTTTGCAACAATGACACTTGTGTAGCCTTCTTACTCTATGTATTGGGACAAATCTTGACAATTCATAAGACAGCGTTTAAAAAGCTGCTAGCTCATCTATAGTGCCCAAGACGTGATCTCGCAGAAAAGAGTTTGCCATACTATGAAAAATTGGATAGTTTATATCGCAGCACATGCCACTTCAAATATGGACCACTTGTGGGTGCAATGATTTCTAAAAGAGGCACAGGGCTTTTAGGCTAACGCATCGCGGTATCCTGTATTGGTAGCGAATATTCCGTGACAATTCGATATATTCCGCGACCATTTTATGTCTACATAAAATGGTTTATAGGAAAGGCGCAGTACCTGTCAGGCTCGTCAGCCGACAGCTGAACCGAGCCGTAAGAGAAGGGAAGTAGGTTGGAGAGAACGCGGAAAGAGAAGAAGAGGTGCCGTAGTGGAGGGCCACGGAGTAATTTCGACCACCCTGGTGTTTTAGCAAATGTAGGCCGTCATAGCACCCGCCACCGCTTCGGTGGTCCACGGCGGCTGATGCCACGCGCGCCTTATTCTTTTATTCTTTTTTCTCTATTTTCTCTTGTGTCCGCACGAGGCAGCGGAGGTGGCTCAGCTACAGAGCCAGTAGCAGGCCCTTGCATTTTCTTTTCCTTCTTCCGACAGTCACAACAAGAACAACCCGATGTCTGAAGCCGATTTAAACTTTTACCTTTCCGAGGTACTTCAGGTGTCCACAGAAACAAGTGTGACAGATACTGCGCCTTTCCTTTCGTATAAACCAATTGTACCGGTAAACACTGACGCGTTCAACAGAACGCTGCTAGTGTTCAACAAGGTGCGCGCGGTATTAATTAATTGAGACACAGCAAGCACGATCCTGTCGAAACGCCCTACTGCTGCACGATATTGCATGATTGACTAAGTTAAACTGTCGGTATTTTTATACTGCACTGACAACGTAGAGCACACGGATCCCTTCCCGTTTCGATCCACCAAAACAGAGCCGCCGGCAGTCGGGCTTGAACCTGGGAACTCCGGTACGTTATAGTCACGCTTACCTCGATTACAGTAGAGTCAGATATTTTTTCGAGTACGAAATCACTAATCCGTAGGTTCAGAGCTTAGCAAACTTGTCTAACGCTTGTGTGTCACCTCCGTGTAGACGTCCACCGAGGATTGCGGCAGATGCTCCGGTTTTCTTTTCATAAATACAAACCAACAAAAGCCTTTCTCGCCTGTGTCGGTAAGGTCGCGTCCGCAGCCGTTGTGTCGTTCTCAGAAGAGTTCTAACGAATGGTTGTGATCGATAGAGGATGATATAAGGATGAGGATGATAGAGGATGAGGATGAGCAAAAGCTAACGCTAGCGCAGCACGGAGTGATCGGACGCGTGGCGTACCGGCTCCGTCGATTTTAGGATGGAACCGTGGAAATCTTAACTCCTTCGAAAACTGCGCATCTGCATCCTTGAAGGTAGCATGATCCTGGCAACACCGATCGTATCCAGGTACGCTCAATTTTCGGCCAGTTAGAGCGACTCTTCTTATCAACACGTAGCGGATGAGCTATAGGCACCGTGCAGAAACCCAGGGGGCAGCACTCGCGGCGAATAGGCAGCTCCACGAGTGAGCGCCGGAACAGTTGGGTAGGGAGACGCGCGGCCGCCTAGGCAGGGCGCGCGCTTGAAAAGGCGGCCTGCGCAACGAAATGGTAGCAGTTTTAGCCAGCTAGAGTGACGTAGCGAAGCACAAACGATGCGAGAACCACACGACACAAGACGCAGAGACAGAGACGAGCCCTGGACGCCCGCTGGGCGTTTATTTCTAGGCTGGAAACACGCGAAACGGAAGACGACTGGAGAAGCGCGCGCAGTTGGAAAAGGCCGAGCAAAAAACAAAGGGGGTGGGAGGGTGGGGGCGTAAAAAAACACGGTAAAAATGTAGAAAAATACAAAAAAAACATTTGTGGCGAACAACCCTCCTCCCAAGTGTGGTACAGCTTCACAATGGCCAGCTCGAACGCCTCATGCTGGGGTGGGTGAGATAAAAAAAAAAAGCAAGCTGCGGGGAATCGAGCGGCCGAGAAGGGTGGAACGAGTATGGGAGAAGAATAGGAATGAATGAAGCTGTAGTCGAAGAAGAGAAAAAAGCCTAAAAAAAGGGACAAGCCTTGAAACTCGAGAACGCGATTACCGAGGCCTGAAGATGCCGTAGGCACTGATATTACGCAGACGGATTTTGAAGAGCTTAAGCTGTTTTCTGGTGAGGCGGTTGCCACTTTTCTCGACGATGAAGGAAAGTATGGCAGATGGCACGCGGTCGCTGATACAGCGACACAGCTATGAGAATGGAAACTGCCTGCAGCACCGCACAAACGATCTGCAGTTTCTAATACGCATTCATGTCTTCCTCTGTCACTTGTCAGAATTGTACCATGCTTAATTTTCTTTTTCGTTGAAAGAACGTCCTGCCTCATCCCGACATGAATGCTAGTTTTCTTTCGTTTTTTTTTAACGATCCTTAATGCCTCTTTAACGGTACTTTCAAGTCCTCTGCCACAAAATTAAGTTATGACAGGGGAATGTGACAGGTGGCAGCCAGCCGCTCGACACTTGTTTGGAGCAGGATTGCATGTAATGAATGCAAGATCTGTTCAGAGTGTCCACGAATAATTAAGAAAAACATTTTTTTTAATTTTTTTTAATTATAGTCTCGATTGAGCAGTATCGCATGAGAAACAGCTTATCATTCGAGGTTCAATAACTCAGTAGACATCGAAATGTCATTAACACAACTAAATGAATAAAGCGTATGGAATGGCACCTCCTGAATCACATCTACAGAGGAGGGCGAAGTGGACAGCGAAAGATGGCGAGGAAAAAAAATATCAGGCTGGAGGACGGAGAAAGGAAGCCGCCCAAGAGGAGAAGGAAAGTAGCGGCATAAGCGTGGAAGGAAAGAGTCTGGGAAGAAGAAAAGGAACAAGCTGAGAGGAGGAAAAAAAAATAATGAAAGCAAGCAAGCAAAAAAAAAGTTGCCAAGGCAAACTCGCGAAACTAATGCGCGAGACATAGTAAATGCGCCATTTAAACACTCCATTCCTGTTGATTACTCTCTGCATTGTACTGGTGCTTATGCAAGCTATCGTAGACAGGGAAATATAGACCACAGGACAGCATAAATAAAAAGTATGCAATGAACAACTGCATCCACGAGCGCCGCCCACAGGCGCGCACGGCGGTCCCAGTAGCGCTGATGCCTATGAGCTGCCCAATTTCTTTAAATATTATAATTTTTTTTGCGGTTTGAGAAAGGGTGCTAATGCAGGTGAAGGTATAGTGTGTCCTCTTTCGGGAAAAATGCTTCGCGGTAAATCTGGACGCGGCAATACCCGGGCATGATTGCCAGCTCACTCGATGGAAGGCAGCGATTCGCCTTAGCGTCGCTTCGCTTCGTAAAGCTTATTCGGTGACGCGAAAAATATCTGATCAGGCCAGTGAAAATGTGTGCAACGGCACCAATCCAAGGTCTGCAACCTAGCAATTCATTTGTGACCATAGAATGCTGCGAATCGAAAGAACGAACGGCGAATGCGCCCCACGCACAGCAGATCTGCCGCGTCTCCGCTGCACGGCAGGGCGCACGTCTCCCTACCAAACTGTTCTTCCCGCCGCAAGGGGCGCGCGCGTCGCACCGCGAGTTACTCCTGCACGGTGCCTATAGGCAACTGCTGCGGCTCCCCCGCCGCTGGCCGTAGACGCCCGCTAGAGGACGGGTAACCCGTTTTTTCAGCGTAGCAAGCTGGCCTTTTTCAAGACGTCGACAACCGGCGTCGTCGCCAGCAAAGCGCACGTGGAGCGGCCAAGCCAAAGAGTCCTCTGAACAACGCAGACACGGGAGGCGCCGCGCTCCGTCTTCGAAAGCAACACCGATTTCGTGCCCACTTTCCAAGTGGACGGAAAAACCAACGGTCATGATGAATACTGACGACTTCGTGATCGTGATCAAGCCATGTACGCACTACAGTCGCCTTCAAGACAACGTTTCAGCAGGGTGAGCTCGGCGCTGTCATTTCACAATACATCGGTCGGAAAGAGACAGAACAAGGGTAGAGTGGAGGGGGGAGGCCTCAATTCGGTGGTCGAGCCAACGTTTCGACAAGTGGACTTGTCTTCGTCTAGGCAGAGCTATCATCACTGGCAGTGGTTTAAATGCGGTTTTGCTTCCGAGCAAGCTGGGGACGGAGAGGGAGGAGGGTCAGTGAGAAGAAAGGAGGTCAAGGAGTGCAAAAATAAAAGAAATATTTCTTCAGCGCATATTTCTCAGCCTGGAATCGGTGATCATGTGGCCTGAAAGAAAAAATAAAAACCGGCAGCAGCAGGAAAAGCCGCAATGCGGGGTGGTTATTAGTGGATGGATTCCTCTTAGGCGCATTAGACTGGGTAGACTAGGGGTTGTGGGTTGGTCCCCTCCCATCGCGGTGGTAGTGGACGTGGGAAATCAAGAAGAGGACGCTCGGTGCCTTGCACTCCCCGTACCGTAATCACGCTCGGCACTTGCTGGTTATACAAGGTCCAGTGGGCTCACAAAACGAGATTAGATACAAAACTAAAAAGAAAACGTGACGGAGCGCAGAAAAAAGACTTTCTTTTCTCTTCTTCCTCCATTTTTATTTCCCGCATCTTGTCTTAGCACGTGCTTTGAAGGCCCACATGCTGTCATGTGTACGCTCCAAGTAGCTGAAATGTATATTCATATTCACACATCTTTCCCTTGACGTCCCCCTTGAGAGAGCCAGTTGCAGCCGTTATGCTCTCGTGTAAACCATTTAGTCACTGCGAAGATTTGTGGCTAGCTCGTGATTTTCGTGCAACGCTTGTGGATACCGGCGCCTCGCGATGCAGATAGAGACAGGCTGCACGTGAAATAAAATAAGCAAAATGACGCCGCGTGTTCTTGCAGCGATAGTTACTACAGACTGTAATCGACAATATTTATATTGCTTCCTGCTCAGTTCTTGTGTCGAAGACCTGAATTAACAAACTAAGCGGTTCCATTGCTGTTTATATATCCATTGGTTAATATGAATGTATTTTAAATGAAATGTGCAGTTAGGACGTTGTAATCACACTCGCAGTCTAGAGCAGCTTTGCCTGTTCGGTAGTGTGGCACGGAAGAAACGGCTGCCGTGAAAAGCTGGATTTGATTGGCAATACGAGAATTGAAAAGTAGCATCGCTAAGGCCCCAGACGGATACACTTGTGTTCTGTAGATGTTTATGAAAAATAAAATTTTCTTCAACCATGCGCAGGGGAAACCTGCTGCTTTTTTAAAATGCACATACAGTGTATTTTGCACCATATTTATGTTTTATGAGAATGGAAGTCAATAAACATCTCTTTGCAACTTTGATGCTAAGTACTATTTTTTAATCATGTATATTTTCAGTTTCGGTAATTTGTCATCCCACATGTCAATGTAAATGTGTAATAAAACTTTTGCTAGACAAACCATTTTTAAAACAAAGAAAAAGATGAGAAAACCTTTGCGCCTTGTGCGTCAATGGTTTGGTAGTTAATGCTTTTACTTTCGACAATGCAATTGAGGCGGCACTAAAGAAAAAAATTGCCGACGATTACGTTACTTCCTAATGCGAAATTTGATCAGTTTTTTTGAACTTTTCGATAGATTGATGTATGCGTTTCGGCGTTGGGGTGCGGCTGCGTTTCGACTGAGGTGAAACGAAGAGACGTCCGGGAGGTGTGCCATGTCAGTGCAAGTTAAAGATTCCCAGGTGGTAGAAATTACACCGTAGTCCTCCACTAGGGCTCCTCTTTTTCTCTTTCCACTTTCTCTCTCACATTCCTCCCTTGCTCTACGGCGCGGTTCAGATGTACACAGAAACCTTGCGACAGGTAAGGTACTGTTTCTTTCCTTTCCTGTGAACCGATTATTATTATTATTATTATTAAAACGGTGTAGGGGAAAATACGCACTCTCTTTTGTACTGAAATTCAATTTCATCTATTGTTTACATAAGGGCAAGAAGGCATTACATAAGTAGGGGAGTATCGGTCTTCCTATGGCGAGCTTCCTTGAAACAAAGCACAACACAGAACACACAACATGGGGTTAGCTTCGTATATGCGTTAGTCGCCTGGTGACGTCATCACCAGTCGTGACGGCATGAGGTGATGTGACATCATGACGACGTCACATGTGGTCATGTTTAATGACCAGAACAGACGTCATAATGATGTCAAATCCGGTGATGACGTCACAGACGAATCACGCTCACACGAATTTGACCCCGCCGGGCGTTCGAACCAGGCGTCCGTGCGCGCTATTCATGTGGCGCTTCCTCGAACGCCGCACCACGCAGCATTACAGACTCGATGCAGCAGGCGGCGTTTAAAATTGGTTTACAGGAAAGAAAAGGCGCAGTATCTGCCACAATTCTCCGCCGACACCTTACCCGAGTCGTAAGAAAAAAGAGGAAGTGCTTCCGAACACCGCGCAACAGACGATTTCGCCTCATCGCACTTTAGTAGTCCAAAAAGCTCGCGATGGCATAAATAGAGCTGTCTCTCATTGCTAAACAAGGATGACCACAACAAGCTCAGCCAGGCAAACGTACCTCTCGCAACGTATATCCTGCCATAGCTGAGCTAAGCCACTGCCATTTTTTTTCCATAACGAACATTTAAAGGAATGCGCGATCTCTCACCGCTGGATTGTGGTTGCATGGCTGCCACACATGCAAGGTGTGACAGCCGTGCAGTCAGGGCAAGCCCTTGTTGCAGCAAACTAACGCGAAAACCCTCCGAGCTATAACTTCCAAGGTCAGCAAACCTGTGCAATGGCCTTGAAACCTCGAGTAGCGGCTGCACGTGCGCATAACGTGAGCATGCGCGTGCACTCGCTTCTCTTGCGTCGGTTGTGTGATCGCCAGACCACGTGATTAGCCCTATATATAGCGCTAGCTGCCCTCGCTTTTCAGAGCGGTGTTAGCTTCGGGCTCTTGGTTGGTTGGTTCACTGGAAGGGAAAGGCGCAGTATCTGTCACACTTGCTCTGTAGACACCTGAACCGCTCCGTAAGAGAAGGGAGGAAGGTGGGAGTGAAAGTGAAAAGAGAGAAAGGGGAGCCGTAGTGGAGGACTACGGAGTAATTTCGACCACCTGGGGATCTTTAACGTGCGCTGACATCGGACAGCACACGGACGCCTCTTCGTTTCGCCTCCATCGAAACGCAGCCGCCGAGGTCGGGTTCGAACCCGGGTACTCCGGCACAGTAGTCGGGCGTCTTACCACTGCGCCACCCCGACGGGGCAACTTCGGGCTCTATGTGGCCGTTTTCGGCGGAGGCTCCTTTGGCACTGGCGTTTTAGTATCTGTACCTGTTGGGCATGCCGTCACTGCACCCGCCAACGTTTCGGTGGAGGATGACGGATGCTGCGAGGCGCGTCTTTCTGTGTTTTTTACTTTTTATTTCTCTCACTACTCCTCTGTCCGCGCGAGGCTAGAGCTATCTGGCAGACCCGTGAAATTTCAAGGTAAATGTGAAATAAAACCTTTTCTCAACAAGCAATTCTTTAACCGTGTGTGGAGTAATTACCCTGCGTTGCCCCATATTAGGTTATAGTTATGGTGTACAAATAATTCACAGTGAACATCCAGAAAAGCACGCCCACGCAATATCTTCATTTATTGTGTCTAAGACTCTTACCTAAACCCTAGGAAGAGGATATAAAGTATCTTAACTAGCCAGTGTAGACCTTCTACTCGAAGACCGAGACAGTGTCCAATCCTTGAAAATTTCACAGCTTCAGAACTTTGTGGAAACCCCCATTACAGTGTCTGCACACAGATCTCTGAACTTTCTCCGTGTAGTGATATCCGAAAACGACTTCTTGAACCTCACAGAGGAAAAAAATGCTAGAGGGACTACAAAATCAAAATGTGACTGACGCGCACAGATTCAAAATAAGAAAAGACAACAGGGAAATACCTACCAAACACATTGTCCTGACTTTTGCAACCTTACAACTTCCTGAATTGATTTAAGTAGGGTACATCAATGCAAATGTTCGACACTATAAACCCAACCCCAGATGCAGCTTTAACTGCCAACGTTTCGGACATGGCTCACAGAGTAGCAGTGGCCGCAAAACGTGTGCTAGATGTGCTGCAAAGGATCATGTATCCGATGCCCGCGCTGCTGCGCTGCACTGCGCAAACTGCGAGGGCGACCATCCCGCTTATTCTAGGTCGTGCCAGTCATGGAAAAACGAAAAGGAAATTATAACCCTAAAAACGACTGAAAACATCAGCTTCAAAGAAGCACGTTAAGGAATCAAAGACGAAAACCCGTTTGTTTTCACTGCGAAAGCAAACTACTCCAAAGTGGCATGGCGGGGCGACACGCCACACTTGGATCTGGTTCTTGCTCAGGCTGTGCCTCAAACAGGACCACCTCTGCTTCAAACAGGGACAGCGAACGTTGCCCTATCAGCTGAGAAACAGGGTCCACTGGCCCCTCAACCAGCTGCCCAAAAAGCTTCTTTGAGGAAGGAGAAGCCTGAAATCTCTGCTCCCGCAGCTCGTCTGCGAATCTCCAGCGCCTCCGAGCAGGCGATCAATACTACCCCTCACTTGCCACCGCTCCAGCGGTGGCACTCTCTTGAACGGAAAAAAAGATGAATACTACCCCTCACTTGCCACCGCTCCAGCGGTGGCACTCTCTTGAACGAAAAAAAAAAGAGAGCGAAATAAAATAACAGGACTCGACAATCAGGAAACCTAAGTTTTTAGTTCCATCCTCACAAAGCATTTAACATGGCATTTCGGGTCCACTGGAACTGTAGTGGACTCATTAGGAACTACAGTGCTGCAACCGATTTTTTTAATTCACTTGCCCCCGGTTGCTCCATGTTTAGAAAAGACGAACCTAGGGTCTAAACCCACAAATATTCCAAAAAAGTATAGTCTTTCGCTGCGATTGACAGCAAGCAAATAGGCTATCTGGAGGTGTAGCTATTATCATTCAGAATTCAGTTGCCACTCATCAAAGTGACCTCAAAAACTAATTATGAGGATTTTGCGGTCACTATCCTTCACTTGCCCACAGGATTGGAGGAGGTCAGTTTACATCCCCATTCCAAAGAAAGGCAGTGCCAAAGATTGTTCCAACTACCGCACGATCGCGCTTATCTCGCATGCTAACAAGGTGATGTTAAAAATCCTGCAAAGTAGGCTGCAGCAGTATGTGGATCGGGAGCTTCCGGACGTGCAAGCTGGGTTTCGCAAGGGCAGAGGAACTAGAGACCGAATTGCCAACCTTCGCTGGATCATGGAAAAAGCAAGCGAGTTCCAGAAACCCATTTACTTCTGCTTTATTGATTATGCGAAAGCGTTTGACTGCGTAGATCACAGCAGATTGTGGCAAGCTCTCCAAGAGATGGGAGTTCCAATTCACCTCATCTGTCTCCTCAGGAACCTTTATGAAGGGCAAGAGGCCACAGTCAGAACTGGGCATGGTCTTACTGATTGGTTTCCGATTGAGAAAGGGGTGAGGCAAGGCTGCATACTGTCGCCCTGCCTATTTAACCTATATGCAGAGTGCATCATGAGGAAGGCCGGTCTGGACGAGTCTTCAGCTGGAGTGAAGATTGCTGGAAAACGTATCAACAACCTTAGATATGCGGATGATACCACTTTAATGGCAGAAAGTGAAGTGGAACTCAAGAGACTTCTGATGCGCGTACAAGAAGAGAGTGAGAAGTTTGGGCTTAAACTGAACATTAAAAAGACGAAGATCATGGCGTCTTGCCCTATCAAGTCCTGGAGCATCAATGGACAAGAAGTGGAAGCTGTGACAGATTTTCTGTTCTTGGGCGCCAAGATTACCTCGGAAGGAGACTGCAGCCATGAAATTAGGAGACGCCTGCTTCTGGGAAAGAGAGCAATGGTTAGCCTTGACCGCCTAGTAAATAGCAGAGACATTAGTCTGCCAACCAAGATCCGTATAACCCGTGCTATGGTCTTTCCAGTTGTGATGTATGGATGCGAGAGTTGGACTGTGAAAAAGGCTGACCGCCGAAGAATTGACGCGTTTGAATTGTGGTGCTGGCGAAGACTCTTAAGAGTTCCTTGGACTGCCAGAAGAACAAATCAGTCGATATTGTCGACCATAAACCCTGACTGCTCATTGGAGGGTCAAATTCTAATGTTAAAGCTCAGCTACTTTGGTCATCTGATGAGAAGAGAGGAGTCGCTGGAGAAAGATTTGATGTTGGGAAAGGTTGAGGGTCGCCGGAGAAGGGGTAGGCAGCGAACGCGATGGTTAGATGGCATTCTCGAGGCATTGCAGATGAAGCTATGTGATGTTAAGAAGATAGTGAGAGACCGGAAAGCATGGCGTGACATGGTCCATAGGGTCACGAAGAGTCGGACACGACTGAACGCCTGAACTGAACTGAACTGATCCCTCACCACAAAAAAATACCATTATGTTCTGTATGCCTTGAACCTCATTCTCATGTCATACTTCATTACCTGAAATCAATTATTAAACAGCTACTAGAGCGTTATCTAGTATTTGGAGATGTTGATACACATTCTACTTTTTGGAGAAGTAAACAAACTGATAGCAGGGGTCATTTTTTAGAACATTTTATTTTGTGCAACGATGTTTGCCTGCTCAATACTGGAAAGCCTACTTACGGCTCGCCAAGTACTGGAGCAGTGAGCTGCTTCGATCTGTCTTTCAGTTCACCGTCAATTTTTACAGATATTAAATGGGATGTTCAGGACAACCCACAGGGGAGTGATCATTTCCCTGTCACAATCAGCTTAACACCTTCACCAGCCATCACGCTTAACAAACAACGATGGTGGGTCCATTATTTCTGGTCATTACTTCTGGACATTATTTCAATCAAGAGCTAACCTCGAAAACATTTAATCAAATCACCTCAGCGTAGATGAGCTTAATGAAAAGATTGCAACTTGCATCATAGCTGCAGCATACTTGGCTATCCCGCAGTCCTCAGGAGCTGGGCGAAAAAATCACAACATCTGGTATTCGTGAGAATGTAAAGAAGCAAAAAGAAAACAAAACAAAGCCTGGGGAATTTTTCGCAGGCACCCCACGAATAAACATCTCATAAATTTCATATATATATATATATATATATATATATATATATATATATATATATATATCATAAATAGTTCAATCACATCAAAACAAATTTGGGAGCAAGTTCGTAAACTTGATGCAACCTTCTCTCCTTTCACAATTCCATTTCTTACAGATCCCAGCACGCAAACGAGCATAGACGAACAGGCACCACTTTAGGCGAACACTTTTCTTCATTATCAAGTTCATTACACAACACAAAATCCTTCTTAAGATACAAAACTTCAGCTGAAAAACAAAGACTTCCAACAAGTGGGAGTGGAAATAAACCTTACAACTCCTCGCTCACAGTACAAGAAATAAATACCGTTTTAGCTGCGGGTAAAAAGATGGAGCCTGGGCCGAACGAAATACTCTAAATGCTAGCAGATCTCTCCACACCTGCGATAGGAGCCCTTGTGAAATTTTTCAATAAGATATGGGTACATGGAAAGATCCCAGAAACATGGAAGAAAGCATTTATTGTGCCTTTCCTGAAGCCAGTAAAGCCACTCAATGCTCTCGGTAGTTATAGACCTATATAACCTTTACAAGTTGCCTTGTAAAATCATTTGAAAGTGTTTTAAATATTAAGCTAACCTTTGTCCTTCAATCTCGGGAACTTCTAGACATTCACCAGTGTGGTTTCAAAAAAGCCTGTTCTACAATGGACCATTTTGACCGCCTTGAAAACACAGCCCATGAGGCATTTATTCTTAAGCAGCACTGTCGTTTTCTTTGATATGGAGAAGGCATACGATACGACATGCAGGTTCGGCATCCTTCGCGACCTTGCAGATTTGGGCATCCGTGGTAGAAGGCTGAACTGTCTAAAATACTTCTTTTGGAATCGCACATTTCGTGCGTGCTTATGCTCAACTTCTTCAAGAAAGTTTATGCAGGAGAATGGGGTGCCACAAGGCTGTATATTAAGTACAACTCTCTGCATGGTAAATATGAATTCTTTAAATAAAATATTCCCGAAATCTGTAATGTATTCACTGTATGTCGACGACCTATTGACAGCATACACATCCTCCAATGTATCAGCATGTGAAAGAAAAGTGCTGCTTAGCATAAACAAGCTGGCGACATGGACAGATCAAAATGGACTTAAGTTTTCACCACAAAAAACAGTGGCTGCTCTATTCTCTCTGCGACGAGGGTTACAAACCGACTCTAACTTGCACCTAAATGAAACAATACTGCCAATAAAAAACGCGCACAAATTTCTTGGTGTAACTTTTGACAAGAAGCTCACTTTTTGGCCACATATCAACAACCTCAAAAAGTAAGCTTCCCAATCCCTGAACATACTGAAAGTACTATCACACAAACGCTGGGGCTCTGACAGAACATGTATTTTACGTGTCTATCACTCAGTAGTACGCTCTTCTCTGGACTACGGATGTGTCGTGTATGGGTCAAGAAGACCTTCTTACTTAAAACATCTAGATCCTATACAAAACCTTGGCCTTCGGCTTACAGCTGGTGCATACAGAACATCCCTTGTAAATAGCCTCCATGTAGAAACAAATGAACCACCCCTCCCAGACAGAGGAACAATACTTACGTGTGCTTACGTGCTAAAAATAAGGTCCATCCCAAAACACCTCTGCTACTCTATAGTCCCAAAGTGCCCATCTAAAACACTTTTTAACGACATATTTTGAACAAATATGCCAGGAACTAAACATACTTGATACACAAATTGCCCCTTAGTACAGCTTCGCTTCTGTATGCGACCTCTCACTAAAAGTAGACGCCACCTGATCATATAATACAAGAGTTCCTAGCCTTAGAGGAAAAGTACAAAAACCACGAGGCGTATTATACAGACGGTTCTAAAACAACTTTTTATGTTGGCAGTGGTGTATTAGAAGAAAAAACTAGAAAAAACAGTTAAGCTACCTATGTGTGCAACAGTTTTTACCGCCGAATGTTATGCCATCTCCTTAGCTGCGGAAAAAGTAATAAAGTGCAACATTGAAATAATATAATCTACACAGACTCACTTAGTGTGATCAAAGCACTACACGCCAGAAATGCAACCCAACTCTTATTAGGAAATATAATATGTTGCATAAGAGCAGCTGAAACACTGTGACACTAAATTAAATTCTGCTGGGTGCCAAGTCGCGTAATGATAAATGGAAATGAAAGAGCTGATGCATGTGCTGCAGCCGCCCAGAATGTAAAAATAGAATGAGTAAATGTACCTTATAAAGATGTCATAAAACCTATACAAAGAAAATTGAAAGAGAAATGGCAGGATTCATGGGACAAAGAAATCAACAATAAGTTACAAGTACCGAAGCCCGTTGTAGAGGAATGATAAACCTGTAGCCACCAAGTGTGTTTCATTGAAGTGGCTCTTTGTTGTCTTCGTATCGGTCACACACATCTTACACATAACGTTTTACTAACGAAACACGATCAGACTACTTGTGAAGAATGCGGAGAGGTGCTCACAGTCAACCACATCCTAATCAGTTGTACAAGACTTGAAGACCTATGACAGAAGCACTTCGCACAACTTTACAATGAACATATACCATTCCACCCAAGCTTACGTTTAGGAGATAGGTCACTCGTTGACACTTCCTGCATAGTTTCGTTCCTAAAAGAAGCAAAGTATTTTAATAAGTTATACAACCTATAATAACGTTTTAAAGCCCTTTAGCCAAGTTCAGATTTTAAACCTTGCTTTTGGCGCATGATAGCCTTAGGTGTCCATGTGCCATAAAACACAACACATTAATTTAAGAGTTCATGGGCACAGCACCCACAGATATGAAACTGGAGTAATGTGATGCCTATCTTATGTATCCCAACTCGGTGTTTTGTCTGTAGCCATTTTTGTACGAAAATAATACGAACGTTTCTTTTGGCGTTCAAGTAATCGTAGCTAGATTACATATAGGTTTACTTTAAGATTCAAGTAAGCAATGGGTAAATGTCAGATAAGCATTTTGCATAAAATGTGTTTCCACAGGCTGCAGATGCATGGATTGTAAAAATTGATGAAGCATCAAAGTTTATTTCTTAGTCATGCAATACAGCACTATGCTACCTCCAAGCCCTAAGGTTCTACAAGGTAAAGAGCACCCTTTTCCTCGAATTATATGATCTTCTATAGTCTTTAGGGGTGTTATTTGGATACGCTAGGTGGCTGAGAAGCAAGCCTTGTTGTCTGGTAAAGATGGTACGTGCAATAATTGCAGTGAAGTAATCCTTTTGATATCTGAGCCATTCAAGAGAATGTTAAGTGTCATAGACTCTACTGTTTTCGCAGCATTATGCAGACGCTCTTTAGCCTTGGAGGTTTCAGCAAAGTAGGTTCATGTGGACAGCAGGCCTTTTCAGCTGCATTGTTAAAAAGCACAGTCTTAATAATGAAAAGTACTAGCAGTAAATGAAAGAGCACTATGGTTCATAGAAATTGTACGAAGACAAAATTATGAAAAAGAAACCCTCCGGAAACAGCGTATAAATAGAATCACTTCACACAGGAATTGGCAAGTGAAATTAGAGAAAAAATGACTAAATTCCTTTATCAAAGATATGTAATATGTTAAGAAACATGTTTAAAATGACAGAATAAAAATAACAATCACATGCTGTTCTACTGTCTAGTAAAAAGGTCTAACACATTAAAGACAGGGCAAGTGACTCTTCTTATACCATGCTCGAGTTATTAGCCCCAAAAATGTGCAAAAGTATATTCTTACTCAAACAGAATCTTTTTTCTCTCATAAAATATCTTCCTAGTGGTACTTTGCAGTCATAGAGAACATGTTATATATCATGTAACCAGAAAAATTCCAAACTCAGAAGCTGGTGCCAAAAAAATAATAAAATAAAGAACTCTCTTGTCACCCATCTTACACAAGCGGTGCCTTGATCCCTTAGCTTGAAACCATTCCAGTCGAAAAGTAATGGGTGAGATACCATGTAACATATGTTATGGTCCAAATGATTTAGCATCTGAATGATAAAGGCACACACATCCAGGACGTGTTCCTTCCCACAAATGATAACTTCTGTGTAGAGTGCACAGTAGGGGAACCAAAGGTGGCATAATAACTCCACTTTCACTTCAGTTGTTAAATCACTTTTCTGGTGCAAGCATCAAAAGAGCAAGACGAAAGTCAGGCTGACGAACCATGCAGGACAACGGAAAGCAGTCTTATGGTTTAATTTCCTGTCTGCCTTTTTAGCAATTTTCTTAGCGTCTTTTTTATGTTCGTTTAACCCTGTAACTGGGTTGGAAGTACTTCGTCGAAAGGTAGACACAAGCCAGACGGGCCGAGCAGCGTGTAAATACGACACAATACGGTATTTACACTAAGAAGCTTCTTGGTCACAGACTGTCTGCGGAGCGAAAATTCCCGAGGACCTCGCTAGAGAACGAGCTTATGGTATCCGATTGCCTAGACGTAGATACACACCCGAAAGGGGCGACGCTGCACGCAGGCTTTTCGAAGGCTTCACTTATCACGCTCGCACTCTCGAGGAAAGCAAATGCCTACGTGCACGACACAGACAGTCGGCGTAGCGACATAACGCGTAAACGCAAGACATCTTGCTGCTGAAACTGATACCGAGCAATGCAAGCGGCACCATCATTCACGAAAGAATTGTTGCACTAGTCAGTGAAATGCGCCGTTAATTTAAACCCACTATCTCATCAAATTCGCATTTGTTCTTTTTTTGTTTTTTTAATAATCGTGATGACCTATCACACTACGAATAGAATCAGATTATATTCGGAAACGAAAAAATACTGCAGACTGAAAAAAAAAATAAGTTTTAATGCTGATCGCTATCAAACAGCGGCAACAAGCGCGACAACCTGAGGCTCGCCCGATGAGCGGTGCCTTTCCATTCACGAATGGCGAAATAGTTGGTCCTCACCTGTAGCAATATGTAGTGCCAACTTGCTTCCGTCTCTCAGAAGCATTGGCGAAAAACACGTCGCTTTTCTCCACGGTAGACTTCGTAAACACATTCGTCAGCTGATCACGATTTTTTGTGGACCTTCAGCGACGCCGGCGCCTGAACTTCAGTCTGATAGTCTCTGGTGCACTTGAATGCTTGAACCATGTCAGAATTAAGCGCGAACCGTCATAAATGCGACCGCTTTTCACAAAACACTACAAATTTCATCACAAACAAGGAACAGCAATGCAATTTTCAGGGACGAGTTAAGTGCCCAATATTTCCGTCATTTTGCCCAGTGTGATGATGATGATGATGATCAATTGACCACTGACCATTCCATTTTTATCGGGTGGGCACGGTGTTGGTGCCCAGGTCATAGAAAGAAACCACAACAACACAACATACGAAAAAAAGAAACACGATGCTCGAAAAGAAAAAAAAAAACATCGAAGAGCACACAGCAACGCACATCAAACACTTGACTGATTGACTTATAGGAAGGGAAAGGCGCGATAACTGTCTTATTGTTTTCTGTTGACATCTCAACCACTCCGTAGGGAAAGGAAGAAGGTGGGAGTGAAAGTGGAAAGAGAGAAAGAGGAGCCGTAGTGGAGGGCTACGGAGTAATTTCGACCACCTGAGGATCTTTAACGTGCGCTGACATCGGATAGCACACGGACGCCTCTTCGTTTCGCCTCCATCGAAACGCCGCCGCCTAGGTCGGGTTCGAACCCGGGTACTCCGGCACAGAAGCCGAGCGACATACCACTGCATCACCCCGGCTTTTTTTTATTGCATTAATCTTTTACTGATGTATGTTTAACACTGCACCACCCCGACGGGGCGATCAAACAATTTGTTCAAGTGTTTGAACGCCCCGCCGGGGTGGTGCAGTGGTAAGACGCCCAACACTTGAACAAATTAGGCCTTCGTAGAGCGAGGGTGAGAGAGAAAGCGGAAAGAAAGAGGAGCTGCAGTGGAGGGCTACGGAGTAATTTCGACCATCTGGGGAACTTCAACTTGCACTGGCATAGGACACCTCGCGGACGCGTCTCCGTTTCGCCTCAATCGAAATGTAGCCGCCGGCTGTCGGGATCGAGGAGGAGGAGGACAATAAAACATCTTTATTTATTCAGCGGGGGGGACCCTCAGTCCAGGGTCCCGTAGGCCGCGGCTGCAGTAACAGCGCGGCGAACAAGTCATTGCTGGCGCTCCGGGCAGGGGTCCTGCAGGGTGGCCTCCCTATCTTCAATGCAGGGGTGGGAGAGTGGACTGAGAGAAGGGATAATTTGGCACGCCCAAACCATATGGTAGAGCGTTGCCCGTTCAACGCGATGTGGGCAGTCAGGGGAATAAAGGCAGGAGTACCGGAAGTTTAGGAAAATTGAGTAACAAAGGTATTAGTTTGCAGGCGGCGGTAAGTTGCTGCTTCTTGAATAGACAGGGTACAGGGGGTGGCAATGCACATCGAACAGCCTGTAGTGTTCTAGCAGATCTGTGAATCGGGGAGGCCTCCCCTCTTTCGGGATGGAATTCAGGTACTCCCGCGCAGTAGTCACGCGTCTTACCACTGTACCACCGCCATGGGGCACCCCCTCCCACTTCCTCCTCGGCGGCGACACCGCGCGAGCGCCCCCCCCCCTTTTTTTTAGTGGCGTCGAGGGTATTATCCGGGGGCTCAAGCGCCGGCTCGGCTTCAGCTGATCCCGGTGCGTGTATCACAAGCCGAAACGCAGGGCCAAGTCGACTTGACTAGCTAGCAGCGTCAGCGGCATCATTCAGCTGCTGCCTATCTATTCGTCGTGCAACGTTTCTATGGGCCCACGACCTCCCGATAACTTAATTTCTCTCTTCGCTCCTCCTCTAGTGCCACCCCTGTGCGGCTGCAATCAGAGCGCCGGATCGGTGGCGGCGTATCTCGATATTTGCACCGCCCTAGCCGAAACGCATACCTCAATCTATCGAAAAGGTGAAACAGCTGATGAACTGCTCTCAATTTTCCCATTAGGAAGTAACGTAATAGTCGGCATTTTTTTTTTCTTTATTGGCGCCTCACTTGCATAGCAGAAAATAAAAAGCATTAGCTACCGAACCAGGGATGTACAAGGCGTAAAGGTTTTCTCCTATGTTTCTTTAGCGTAAAGAATGGTTTGTTTAGAATAAGTTTTATTACACATTTACCTTGAAAATGCACGGGTCTGCCAGCTAGCTCTAGTTGAGCGACCGACGCCGCCTCGCGCGGACAGAGGAGTAGTGTCAGGAATAAAAAGTAAAAAACAAACAGAAAGACGCGCCTCGCAACAGCCGTCATGCGCCACCAAAACGCCGGTGGCAAAGGAGCCTCCGCCGAAAACGGCCACAGAGAGCCGGGAGCTAATACCGCTCTGAAGAGCTAGTGCAGCTGCAGCGCTATATATAGGGCTAGCTACGTGGTCTGGCGATCACGCGACCGACGCAAGAGAAGCGAGCGCACGCGCATGCTCACGCCATGCGCACGCGCAGCCGCAGCTCGTGGTTTCGAGGCCATTGCGCATGTTTGCAGACCTTGGAAGTTATATCTCGGAGGGTTTTCGCGTTAGTTTGTTGCTTCAAGGGCTTGCTCTGACTGCACGGTGGTAAGACGCCCGACTACTGTGCCGGAGTCACCCGGTTTCGAACCCGAACTCGGCGGCTGCGTTTCGATGGAGGCGAAACGAGGAGGTGTCCGGGTGCTGTGAGATGTCAGCGCACGTTAAAGGTCCCCAGGTGGTCGAAATTACTCCATAGCCCTTCACTACGGCTCCTCTTTCTCTCTTTCCACCTTCACTCCCACCTTCCTCCCTTCCCTTAAGGTGCGTTTGAGGTGTCCGCAGATAAGAAGTGAAACAGCTACCGCGCTTTCCCTTCCGATAAATCAATCAGTTATCTGTATACACGGCTGCCACATCTTGTATGTGTGGCAGTCATGCAACCACAATACAGCGGTGAGAGATCGTGCTTTATTTTAAATGTTCGTTATGGAAAAAAAAAAATGGCAGTGGCTTAGCTCAGCTATGCCAGGATACACGTTGCGAAAGGTACGTTTGCGTAGCTGAGCTTGTTGTGGTCATTCTTGTTTAGCAATGAGAGCAGCTTTATTTATGCCATCGCGAGCACTTTGGACTACTAAAGTGCGATGAGGCGAAATCGTCTGTTGCGCGGTGTTCTGAAACCCTTTCTCTTTTTCCTTACGACTCGGGTAAGGTGTCCGCGGAGAATTGTGACAGATACTGCGCCTTTTCTTTCCTGTAAACCAATTTGAAACGCTGCTGATGCCTACTGCACTGAGTCTGTGTGGCGTTCGAGGAAGCGCCAGATGAATTGCGCCGCAGATATTATTATTGTGTTCTCTTAAGCGCTCGTTAAGGCATCTGCCCGTCTGGCCGACGTACTGTTTGCAGCAAGATAGTGGGATGGAGTAGATAACACAACAAGAGAACACAATAGTAATGTTTTTAACTCCGTTAAAGGGCATCTCCGCATCCATTGCAGAGATTGTAAAAGTAACGACTGCCAGCCTTATTTCCAAATAACAATAGTGTTAAATAGGCATTGGGACAAGATAACCCGTGAAATTATTGAGGGCGCACAAATCGCATGGCCAAATGACGCCTGTGTCAGCAGCGCGTCCTCGGCGTTGTCAGCAAAGGAACTTAGATATCTAGCTACAGGGAAGTGGCGTGGTGGCATCACACGTGTTTTCAAGTGTATAATCAAATGTGTATCGCTTCCGTGTTTTCTTTTGTTGTTTGGAGCCTGATATATATATATATATATATATATATATTACTACGTTCCGAGCAATAAACATCAGTTGCAAGTCAGCGCCTGTCCGTGTTGTCTTCCTTCCGTCCTTGTCCAAGTCGCGCTGTTCTTCAGAAAATGGCATACCAACTTGCACAAGCATCAGTCGTCATGATGTCACATCACCTCATGCCGTCACGACTGGTGATGACGTCACCAGGCGATTAACGCATATACGAAGCTGACACCATGTTGTGCTTTCTGTGTTGTGTTTTGTTTCAAGGAAGTTCGCAGTATGAAGACTGATACTCCCCTGCTTAAGTAATGCCTTCTTGCACTTAAGGAAGCAATAGATGAAATGGAATTTCAGTACAAAAGAGAGTGCGTATTTTCCCCTACACCATTTTAATATTAATAATAATAATAATAATTGGTTCACATCAAAGGTAAGACGCAGTATCTGTCACAAGGTTTCTGTGGACATCTGAACCGCGCCGTAGAGCAAGGGAGGAATGTGAGAGACAAAGTGGAAAGAGAGAACGAGGAGCCGTAGCGGAGGGCTACGGAGTAATTTCGACCACCTGGGGAACTTGCAGTTACATGGCACACCTCGCGGACGCCTCTTCGTTTCACCTCAGTCGAAACGCAGCCGCACCCCAACGCGGAAACGCATACATCAATCTATCGAAAAGTTGAAACAACTGATGAGCTCCTCTCAAATTTCGCATTAGGAAGTAACGTAATCGTCGGCAATTTTTTGCTTTGGTGCCGCCTCAATTGCATAGTCGAAAAGAAAAGCATTAACTACCAAACCATTGACGCACAAGGCGCAAAGGTTTTCTCATCATTTTCTTTGTCTTAAAAAATGGTTTGTCTAGCAAAAGTTTTATTACACGTTTACATTGACATGTGGGATGACAAATTACCAAAACTGAAAACGTACATGGTTAAAAAATGGTACTTAGCATCAAAGCTGCAAAGAGAGTTGCAAAGCATCTACGCGGACGATGTGACCGTCTGGATGTGCGGAGGGAACGACTCGTACATCACATCCAGGCTCCAAGAGGCAGCAGATATAATCAGCAAACACGCGGAGGACGTAAGTCTATGCTGTTCGCCAGAAAACTCGGAGCTCCAGGTAATGACCAGCAGTAATGGGAAGATAACTACAGATATCAAAATAAAGTAAACAGGAACAAAGTCCCGAAAGTCGATGAAATTAGAATATTAGGTATGATTATCAACCGCAGCTGTAGTAACAAAAGCCTGATTAAGAAATTAAAAGATCAGGCGGAGCTCGTACTTACATTATTTAAGAAGACGTCCAACAGAAGGAGTGGTCTCACGGAGGCTAGTAGACTCAGACTCGTACAAGCTTTTGTCACTAGCAGAATCTGCTACGGGACTCCATTCCTAAATATCAACAAGACCGAAGAACGCGAATTAAACACCATAATTAAGAGATGCACGAAGTTCGCTCTAGTACTCCCCATAATTACTTCTAACGACATTCTAGAGAAAATGTGGTTGCATAATGAGTGGAAAGAGCTAGCTAGCTGCGGAGGTTAGGCTGTCCCAGACAGTGCGACTCGCGGGAACGGCGGCGGGCTGACAAATCCTCGACTGGGTAAACCTACTAGCGCGCGGGGAAGGCGAAAGTGTCAGAGAAAGCATATATATAGATCGAGAAATCAGAAAGCATCTATACGTCTCGCCCATACCGAAGAACATACACCCCGTACACGACGAAGTGAGGAGGAAAAGCAGAGCTAAGCACCTCGCTAACTAATTGGACAAACTCCTGCCGGGATCGGTCGCCTACACCGATGCTTCGATCGGGAAAGAAGGCGACGAAACCTCGGTCGCCTTATTAGACACCGGGATCGCCATAGGAATCGAAAGAATCCGAGATCTACCGCCGGTACAGGCGGAGGAAATTGCAATAGCCATTGCCATTGTACGACCAGGCGTGAAACACGTCATCAGCGATAGCAAAGCGGCGGTTAGGAATTTTAGCAAGGGTAGAGTCAGCAATCATGCTGCAAAAATTCTGAACGAGTCGTCTCTCGCCGAAAGCGTGACCATAATCTGGACCCCAGCACAGGCCCGTCTCGCCGGCAACGAGGCTGCCCACATGCTCGCCTGCTCCTCGCTACCTCGGGGTGCTGCGGACGCCTCCACAAGAACGTCTAAAAGCAAAGAATGTATTGGTACGTTTAGGGATGTAACCGACAACCTGGAGAAAGACCGGAGGATATATCCGCCACCGGATAGATCCCTGAGTAAAAAGGAATCATACGACAGGAGAAGACTCCAAGCTCGAAATTTCTTTTCGCCTCTGTGGAGGAGTTGGACGGGTGCCAGAGGGCGGAAGAGGGTCGGTGCAGAAATCGCAATTTGCAAATTTTGCGACCACGTGGCAACATTAGATCGCGTAATATGGAGATGCGTTCGA
The DNA here is from genome assembly GCF_055883805.1 of Amblyomma maculatum. NCBI lineage: Eukaryota > Metazoa > Arthropoda > Arachnida > Ixodida > Ixodidae > Amblyomma > Amblyomma maculatum. The sequence goes on along the minus strand of NW_028146766.1, from coordinate 632,903 downwards.
GCCCCAGGGCGCAACGCGATTAAAACTAGTAACGAATGGGAGACCACGCTAAGAAGCTCCGACGAAAAAACAGCGATTCGCCGTCCGCCTGGCGGCCGAGGCTGATGACCTCTTCTCCTATACGGGGTCGGGTGTCCTCCGGCCGCGGTGCGACAGACAGCCTCTCCGGACGCCTGCGTGTGGACCCAGAGGTGGCTGCCGCGCCATATTCGGCGGAAATAAATGTTTTTCCTCCTCCTCCTCCGCTGCCTCGTGCTGACACAAGAGAAAATAGAGAAAAAAGAAAAAGAAGAGGGATCAGCCGTCGTCTACCACCAAAGCGTTGGCGGGTGCTAAGACGCCTTACATTTGCGATAATGCGGCCAGTAGTGCGGCAGCACTAAAATCCCCGGGGGGTCGAAATTACTCCGTGGCCCTCCACTGCGGCACCTCTTTTTCTCTTTCCGCGTTCTTTCCAAACTACTTCCCTTCTCTGACGGCTGGGTTCAGCTGTCCGCTGACAAGCCTGACAGGTACTGCGCCTTTCCTATAAACCATTTAATGTAGACATGAAATGGTGCGGAATATATCGAATTGTTACGGAATATTCGCTACCAATACAGGATACCGCGATGGGTTAGCCTAAAAGCCCTGTGCCTCTTTTAGAAATCACCGCACCCACAAGTGGTTCATATTTGAAATGGCATGTGCGGCGATATAAACTATGCAATTTTTCTTAGTATGGCAAACTCTTTTCTGCGAGATCACGTCTTGGGCACTATAGATGAGCTAGCAGCTTTTTAAACGCTGTCTTATGAATTGTCAAGATTCGTCCCAATACATAGAGCAAGAAAGCTAAGCAAGTGTTATTGTTGCAAAGAACCTGTATGAGATATATATTCAGTGTATGTACATGACTAAGGGCTTGTCAGACCAATAAGTGTGAAAAACAATGTACTTTAGTTTTGTAGAATAATATGGAAAATAAAGTTCTTTTCAAAAGTATCGTTCACAAAAACACTACCACGTGTCTCTCGAAGTTGAACTCCTCATTCACTTCTTACAATCCTCCTACGTGGTTGGGGAGAGACGCGCCTGCAGTATTCATGCTTTGTGCGTTCACGCCCAGCCCTTCGAGGCCAGTTCGCTATTTTCTGTTTTTTTCCCACCTATGGTGTCCCAGGGACAAAAAGGACCAGCCCCTCAAGGGTTGATCGAATCCATCTTCATGTATACTCTTATCGTGTAATTAAATGTATTTCTCCTCCTCCTCCTCATTCGGTTCAGCAGCGGTAAAACGCTCAACTTTTTTTTTCATAAAACACCGCGTATTAAGCACACTCCCCTGTAATCGAATGTGCGAAACTCCAGGGCAGCAATTTCTCTATTTCAGTATTTACATTTTACAATTTGGTCTTTTCTAGAGACGCGACAGAGGATTAAGCATCAGGTTTAACCAGAATTCGTTTCGCCCGCTAATCATTCCATTATCTTTGCACCGCGCTGCTACGAATACTTGCGCTGTGTATGGTTCGCGCACTCTTTTCCCGACGGCACGCACCGCCACATCCCCCTGCCAGATCCCTCAGGCTTATCAACGGTGTTCGTTACACAGCTTGTCGCGGTTCTTGGCTAAGGTATACGCAATAAATGCTTGGATGCAACAAGTGAAGTGACGCGCTGATCTCCAGCGCGATGCTGTATTTGAGAAATCTGGCTATTTTCAACACAGCAACGAGAGCGTCCTTCCGATGATGGCTAAAAAAAAAGATGCCTCACGCTAGCGCCACAATGCCGTGACAAAACTTGCAGCTCACGTAAGTAATAGGCTGTCAGATAAGTGAACAAGAGTGAATGCTCCTTAAGAATCGCGGGCCCGCATTCCTGCTAAGAGTGACGACCACAATTAAAGCAAATAAGTTTTCCCCCATGGCAGCATATATAGCCGCTTCCACCGCTGCAGTGCGGCTCCCTTGGAATGCTTGTGCACTTACTCCACCGCGGATGAGTCGCATAAATCAAACACGTAGTGATTAGAGTATAAGCTTTGCTCTTCGCACTGCAAATACCTAGGTCATGTGGCGCCGCAAATTTCCTTCAACCGAGAAAAGAAAATACACGGGTCTGCCAGGTAGCTCTAGTTGAGCGACCACCTCGCGCGGACAGAGGAGTAATGAGAAGAATAAAAAGAAACAAAGAGAAAGAAGCTCCTCGCAACAGCCGCCACCGAAACGTTGGCGGGTGCAGTGTCGGCAGGCATAACAGATACGAAAACGCCGGTGGCAAAGGAGCCTCCGCCGAAAACGGCCACGGAGGGCCGGGAGCTAACACTGCTCTGAAAAGCGAGAGCATTTGCAGCGCTATATATACACCTAGTCACGTGGTCTGGCGATCACGCGACCGACGCAAGAGAACCGAGCGCAGGCGCTTTCTCACGCCATGCGCTCGCGCAGCCGCTCCTGGTGGTTTCAAGGCCATTGCGCTTCTTTGCACACCTTGGAGGGATTTCGCGTTAGTTTTTTGCTACTAGGGCTTGCTCTGACTGCATGGCTTCCACACCTTGTTTGTGTCAGCTTAGCCTAAAGCCCTTAGGCTAATGATGTCCCAAGTGGCTCTTAGGCTAAGGGCTTACGCTAAGCCCTTAGCCTAAGAGCCGTTTGGGACATAATTTCTGAGTACAGGGAAGACTGAATCTTCCCAGTGCGTTCTGCCGCTGGCGTTCTGCGGTATGCTGTTTTATACCCTCGGCTTGCTACGCAGTGCGCGGCAGTTCCGGCGTCAAGGACGCGCAGTCGCTGCCCCGCCGTCCTGTCGAAGCATGCTTGGGGCCTTCAATGCGACACCTCGAGCATACTTTATGCACGGCTCCGTACTTGCACATTACCGTAAAGCCTTAAGGACGAGAAGTTCGGGATGGGCTTTTGTACGTCTACTCTAGCCTTTCGAATACAAGTGACGACGCCTATGCGACCCTTGAAGTCCGGCTCATTGCTTCGAGGTTGTCTGCAGCAGAGTGAAGGCATTTGTTCCCTCTGGCACACACACAAGTAAGTGGCTCTTAGGGCCAACAGGTGGCACGTTATATCCAAGCAGCTGTATGTGTGGAGAAGACACCAAAATGCCCAATAACTATCAATGTTCCTTATGAATAGAGAAATGTCAGCAGTATATGCTGAAACTCTAACCTCACTCTGATCTGGAAGAGGGAAACCACGTATAAATTTAAAGTTTTGTATCTGCTACAATAAAGGCTCTATACAAAGCACGAAGAGAATAGAAAAGAGTGGACATCCTTGCCGTATTCCACGTGTAACAGCTATCGGATCAGGGACCTTTCAAAATAATTTTATTTTTCATAATAATCTACAAAACTCAGGTAGATTTCTCTGGGACGCTTATTGCTCTGATAAGCACTCAGTCATGTATAGTCGTGAACAAACGTGGTATACAAGACTCAACCGGTGACGGAGCTCGGGGAAAACGGCATAATAATGCCATATAGTGGTAGAGACAGCGACCGTGACATGTGCATGTGGATAAAATGCGGCACCGCCACTATTGTCTCAATCCGGTGTTGCTAGATGAAGTCACAATGCAGTTTTACCGAGCTCCTCCACTGGTTGAGTGTTGTATACCACTTTTGCTCACGACATACTCATGAATATATATCTCATATAGGAACTTTGCAACATTAACACTTGCGGTGCCGTATTCCCTATGGAATCAGACATCATAGCATTAAAAAATACTTCCCTCCCTTCCAAGTACGTAAGGAAAGGCGCGGTCACTATGCCGTTCACAACAAAGATAAATCTTGTAGAAAATCGTCAGAGGAATTCTTCCTCCCCCAGTGTTGTCAGTTCTTCATTTTAATTTGTGTAGAACATTGTTCTTATCCCATACAGCATTGGAAGCATGACTTTTGCGTGTGTCCCGCAAAACAGACAGGACCCTCCACTTCCTATACACGCCTGTACACAAAATACGGCCCTTCAAGGAAAAGTGCTTAAGAACCCGTTAGCTCATCTATAGTGTCCAAGACGTGATCACACAGAACGCATTTTGCTATACTATGATAAATTGGACTGTTTATATCGCAGCACATGTGCTTTTCAATCGCGGACAAGTTCAATTTTGCGAGTGCAGGGATTTCTAAGAGAAGCACAGGGCTTTTAGGCTAAGCCGTGGCGGCATCCTATATTGACATAGAATATAGCAGCTATTTCATGGCTCCAACAAAAATTGTAAATTGCTTCATAGGTAAGGCGCAGTATCTGTCGCACTTTTGCGTGGACACCCAATAAGCAATAGGAGCTAGGTGGCGAGCGAAAGAGGTGTCGCAGTGGAGGGCTACGGGGTAATTTCGACAACCTGGGGATCATTAAACGGGCACTGACCTCCCACACGGACGCCTCACCGTATCGAATTCATCGAAATGCAGCTGCCGGCTGTAGGGTTCGAACCTGGGTACTCTGGTAAAGTTTCGTCATGATTTCTCACTATTTCACTATTTTCACACTTTCACTAACACCACAGTGAAATTTTGATACATTACCGCCACAAACACCCTGAATCCAGATGACGACCTGGGAAGTATTTTGGAGGAACACACTGTTTAAAAAACCGCTAGGTTGTTGCTGCGACTGAAGGAAGGTGGAAAAGAAAATGCACAGGCTTACCAACCACCTCTGGTTGAGGCATGACGTACCGCTGCATCTTATGAACAGAGGAGAAAACGGTAGTCAGCCGTCTTACCAGCAAGTACTTTTCTGACCACCTAGCGTTCGCGCTTGTCTCAAACTCGTTGGCGTTTACACTCAGATGCGGCGCAAGAACGCAAACGAGAAAAACAATAAGCACTAAAGCTAGGCGTAAGCATTTAGCACATGTTAGTGCTTATTTCTTTTTTCCTCGCCGCGTGGCTGAGAAGTGTACCGTGAGATCACGGGTGCGCATGGTACGCGCTCTTTTGCCGTCGGTGTGACATACGATGCGGCTACCACGACAGCTGCGCTTTCAAAGATTATTTACAAGTTGCGCCACCTTAGTCTAGAACTCAGTAGACCTCGTTCCTAGAGGGCATCGCGACTAAGACGTTCTCTCAACAAGCTCCCCCAGGAACAACAATGGCCAAATACTTTGTGGGCTCGCCATGTTGAGACGTAAAGGTGCGCTCCATACTGAACGTAACATGTTTAGCTCTGGACTTCATTTAAATTGCTTATGTTCGCTCACATGGTGTACCAGCAACGGAGATCAAGAATACATTAGGCGTCTTTACCAATTAGGTGAATCAGCCGAAAACAAAACAAATAACAATAATAGTTTATGCCTTTCGGAGTATAATTACTTCTTTCTGCGTTTGCTGTTTGCTTTACGGCTCTTCTATGTGTATGTATGCGTCAGAGATCACGTCTGTCCAGCGCGTTGCATTCACAGGCATATCAATTGCCAGGTGCCAACCGCACTCGCATAGTTAGTTTTGTCACACGCCGTCGAGCTTCAAGATACAACATTTAACCTTGGGAAAATTGGTTGGGAGGAAAGGTAGACGGCGTTAAGATGCCTGTGCCCATTGCCACCCCAACCTCTCCATGAGAGAAGAGGGACGGAAGGCGTAAAAAAACAAGAGGGAAAGGGGCGCACCAGGAGGGAAGCTCTCGATTAATATCATTCCCTTGTGTTAATATCATCCCCATGGGTTTTTCGGCTGGTTACGCTACACGACAACGCCACTCGCTGACAATGACACCATTATTTACGAGAAAGAATTGCTTCAAGTTTTCATTTTTTTTTCTTGAAGTATCAATAAATGGAACAATCTAGCTAACGACATTGTAACCCAAGATTCACTGCTATTATTTGAATCTTATTTGTGCTTAAGTAGCGATTGATCTTATTGCATTTATTTTTCCGGCACAGTTGTTCCTTTGTGTTGCGTCGCATTTCAGCTGATGATTGTGTGTGCACATTGTGAGTGACGTCATGCGTCTTCCGTTATGTACTGCTGCATTTTGTATACTTCGTTTTTTTTTTATTTTTTCTGTATCCACCCTGCCAAGGTCTTGGAAACAAGACCACAGTGCAAATTATTAACTAATTAATTATATATTATTTAATTGACGGGATATAACATTGTTCCGCACATGGGCGGCTTTTCAATTTTCCGTCACTGACGAAGATACATCAACAAATTCAAGGTATATAGAACTTTCTCAAAAATTTCGTGCTACATGGACACGCTGATGAAGATGCCAGTGACAATTACTCGCTTATTGCAATACGATCTCTGACAGTTTCTTTTTCGCTACCAGGCTTAGGCCAGCCAGCGTATAAGCCAGCCAGGACCCTTGAGGAGTCGCGATGCGATCACACGGCGTATCAATTATTGCGTCCTCGTATGTGCCTCTCGGCCTCCATTATTTGTTGATCGCATTTCCGGTCAGCGTTTTTTATCTGCGCTTCATCGTGGGCTTCGTCGCAGCACCAAATTTCAGCCCTAGGAGAACGGAGCACAATAACGGCGCCAAAAAATCCGGTGACCTGGAGCCTCAAACACAACTGTGGCCTAGGCTCCGAATGTTCCCCGTAAAAGACGTACATATATACCTTTATGTGTATATTGTGCGTATTAGACAAGTCATGAATGAATGAGACCAAATGCAAATAAGACAAACCAAAGCCAAACCGCTTTCACTTATCCTAAAGCGGCTAAGATAATCGCTAATAAAATCAGGAAAACGTTAGATGGCAATAAAGCAAAAGATGAAGCAGGTTTTCGGAAAAGGTGTGCTCTACTATTCTTCATATCCATGTCATTAACCAGGTAATAGAATTCTCAGAATATACAACCAGCCCTCATTCATAGTGTTCACTGAATATAAAAAAGCATTTGACGAAGTCGAAACCTTGGCGGTAATGCAGGCATTGCGAAATCAGGCTGTAGACGAGCCGTATACGAAAGTACTGAAAGATATGTACATGGCTGCACAACAACCATACTTCTGCATAAAGTGACAAATTTTCTATAAACAAAGGTGCTAGGCTGGGAGACACGATCTCCCCAGTACTACTCACTGCTTGCCTAGAGGAAGTAGCCAAAGATTTGGAACGGGAGTAGTTAGGGAAAAGGGTAGATGGAAAATACCTCAGAAACTTGTGATTTGCTGATGACATTACCTTGCTAAGTAACTCAGGGGATAAATTGCAAAGAATGATTGATGAATTAGACAGGAATAGTAAAAAGGTAACTTTGAAAATCAATATGTAGAAGACAAAGGTAATGTTAACAGCTTCGGGAAGGAACAGCAGTTTACGTTAGGTAGCGAAGAACGGGAAGTAGTAAGCGATAAGTCTACTTAGGACAGGTAGTAACCGCAGATCCGGACCATGAAGGAAAATAACAAGGAGAGTAAGATTGGTATTGAGCGAATTTGGCAAGCACTCGAAGATTATGACTGCTGAAACTCTCACCTCACCCTGACCTGGGAGAGAGAAACCACGTATAGATCTAAAGTTTTGGATCTGCTACAATAAAGGCTCTATAGAAAGCACGAAAAGAATAGATGAGAGTGTGCATCATTGCCGTATTCCACGTGTAACAACTATCGGGTCAGTGACCATTTAAAAGATTTTGTTTTTCTAATAATCTACAATCCTCAGGCACATTTCTCTGGGACACATATTGGTCTGATAAGCACTCAGTCATGTACAGTCGTGAGCAAAAGTGATATACAACACTCAGCCGGTGACGGAGCTCGGGAAAACGGCATACTAATGCCATATAGCGATAGAGACAGCGACCGTGACATGTGCATGTGGATAAAATGCGGCACCGCCACTATTGTCTCGATCCCAGATAGCTGTTGTTAGATGAAATCGCAATGCAATTTTCCTGAGCTCCGTCACCGGTTGAGTGTTGTACACCACTTTTGCTCACGGCATACACTGAATATATGTTTCATACAGGAATTTGCAACAATAACACTTGCGTAGCCGTATTACTCTATGGATTCAGACATCATACCATTAGAAAATACTTCCCTCCCTTCCAAGTACGTATGGATAGGCGCGGTCAATATGCTGTTCACAACAAGTATGAATCGTCTAAAAAATCGTCACATAAATTCTTCCTCCCCGGTGTAGTCCGTTCTTCTTTTAAATTTGTGTAGAACATTGTTCTTATCCCATGCAGCATTGGAAGCATGACTTTTTGCGAGTGTCCCGCAAAACAGCCAGGACCCTCCACTTCATAAGTACATACATGCCTATGCACATATAAACTCTACACAAAATAGAATTTATTGGTTACACTCATACATGCAAAAACGCACATTACTCACAAAACAAAGCACTATACAAAACAGCATAGTTTACATATGCATAATAAACTAAAAATAACACGATTCCCCAGAGAGGAGAAAACAATATAAACGAAGAGGTTTCTAATAAAGGACGACAGGCATCTCATTTCTGCTGCCTTGTACAACATAGAAGCGTGTGTGCCAGCGCCCCGCAGAAACATTAACATTTGAAAGGTCTGCATCTAGAGTCGACTTTATCTCGGCAACCTCGCTGTATAAAGGCAGAGGTCTGTCCGCTTGTGGGCCGACATATTGTTCGGGTGCAAGCACACGACGCGCCGTGCTCATCCATTACAGGATGAGCGAGCGACCAGGGTAAGACTCGTCAGCTAATAGCCTCTCTACCAGCCTTAACGCGAGCGCTCGAGCCACTGTCGGGATGCACGGAAGGCCAAGGCCTCCCCTGCTCCTCGGAAGGTGTAGGATGTGACGGGCGACTAGCGCTGTCCTGCCATCCCAAACAAAAGTCCCTATTAGGGACGCGAGTCTGTTCACCACCCGGCGCGAGATTGTCGCGATACGCGCCACATGAAAGGTGAAAGCGCACGATCGCGTCTTGACGATGCTAACTTTAGCATCGTGCACGAGGTTTAAACTCGCTGCTTCAGAAAGGGCGTGCGTGGCTCGCGAGAGAACTACGTCGCATGTCCGGGGGGAGACTCCGCTTGGCTCAAACAGCACGCCAAGTACACGCACTGCGTCCAAAAACGGTACGGCGGCGGCTAAAGGGCCCCTGAACAGACCGAAGAGGAGAGCGCTACTTTTCTTCGGGTTGAGCTGCGCTCCTGATACAGCTGCGTATTCTTAAAAGATGTTAAAAAAAACAATGAAGCTGTCATTGTCGCGCACGAAGAGTGAAATGTCGTCCGCGTATGCAGATAAAACGACAGTCTCCTGTCCTACCGTTGGAAAACCTCGAATACGCCTGTCCGCGGCGACCCTACGCAGCAGCGGGTCGAGCGAAAGTATGAAGAGTACCGGAGAGAGCGGGCACCCCTGACAAGCACTCCCCGCGTAATCGGAAAGTTGCGGGCAATTCCGCCATTCCGTACTAGTTCACTGCTAAGATCTGCGTAAAGGCCGCGTAGGAGCTGAACGAATTCGTCAGGAAATCCAAATGAGCGGAGCACAGCTAACAAGTAACCATGTTCTGCGCAGTCGAAGGCCTTTGGCTGGTCCAAGGAAACAAAAGCTCCAGTGATCTGTTTGGCACAGGCGTATTCGAAGACGTCTCTCGTCAGTGTCAGCGAAGCGAACACCGATCGTCCAGGTACCGAACAGGATTGGCATGGGCTAACCAAGTCCTGAAGGTAGATTCTCACCCTACGGACTAGCAATGTGGCTACGAGCTTATAGTTGGTGTTAAGGAGGGTAATCGGTCGCCACGATGAGGGACTCGACGGCGTCATGCCCTCCTTCGGTATAAGAACGATACGACCGGCACTGAACGAGGGTGGCTTGGTGCCGCTCTCGAGGAAACAATTTACGAGCTTAAGTAAAGGACCGAGGATGTCAAAGAAAGTAGAATAAAAACCGGTTACAAGTCCGTCAGGACCGGGAGCGGTCGACTGGTTCATGGCGCCTAAGGCACAACGCACCTCCTCCAAAGTGCCGAAGATGCGTCTTCTGGAAGTTGACGAAGCGGCCCACAGAAGGAACCGACAGTTTCTTGAAAATGCGCCTCCTGGTAGAGGCCTTGCGACAAAAAGAGGGCAGCGAAATGCTAGGTAATCGATTTGCGGGTGTCCGCGGGTTTTGAAGACGTCGTACCGTCCGCAAACGTGACGCTCTCCACGCGCGTTCGCCTGTTACTGCGCTGGCCAACGGCTCGAGCATGTCCAAGGTCCGCGGCATCCTCAAGCGGCACGTTTGCTGGTCCCGCTAAGAGTGATGCGCGAGGACTGTCTTCGAGGATGCGGTGATAACGCGCGCGCAGCGTCTCGAGATATCGCGAACGTAAGCGTTTCGCCGCCCCGTACGATGCGCATACGGCGCAGAACGTCATTCAGCATGGTCGTCATGCCGACACGCCGCGCCTTCCCCGCACTCACAAGAACATCGCGCCAGCGTGTTTTCAGCGCGTCCCAGGTAACAGGTGTTATGTCACTAACTGCTGCCACAGATAAGCACAACTCTCGGCGTATATCAGTGAAACACTGTTCATCGCGTAGTACCGCTGCATCCATGCGCCACATCAGGGGGCTGTTTGCACGGCACAGGGCGCAGAGTAACCGGGAAGTGATGACTTAGTTTAAGGCCTGGTGGGAAAGGCAATACCTCGCACTGTAGCAAGTCAGGTGCCATGGCGGAGGGGATGTAAACTCGATCTATTCGGCTTGCGCTCTGGCCCCAGACTCGTGTTGCCTCGAAATTGTCTCTTTGAAGAGTGCCCCACGCGTCCTCTAAGCGTAATGATCGCACTAGTTTTCCAAGTTCTTTCGCGTGGTAATTGGAGGCGCCCTGACCAGGCTCCCTGATGTCGCGCATTGTGTCTAAAACACAATTGAAATCCCCGAGCAGAAAGTGGGGCACGTCGTCGAGAAAGTATGTCATGATGGATCGAAAGAACTCGTTTGTCAGACTACGCGTGACTGGCGCGTACACGTTGACAAAACGAGTCTTGCGGCCATCCAGAAAAATGTAAACGACAATCACGCGCCCATCTATGCCATATGTACAATGAGCAGGTGGGAGCTTGCAGCTGACTAGGCCGAGCACTTAACGAGACTACATGACGTCGGAAAGTTTGAAGTTGTCAAGTCGTTTTTCACTGGAGCTGGAAAAGTGAAATAAGAGTCAACCTTATAGTGCTCTTTGATGTTGAGTCAGGTAAGCTACACCCAGGCCACGCAGGCAAGTTCATACGGCTTGGTTAAAGCGGGGCTGTGTATGTCGGACGGTAACCTACCCCTATTGCAAAAACCAGCGTCTCCAGTGCGAAACCAGTACGATTTCCGCGCTGGTTTTGCACTGGATCTGCTGGGCACGCTGGAGGTCTGCGATATTCACTGGAGCAGTAACGGGAAGACACTGGTTGCACTGGTGCGATGGAAGAAAAACGCTGGTATTAGCTTTTTGACGCTGGGTGGGTCGCTGGCATCCGCGATGCACTGGGATAAGCGCTGTATGTGCACTGGAGCCGCACTGGTCCCAGTGTCCCAGTATAGGCGGTGCGGCCAGCGGCGTCACCCGGAGTAGCATCCCTCAGGGGCCAACAGGGCAACAGCGTACTCGCAATCGACTATCGGGGCGCATATGAAAAATATGGTTCAAGCAAGCGCTTTTTGCTTCGAAGGCGTTGCGCATTTGTAAGAAAACAAAGGCAGTGTCTTTTTTTCTAGAGTTTCCATGTTTCGATAGGTCGTTTCGATCGTTTCGAGAGAGACCATGACCGCCGCGCCTCTATCTCATGACACACTGACGATTAACGCACAACTAAAGCTGGAATTGAATAATGTGGGCTACCAAGCATAACAAACTTCACAGCTGATTTTAAGGGCACTCTAACACAATGATTACCACAAAAATGTTAAATGCGGGCTCAATCGCAGGCGATCGTAGCCTGCACCACGGCCCAGTATAAACAGCAGAAAGAAAAACTAAAACGAGGAAGAGAGTAGTTTACCGAGCGATGGGCCCATAAGAGAAAAAACAACAACACACAGCGCTTGTAATGCATAATATTTGGCGTGTTTCTCAAACTTTTGCGCTCCTTCTTACTCTGCGTATGAAGCAGCCGAGCCCTCTGTCATCGCAACGCTTCCCGAAATGTTTACATACAAATAAGGTTTATAGTTACTCGCAATATAGGGTCATCGCTGCGGCACTTGCCGGTATTGAAGCTTGGTCGCACTTTTTTCTTTGAAGGTTTGTACTAAAGCTCCGTGTTCAGCGAAAATTACGCCCACGGTAGCAGAGCACCACCGAAGAGCCGGCGTTGGTAAATTTGCCAGCGATGTCAAACTCCACATGTTAAAATGATTCCAGTGCACAAAATAGCGCGCAAAGGCACCCAGAACATCATTTGCAAGTGCTGAGAGCAGACAGCAAGCTCCAATGATCAAGAAGTTGTAATTGTTAGAGCGGTAGCGATAACCTGTAGACTGCGAAACATAAAGTCCCAACCTTATAAATGCGGGTCATGACATAAAATGCACAAATGTTTCGAAGAAATCCAGTTCTCGGCGTGTATCCAATGCAAACATTGGATCTGTCAGTTTTTCAAAAATGGGACTTGTTCAAACAGGAAACCAAAAACTTAGCAATTGAAGCCTCTGCAAGAATCGCGTTCCTAAAGAGACACCACCTTCGTGAGCTTGGGCGCACTCTAACTGAGCTACATGAGCTAGAGAGGGTTAGCCCGGGTGCCTATGTTGAAGAAATTAATAACGTAAAGGCAGAGCTTCAACAAATTGCGACGGAAAGATACAAGGGGGCCCTAATAAGATCTAGGACTCGAAGGTTTCTTGACGAGCAACCTTCACGTCGGGCCCTCAGTGATGAAAGAGAGAATGCTCTTACGAAGGAAATATTGGAAATTCAGTATGGTGGTTGCACATATAGTGATGCTCCTAGTATTCTTGCTGCTTTCTATGATTATTATCGAAAGCTGTTCGGCAGTTGTAAAGATCCAAATCAGGGTTTCGATTATAATTCCTTACTTGAGAACTTTCCTCGACTAGACGATGAGAAATGTGCTGTAGTAGAGGGACCCATCACTTTGGAAGAAATTAAATCAGCCATTTCAGACCTTCAGAACCAGAAATCTCCTGGCCCAGATGGTATTACTAGCGAATTTTATAAAACATTTTCGCCTTGCCTAATGCCTGTTTTGATGGAAGTATTCCAAGCATCTTATGATGTGGGTTTCCTGCCTCCCACTTTCTATTCAGGCCACACAATATTAATACCCAAAAGCAAAGATACTAATCGGTTGAAAACTGTTGAAGGATATCGTCCAATTTCCCTCTGTAATGTTGATTACAAAATTTTTGCCAAGGTCCTTTGTTCTCGTTTGCACCTGGTTATCATGGACTTGATAGGTTCGCATCAGGTGTGTGGTATCAGAGGGCGCAGTATTCAAACACACATCCATATTGCACGTTCAGTAATCGAGACAGTATCAGATGAGACAGGCCAAGTAGCTCTGATTCAAATTGACCTGGCGAAGGCGTTTGATAAAGTTCGGCACAATTTCTTGTTCGCGGTCTTGGAGAATGCAAACATTGGTGACGTTTTGCTCAAAGGCATAAGGCTGTGCTATATGAACTCGTATACAAGACTAATTGTTAATCAGGAGCTAACGAAACCAATACCACTGGAATCATCTGTTCGTCAAGGATGGCCACTGTCTCCACTGTTGTTTGGCTTATATCTGGAACCCCTCTGTCTCAGTGTAATTAACAGTGCAGCCATCCATGGTTTCTCTCTGGCTCAATGTGAAGTTAAGATTTTAGCTTACGCGGACGATATCGCCCTCTTTTGTTTTGACGAAAAGAGTGTACTTGAACACTTGGCTGAACAGTTCTGCGATGTATCAGGCGCGGCCCTTAATTTCGATAAATCCAAAGGTTTTTGGTTGGGACACTGGGGCACTAGACCAAGCCAGTTTGGAGGCATATGCTGGGACTGTAGTCCTCTTCAGTACCTAGGGGTTCCGCTGCACCAAGTTCGTAACAGCGCAGCCTACTGGGATTCACAAATCGTGCCTATGCGGCGACAAACGCAGGCTTGGATGGGTAGGGAACTCTCAGTGTTTGCTAGGGCACAGGTCTATAACATATTTTTGTTTGCAAAGCTTGCGTATGTCCTTCAAGTCCTGCATTGTGCGAGGAGCAAAGTACAAGTTATACACAGAATATTTGCAACATTTGTGTGGCGCTCTCAATGGGAGCCCATGCGGCATGACAACTTGTTTCTTCCCTTAGAGTCTGGTGGAGTTTGCCTTGTTCACTTGTTTGTGCATCAACTTGTCTCCCGTTTTTTCTTTTTCAAATCGGCAAACCATCCGTTTCTTGTAACTGTGCTCATAAGGCGCCTTAGTCCACATTTGCCTTACTTATTCGCACCAACTGGGCAGGCTCGTGAGGGGCATTTATGGATACTCCTTAAGGAGGTTGCTGACACTTTCAATTTTCTCACTGTGCGTTTCTCTGTAGATTACCTGTATAGCCTCTCGAGAAAGCAGATGACCCAGGCTCTCACTGAGTCTGTTCCCTACACCGTTGTATCGGCAGCCTTATCTGGGGTTTTAGGACACCACTGTTCTAAAGCGTGTTAGCCAAATGTGCATTCAGGCAGCTGCAAAAACCTTCATTTTCAAATTACATACAGCGACGTTGCCTGTCAAGACATTTCTTCACAATAAGGAGATGTTTGTGCCCTGGTCGGTAAATTGTCGTCTCTGTAACGTGCCTGAGACAATTGAGCATTGCTTTATTCTGTGCCGTGATGCTATGTGTTTTTGGGACATACTACAAAGAACTCTTAAAAAGGACATTGAAATTACGCCTTATACAATTAGATTTTTGCCTCCTGACAAAAACTCTGTCGTGCCTTACGATCTATTTGTGTTGATGGGACTGTTCAGCCTTTGGAAAAGCCGCATGATCGACAGGCATGCAGAGCCACCAAGATCGTCGAAATCCGTGTTTCGGGAGCAGTGTGCTTTGGTGAGAAGTGTATATGCTGCACGTGAAGAACCTCCAAACTGGATGCCGTATCTAGACGCATGTGTATGTCTCCCAGACTTTTGATGTTCTAATGATTGTGCATTGTCGGGCTGAGGATATGACGGGCTCGTATTAAGCAGCCCGGTAACTTTAGACATGGACATGTTTAAGTAAGTGGAGTTGTTCCTTTTTACGGAAGTTTTTCCATGCAATAAAGAAAAAAAAATTCACGGCGTGGCCAAGTGGTTAGCGTGCTGAGCTACGGGTTAGTATGTGCCTAGGGACTGAGTTCGAAGCGCGTTTGGTGCTGTCATTTTTTTTTTCTTTATTTTACTCAGTTTTTAGGTTTTTTTTATGGACCTAACTTGTTTCGTTACTTTTTACTTTTTAATTTCTATCCCACGCCTTTTTTTCTCCGGGCGAACAGTGCCGCCAGTGCAAAGCGTCAGTATGCCGCGTTCCAGTGCGCCCAGTTTCCAGCGTCATACTGGGACCATAATCAGGTATGGCGCTGGGGCGCTGGGACCAGTGGCACTGGTTTTTGCAATAGGGACGACCGGTAGCTGGAGGACGTAATTACTTTGTACTGTACCTAATCAATATGCATGATATATTAGAGGCAGGAATTTGGGGATTGATAAATGGTAAATAAGCGAGCAAAGACTACATGCACGCAGCCCTTGATGGCGGAGCTTAAGTGTACTCACAGCTGTTGTTCACAAAGTAGACTAGTCATTGTCATAGGTACATCATTACAAAGTTTAATTAATTTTGAAATTCTTTCAAAATATAGTAGAGTGCAAGCAGTAAACGAACCAAGAAGGCAGGCGCCATGAAGCATCGCCTTGTACTAAGCTTGTACGGAAGCTTACACTAAGTGGACTCTGGCATTTCAAACTCTACCTATGTCTACATTCCTCTCATGACTAACTTGGGCAACGATATGAGATAGACTCTAAACCATGTGGGGCTATCTTGATATGGAATGGTGTGCATTGTTGTATGTTCTGAAGCTGCACATGGAATATGCGTAATCTCCCTCGTGGAGGGATCCGTTTAATTTAAACCACCGACGTTGCACAGAACCAGGGTATATTTGCTTTTTGTTCCCATAAAAATTCTCTACCACTGCAAGAATTTGACCGATGATCTTGGGGTCAGCTAGCAGCCGAACGCCAAAGCTACAGAGCCACCGCTGCGGCTACATGTGCTTCCCCTAGAGAAAAATCCCATATCGCGACAAACGGGATTGAACCGCTCCTGTATTATCCCGTATAAATTTCATTCCGGTGTGACCAGTCCTGTACGAAGCTTACTCGGGTTTATTTCGGACAGGTCATGTCCGGTATGAGTTTGAATCCGGACGGTACGGTCCGTTATAGAGTTAATACAGGGCGGACCATTTCCATTATGCATCTCATACATGACATCCCAGTCCGGTATGGATATGAAATGGCGGACCAGTCCTGTATTGACCTCATACACAAGACAGGCCACGTCAGGTTTAACAGAAACCGGACAAACCCGATATGAATGAAACTGATACGGGACAGAGTATTTTCGCTTCTCAACACAATTCGGGCGGATCGTGAAGCTCAACCAGGATGACCACGTCGGAACATGTCTTTGTGCTAAATAAACATGAAACCATACATATTATACGTTACAACTTTTCTGTATATGTGGAGTACGCGTTTTTTCTCAAATACCTAGAAGATAAGAAGATGGGTGCGCTAGCAAGTACACAAACGCATCGCGTTTTGCTTTTGCGTGTGCAACAGTCGCTACAGCTTGTACGAACTTGCGGTGCATCTTCATATCTGCGACTGAAGATCTGCCACCTTCAACGCGAAAGTGCAAGCAAGAACGTAGTGTTTCGTTAGCGAGGATGAAATACGCTCGAGAATAAATGAAACATATCGCTGACAATCGAAATATGCACAGGTCAGCCGGACATTGGGAGTCGCTTCCTCGAGTGTTTACGTACGCAAAACACTTGGTCAGAAGTAAGTTCATTGATGTAGCGGCTCCGCTGGCAGCAGGTGAAGCTAAAACAAGTAGTATTACAAGAGTTGGTGCACCGCATATATCTATATGTAGCAAAATTGCGCGCGTTCGAAGACGATGACAAAACATATAAGCACTAGTAAATTGTGACATCCCGAGGTTTGTCTGCAAGAAAGCGATACATTGTAAAGATGCGGGACACGGATAACCCTGCGTGATAGCCCGGAAAAAGATTCAGCGTGTTTGAATGGCGATCGTTCAATTACAACCACAAATTCTACAGGCTACAAAAATACACAAACTACGAAAGAGCAGTGTAGACTACATAAGCAGAAATATAACCGCTGCCTCCGTATGCTTCCGTGGTGTAGGGGTTAAAGTGCGTGCTTGCTGACCGAGAAGACCGAAGTCTAAAAAACGCGCAAATTTTTTTCTTTTCCATTTTTCTGTCTTTTTATTCTTTTTTTTTTCGTTTTCAAATATTATTGTATTATTCTGTAGCTCTGCATGATTTTTGCAGCCTGGCGTCCAGTTTTTCTTGTGAAACAAAGGCCGCGGACTATACAGGAATTTTCGAAATGAGAGCTCCGCGCGGTTTAATTTCGGTTAAGCCTGTATCAATTAACCAAAAACCGGACGAACGTGTCATTTCCGGAACTGATACCGGGCAGAGTTTTTCCACTTCTGAACAGAAGCCGGGCCGATCGATGAAACGCAACCAGAATGACCATGCCAGACACGCCAGCGCACTAAATAAGCATGATACCAAACATATAGAACTATTCTCTATACGAAGACACGCATTGTTTCACAAATACCTCGAAAATACGAAGCCGTTGAAGTGTGCACTAGGAAGCATGTACGCGCGTCGCGTTGCTTTTGGGCGTGCAACAGTCACTGCAGCTCGTACGATCTTGCGGTGCGTCTTCATATCTGCGACTGAAGATCTGCCACCTTCAACACGAAAGTGGAAGCACGAACGTATCGTTTCGCTAGCAATGACAAAAAACTGCTCGATATAAAATAAACAAACATCGCTGACCATCGAAAGACGCGCAGATAGCCGCGCACCGGGCGACGCGTTCTCGAATGTTTACGTATTGAGACCGCTCATTGGAAGTGTATTCATTGACGTCGCGGCTCCACTCGTAGCACGTCAAGCTGAAACGCCCTGTATTAAAAGTATTTAGTGCACCGGATATCTCTGTATGTAGGAAAACTTACAAGCGTTCGTAGACGATGAAAAACACATCAGCACTAGAAAATTATATCTTGAGGTTTGCCTGCAATAAAGCGACGCATTATAAAAATACGAGACATTCGTAAACCATCGTGATAGCCTGGAAAAAGATTCAGCGTGTTTAAAGGGCGATCAGTGAATTACGGCCATCAACTCTACAGCGAAAAAAATATACGAAGTACGAAAAAGGAAAATTAGCTACACATACTGAATAACAACCATTGTAACTCTAAACCACTGTATACAGAGTAGTGAAGAAGACGAAGACGCTGTTCAAAGCGGTTGCGTTTCGCGATGTTCTCAACTCAAAGGCTTCAATCGGCCTCTGGACGAGGTACTGCTCAGGCTAATGCCAGCAGCAATGAATACCGGATTGTTTTGCCCCGTCTCCCAGCAGGTAAGCTGGTCGCTGACTCCGTTTTCTTGCATGCGGACCTTGCCCGACGCCCGTACCGGGCACAAGACTTCAGAGACTCCCGTCAGAATGTTGTGGACCTCAAGGAAATTAGTTCAATTGGCCAATTTCAAATGTCTCATGTATGGATGGTCACCTGCAAGTCTGCACAATCGAAAGAGAAATTGGTGGCTTGCGGTGATCTTGTCGTTAAGAGCCGCCGTTGTGTCGTTGTGGACCCAGAACCAAAACGTGGTGAAATTGAATCTTCTGTGGCTTCCCGAACGCTTGGAAGATGCCTTCATACGTGAGGCACTACAGGCGTACGGGAAGGTGACTTCCATTTCGACGGAAAATTTTAAAGTGGCGGACATGGAAGATTTGAGAACGCTGAACCGGGATGATGTTGTGTCTCTCGCTGAAGGAGTCGGCGTTGGCGACGTCCCGCATGCACTGACTATTTGTGGTATACAGAGCCTTGTTTTAATACCAGGGAGGCCACCGCTCTGCCTCCGATGCACCCGTGTTGACCACATCCGTAGGCACTGCCGTACTGCGCATTGTGACGACTGCCGACGGTTCGGTCACACCGTAGAAGAGTGCATCGTTACCTATGCGTACAAGTTGCGGCATTGTGTGCGGCCACCGGAAGACGTCATACAAGAGCATATTATGGACGCCACAGAAGTGCTTGACGCGGCTGGTGTCCTCTCAGTTGCTACTGTGGACACGGCTACCACAGCTAATACAACGGTTGTTCCTCAAGGTGACTCCAAGGAAAGTAAGACGCTGCTTCGATATGAGACGCCGAATCCGGCACATGATAAGGAGCCTGCCACCTGTTCTAATGCTGCCAAAGATACCGCCCCGGTTACTCCAGCCACGGAGGTCAACGCCGAGGAAGAGCTTGCAGGTCAGCCCACTCTACCTGCAGCTGAGGCCGTCCCTCTTGTTGAAGAGCATCTTCATCAGCGCAAGAGAAAATGCGCATCTGACGCGAGTGAAAATGATGATCTGGTAAGCGTGAAGCATCGCCGCCGCCGGCGCACGTCAAAACACAAGGGGAAGTGCCAACGTTCGCGTTCCCGCAGTCGTGGTGGAGGTCCGGAGGCGACGTCGCCGTCTCCGGAGAGACAAATGCAAGCCTAGTTAGTCCTTGTGTGGTCACCATGGCGACCTCTGAGGAGCTAGTGTTTGCAACGCTGAATGTGCGTGTGTGTTGTGTATCTTCTCTTGTGTTTGTGTTTGTTGCGCCACATTTCTGAATACGATGCAGCACCAACTTGCCCCTCAAGCCGTTATTTTGGAACGTGGGAGGCTTTAGGTCTCATCAGAAGCAGGTGGAACTTCGTCGACTTTTCAGCAGCAGGCGGCTTGATTTTGTCGCCGTCCAGGAAACGAAGATTGAGTGAGCAGGACACAGAGAGGGCACTAGGACCCTTTTTGTCTGATTACAATGTTATTGTGACGCATGCTATTGGTTTTTCGGCGGGTAGCTTCCTATTTCTGCGAAGGGCTCTCCCTTATTCTGGGTTATCTTACTATACTGACTCTGATGGGCGGCTAATGAGTTGTGATTTTTTGCTCCACGGGAAGCCATGAAGACTTATCAACATTTATGCTTTTAATAGTGCAGCTGAGCGTGTTGATACGTTTGAAGCCATGACTAACCTCCTAGATTGTGATAAGAATGTTGTGCTAATGGGAGACTAATTGTGTATGTTGCATGAATTATCGTGCTGGGCCTAGTGTACACAGATACAGAAGTGGCGAAGTGTTGTCGCGTGTTATAGATGATTCAGGACTCATTGATACAGGGGCCTCATGTCATGCAACTCCACTATTCACGCATATCCAGGGGAGGTCCCACGCGCGCCTAGACAAGATTTCTGTTTCTTCCACGCTGATTTCCCGTGATTTGTTGTGTGAAACTGTAGCGGTTTCGTTTTCAGATCATTGTGTGGTGGTTTCTCGGCTCGGGAGAACTTACTGTTCAAAATTTAGGCCGCAATGGGAGCTTTAGAAGCTAAATTCTTCACTTGTAAATGATCAGGCGTTTGCCTTTCGGATACGCTCCCAGCTACAAGTGTGTTTGACAGGTGCCATGCCAATATTTGCTGCATGGGAGCTGTTTAAACAGGAGGTGCGGATATATCTATTGAAATTGCGTCTGTTAGGTCATTTTACAGGAAATTACAAGAGAGGACATTGCATAAGAGTTTGTATTACCTCTATGAATTAGAATGTGAGGCACCTGGAGTATATTTAGACGAAATTGCTAGGGTAAAGTGTGACTTACAAAAACAGGACGCTGCAAGATACATGGGGCGCCCGAGTTCCATCTCGTACAAATCGTGCATTGCACCCTGAAACCCCTACGCGACAAGCTCTAT
Source organism: Amblyomma maculatum (assembly GCF_055883805.1). Classification (NCBI taxonomy): domain Eukaryota; kingdom Metazoa; phylum Arthropoda; class Arachnida; order Ixodida; family Ixodidae; genus Amblyomma; species Amblyomma maculatum. The sequence goes on along the minus strand of NW_028146766.1, from coordinate 611,856 downwards.
TTGATGAGCACCGTAATGCTACGGCCAAATTGATACCGGGAATGATGTCCAATGGCACCCTAGTAAAGAAAACGTGTGACAAATCTCTGTGTTTGTGAGCTATTACACGACACTGTTCAGTGACGCTTCTGCTACTTCTAATTCGGATCTACTAGCTAACTTTAAAGCTCTTATAACGCCTTTATCAGATGAAGACTGTGCTCTTATCAATGGCCCTTTCACGTTGGAAGAAATAGAGCACGCACTTGACCAATTACCCCTCTCCAAAACATTTGGCCCTGATGGCATATCGTGCGGGTTTTACAAAACTTTTAAACTTTTGCTGAGCCCTATCTTGCTGCAGATCTTCGCTTTAGGTTTCGATGTGGGGTTCCTTCCTCAGTCCTTTACTAGGAAACACACAGTCTTAATTCCAAAGAGTACGGATAAAGAAAAATTGCTCTCAGTCGATGGCTATAGGCCAATCACGTTGGCAAATGTGGACTACAAAATTTTTGCAAAAGTTCTATCGAATCGTTTACAGTATGCCATGACGGTTCTCATTGGCCCTCATCAGACGTGTGGCTTGAGTGGACACTCCATACAAAATAACATGCATATTGCACGTACAATTATCGAATATTACTTTGGCTTTTATGAGCAGCTTGCTCTACTCCAGATTGACCTTGCGAAGGCATTTGATCGTGTCGGCATTCGTTTCTATTTTCTCTTCTCGAGCGTGCAAATGATGAATGAACTGTACTGAAAGGGGTGCAACTTTGTTACGACAACTGTTCCACTCGCTTGATTGTTAACGGTGATCTCTCAAAGCCTGTGCCAATTCGATCGTCCGTGAAGCAGGGTTGACCTATGTCACTGCTGCTCTTTGCCCTCTACCTAGAACCACTTTGTTTGAGTGTACTGCAAAACCACAGTATCCATGGTTATGTTGCCTTCAGTAACAAAGTGAAAGGGCTTGCGTACGCCGACGATTTGGCGTTTTTCTGCACAGAAAAACCCAGCATTGACAAAATTATAACCATCATTGAGCTGTTTGGGATTGTATCTGGCGCTCAAATGAATAAGTCTAAGAGTTCGGATCTATGGTTCGGTTCATGGGGAGCAATGCCGACTTATTATGCTGGAATTGAATGGTCTCGTGTTCCCCCTAAATACCTTCGATTCCCCTTCATGCATTCAAGTTTAGTGGACGTTACCGGAAAGAGCGGGTCACGGCACTCAAAAGCTATGCTCAGACTTTTGTTCCGCACCGCCTATCAATTTTAGTCGAGCACAGGCATGTAACATGTTTCTGGCTACAAAACTTTATTTTTTTACAGGTACTCCATTGCGCGAGGAATTAAATCCACAGGTTTCACAGAACGTTTGCGACGCTCATATGGTCGTCCAGTTTTGAGCCTATGAGGCGCGATAACTTATTCAGGCCTGTTTGTGCTGGCGGACTAGGTTTGACACATATCTATATCAGACAGTTAGAAGCTCGTTGCTTCTTTTTCCGTAATAGCTCCCATCCAATTACCAGAGCATCCCTGCACACTAATCTAGTGAACCTTCTTCCAAACTTAGTGGTCTCTTGGTTTGGTTTTATGTGGTTTCATGAAAGAAATTTACGATTCAGTGCGTTTTCTGGCGGTTTGCTTTTCTTATGAGTACTTATTCTTTGTTTCACGGAAAAATATATACCATAATTTCATATCTATGTTGTTCCCGCCTCCCTTACATCGTTCACTCAATTCCAATAATATGGAGCATGATGTGTTAAAAAGGGTGCGCAAAATGCTGATCTCGCCTTCTACTGAAACATTTTTCTTTAAACTTCATACCAAGGTTTTGCCTTTTAAAGTGTGGCTTCAGAAAAAAATATTTTCGTTTTTTCTGTTAATTGCCGGTTATGTGATACACCTAAAACCATCGAACACTGGTTTATTGCCTGCAAAGATGCAATATTATTTTGGGACGTTCTGTAAAGAACATTGAAGAAAGGCTTTATTTTGAATTGCCACCATGTGCGTTATTTGATAACCACCGAACATGACCACGAATCCTTTGACATGATCTTCCTCCATGGACTGCACAGCCCATGGAAAACTCGTATGTTGGACCGGAATGCTGAACCTCTAATCTCCCCCGCTACTCATTTTGGTCAGATGGTACACCAGCTTAGAGACACTTACGAAGATAGTGACCATCAACCTGACTGGCTGCCATTTTTGATGTGTTGTCTTTACTTGCCACCGTTTTAGTGAAGTTGTGCTAAGTCGTATTTTAGTTGAGTGGTGTTGTGTTGTATGTTCCAATTGGACGTTTCGCCTACAGGCTGATTACTCTGTAAATAATGTTTATAACTCTACGCTGAATTTAAAAGCATGTAATAAACACCATGCTGAAAAAAAAAGAGTAGTGGTTAAGGTGCCCGTCTAAAGACCATGAGGGCCGAGGTTCGATTCCATAATTGGTAATAAAAGTTTTTTATTTTATTTATTATTTTCTATGTAGTCGTATTATTTTGTATTGTTTCATGCTTTTTCCACCCTGGCGACGCGTTTCTTTCCGGAAGCGAGGGCCGTCAACCATACAGGCCATTCCGCGCTGTTTCATTCCGGACTTTCCAAGGCAGTACAGGAATTTCCTGAAACAGCCAACAATCCTGTATCCCAGATTCTGTACAGTAAACCTGTATGCGATTTCCTGTACAAAAGTTATAAGGATTTTTCAGTAGGGTCCTGTTTAGACGGTTGGGATTACTTGGCACGAGTTCTCGTATTATGTCACACCAGCCGGACCATGATGATTAGTTTGTGCGTGTGACAACGCTCAAATGCCCCCTGATCTTCCCAAAGACCCTTTTCCTTTTTACAGGGTGGCACGAGTCATAACTTCCCGCAAAATTACTGCCCCAGTCAAGGAGAGCAAAAGGCTATGATGGAAGTTTGTTAGCTTGTTGGCATATCATATTATGTTCGTAAATCATTATAGTTAGTAAACTGGGGCCGAAATATGTGGGAGGAACATATAAACTGGGTTAAACCCCTTTACTGGATTGCTCGTGTCCCTCCCACCTAGTCATGTCCCTGTTGGCAAGGTACAGTTTTTCTAACAAAAGGAAGACGATTGCTTGAAACGTAGTCCTTAAGGGCTAAAATTGTTATAAAAGAGAGCAAAATATATAGTGTCATATTCGTAGCAATGAGAGCTGGTGCGTCAAAATTGTTGCAAACAGACCGCGCCTACTCAGTGGTAAAAAAGGGGGATTTTGTGTAAAACTGCGAAACAAGGCAGTAAAGCGTGCAATGCCCACTGTATGCAGACATTGAAGAAAACAATGAGTAAACACTGGCACAACGGGGCCACAAATCGGCGAAAACATAACTCGGTGGTGCATATTATTTTACACGGGTGATAAGAGGACGTTTCCGGTAACAAAAAACTAAATTGATGGCCCCTACGGTTTCCACGTGTGAATGTACGTAATAGTTTTTTGAACACTCAGAAGGGTAAAAAGGCAGGACATCTATGAAGTCTCTTAAGTGGTGCATGTGAGAAATGGCACAACAATTAAGGCGAAAGCCTTTAATGACTCATCACTGTCGTGAGCAAAAGTGTCACGCTTTAGCGGTTGCTGTGGTACTTAAAAAATAACTAATAAACTTTGTCTCCTACCGGGGAATCGAATCTCCATCCCTTGGATCGCCTGCCCAGCGTGTTACCACAACGCTCTTCATAATTACCCTTGTCTGCAGTGAGAATTAAGCTTCGATTGAGGAGGTATGATCTGGATCTAAATTTCATTAGAATATGCTGTGGAAGTGAGGAATAGATTTCAAGAATTAGATCTAGAAGACAGAGAGCCCGAAGAGATGTGGACCGATGTTCGTGATATAATACAAGAAGCTACTAAGGTAGTTCCAAAGCAAAAGAAATGCAAGAAAGAAAACTGGTTATCTGAAGAGGCTTTGCAAATAGCTGAGGAAAGGAGGATGGCAAAAGTTATGGGGGAAAGAGAAAGATACAAGGTTCTCAATGCGGATTTTCAGAAAATAGCAAGGAGAGATAAGAATGCCTTCCTTAACATACAGTCCCAAGCAGTTGAGGACAACAGCCAATTAAGGAACACAAGAGCTCTGTATAAGACAATCAAAGATATCAAAGGAAGCTTCTGTGATAAGCTGGGCGTGATAAAGGACAAACGAGGCAAGGACCTCACTGAAGTCTCAGAGATAAAGAAGAGGTGGCAGGAATACACAGAACTGTACAAGAAGGTCCCGAAAGTGCAAACCCAACATAAGACAGTTGTGATTACTGATCTCGAGCCGGGTATCCTGAAGAGTGAAGTTGAGTGGGCCATAGCCAGCCTTGCTAAGAACAAAGCTAGCGGAATTGATGGTATTCCAGCTGAGTTGCTTCAAAACCTCAACCATGACGCTGCTAACATTCTGCATACATTATGTCAGAAGATTTGGACAACCGAGCAGTGGCCACAGGATTGGAGGAGGTCAGTTTACATCCCCATCCCAAAGAAAGGCAGTGCAAAGATTGTTCCAACTATCGCACGATCGCGCTTATTTCGCATGCTAGCAAGGTGATTTTGAAAATCCTCCAAGGTAGGCTGCAGCAGTATGTGGATCGGGAGCTTCCGGACGTGCAAGCTGGGTTTCGCAAGGGCAGAGGAACTAGAGACCAGATTGCCAACCTTCGCAGAAAAGTGGAAAAAGCAAGAGATTTCCAGAAACCCATGCACTTCTGCTTTATTGATTATGCAAAAGCGTTTGACTGCGTATATCACAGCAGATTGTGGCAAGCTCTCCAAGAGATGGGAGTTGCAAGTCACCTCATCTGTCTCCTCAGGAACCTGTATGAAGGGCAAGAGGCCACAGTCAGAACTGGGCATGGTCTGACTGATTGGTTTCCGATCGAGAAAGAAGTGAGGCAAGGCTGCATACTGTCGCCCTGCCTATTTAACATATATGCAGAGTGCATCATGAGGAAGGGCGGTCTGGACGAGTCTTCAGCTGGCGTGAAGATTGCTGGAAAACGTATCAACAACCTTAGATATGCGGATGATACCACTTTAATGGCAGAAAGTGAAGTGGAACTCAAAGGACTTCTGATGCGCGTACAAGAAGAGAGTGAGAAGTTTGGGCTTAAAGTGAACATTAAAAAGACAAAGATCATGGCGTCTTGCCCTATCAAGTCCTGGAGCATCAATGGAGAAGTGGAAGCTGTGACAGATTTTCTCTTCTTGGGCTCCAAGATTAATTCGGAAGGAGACTGCAGCCATGAAATTAGGAGATGCCTGCTTCTGGGAAAGAGAGCAATGGTTAGCCTTGACCGCCTAGTAAAGAGCAGAGACATTAGTCTGCCAACCAAGATCCGTATAACTCGTGCTATGGTCTTTCCAGTTGTGATGTATGGATGCGAGAGTTTGACTGTGAAAAAGGCTGACCGCCGAAGAATTGACGCATTTGAATTGTGGTGCTGGCGAAGATTCTTGAGAGTTCCTTGGACTGCCAGAAGATCAAATCAGTCGATATTGTCGACCATAAACCCTGACTGGTCATTGGAGGGTCAAATTCTAAAGTTAAAACTCAGCTACTTTGGTTATCTGATGAGAAGAGAGGAGTCGCTGGAGAAAGATTTGATGTTGGGAAAGGTTGAGGGTCGCTGGAGAAGGGGTAGGCAGCGAACGCGATGGTTAGATGGCATCCTCGAGGCACTGCAGATGAAGTCATGTGATGTTATGAAGATGGTGAAAGACCGGAAAGCGTGGCGTGACATGGTCCATAGGGTCACTAAGAGTCGGACACGAGTGAACGACTGAACTGAACTCACAGTGAGAATGATAGCGAGATTTCGCGAGTGACAGGCACTGCGCCTTTCCTTTCCTGGATGCGAATTATAGAACGCCGGTGAACTTTAATTCGTTCAATGAGATGCTGGTTGTGTTCGACAAGGGGCGCGCGATGTACCGTCACGACAGGTAATGACGTTACAAGGGGATTCATTCATTACGAAGCTGACCCCAGCGGGCGATCAATTCCGGCGTCCGTGCTCCCTTTCCTTTGCCGCTACCTCGAACGCCGCACCGCACAGCAAACAGAAGCAGACGCAGATGTCAAGGAGGCGTTAGTATAGCAGGCATCAGCGCTGTTTGAAATTGATTTACAGGATAGAAAAGGGATAGAAACGTTTTATGCTGCGAATGACAGTCAAATATTCATCTTGAGCTACCTAATATATAGTTTTGCTATCAAATTGTGTTGCCGCTATCTTCCCAATAGAGGCGCTTATTTTTCGAATTTTTTTAAAGAATCAGTAAAGCATGATTTTTGGTTACTTGAACGAATGTTGACGGTTGGTATATGTTTATCACGTGAATCATTTATTTATTTTTAAAGATTGCCCAGTTATCATGTGTTGATTGAATGTCATATGTAGCTTCTTATGCAGGAAAGTAGGTCTTAAGTTCTTGATTTATCGCCCCTTAATGACTATTTTCTTAAAGTGTTACAGTCTTCTTCAAGGTCATATTTGGTATTACAAGAAAAAAGCAGGCGGCTGGAATGACATTTTGGTCTATAATTCTCTGAAGGTAAGTAATGAATGAGACGGCATCGGGTTTACTAGCCAAAATAAAGTCAAGAATGATTTTAGATTACGATAAGGTGCGCGTTGGTTCTGAAAGCAATTGTGATAAATTACCGTTGAAATGTATTTCGATAAGGTTGCCTTTTGCGGAACCTACTATTGATGCAGGTGGAAGATTACGCCATTCTATGTTTGGGAAGTTAAAATACCCGAAAAGGAGGATAGCGGCAGTTGGGGTAGCTTGCTGTGGGTTAGATTAGGTTGTTATTTTGCTCGTTAGAAAAGTCATGGGTGGAATGGGGACGCCTGTAGGATACTCCCAGTAAAAGTGCTATTGGTTATGAATGACACAGTAACTAAATTATTCCGGTCTTAGATTAGACGTTGTGGGGCTCCGCAGCCTCTTTAGGTGTTTTAAACCGCGTGCGCGTTTTCCTATTTGTGTTGTGTTTGCGCGAGCAGCGCGAGTGTGCATGAGTGAGCAGATAATCTTGGGGGCGGGATGTTAGCGGCAAAAGACGAGAGCAGATACGCGCGTCGAAGCAAGGCGCGAGGCCTTTTTTCGCCCCGGCGGGGCAAGCAGCGAGCGTCATGGACCAGCGGGGTGTGCACGGACTACGGAAAGAAGACCGGCGACACGAAGGTGGAAAGAGTGCCTGCAGAAACAGCCTGGGCGTATTCGCGTGAGTTGGTGTAACGCGAGGAGCAATGCTTCTTGTTCCGCCGTGAGCGCTTTGGCCTTATTGCTCGCCCTATTCGCTCCTCAGTGTGTTTTGTCTCGCCGCGGTAAAGCCCTGACATGTTTCCCGCTTCTCTTCGCTGTTCTATTGTCGCGCGCATGAACAGCATGTTCTCAGCGCAGTAGCGCCTGATGTTGTTTCCTTTCTTTTCAATGCATTTTCGTTTATCCGGAATAAAGCGGGGTTATTAAGAGACTGGATTTGTCACTCTTCAGTCGAGACCATGGCTCGCGGACCGGTTTTTTGAAGGCGAGGCCTTCATCTGGCGCCCAATGTGGGGCCTGAACCCATGACCCTGAGGTTAAGTCTCATGCTCTACGGACAGAGCTAGCCGGGCCCTCTGTCGCTCACTGTTAAGTCAAAGTCCCTTCACGTCTAAATGACGAGTGACGCCATAAAACGTCATTATTTCAGCTGTGAGAATCGGAGCGGTGACCATGACAAACGATTTCTAGGGAAGTCTGCTCTGAACAGCTGCCAACTAGCATATCCGTTATGCTGTCGGAGTGTAGCTCGCCCTGACAGAAGCGTCCATTCAGTTCGTGGTGACATCCTCGATCATATTGATAAAGCCATACAACTGATTGAACGGATAAAGGAGGCCTTCCCGTTCACAGTATTTTGTTATCCTCTCCTCTTTGTTATCCTCATGACTTCATCTTTTTTTCTTGTACGATACGCACCTAAACATCGAGATCATAAGGCGGGTGGCCCGAAATGGAACTCGCATACTGGGCTCGTGTCGTTCAGGCACTAGTCACCTCTGTGATCTCTGGTCCGTTGAGATTCTCCTACTCATTCCGCCTGTTTTTATCCTTGGAAAGGCCAAAGACATTGATGCTGGTGATTACGACGCAGCTGCTGATTTCGTGGTGCCGGTTTTATGTAAACCACGATTTACAGGGAGGCTTAGAGCGAGAAAGACAAGGATAAGAGAGTGACACAGGACGGTCGCTCGTCTGCTCGCGCTAAACCTCCCTGTAAATCACGGCCTGCCAACTGTACCGAAACTCAGCTTTGCTTAAACTATGTGAACCGTACTTGCGCGGGCAGAGGAGACTTGTCGGGAGATATAGGACAGTGGTCGTACAACCAGAAAGTTCGGTCAAAAATCAGGAGTCTCCCGGGGACGTCAGCAGAGTTGGCAGGCATGCAGAAGAGCCTTGCAACTCGGCCAAGTTGATGCCTGCGGTGGGCTTGTGATCCACGAGCTCATGGCTTTCCTCTGCATCGGCGATTCTGCAGAACGTGGCAATGCTCTGCCCCAGGCACTCTGCGGCCTCCGCAGAACAAGCTCGCGAGGCCGTAGGCAGTCGGTAGCATAACGTGACTCAATCATACTTCTCTGGTCCAGCACCTGTTCGGCCTTCGGCCTCGCTCAACATTTTTAACGCACGACGCGCCAACGCCAGATCGTTGCGAAGAATAGCCCTATATTCATTGTAATCGGCCATTACAGGAGTTCAATGCAAATGCTAACACTTGAATTGGTTATGAGCGAAACAGTAACTAAATTATTCCGATCTTAAATTAGACGTTTACAACAAAACATAACATTTGCTGACGATCTGCTATGAGAACACCACCGCTCTTTAATAATTCACGATCACTTGGGTGAACTTTGATGTCAGACAAGTTGCGCCACAACTTTGATATCACTAACGTCATTTTGTAGCCAGTTTTCTGTTAGAATAAGCAAGTTGCCTTGTGTTGATGCGATGATGTTAGAAACGAGCCTAATCTCCTCTGAAGATAACTGCGTACGTTACTGAAGATTGCGGGAAACGAAAGATTCCTTCTGGGAGTTAGTGTACTCTGTCTCTATTTATGGGATGCGGTGACTGCTACTCGATTTCTGTTAGTTATACACATCGTCGGAAGCTTACCATTTAGGGCCAATGCGATCTGAATTTGAGTCCGGACTTAATCAAGACTCAGATCATGATCTGAGCGTGAATGAGCCCGCGAGAGTCGATACATGTGTGCGTCCGCCGACCTGTGGGTGATTATAAAATGGTCTGATCCTTGCGCCTGGAACCGAAACGCAGTGAGTCTGGTGAAACTAATAAAGGGGGGCGCCACTCGCGAATAAAAAAGATAAAAATGCCGAATTAAAAAAAAAAAACACGAACAGGGTGGCAGCAATGCGAGCACGAAAACGCAGAATTATTCCCTCCTGAACAAAAATCCAAACGGGTTGTTTATTACTTAAAAATATTTTATCGCGCCTTTCAAATAAAAAAACTCAACTGCACTATATCTCAGTTTTCACCACTTATGATCTAGTCATCCGAAACGGGTGTCGTGCTGTGCGCAGTTCATTTTGGTCATTTTGCATTTGACGCTGACTCTAGTCACTGTAAGCGAAAACGCGATCAATTTATAGCTCTTGCTCAAGATGAAAATCGAAATACCTGCAAATTGTACTCAACCCCATCCCGTCTTTGTGCATATGCGTGTTGAATTGCATTGTTGATCGCAGCGTCAGTACAGCTCCTTAGTCGGCGGTCATTTTGAGTAGATTCCTTGGGCAGTCAGAGTACTTTTCGTGTTCCTGCAGACGATATCGTGTGCTAAACAATGACACAATTTATCTAAGTATCTGTAAGATGCTTGGATATCGAGTCTTCAATTTCTTAAATTTCAGTACACAGGGAAGCGTGCGACCCCCGAGTACGGATCGTTTGTTCGTGCTGCCCAGAAGCTTGTCACCTGTTTCGGGATCTTTTCAGCGCATAGCCGCTGTTCGGCGCCTTATTGTTTGATTAGTTCTCAGAATGGTCATGTGTTTCAATCTTGTGGCGCAAAATTTTGAGCTGTCGAAATGGCTTCTTGCAGTGCCGTCAAAATGACGTTAAGTTGCAGACACATCTTTAGCAGAGCTATTCACGCCGCCTGAATATTAGATATCAGTAACTGCGGACGGAAAAAAAAAATAAAACTGGTATAGATGATTGGCAGGAAAACACTTATGCTTGTATTACGGATGAGATAAAAGGTACTATTCCTGTAATCTGACTGGTTCACGTTGTGCAGCGAGAAATACGTCATGCATACACATCAGACTGTTATGACAAAATGAAGTTTCATGACATAAACAATGTGCTGTCATTGACGAAAATGGCAGAAGTTGGGCGCCACGTTAGGCGAGTGCTTAAAGCGGCGAATTTGATGTGGAGTACAGGAGGCTGTCAACTCACCTCAGTTTGGTACAAAATTACTCTCGGTGGTAATGTAAGCTGAGACATCTTGCTGTAATTACAGAAAGTACTGAAACGACGCCATAAGAGTAGTTTTCAGCCGCGCAACTTTTTGAAGGATTAAAATGGAAGCGCAAATTTACAGCCGCACGAGGGCACTATCTGTCTTCCCGTCGCAAACGCTTTGCTCTCGCAGAGAAACCATTGATCCGTGAGGTTGTTGCCAAGCGAAGCAATGGCGGTCTGCTAACTCAAGCGGCTTATCTGCGCGAGATGAGGCCTTTCAGAGAGCACTGCGACGCTTTCGAATTATCTGTCTGGACAGTTCGTAAGTGCGACCACCCGAGGAGTCATATGGTGCTGCGACAGGCTCGGCGGCACTGTTAGACGCACGATGCTGAACTTCGTACTTTTCTTTGCACAGGCGCTCTGGAATGCAGTGGATCGGGCTGTGGCGACTTCCATGTGTCCCCGGGCCATCTGTCTTTTGTGACGTTGGTGACGCGACATCGGTAACCTTGTTTGCCTACGGGTCTGTTTGTGTCGCTTATATCGGTGCCATCAGATGGAAACCGCATGGAAGGACTATCGCCGTTACCTCGTTTGGACACATCGTTTGGCGCAGCGGCAACATCTGAGACTTCGTGGGAACGGCCTAAAACGACTGGACGGACAGCAGATCTCTTCAGTGGGCTCGGCGGCACCGTTAGACGCATGATGCTGAACTTCGTACTTTTCTTTGCACAGGTTAGTGACAAATGGTCATTCACAAGTTGCCTTAGAAGCGATTGTGCCTGCCTTGTCGTGCTGCCGAGCCCCCAGTGTATTTGTTGTTGCTACCATGAGTAATCGCGAGTACTTTGCATGCTGTTGAAGCTAAGTGGCGATGTGGAGGAGAACCCTGTGCCTGATGAACAGAAACTGGATCAAATTCTGAGCACTGTCACGGAAATTAAGCCTACCCAAACTGCTTTGCAAGGTGGATTTGAGGGTGTTCAGTTCAGGCTCTCTGAAATAGAAGCCACATTAGCGTCGCTAAAGCTATGTAACGAAAAAGTGCAGAAATGTGAGGAATCTGTAGTGGTGATGAATAAGGAATTGTTCCAAATCACTAAAAGATTGGATGCCCTGGAAAATAGAAGCCGTAGAAATAATATTGTGACCTATGGATTGAAAGAGGAAAATAACGAGAGTGCCTCCGAGCTTCAAGAAAAAGTAGAAAACAATCTCTTGAGAAGCAAATTGGAAGTCCAGGTCAGATCCATAAAACGCATCCATGGTGTTGGCAGGAAAGATGCTGGCAAAGAACGCCCTGTTGTCTTGCGCTTTTATGATTTCACTGAAAAGGTTAAGGTTTTTCAAAGTTGCCATAAGCTAAAGAACAGTGGAATATCAATATCTGAGAATTTCTCGGTTCCTGTGCGCGAAATACGCAGAAAATTATGGCAGTCTTTAAATTGAATCGTTACAATGGGGATAAAGTAAGTTTAGTTTTTGACAAGCTCAAAATAAACAATAATATGTACGCATGGGATCCCACAGAGGATAAAAGGGTACCAGTGAAGCAAACGAAAAACAGATTTTCGAAATCTCATGGTGGTCCCGCTGAATGACGTTTTCGCAATAATCCATTAATCAATCTGAGTTTCAATGCTAGGAGCATTGTTAATAAGGATGATAAATTAAAAGAATTATTCCTGCTTTACAGTTCAGACGTAATAATAATTACAGAAACGTGGTTGCACTCTTCCATACATGACTCGGAAATCGTCCCTGAGTCTTACACACTTCTTAGATCTGATAGGAACAGCCGTGGTGGTGGGGTTGCTATTGCCATTAAGCAGGACCTCTACTTCAAGGAAGAGGAAGGCATGGACGGCCATTAAAGTGTTTGGTGCATGATAACAACGGGTAATGATAAGCAGTAATCGGTGGTATTTTTAGGTGCCCGAACGCCACAGATAACTATCTTTTGAAATGGCATGACTATTTGAATTCTAAAATGAAAGAACGGACTAAAATCATATTATCTGGAGATTTCAATTTACCCGGAATTGATTGGACCACCTTAACTCCTGGAAGAAAGGAAGTGACCAATTGCGAACTGCTTTTAAACATAATGTTCAGTTTTTTGTTTACAACAGCTGGTTACTATTGCCGACACGCATTCGGGGCTATACTACCTCAGTGCTCAATCTTGTTATTGTATCTAGCATGTGAACCCCGGAACTTGTCATTGCGGAAAGTATATCAGACCATAAGTTACTCGCATTAACATTTCCACAGATGAGACAGCAGAACACCGCAGTCCACCTTGAGCAGACACGTATTGTAACGAAAGGTTATAGTCGGGCTTATGACGTGAGCATCATCGACTTTATAGATTTAAAGTAGGATATTTATATTTTGGAAAACCGGTCAATTGTTAAAGACTTATGGCTAAAGCTCAAGGAAACGATAATATCCTGGGAAGAAAAATTCATTCCATCCAAGACGAAAAGAAGACAACGTAAAACGCCATATATTACCCGCAATATTATTCACCTAAAGCGAAAACTCGTGAGAATTCGTAGAAGTAAAAAATCACTTGCGGAAATATGTGAAATCCCCCCTCCCCCATGTTCATGAAATAAATTAAAGAGGCGAGATTAAGGTTTTTTTCAAGCACAATGTCGAACTTTGTCTACACAACCACAGAAATGTTGGCGCTATTCATCGAAATCTGATGACGCGATCTCAAAAATAGAAGTTGACGGATGTATCGTAAAGATCAGTGAGCGATTGCAAACTATTTAAATTCATACTTCCAATCTGTCTTCACACATGCAACACCAGTGAATGCAACCCCTGCCCAACACACTAGCCACATGCCCGAAGTGGTGATAACACAAACAGGCGTCCTTAACTTACTCTTGCAAATAGATACGAAAAAGTGTCCTGGTCCTGATGGCATCTTAAGCGTATTCATTAGACGCTATGCTGAGTAGATTGCTCCTTTTCTGTGCGCAAAATGTACCGAGTCACTTAAAACAGGTACTCTTCCACAAGATTGGCTCCATTCAAAGGTGAATCCTATTCACAAGGGCGGCAGCAAATTGCTGGTGAACACATACCGACCTATATCATTAATCAGTTCTTGTTGCAAGGTAATGGAGCATATAATCCATAATGCTATCATAACATACTTAGAAGAAAACAACCTTCTATTCCCCAGACTACATGGCTTTCGAAATACATTGTCAACAGTTACTCAACTGTTTGAAACCACACTGACCTGGCATCAATAATTATTTCTCGACTACAGGCTGATACAATCCTCATAAATTTCGCTGAAGCTTTCCATCGTGTTCACCATAAAAATTTATTTTAAAACTGATAACGATAGGTATTGATCTGAAAATAGTAGCATGGATAGAAAGCCTATCTTTCCAACCGTAAACAGTTCGTGTCAATGAATGGTTTCGACTCAGATTACCTTGAAGTCCTCTCGGGGGTCCCGCAGGGCTCCGTTCTTGGGCCCCTGCTGTTTCTCATATATGTAAATGATATCTATTTGTGTGCCGAACATGGAGTGACAATGAGACTTTCTGCAGATGACTGCGTGATTTATACAGCCGTGAACAGCTCTGGTGACCAAATGAAACTTCAGTCTTCTTTAAAAAACATTTCTGACTGGTGTGCAGCATGGGACATGCAAATTAACATATCGAAAACGGCGCATTTAAACATAACAAGAAAAAAAATTCCTTTGTTTTACAACTACACATTATCTGGCTCCCCGATACCACACGTAGCCAAAGCAAAATACCTGGGGATCACTCTAACCCAAGACCTTAAATGGCATGCACACATCGAGAACATATGTAGCAACGCATTCAAGCAGCTTGGTTTTCTTCGCAGCAGACTAGCAATGGCTCCACCGCACGTGAAGTTAACAGCCTATAAAATATTAGTACGACCTATCCTTGAGTATGCACACATAATCTGGGATCCCCATCAAGCGTACCTGATCGAAAAGTTAGAAACAATTCAGTCGAAAGCACTACGATTCATATATTCAAAATACTCACGTCATGAAAGCGTAACAGCCATGCGCATCACTGCACAAATACAGATCTTGTTTTGTCGCCGGAAAACGACTGTAATGAAGTTACCCACCTACTTCTGCTTTATTGATTATGCGAAAGCGTTTGACTGCGTAGATCACAGCAGATTGTGGCAAGTTCTCCAAGAGATGGGAGTTCCAATTCACCTCATCTGTCTCCTCAGGAACCTGTATGAAGGGCAAGAGGCCACAGTCAGAACTGGGCATGGTCTTACTGATTGGTTTCCGATTAGGAAAGGAGTGAGACAAGGCTGCATACTGTCGCCCTGCCAATTTAACCTATATGCTGAGTGCATCACGAGGAAGGCCGGTCTGTACGAGTCTTCAGCTGGAGTGAAGATGCTGGAAAACGTATCAACAACCTCAGATATGCGGACGATACCACTTTAATGGCAGAAAGTGAAGTGGAACTCAAGAGACTTCTGATGCGCGTAAAAGAAGCGAGTGAGAAGTTTGGGCTTAAACCGAACAATAAAAAGACAAAGATCATGGCGTCTTGCCCTATCAAGTCCTAGAGCATCAAGGGGCAAGAAGTGGAATCTGTGACAGATTTTCTCTTCTTGAGCTCCAAGATTACCCCGGAAGGAGACTGCAGCCATGAAATTAGGAAACGCCTGCTTCTGGGAAAGAAAGCCATGGCTAGCCTTGACCGCCTAGTGAAGAGCAGAGACATTACACTGCCAACAAAGATCCGTATAACTCGTTTCAACAGCATGTTAAAACACCTGAGTCACACACTTTTTTCCATTCTTCCTCCTTACTCCATCAAAATGCAGGCGCTGAAACAGAAACCAAATGTGAGTGCTTATGCTAAGCGTTTTTCTGTATTTATATCAACTACATCAACACCCGGTGACGTAACTGAAAGGGGCAGGGAGACCGATAAAATTGCATAAACCTGTGCGAGTTAGTAGTCAGAAATTACAGCAATAGAGTCTGAAACAAGGTTCTAAATTTCCATAGTTCTAGACAGGCAACGAAAAACAATCCTGTAAATACAGGGGCGAAAATATGACACACCAATTTTCAAACATTGACTATAGCACGATGACAGCACTCTGGCTAACTAAAAATACGACAATAAAAAATACAACTGGTCCTTCCGGAGAGAGTTAGAGTGATAGATTATGCTATATATTGTCAAGTGGAAGCATAATGCAAGGCAAAGCAAAATGAGGCAGCTCGAGATGATTTCTTGTAGATACGCTTGCACTGTATGTGTATTTCAACAGTCCAAAATGAGTGGCCAGATTGCACACTGATTCGAGATTGCTGGAAAGCTGTCTAAGCAGTTTCCTAAAATTAAGAGGGTGTTTAAGACTTACCAATGCTTTGTAGAGTCAGTTTCATAGGAACTGTTGCACAAGAAAGGAATATAGACAGTCTAGCATGCAATGGGTTTTTAACCAAAGTATTTATGTACACGCATATGAAAATACGGATGTATGATAGGGTAAAACATACAATAGCTAGCAAGCACTTATTATTAGGAAGATTGTTTATGTAGGAGCTCACAGTTAAAACCGCTAGGAACCAAAGCAAACTGCGAAGTATGAGTGAAAATCCGGATAACGTTTCAGCATTGCATGTTTTGATTGGTGACAAGTGTAACTCGCCTACTCAATACTCGATGCAACCTTTCTACAGACATAAATAGCCACTTGCCTATAGAGCTTATTCACGTGACGTCATTTCTGCTTTACTGGCAACCATGGCACGAACAACCTAACATCAAAGAGAGAGAAAGAAAGAGAGAGAGGGCCCACGGCGAATCAGGGTACAGCGGTGGTGAAATCCGAGCTCTGGTTGGACAGCGTTCCAAACGGCGTCTCATGTGTCCGACAAATGAACGGCGCGCAGCAGGGAGGTCGCAGGGAGGGAGCAGGGAGGAGGAGGAGTTTTGAAAAGCCCAATGCTATGGCGTATCCTCAATACAGGGTTGCCACAACGGCCGCCTGCTAAACCTGATAGTGAATAGGGTCTATACACGACGTCCACATCTATGAAAAAATGCTTCATACTGCTTCCAAGTTTATTTGGAGTCGACGTTTTGGCAGGAGCACTGCCTTTCTCAAGACTGAGGGTACATGATTCTTGTTCGTCTTCTTATAGTGTTGGCAAGAGGAGATACAAACATAATATGGGCACATATAGGTGAACCAGCTGGGCACGCACAACACACACATACACACACAGGTGCGGAGAGCAGGCTAGTCCCAAAGGCTCATCCACCCAAGGCAACGGCTGCCGGGAGTCATCTGTATACAATACAGGCAGCCGCTGAACAACCTCGGGAAAAAAAATCACAGGTGGGGGAACGTGTTTGCTGCAGATGGTGAGAAATCTTTTTCCGTTCTCACTAAAAGATGGTAGCGCCAAGCGTGAAGGTGGTTTTTGGGAGAAGTGGTCAACTATCAATGGTCAAGGCCTTGTTTTTGAAGATTTGTTCTTTTTCTCTGCTGCGTCTGTTACCCTCCCCACCCTTGCTCCGACCCGCGGCCCGACAGGATGAAAAAAAAACGCGACAACCAGGTGGACATTGCTGGTTAGAAGAACGTGACATCTACGAGTAGAGTTCGAGCCTGCTTAGAGCGGTAAGCAACTCGCGACGAGAGATGAACATCAAAGAAAGAAAAGAAAAAAAATATGTGGGACAGTAGAATGCTGAAATACTTTGAGGTTTTCGCTAAAAGGTGCGAGCGCCAAGCATGAAGAAGGTTTTTACGAGAAGTGGGATGTGGAGGGTATCAAAGAAGCGGGGTAAAAAAAGGGGCGGAAAGGGGGAAAAAACCCCGAGGAAAACTGTCCTCACATGTACCGTACATTAGTGCCGTCCAGAACGACGTAATCAGAGCTTATAAGGACTAGAGACCAGGGAAGTAAAACCTTTCCAAAAAGGAACGTGACGCATTGAAGGCGCTTAGCAGACGGAAAGATGTGGTCATCAAACCGGCAGATAAAAGAGGCGGCATATTGGTCATGGACAATGACCAATATATTGCCGCGAAACTTCAAAACTGTATTTGTTGTTGTTTAACAGCCGCCGGCATTCAGACTTATCACTCTGATTCTGGACCGCGTATCAGTTCCATAATCTTTGTTTGTTTGCGATATTTATCATCGTTCACGTTAAGCAATGGCCTCCTAGTGAAGAACTTCGCAGCCAACAATACCGCGCAGCTTCTTGTAGTGCCTAAAAACCTCCGGCAGGAAATTCTGCAGGCGTTGCACGATGAGCCCACAGCAGGCCACCTCGGATTTGCGCGCACGTTGCATCGAATCCAGGAGAAGTACTACTGGCCGCGACTGCCTGCCGAAGTTGCCCACTACGTGAAGACGTGTCGTGAGTGCCAACGACGCAAGACGCCGCCGATCAGACCAGCAGGACTACTAAACCCGATTCCGCCCCCAGTTCTTGCTTTGGTTCCTAGCGGTTTTAACTGTGAGCTCCTACATAAACAATCTTCCTAATAATAAGTGCTTGCTAGCTATTGTATGTTTTACCCTATCATACATCCGTATTTTCATATGCGTGTACATAAATACTTTGGTTAGAAACCCATTGCATGCTAGACTGTCTATATTCCATTCTTGTGCAACAGTTCCTATGAAACTGACTCTACAAAGCATTGGTAAGTCTTAAACACCCTCTTAATTTTAGGAAACTGCTCAGACAGCTTTCCAGCAATCTCGAATCAGTGTGCAATCTGGCCACTCATTTTGGACTGTTGAAATACACATACAGTGCAAGCGTATCTACAAGAAATCATCTCGAGCTGCCTCATTTTGCTTTGCCTTGCATTATGCTTCCACTTGACAATATATAGCATAATCTATCACTCTAACTCTCTCCGGAAGGACCAGTTGTATTTTTTATTGTCGTATTTTTAGTTAGCCAGAGTGCTGTCATCGTGCTATAGTCAATGTTTGAAAATTGGTGTGTCATATTTTCGCCCCTGTATTTACAGGATTGTTTTTCGTTGCCTGTCTAGAACTATGGAAATGTAGAACCTTGTTTCAGACTCTATTGCTGTAATTTCTGACTACTAACTCGCACAGGTTTATGCAATTTTATCGGTCTCCCTGCCCCTTTCAGTTACGTCACCGGGTGTTGATGTAGTTGATATAAATACAGAAAAACGCTTAGCATAAGCACTCACATTTGGTTTCTGTTTCAGCGCCTGCATTTTGATGGAGTAAGGAGGAAGAATGGAAAAAAGTGTGTGACTCAGGTGTTTTAACATGCTGTTGAAACGAGTTATACGGATCTTTGTTGGCAGTGTAATGTCTCTGCTCTTCACTAGGCGGTCAAGGCTAGCCATGACTTTCTTTCCCAGAAGCAGGCGTTTCCTAATTTCATGGCTGCAGTCTCCTTCCGGGGTAATCTTGGAGCTCAAGAAGAGAAAATCTGTCACAGATTCCACTTCTTGCCCCTTGATGCTCTAGGACTTGATAGGGCAAGACGCCATGATCTTTGTCTTTTTATTGTTCGGTTTAAGCCCAAACTTCTCACTCGCTTCTTTTACGCGCATCAGAAGTCTCTTGAGTTCCACTTCACTTTCTGCCATTAAAGTGGTATCGTCCGCATATCTGAGGTTGTTGATACGTTTTCCAGCATCTTCACTCCAGCTGAAGACTCGTACAGACCGGCCTTCCTCGTGATGCACTCAGCATATAGGTTAAATTGGCAGGGCGACAGTATGCAGCCTTGTCTCACTCCTTTCTTAATCGGAAACCAATCAGTAAGACCATGCCCAGTTCTGACTGTGGCCTCTTGCCCTCCATACAGGTTCCTGAGGAGACAGATGAGGTGAATTGGAACTCCCATCTCTTGGAGAACTTGCCACAATCTGCTGTGATCTACGCAGTCAAACGCTTTCGCATAATCAATAAAGCAGAAGTAGGTGGGTTTCTGGAAATCTCTTGCTTTTTCCACTTTTCTGCGAAGGTTGGCAATCTGGTCTCTAGTTCCTCTGCCCTTGTGACACCCAGCTTGCACGTCCGGGAGCTCTCGATCCACATACTGCTGCAGCCTACCTTGCAGGATTTTCAACATCACCTTGCTAGCATGCGAAATAAGCGCGATCGTGCGGTAGTTGGAACAATCTTTGGCACTTCCTTTTTTTGGGATGGGAATGTAAACTGACCTCCTCCAATCTTGTGGCCACTGCAGGGTTGTCCAAATTTGCTGCCATCATGAATACTTTAACAGCGTCGTCATGGTTAAGGTTTCGAAGCAACTCAGCTGGAATGCCATCAATGCCGCTAGCTTTGTTCTTAGCAAGGCTGGCTAAGGCCCATTCTACTTCACTATTCAGGATGCCCGGCTCGACTGTGCGGACTGTTGCTTACGCTGTGATGCCGACGTTGAGCCATTTATCGGAGTCCGGTAGTGTATATAGATGGTATACCGTCAACCTGACGAGACTGAGGCCTAGTTGAACTTGGGTCCAGTCTTTCACGGCTTGGACTGACTGAGATTGCTTTTGCCGCTTGTATTCACAGATTTCCCGCTTCGCGCCTAAGTTCAGCTCCATTCGTTTGCGCTTAACTCCAACTATGCCAAAAGTCAGACTAAAGTCGAGAGTTACAGGCTCCTGCTTCTTTGCACTCACTTTCCCTAGTTAAACTTCTTGATTTTCCATTCTTCTGATTCTCTTTCTTGCTTTGTACTGTTTTTGTAAGGAAGCGAGGGAGTCTAGTTGGCAGGCTACTATACAGAGGGCTATCAAACAGCCCTTTCCTGTGCCGTTTGTATGTGTTCCTATGAAACAAACACTGTAAGCTGAAGTACAGTTTAAAACGACGGCTAGCCGACTACGAAGAGCTCAAACCTTGTCAAGGCCGCATCGTTGACTCAAGGCGAAGCCGACATGCGGATCGCTGTGGTGCAAAATGTGGTAGTTCGGCAGCGCAACAGTGACGAAAACCAGGAGCATGAGAAGGACAGGCGTCCAGGACGGGACGCCCGGTCCTGTTTGCGTGGTCGTCGCGTTTCTTTTGTCGCTCTACTTCCTTAGTGTGTCTTTACCCTGACCGAAACGGCTTCATAGAACATGCTTTGTGTTCTGGGCTAGAAAAACTTCAGTTCCCACCCCCAATTTCGGCGCTTGTCTATCTTCTTATCGTTTCTTTCTTACGTTTTTACCGGCTTCTCTTCTGTTCACGTTCAGCAGAATTTATTGCAACCACATGTTGCTGTTTTCCCGACTCCGGCCACTAGTTGCGGCGCTGCCGCTGCACCCATAAATCTCCCGGTTGCCTCATTTTGGGGTCTTTCTCAGTCAGCTGACCTTCGGTTTGCTGTGTACAATCCCTGTCAACCACACAACCTTTCTCCTCCTCTTCCCTTCCTTTCCGCTCTTGCCCCCCCCCCCCCCGTCCCCCTTCCCTCCTAAAACGACGACACGCCCGATTTGGTTCTTTCCAACTCCACAGGACTCGTTCAGGCATCCTACCGTATCGGCTGTCGCATTGGTTCCCGGCATGCGCACCCTTCATAAACTTGCGTTCAGACTCCCCTGCTTTTTTCAAACAATGTCCATATTAACGAGACAAAAATACATGGGCCGAATAGGCTGTGTGCATTCATCCCATCTACATTGTTCAGAGAGCGAGTTTCTATATTAACGTGACATAAAAACTTTGAAAAATCTTCGGCCCTAGAAAAATTGTCCATTATTCGGGTCCTCCATATAAACGGATGTCATATTAACGGGGCACAAGTTTTCCATAACAGCCACTCATGAAATGACTTGTGAAGACTAAATCCCCAACAAAACAAAAAAAAGAGGAAAAGACAGGAAAACACCAATTAATCATAAAACTAAGCCAACGCCGAATAAACCTTCAGAAAATTTCTAAGAGGAATGCTGTTTATGTTATGAGGTCCAAACCTGCCACTCCTGGGGGTTAGTTTATAATTCTGTGATCCCGTGGCGTATTGCAAGAATTGGCGAAATTGCTTCTTTGAACACCACGCTTACATTAAAAAATTACAACTGTCGGAACTGCTAGGAAAAAGGGTTTCATTTCATTTCATTTCATTTTATTACCCTCAAGCGCATACGCATTACAGAGGGGAGTGGTACATCATATATGATAGAAAGCATAGAACACTAAATGAACAAAATATAACAAAGGCTAAACGAACAAGGGAATACAGAACAACGAAAACAATCTTACAATAAAGAAAGTTATACAAGCGGAATAAATTGAAAACAATCATAAGCGGTGAGAGAACAGCATTATACAGCGAAAAGAACAACAGCACTGGGAGCAAACAAGCATGAAAAACTAAAAACGGAAATAAGATAATAGTCAGGGGGGAAAAAAGTGTCACGGATCAGCTTCAAGATATTGCATCAGTGATGAGTGAAATGAATCGTGATCTTGGATTAATGCGATATCGGGCGGAAGGCGATTCCACTCTACTGACGTACGAGGTAGAAAGGAATGAAAAAGGGCATTAGTATTGCAAGTTATGACATTTACTTTGTAAGCATGATCAACGCGGGAGGAGCGATACGATGGCTGCGAAATGAAAGTATGCCTCAATTCGTTATGATGATAAATTTTGTGAAAAAGGCTAAGACGTGAAATTTTCCTTCTAAGCTCGAGAGATGGCAAAGATAACGTTAGTTTCATTGAAGTTATGCTGCTAGTGCGACTGTAATTGGAAAGAATGAAACGCGCTGAATTATTTTGAACCATCTCAAGTGAGGATTTCAAGTTCGTGAAACCGGGATCCCAGATTGCAGAAGCATATTCAATCTTTGAACGTACCAATGCTTTGTACATAGTCATTTTAGTCGAAACAGGTGCCTTCGAAAAGTTACGGCGCAAATACCCAAGCATGCGGTTACTGTTGTTAATAATGTAATCAATATGTTGCTTCCAGCCGAGGTCATTAGTAATATGCACACCCAAATATTTGTACGAAGTTACAGTATCTAAAGGAGTGTTATTCAATACATAGCAAGCAGGGGGGAAATTACTGCGCGACACTCGCATAGCTTTACATTTTTTAACATTTAGGTCCATACACCATGTGCTGCACCATTTAGTTATATTATTGAGGTCAGATTGT
Source organism: Amblyomma maculatum (assembly GCF_055883805.1). Taxonomy (NCBI): domain Eukaryota; kingdom Metazoa; phylum Arthropoda; class Arachnida; order Ixodida; family Ixodidae; genus Amblyomma; species Amblyomma maculatum. The sequence goes on along the minus strand of NW_028146766.1, from coordinate 589,137 downwards.
ATAGCAGAAACATCGGCGGGTTCAGCAAGCTCGCGATAAATAACACAGTCATCGGCAAATAAGTGAATATGGGAAGTCACACAGTTAGGAAGGTCATAATTATAAACTAAAAAAAGAAGAGGGCCCAAAACGGACCCTTGTGGTACACCTGACGTAACAGGTGTTGACGGTGAATTATTGTTGTTAGCAAAGACATGCTGTGATCGACCGATGAGGAAAACTTCGACCCAGGTAAGAAGATGTCTGTCAATATTAAGACACTCGAGTTTAAGTAGTAAAAGATGATGGTTTATTTTGTCAAAGGCCTTAGAAAAATCCAAGAAGATACAATCAGCCAAGGAACGGTTGTCAATAAGGGTTAGCATGGAGTTTGTGAAACAAAGTAGCTGTGTCTCGCATGAGTATGATTTCCTGAAGCCATGTTGCGCTGGATTGAAAAAAAGGTTCGAGTCAAGAAAACTAGCTAGGTGTGAGCAAATGACATGTTCAAGAATTTTACATGGTATGCTAGTAAGAGATATGGGGCGATAATTAAGGGGAGATTGCTTGTTACCGGATTTATGAAGTGGAATCACCTTCGCCTGCTTCCAATGTACAGGAATAGCGCCAGTATCTAAAGATTGTTGAAATAATTTTGCCAAAAGGACAGAGGAGTACATGTTTGTTTCTTTAAGGAATCTTGCATTTATATTGTCAACACCTGAGGAACATGAAGGTTTTAGTGTTTCAATTAGCTTTGCAATCCCGTCGGCATCTATTGATATTGGATGCGTAATCGTATAGCCCGAAAACGAATGTGTAGGCAATTGAAGATTAGTTGCAGATGAAAAGTTCAGTGTGAACATATTGTTTAAAATCGATGCGCACTCCTTGCTAGGCACAGGTAAGTCGTTCTGGTCAAGTAAAGAAATCTCTGAGTTGCTCTGGGAGTTAGTTACGATGTTCCAAAATTTGCTAGGGTTATTAGTGAGCAAGGATGGTAGAGTGTATTTCAAAAAAGTAGATTTTGCAGAAGCGACAGCTTGAGAGTAGGTGTGAGATGCATTAGTGTATGCTTGCCAGCGTGACGCAGTCTGCTGCAGTTTTGCTGCCCGAAATAAGCGTTTTTTTTCTGTTCGACAGTCGATTTAAGTACGGATTTTACCATGGCGAATGTCTATGTACTGTTAGTATTTTCTTGGGAATGTAAGCCTCACTTAGATATGAAATTTTATTGACGAACAGGTCCCAGTTCTCTTGGACAGAACGCTGTTCAAAACCACTAAGATAGTTGTCAAGGAAGAGCGAAAGTTCTCTATTTATCTCTTCAAAGTTTGCCTTTTTGTAATCAAATATAATCTTGCGTTTTTTCGTAGCTGAAGACGCGGTAAAGTTTAGGTCGAAATGAAGTAAAGAATAATCCCTGAGTCCCGGCATGAAAATTATTGGGCCTATCATATCAAGGTTAGTGGTGAGGATCAGGTCAAGAATGTTAGCAGAACTGCCGATAACACGCGTTGGGCTATCAACAACCTGATCAAAATTGAAAAGGGAGCACATATCGAGAAAAGCTTGACAATTCGAAGAATATGGTGCGCAGGTAGGCGGTGTCGATGTCCAGTTTATTGATGGATAATTGAAATCGCCTAGAAGAAATACCGGGGATGCTGGATAACGAAGGACGACGGTGTTACCCGGTCATGCAATTCATTCTCGAATGTGATGTCTGCATTAGGTGGACGATAACAGACGCCAATGATGTGTACTCTGTTGTTTAAAATGACGCCGCACCAGACAGATTCTATGTTGCATGAAACATTAATTCTGAACGATGTTAGGTTAGTATAGACTACGAGCAGGGTTCCACCCCCTTGTCTTCCATCTCTGTCACAACGATAGACATTGAAAGGCTTGGCGTGAGTAAAAATTTCGCTGTCGCTTACACGAGCACTTAACCAAGTTTCAGTGAGCGCCACCAGGTCGGCATCGCACGGATAGCTGCGCTGATATCATCTCTTTTGCCTAAAATGCTCCGGATATTAGTATAAAGGACTGATATAGGGCGCCGATGACCACTACCCCTGGCTTAGTATTATGAAACATTACGCGTGGGACTTGAATTCGAAATGTCTCCCATCGCGCATGCGCGAGCAGCATTGGATGTAGAGGGTCGAGCGCGTGCAGATGAATCATCGGATGGGCTGCTACGAGAAGGAGAATGATAACGCAGCCGGGGCAGCTCAATGAAACTGTCTGTTCTGGGGTCATAAACATATTACCTTTTATTTACAGTTGGTTTGTCGTAGCGAAGCCTAAAGGATGGTCAACCAGGCAAAGATTTTGCGAAAGCAGTTAACCTTTTGCGAGCGAGCCTAGTTGCTGCGCAGTAGTCTTCAGAAACTGAAATGTCATTTGTTTTCAGCTCATCACGATGTGACATCATTTCTTCTTTCGCTTTAAAGTGCGAAAATTTTATCATCACTGGTCGGCATTTTTCTTGAACAAAAGGCCACCAAGGCGGTGGGCTCGTTCTATTTTGTCTGGTTTAAATTCTGACCCAAAACTGGATGAAAGCAAACTAATAACGTTTTTTTCTGTGTCATTCCACGTTTCATTGCTATCGGGGACGCCATAAAATATTAAATTATTTCTGCGAGATCTGTCTTCCAGATGATTGATGCGGGAAAGAAGCTCATTATTCTGTTGCGTCAAGTCATTAATGGTGTCGTTTGTTAACAGAAGTTCTCCTTCGAGACTACTAACCATGCTGACTTTTGTTTCAACAGAAGCGAGTCGAGTATCAATATTAGACAGCCGCTTTGCTAAACATTCCTGATTGGCTTTTACGTCATTAACAGCCTGCGTCAACATGGCTTGGGCCTCCGCTGACGCCTCACAGGCGGTTTTAATAAAGGACAACGCAGCCATGACTTCATTATGACGATGGGCGCACGACGTGCCGTCTTCATCAGCTACTTGGGTCTGCCGCTCTGTAGTTTGCTTGCGATTAGGCCCGGGGTTTAGCTCAACGTCACCCGAACATAGCAACAACATAAGCAACACCTCCTTGCAGTCACAACACACGTCATAGAGCCCTTGTGGGCACGGAAGCAGCAGTAAAAACGATTTGATGTTTTCCTAGCATGTAGAGAACACGATTGACCAACCTGGATAACGTGAAGACGACGATCGTTAGCCATGTGCTCTATCGTGCTGCTTCCATGCCCACTGACGTGTCGCGGCTGGCTGTTGGCTTTTAAGGCAGGCGTGGATGATGTTCCTGTTGATGCGGCTGAACCGATGAACAAGGATTCCGATCCAACGAAGGCAGCGCCTGGGTTCGAAGAAAGGTCGCACACCTGAACACGGCATGGCTGCAGGCAGGTAGCGACGTACGGGTCCGGTGCACTTCTGGCCAGGCATGGTAGAAGCCAAGCCAAAACCTGGATAACGTGAAGACGACGATCGTTAGCCATGTGCTCTATCGTGCTGCTTCCATGCCAAACGTGAACCGCTTTGCTTCCGCGAACATCGGCTCGTCCGTCAAATTTCGCCGGAGCAAAATGTCCAACTCGCAACCACCTAAAAAAAAAACACGTACACACGATATAAATACGTGTACGTCCGAACCGAATACTGGATGCCATTTCGCCAACAATTCTGAGACGAGCTTCTTTCTGGTATTCACTTGTTTTCCTTCGACGACTGAACTAATCAATTGAACGGTGGTGTCTCCGAAGCAGCTTCCCCGCATGCACCTTAGGTGAATGTAGAGAAACCGTTTCCCCGTTAGTGTCGTATAGTTACAGCACATAAACGTAAAATAAAGACAAGAAAAACAGAAAGGAGACGAGCAAGCAGCCCGGAGGGACCGCGCCCCCCGCTGTGCACGCGCTCCTCCCTTCACCCTCCGTCTGTAGGCATCTGGTTTTGCTCATGCGGTGAATGCCGAACTGTCACCAATACACACCAAAAGGTAGTGGCGTATGTGTGCCAGCTCCGCATTCAGAGAGTAGATCGCGCTTTCCAATACTTGCAAAAGAAAAAGAAAAAACTAAATGACCGCAAGGGTATGTGGAAAGGAGGGTTGTGCTATGCGCCTCTGAAAAGATGCCAAAGAAAGAGCCTAATGTGAGGGAAGAAGCCTGTTCTCTTTTCGGCAGTGTACGAACTTAATTGACATACAAGAAAATATATATATAAATAAATACCATGTTGCCGAAAGTAATAACCAATATCGCACAATAAAAACAGGAGAGAACTGCTCTTCCCAGAGCGTATGAAAGGTTTGAGACATCGACTTAATACTGCATTCCTCAGTGCTAGCATGTAATTGGCTTCATATCACGTACATCTAAATTGATTTTTAAAGAAAAAAACAAATACCTGAAAGAATTATTCCGACATCTGGCCACAACAATTTTCACCCTATTGATTTGTGCGTCTCGAGCAGACTGGAGCACAAAACAGGCATGTTCACTTCGCCACACCAATTCGTCCGTCTAGACACCAAAATGTCGAGCCGGAAACCATCTCAATACTTTTTAGCTCATAAAAACATGTAGGAGTACGCTTTTCAAATTTCGTTTTCTGCGCCTGAATAAGTTAAGAATCCCTTAGTCTCCTCCTTCCTCCTGCATTGCTTGATTTCACTAGAATTTGAGAGAGAAATAAAGGGCCCTAGCGGAGCGAAATCATTTTTTTTTCATTGCGCTGTACTGCATACAGGCCCCATATATTTTTTGTCTCTTCTATCTCAGCATATGGTTAACATGCGCAGGCTTTTTCCTGTTTACCAGTTGCGTCTTATAAGCTGTGCCGTCCATTTCATCCTGTTGCATGTTTTACCGCTACACTAGCACCATCACCTTTAAATCTGTTAGAAGAAACAAGCAGCACAAGACCAAAGAGAGGTTGTTCGTGAGAATACAAGAATATAAATTTACAGGACAGGAATATAAAACGATAACGTACAATTCGAAAGGGAGGACTTCGATAAAATGCACAGATGGTAGTGTGCCGGTTTTTCTGATTTGTGCATGTTTTTTTTTTTTATCTGTCAGTATCACGTCCTCTAACAATTTCGCTGCACCATTTCCTGTTAAGTTTCCGTGCAATGTACAGCGGAGTCCTTTATCGAATTTAAGGCAGCAGCCGTGACGTTATCGCCTGGAAACGGGAATGCACAAGACACAGTTCTGGTCCGCGCCGTCTGCGCAAAGATAATTTGCTTCACTTTTTAGTTTGCTGGTTTCCTTGCGGCATCGGACAAAAGCACCGCTGGTCAACGTGAGTTATGTCTTTCCGCTCTCCTGGGTGTTTGAGCCTGCGGCGAGCATCGGCACAAACAAGTCAGAGGAAACGGGGGTGGCAGGCGGGGGGCATGAGGAGTTCGTGAAGTAAAAAAAAAATCTCCTTCCTAGTAGACCAGAGGGAAGTGTACTCGGGCTTCGGACATTACGGTGGAATGCCGAAAGCTGGGCAGGGGCTGCGGCATTCGGTCGTCCGATTGGGGGGTAACCAAACACCGAGAGTCGGCGGGCACACCGCGGCAGTATGCTCGAGCTCCGCGTCAAAAGGGGCGCTCTTCGAAGACAGCCGCGGCAACAGCCAAAAGCCTGGACCTCACTATTTCGACGTCACACAATGACGACCTCACTCAACCTCAAACTCACGCGTGAGTTTGAGGTTCAATTTTGGTGACCTCACACAAAAAATTTCTAGCTGTCACCGACCTCACCTCGACCTCACCTCAACCTCACCTCACTCCGTGAGGTTGAGGTCATTTTGAGGTTCAGGTCCATCTCATGAAGCCGAAACCTCAAGAGGTTGTCCACCTCTGCTTAGGAGACACCCTCAAAGATCCGGAAGACGGCGATGCGCATGTGACGCCTTTGTTGCCACTGCGCAGAAACTTTGCTCTCCAGTAGAATGCGACAGCGTAGTAGGTACATTAAGCTTAGGACTAAGTTTTTTTTTTCATAGTTTCTAGCGACCCTATTATTCTACGACGCGCATCACCAAATGTGGCGGTAGAGACAGAAAAGAAGGGTGTACGACTGAAAACCGGCCGAGAAACTGGGGTAATCAACTTCAAAACAACTCCCTTCTCTTTCCTTCGCAGCATTCCCCGTCCTCGAGCAAAGTGGTTGCAGTCGGAGTGGTTGCCCGCGCCGACCATTAACGCGCGTTATAGGTGTTCACTCAACGACGGAATGGACAGGAGCGAGGACGGTTGTTGGTCACTTTGCTTACTGGCGCCAACCGATTTCCTTTCGGCTTCTGCGGTGGCTTATTCGCCCTTGCGGACTGCATGATTTCGATGGCCTTTTCTAGATTTAGGTGTATGCTGCAAGTGCCCCCCCCCCCCCATTTCTCTCCTCAAATATGTGTGCACAACACTAACCTTGGTTTAAGATACGTTGTTCCTATGCTATGCTCAGAAGGTTAAATAAAGATCAGGCTTCCGAGATAGCACAGCTTTTGCCACTTTGGTCGTGAAGGAGAGCTTTGGGTTTAAAAGAAAACAGTCCACGGCTCTCCTCCTCCTAAGCAGCAATATGTACTTAGCAAAACCCGGCACGTGAATTATGAAACAAAAATAAAAACGAAAAAAGCAGATGACTCAAATGCCTCGAACAGTGGCCAAATAATCCCGATCTTGGTAAATAGAAGCAGATATACGGAAAGTGGCGCACTCTGTATTTTTACGTCAGTTATATCGACCTATCATTGCGGATTTAGGGTTTGTTGGTATTTTTCAGGAAGTCCAATTTCCCAAGTGGAAGCGAGATTTTACAAGTACCAATAATAACAATCACTTCAGTGCCAGCTCATTCCAAGGAGACCGTAAAAACACAGGGAGCATTATTGTTGTAGCATTTTTATGACTTCGAATGAGTTCTAAGCAGGTGCTTTACATTTTCATGCTTAAAACAAAGAAGCAGAACTCTCCTGCTATTTTCACCTGACTTCAGTTCCGTTTATTACCTTAATTAATACATAGAGGCATTACATAAGGCGTAGGTTCTTATACAAACACTAGTGATCATGGTAATTAGTTACTGTGAACAATGGTCAGACAAAAGTTGCGAAAACGAAGATGGTCATTTTCGTGGATTTCGTGTAGCAATTTTAAGGAGGAGGCCGTTCCAGTCTATGGTGGTTCGAATGAAAAACGAAGCAGTAAATGCGGTCGTCCGGCGTGTGGGTTCGCAATGTGAAGTGGATGACTGGTTCGTTAAGATATGCCTGCTGCTGCTGTGATTAATGGGGCTTGATTAAGTGATGAAAAAAAAAACGTGACACAATAAAATGCTGGAAATGCGATGTCGACATAAAAGTGTCGATACACCGGATTCTCTTTTTAGGGATCAAAACCTGATTTTCTATGAGTATGATGCATGAATCAATGTAACAGCGCAATCTTTAACCAATTATTTTTGACGAGATATGCTTGATTGGGCTCCAGATGGGTCGCATGCATTTTAAATTTTTGGCCTAACAAATGAATTATAAGCCAGTAGTTTTGAACACGGCGGTGCATTCCACAAATTCTCTGAGTTTTTGTTAGATGTTGATATAATGTTACTGACGTATGTCCTGACGTTACTGACGTATGATATAATGTTACTGACGTATGGCAGTGGCACGGCTGCTCCTTGCCACTGCCAGCAAGTCGACCAGCGGCTCGTCGCCCCTCACAGCGTCCCTCCCGCTCCACTGGCGCTGTCGAAGACACAACCGGGGCCATAATTCTCACCAAACTCGGCGGGCCTGCACCACGTGTCGGCAGAAGAGGTTCCTGGAAGTCCAAAGGGAACAGCGATGGGCTGAACCGCGTCCATGCCACGGATAGAAGGTTTCAGGCCTGGGCATGTGTACGCGCTGGCGGCCTAACCAGACGCGGACGCCCGCCTGCCCTGAATTTCCAGCCTACGAGGCGGCTGCGGGCCAGCACCGGAGACGCAAGGAGGATTCCTCTGTTACCGACACCGCCGAACGTGCGCCGCCACTGCCAGGTTCTAAGGGCCCACGCAAGCGGGGGACCCCCTAAAGAAAAAGGAAAGAAAGGAAGGCCTGTAGAGAGGAACACGGCCAACCGTCATGAAAGGAGTAGCTTAAAAGACGCCGAACGAAACGGTCGTCAGTTGGAATTTCTGTAATGTTTCTTCCATGTAGCCATTAAATCAGTTTATGAAGTTTCACCGGAGTTTTATTCTGTGACCAAATTATGCCAACGCAGACACGACGACAACAACGATTACGACAACATGTGCGTCCCAAGACAAATCATGAATAGGGTTACACGTAAGCATTTACAAGAATCTACCTGTTCAAGCGGGGGGTTAACAGTTGCGTAAGGAAAGAAATAGGGAGCGCGATGGTGCGAGAAGGACAGGCAAGTGAATTTGCTGGTGATTACGGTCATTAGTGTAATATTGCACCATTCTGAATCGTTCTTAAACAAGTTCTAGAGAGCAGAATGGTGCGATGCGTTATAGATAGTGCGGTGACACAGTCGTCCGCAAATATGCGTATATTAGAGGAGACATATTAAAGTGAATCATTAAAATATATGAAAATAACAGGAAGCCAAGAGCAGATACTTGCAGCATACCGGAAGTTACTGGGAGGGGGCTACACAAATTATTGTTGACCGAAACCATTTGCGTACGAATATACAAAAATTCCCGTATCCACATCAGAACATTAGGATCTAGGTTTATTCGTTGAACTTTTAGTTGTAAGCGGTAGTTAGGCACTTTATCAAATGCTTTCTCTAAATCCAAAATAGATAGCACCGATTCGCACATCGATGACCAGGTTAAGACGCAAGTCATGAAGAAAATAGTTAATTGGGTTTCACAGGAGAAAGCTATGCGAAACCTATGCTGCGACGGGTTAAAATAGTTGTTACCATCTAAGAAAAAAATAATTTGACAGTAGACGACGTGTATTATGATTCTGCATGACACGCTTGTTAGCGAGATAGTTCGCTAATTTAATGTAGAGCTTCTGTTGTCTTTCTTGTAGATTTGAATGACCTATGCCACTTACCAATCATCCGGAAAGGTAGTGAAGAAAGTGACTGAGAACAGTAATGACAGGCAATAAGCAGACGTGTGTCTTGTGTTTCTTGGAATTTTATAGTTCATACCTTCATGCCACACGATGATGATAGTGCAGTCTTCAGAGTTATGGATGAAATTCCGTCTTCATAAACTGCGATGCTTAGTATGACACCTTTCATAATGCAAAAAGAAAAAAGAAAAAGAAAGGGCCTTTTGATTTCATTCGAGAATACTGAGGAAAATGCGGAATTAAATGTGCCAGCACATTCAACGCTTGTGTCATTGGTGAGGGTAAGTGCGTATTTTGGGTTAGAGTGTATTACTTGCCAAAACAGTTTTGGGTTAGTACGCAACAAATTTGGAAGTGTAGTATTATAAAAAGGACGTTTTACGCTGCGAATGACAGTCAAATATTCATCTTGAACTACCTAATATATAGTTTTGCTATCAAATTGTGTTGCCGCTATCTTCCCAATAGAGGCGCTTATTTTTCGAATTTTTTTTAAAGAATCAGTAAAGCATGGTTTTTGGTTACTTGTACGAATGTTGACGGTTGGTATATGTTTATCAGGTGAATCATTTATTTATTTTTCAAGATTGCCCAGTTATCATGTGTCGATTGAATGTCATATGTAGCTTGTTATGCAGGAAATTAGGTCTTAAGTTCTTGATTTATCGCCCCTTAATGACTATTTTCTTAAAGTGTTACAGTCTTCTTCAAGGTCATATTTGGTATTACAAGAAAAAAGAAGGCGGCTGGAATGACATTTTGGTCTATAATTCTCTTAAGGTAAGTAATGAATGAGACGGCATCGGGTTTACTAGCCAAAATAAAGTCAAGAATGATTTTAGATTGCGATAAGGTGCGCGTTGGTTCTGAAAGCATATGTGATAAATTACCGTTGAAATGTATTACAATAAAGTTGCCTTTTGCGGAACCTACTATTGATGCAGGTGGAAGATTACGAAATTCTATGTTTGGGAAGTTAAAATCCCCGAAAAGGAGGATAGAGGCACTTGGGGTAGCTTGCTGTGGGTTAGATTAGGTTGTTATTTTGCTCGTTAGAAAAGTCATGGGTGGAATGGGGACGCCTGTAGCAGACTCCCAGTAACAGTGCTATTGGTTATGAATGACACAGTAACTTAATTATTCCGGTTTTAGATTAGCCGTTGTGGGGCTCCGCAGCCTCTTTAGGTGTTTTAAACCGCGCGCGCGTTTTCCTATTTGTGTTGTGTTTGCGCGAGCAGCGCGAGTGCGCATGAGTGAGCAGATAATCTTGGGGGCGGGATGTTAGCGGCGAAAGACGCGGGCAGATACGCGCGTCGAAGCAAGGCGCGAGGCCTTTTTTCGCCCCGGCGGGGCAAGCAGCGAGCGTCATGGGCCAGCGGGGTGTGCAGGGACTACGGAAAGCAGACCGGCGTCACGAAGGTGGAAGGAGTGCCTGCAGAAACAGCCTGGGCGTATTCGCGTGAGTTGCTGTAACGCGAGGAGCAATGCTTCTTGTTCCGCCGTGAGCGCTTTGGCCTTATTGCTCGCCCTATTCGCTCCGCAGTGTGTTTTGTCTCGCCGCGGTAAAGCCCTGACATATTTCCCGCTTTTCTTCGCTGTTCTATTGTCGCGCGCATGAACAGCATGTTCTCAGCGCAGTAGCGCCTGATGTTGTTTCCTTTCTTTTTAATGCATTTTCGTTTATCCGGAATAAAGCGGGGTTATTAAGAGACTGGATTTGTCACTCTTCAGTCGAGACCATGGCTCGCGGACCGGCTTTTAGGAGGCGAGGCCTTCATCTGGCGCCCAATGTGGGGCCTGAACCCATGACCCTGAGGTTAAGTCTCATGCTCTACGGACAGAGCTAGCCGGACCCTCTGTCGCTCACTGTTAAGTCAAAGTCCCTTCACGTCTAAATGACGAGTGACGCCATAAAACGTCATTATTTCAGCTGTGAGAATCGGAGCGGTGACCTTGACAAACGATTTCTAGGGAAAGTCTGCTCTGAACAGCTGCCAACTAGCATATCCGTTATGCTGTCGGAGTGAAGCTCGCCCTGACAGAAGCGTCCATTCAGTTCGTGGTGAGATCCTCGATCATATTGATAAAGCCATACAACTGATTGAACGGATAAAGGAGGCCTTCTCGTTCACAGTATTTTGTTAGCCTCTACTCTTTGTTATCCTCATTACTTCATTTTTTTCTTGTACGATGTGCACCTAAACATCGAGCACATAAGGTGGATGGCATGAAATGGAACTCGCATACTGGGCTCGTGCCGTTCAGGCGCTCGTCAGCTCTGTGATCTGTGGTCCGTTGAGATTCTCCTACTCATTCCGCCTGATTTTATCCTTGGAAACGCCAAAGACATTGATGCTGGTGATTACGACGAAGCTGCTCATTTCGTGGTGCCGGTTTTATGTAAACCACGATTTACAGGGAGGCTTAGAGCGAGAGAGACAAGGATAAGAGAGTGACACAGGACGGTCGCTCGTCTGCTCGCGCTAAACCTCCCTGTAAATCATGGCCTGCCAACTGTACCAAAACTCAGCTTTGCTTAAACTATGTGAACCGTACTTGCGCGGGCAGAGGAGACTTATCGGGAGATATAGGACAGTGGTCGTACAACCAGAAAGTTCGGTAAAAAATCAGGAGTCTCCCGGGGACGTCAGCAGAGTTGGCAGGCATGCGGAAGAGCCTTGCAACTTGGCCAAGTTGATGCCTGCGGTGGGCTTGTGATCCACGAGCTCATGGCTTTCCTCTGCATCGGCGATTCTGCAGAGCGTGGCAATTCTCTGCCCCAGGCACTCTGCGGCCTCCGCAGAACAAGCTCGCGAGACCGTAGGCAGACGGTAGCATAACGTGACTCAATCATTCTTCCCTGGTCCAGCACCTGTTCGGCCTTCGTCCTCGCTCAACATTTTTAACGCACGACGCGCCAACGCCAGGTCGTTGCGAAGAATAGCCCTATATTTATTGTAATCGGCCATTACAGGAGTTAAATGCAAATGCTAACACTTGAATTGGTTATGAGCGATACAGTAACTAAATTATTCCGATCTTAAATTAGACGTTTACAACAAAACATAAAATTTGCTGACGATCTGCTATGAGAACACCACCGCTCTTTGATAATTCACGGTCACTTGGGTGAACTTTGATGTCAGGCAAGTTGCGCCAGAACTTTGATATCACTAACGTCATATTGTAGCCAGTTTTCTGTTAGAATAAGCAAGTTGCCTTGTGTTGATGCGATGATGTTAGAAACGAGCCTAATCTCCTCTGAAGATAACTGCGTACGTTAGTGAAGATTGCGGAAAACGAAAGATCCCTTCTGGGAGTTAGTGTACTCTGTCTCTATTTATGGGATGCGGTGACTGCTACTCGATTTCTGTTAGTTATACACATCGTCTAAAGCTTACCATTTAGGGCCAATGCGATCTGAATTTGAGTCCGGACTTAATCAAGACTCAGATCATGATCTGAGCGTGAATGAGCCCGAGAGAGTCGATACATGTGTGCGTCCGCCGACCTGTGGGTGATTATAAAATGGTCTGAGCCTTGCGCCTGGAACCGCAGTGAGTCTGGTGAAACTAATACAGGGCGGCGCCACTCGCGAATAAAAAAGATAAAAATGCCGAATAAAAAAAAAACACGAACAGGATGGCAGCAACGCGAGCACGAAAACGCAGAATTATTCCCTCCTGAACAAAAATCCAAACGGGTTGTTTGTTACTTAGAAATATTTTATCGCGCCTTTCAAATAAGAAAACTCAACTGCACTATATCTCAGATTTCACCACTTATGATCTAGTCATCCGAAACGGGTGTCGTGCTGTGCGCAGTTAATTTTGGTCATTTTGCATTTGACGCTGACTCTAGTCACTGTAAGCGAAAACGCGATCAATTTATAGCTCTTGCTCATGTATTAAAATCGAAATGCCTGCAAATTGTACTCAACCCCATCCCGTCTTTGTGCATATGCGTGTTGAATTGTATTGTTGATCGCAGCGTCAGTACAGCTGCTTAGTCGGCGGTCATTTTGAGTAGATTCCTTGAGCAGTCAGAGTACTTTTCGTGTTCCTGCATACGATATCGTGTGCTAAACAATGACAATTTTTCTAAGTATCTGTAAGATGCTTGGATATCGCGTCTTCAATTTCTTAAATTTCAGTACACAGGGAAGCGTGCGACCCCCGAGTACGGATCATTTGTTCGTGCTGCCCAGAAGCTTGTCACCTGTTTCGGGATCTTTTCAGCACATGGCCGCTGTTCGCCGCCTTATTGTTTGATTGGTTCTCAGAATGGTCATGTGTTTCAATCTTGTGGCGCAAAATTTTGAGCTGTCGAAATGGCTTCTTGCAGTGCCGTCAAAATAACGTTAAGTGCCAGACACATCTTTAGCAGAGCTATTCACGCCGACTGAATAGTAGATATCAGTAACTGCGGACGGAAAAAAAAATAAAACTGGTGTAGATGATTGGGAGGAAAACACTTATGCTTGTATTACGGATGAGATAAAAGGTACTATTCCTGTAATCTGACTGGTTCACGTTGTGCAGCGAGAAATACGTCATGCATACACATCAGACTGTTATGACAAAATGAAGTTTCATGACATAAACAATGTGCTGTCATTGACGAAAATGGCAGAAGTTGGGCGCCACGTTAGGCGAGTGCATAAAGCGGCGAATTCGATGTGGAGTACAGGAGGCTGTCAACTCACCGCAGTTTCGTACAAAATTACTCTGGGTGGTGATGTAAGCTGAGACATCTTGCTGTAATTACAGAAAGTACTGAAACGACGCCATAAGATTAGTTTTCAGCCGCGCAACCTTTTGAAGGATGAAAATGGAAGCGCAAATTTACAGCCGCACGAGGGCACTATCTGTCTTCCCGTCGCAAACGCTTTGCTCTCGCAGAGAAACCATTGATCCGTGAGGTTGCCAAGCGAAGCAATGGCGGTCTGCTAACTCAAGCGGCTTATCTGCGCGAGATGAGGCATTTCAGAGAGCACTGCGACGCTTTCGAATTATCTGTCTGGACAGTTCGTAAGTGCGACCACCCGAGGAGTCATATGGTGCTGTGACTGGCTCGGCGGCACCGTTAGACGCACGATGCTGAACTTCGTACAGTCGAGCGCGATTTGAAGGTTATCGCGCGAGCGTCGACCAGCCTTGCACTCCAGGCACCTGGCGGCCGGGTTTGGAACAGGAAAAATCATGATTTCGCACTCTTCTCTCCCTCGTTCGCTGTTCCATGCAACAACCATCACCCCCGCGACATACTCACCGCCCTTTCGCTTTGTTCTAAGCTTTCCATTTGTTGCGATAAAGTGTCCAATTTCAGATAATACCGAAGAATACGTCGCGCTCATAACTATAACTGCCTGTTCGTAGAACCAAACGAAAAAAATGAAAGTGATGTCCCAGCAGGGAGTGACGGCTAACAAAGGAACAGCAAAAAGAGTGAGGGACGCTGGCTTGATACCTCCCTCGCCTCGGCAGAGAATTCTGGGCCATGGCGCTGTTCATGTACCCGGTCGGCGCTCGCGCGATAACCTTCAAATCGCGCTCGACTGTACTTTTCTTTGCACAGGCGCTACTGGAATGCAGTGGATCGGGCTGTGGCGACTTCCATGTGTCCCCGGGCCATCTGTCTTTTGTGACGTCGGTGACGCGACATCGGCAACCAAGTTTGCATACGGGAGTGTTTGGGTCGCTTATATCGGTGCACTCAGATGGAAACCGCATGGAAGGACTATCGCCGTTACCTCGTTTGGACACATCGTTTGGCGCAGCGGCAACATCCGAGACTTCGTGGGAACGGCGTAAAAAGACTGGACGGACAGCAGATCTCTTCAGTGGGCTCGGCGGCACCGTTAGACGCATGATGCTGAACTTCGTACTTTTCTTTGCACAGGTTAGTGACAAATGGTCATTCACAAGTTGCCTTAGAAGCGATTGTGCCTGCCTTGTCGTGCTGCCGATCCCCCAGTGTATTTTTTGTTGCTGCCATGAGTAATCGCGAGTGCTTTGCATGCTGTTGAAGCTAAGTGGCGATGTGGAGGAGAACCCTGTGCCTGATGAACAGAAACTGGATCAAATTCTGAGCACTGTCACGGAAATTAAGGCTACCCAAACTGCTTTGCAAGGTGGATTTGAGGGTGTTCAGTTCAGGCTCTCTGAAATAGAAGACACATTAGCGTCGCTAAAGCTATGTAATGAAAAAGTGCAGAAATGTGAGGAATCTGTAGTGGTGATGCATAAGGAATTGTTCCAAATCACTAAAAGATTGGATGCCCTGGAAAATAGAAGCCGTAGCAATAATATTGTGACCTTTGGATTGAAAGAGGAAAATAACGAGAGTGCCTCCGAGCTTCAAAAAAAAGTAGAAAACAATTTCTTGAGAAGCAAATTGGAAGTCCAGGTCAGATCCATAAAACGCATCCATCGTGTTGGCAGGAAAGATGCTGGCAATGAACGCCCTGTCATCTTGCGCTTTTATGATTTCACTGAAAAGGTTAAGGTTTTTCAAAGTTGCCATAAGCTAAAGAACAGTGGAATATCAATATCTGAGAATTTCTCGGTTCCTGTGTGCGAAATACGCAAAAAATTATGGCAGTCTTTAAATTGAATCGCGACAATGGGGATAAAGTAAGTTTAGTTTTTGACAAGCTCAAAATAAACAATAATATGTACGCATGGGATCCCACAGAGGATAAAAGGGTACCAGTGAGGCAAACGAAAAACACATTTTCGAAATCTCATGGTGGTCCCGCTGAATGACGTTTTCACAATAATCCATTAATCATTCTGGGTTTCAATGCTAGGAGCATTGTTAATAAGGATGATAAATTAAAAGAATTATTCCTGCTTTACAGTTCAGACGTAATAATAATTACAGAAACGTGGTTGCACTCTTCCATACATGACTCGGAAATCGTCCCTGATTCTTACACACTTCTTAGATCTGATAGGAACAGCCGTGGTGGTGTGGTTGCTATTGCCATTAAGCAGAACTTCTACTTCAAGGAAGAGGAAGGCATGGATGGCCATTAAAGTGTTTGGTGCATGATAACAACGGGTAATGATAAGCAGTAATCGGTGGTATTTTTAGGTGCCCGAACGCCACAGATGACTATCATTTGAAATGGCACGACTATTTGAATTCTAAAATGAAAGAACGGACTAAAATCATATTATCTGGAGATTTCAATTTACCCGGAATTGATTGGACCACCTTAACTCCTGGAAGAAAGGAAGTGATCAATTGCGAACTGCTTTTAAACATAATGTTCAGTTTTTTGTTTACAACAGCTGGTTACTATTGCCGACACGCATTCAGGGCTAGACTAGCTCAGTGCTCAATCTTGTTATTGTATCTAGCATGTGAACCCCGGAACTTGTCATTGCGGAAAGTATATCAGACGATAAGTTACTCGCATTAACATTTCCACAGATGGGACAGCAGAGCACCGCAGTCCACCTTGAGCAGACACGTATTGTAACGAAAGGTTATAGTCGGGCTTATGACGTGAGCATCATCGACTTTATATATTTAATTCGGATATTTATATTTTGGAAAACCGGTCAATTGTTTAAGACTTACGGCTAAAGCTCAAGGAAACGATAATATACTGGGAAGAAAAATTCATTCCATCCAAGACGAAAAGAAGACAACGTAAAACGCCATATATTACCCGCAATATTATTCACCTAAAGCGAAAACTCGTGAGAATTCGTAGAAGTAAAAAATCACTTGCGGAAATATGTGAAATCCCCCCTCCCCCCTGTTCATGAAATAAATTAAAGAGGCGAGAGTAAGGTTTTTTTCAAGCACAATGTCGAACTTTGTCTACACAACCACAGAAATGTTGGCGCTATTCATCAAAATCTGATGACGCGATCTCAAAAATATAAGTTGACGGATGTATCATAAATATCAGTGAGCGATTGTAAACTATTTAAATTCATACTTCCAATCTGTCTTCACACGTGCAACACCGGTGAATCCAACCCCTGCGCAGCACACTAGCCACATGCCCGAAGTGGTGATAACACAAACAGGCGTCCTTAACTTACTCTTGCAAATAGATACGAAAAAGTGTCCTGGTCCTGATGGCATCTCAAACGTATTCATCAGACGCTATGCTGAGTAGACTGCTCCTTTTCTGTGCGCAAAATGTACCGAGTCACTTAAAACAGGTACTGTTCCACAAGATTGGCTCCATTCAAAGGTGAACCCTATTCACAAGGGCGGCAGCAAATTGCTGGGGAACGCATACCAACCTATATCATTAATCAGTTCTTGTTGCAAGGTAAGGGAGCATATAATTCATAATGCTATCGTAACATACTTAGAAGAAAACAACCTTCTATTCCCCAGACTACATGGCTTTCGAAATAAATTGTCAACAGCTGCTCAAGTGTTTGAAATCACACTGACCTGGCATCAATAATTATTTCTCGACTACAGGCTGATACAATCCTCATAAATTTCGCTAAAGCTTTCGATCGTGTTCACCATAAAAAATTTATTTTAAAACTAGAAACGATAGGTATTGATCTGAAAATAGTAGCATGGATAGAAGCCTATCTTTCCAACCGTAAACAGTTCGTCTCAATAAATGGTTTCCACTCAGATTACCTTGAAGTCCTATCGGGGGTCCCGCAGGGCTCCGTTCTTGGGCCCCTGCTGTTTCTCACATATGTAAATGATATCTATTTGTGTGCCGAACATGGAGTGACAATGCGACTTTCTGCAGAGGACTGCGTGATTTATACAGCCGTGAACAGCTCTGGTGACCAAATGAAACTTCAGTCTTCTTTAAAAAACATTTCTGACTGGTGTGCAGCCTGGGACATGCAAATTAACATATCGAAAACGGTGCATTTAAACACAACAAGAAAAAAATTCCTTTGTCTTACAACTACACATTATCTGGCTCCCCGATACCACACGTAGCCAAAGCAAAATACCTGGGGATCACACTAACCCAAGACCTTAAATGGCATGCACACATCGAGAACATATGTAGCAACGCATTCAAGCAGCTTGGTTTTCGTCGCAGCAGACTAGCAATGGCTCCATCGCACGTGAAGTTAACAGCCTATAAAACATTAGTACGACCTATCCTTGAGTATGCAAACATAATCTGGGATCCCCATCAAGCGTACCTGATCGAAAAGTTAGAAACAATTCAGTCGAAAGCACTACGATTCATATATTCGAAATACTCACGTCATGAAAGCGTAACAGCCATGCGCATCACTGCACAAATACAGATCTTGTTTTGTCGCCGGAAAACGACTGTAATGAAGTTCCTTACAACATTTATCATCATAGATTAAACATACATAAGACTACCTGTTAACACCCCAGCGTCGATCCACCCGAGGTAGCCATAACTATTGCATAGACCATTCTTGGCGCGTTGCAACACGATTAAATACTCGTTTCTTCCTAAGGCTATCGAAATGTGGAAAGCGTTACCAAGTGAAATTGTTAACATTACTAACCCTGACAGGCATCGATAGATCGCCAAGTACTGCCTTAAACTTCAGCTCAAACACTGCCATATTTGTCTAGCACTATGCATACACTTCAATGTCAACGAAATGGAGTCTTCCCACTATGGAAGAAGCAAGCAAATTTACTGGCAGCTTCTTTTTTAATAAAGTAATGTACGCGCCATGTATATGGAACATGTTTGCTTGCCACTTATGATGTATTTCACGTAAGGTTTTGCAGATGTGTGCATACAGGCTCACCCTTTGCTTATTATTCGGAAAACAAATATAATTACTCAAGAGCACGTTATGACACTACGCTGTATTCATGTGATGTTGTTAACTGACTTTTTATCTTGACTGCTTTTTAATCCAGCCAAAAAAGAATCTTTCTTTATTGCTTTGCATTTTAGCGTTTCGACACTAATGAACACGTGCACGCGGCGTCACCATAGCTTCATACCACGATTTCCAGTCATCTTTCGCTTTCATTCCCTTTTCTCATTTGATCCCCGTCTGTATGTGCAAATTGGCCCCCCTGGGCATTGACAAGTTAACCTTCCAGCTGTACTCCGTTCTTCTGTTTCTGTCTCTCTTTCTCAGAAATCTTTCGCGTTTCGCAGGAGCCCTTTCGCGCGCTAGCGCATGAAAATTTAACAGACTATGTATGCCTTCCACTAAATTGGTTGTGTGCGTGTGTGTAACTGGGTTACACTTGGTTATATTTTCATGCGCTGGTGCGCAAAAGGCTCTTGCGAACGCGAAAGATGTCTCTCTCACTGCGCTGCTTTCCGCGCTCCACACAACTCAAGTTAATACTTTAAGAACTTAGCGGGCTTGCTGACCTGATGGTAGCGGGTTTTAACACGGCTGTTCAAAAAGGTGGACAGAAAAGACAGTAGCTAAGACTAATTTTTGATATTCTGTGACTGGACATGGATCATGACGGGTGCGCGGGCGCCGCTTGGCCAGTGCTGGAGCCACATCGCAAATCTGTCGATTCCATTGTTTACGACGACGTTCTTAAACGTTTTAGTTCTTGCATTCAAATGCCGCTAATACGTGGATGTGAGAGGTCATCGGCGGTTACGAGGGGCAATGCCATTTTTCGCTCCTATTCTGTGCCAATCAACTGCGAATATTTCGTTGCCATTCTTTCTCTTCAGCTGTAACGTTCCTCGAGTCTCATAAACCCGTTCAGCCTCTCTGTGCGTAGCTGCTGTTGAATGTGCACTCGCCAGCAGGCTCCCGCAAACGCAATGCCACCTCACGACCGCGCTCTTGCTCGCGCCGGCCGTTCGCGCATGTATTGTTACTTTTGATAAAGAGGGTATGGCATATGTCATCATTTTGATTTCAATCGCAAACTAGGCTTGCGACGGCGTTCTGAAGGGTAAAAGAAATAGGATGGCACCACCCGGAATACTGCAAATGGAACACATGTTTGATATAGAAGTTGTGAAATCTTCCACTACATGGAGGTTCATTAGTGATGCCGTATGCCATCGTTATGAACCCCGTCGCCTGTTGACAATCCCAACTGCATCTAGTACAACTACAGCAATGGCAGACGGATTTCGCATTATGGGGCTAGTAAGGCATTTGCGTTATTATGCCCATAGATTTCGTGTACACTATTTCAATAGACACGAGTATCGAGCTCAGTGACCGGAGGAACAAAGCGGATGCCGAAAAATAGTATCGTTTGGTTTACAAATACTTTTCTGTGGTTTGGTAAGCCCCAGGCCACAGAGAAAAGAGATATTAACTAGAGTTGCACTCAACACCTTCTAAATATCGGTGCTTCGTCGATAAACATGCATTCGAACATTCTTGGTGACTGACGTAGCCGAAGCTATCCACGGCCGGCGTTCAGATTCAGATGCAGTATATCGCTTTTGCTTCATTATCATGCAGTTAAACCATGCCGGTAATACTGCGTGAAAAGATAAGTGCGTATGATCCCACGAGACAGGTAGATGATCATACACCGATGCACATAACCCTGTCCATTTATGCGCATTAGTTTATGGCAACATGCACAGTCTAGGGTAATGGTCATTTCCGGGGTAAAAAAAATAAAACGCTGAATAGGAAAGCGTACAGTGTCAATCACACTTAGCGGGAAAATGCTTTCGCGTGATCATGCACCTGTGGAACGCCATTGCATTTAACTGGTCCGCGAATCAATGCTAAGCGACACGCGAGAAGATTTACAACGATGCGGTGCTTCATGTTGACGGCCACTCTGCATCAGTTTTCTACCCGTTTGGGTACAATAGCGCTTCTCACGCGTGCAGCCTGCGGGGCCGGGTTCCTGTTTAGTATGATTGACTCTCCCCATGCGCGAAAAGAGAAATCCCACTGCGCGGACACACTGACAAGATGCGTCGTTCCAAAGGCAGGGCTGGATTTTTCCCAATTTCTGCCCTTGCGTCACCAGGGCACTCTATAGACTTTGTATAGATTGGATTGGCTGAAAGTGAACGCGCGTCACCTGCTGATCGGACGCGGCGCGCCAAAGAAAGCGAAACGTGCACACAATATTAAAGCATAACAATGGTTAGTCAGCCATAAATCCAGTCAAAATAAAACGAAGAGTAAATGCTCCAAATGTCAAACAGCCACAGCAAAAAAAAAAAAGGCCTTAGTGCACCATAAAGACATCCAGACGAATTACCATGAAGCCATGCCTGAATGTAACGCCATCAAACAAAAACAACATAAAATGCAAAAGCCTTCTCCCGAAAGCTCACCCTGCTTATGATTGTTCATCGCATCGGCCCATCTAGCCATCTATTATTTATTAAATGAGGTTTTCAGCGTTTATTTGTAACGCTACTCCCACCTCTGAAAAAGGTAGTCATTGGGGATATGTTTACCCGGAAAGCAAAAATGTCAACGTTGAAAAAGATTAAAGAACGCTGGATATGTCGAGGAAACGCCTTCCGCATGTAGATGAAATTTCAGACTCGCCGTTTCTTAATTTTGTTCCATTCACTTCATTCCAGTGTGGCTTTCGTTTCAGTTTTAATTCGCTTTGTTCTTTATCTGTTAATCGTTAGTTTCTCCGCGCTTTCACTTATAATTTCGTTTCCTCTTGTATATTCACCTTTCCCTCCAGTTTCTTTTTTTCCGTCTTTCTTTGATTTTTTTTTTGTCGGTACTATTTTTTTGCTTTCATATACAATTTGTGCCCTCCTCCTATGAGCGTCTTTTGTAATTTCTCCGTTTCTTCCTTTTACTTTCCTTCTTTTTTTTCTCTTCGTGCGAACCAGTTTTCGCTTGTGCGCTGGTTGCAGAATGTTCAGCTATGTGCGAGCTTAAATGATAATGCATTCTAAACATTTCGGTGTCGATGACTTCCAGAGGACTTGCCAATTAACAACACCGTTCTTTTTTCCTAACTGGAGTCTCTGGGAACCTTTGGCCGAACTTTAACATATTATTACTCAGTTGCCTTACTGATCATTTCGAAATAATAAGCTTGGCCGACATTTTATTGCACCCAGCATCCATTAACCAATGTATGCCCCAGGGTTCAATTTTAGGACGACTGTATTTTTTAGCATGCATCAAGAATTTTTCTGGTTATTTCACCAAATCTAACTGCATTTTATACGCTGATGACACTACATTATATACTAGTGACAGAAATATAAATGATCTAATCAAAACATTGAAGCTGAACTAAAACTTACAGCTGACTGGTTTCAGGTAACCAGATTGAAATCAATCCTTTAAAGAAAAGGAAATTTTACGATGTTTAATTCGCAATCATAAACAAGCGATTAATATTGCTCTACTTTATTTGGATAACCAAATTATACCACTTTCTGAATGCACTACATTTCTTAGTGTCCCACGAGACGAACATCTGAGATTTAGTATGCACTCGGAATCATTGTCAGAATGGGCTTTTTGTATTGGGGTGCTTCTTAGAACTCATCATTACTTTCAGCAACATATCCCCCGGGCACTTTTTTTAACATATTCACAATCAATTAACATACTGCATATCAACTTGGGGAACTGCATATCTCATTGATATATCAAGCTTTCATCATTTACAAAATAGTGCAGTTCGAATATTTAGCTTTCCTCAGTCCACTTCCCCCCCTCCCCCTATACCGGAATCTTATTATCCTTTCTTTGTTGAGTCTGCCTCGCCACAACAGTTCTGCTAATGGTGATATTGTAATTACTGCTCTTTTTTCATCTTTGTTCATAAACAGTAATCTGACCAAATTTTGCGGCAATTTGCTACTGCCCATAATTAACACTATCTATGACAAGCAAAACCTTCTGTTTTCAGCTATAACTATATGAAACTCACGGCCCTCATGCGTTAAAACAGATCAGTGTCCAGGTTTTTCAATAATAACGTCAAAGCAATAGCGGCTGTGACTCAGTGCTAAAGTACTGTATCTTCCTGTGCAGATCCTTGGATGCATCGTCAAGCTGGCTTCATGGAACAATACTCCAAGTGGCGTCATCTGCGCATGCTTCGCAGACGGGTCATCGACTTACGAGCAGCATGCTGAAACCTTCGCCAGTGCATCGCCCCTGTGTGCGATAGCTACGGCTTGCCGGGTGGATCAACGGCTTGGCTCCTGAGCGTTCCATGGAACTTTGGTGCTTGTGAGCGCACCGTCGACTTCGGGAGCAGCGCGACGTCACCAGCCAAGAGCTTAAAAGCGCCATACGAGATCTCGTTCTTCAGTGGACAAAGCAACAGCGGCTGTGACACAATGCTAAAGCACTGTCTCTTCATTGTGCAGGTATGTTATCTTGAGAATACTCGGTGCCTAAGATCAGACAATCGATCATTGCTGCTGTTTCTTTGCCCACAAGACGCAGTTGGTTTGTGTTCGAACGCCATGTATTATATCAGCCACCTATTGTTGAGTGGAGACGTGGAGCTCAATCCAGGACCTCCTTAATCTGACCCCCCAACGAAGCCCGGAAACTCATCAAAATGTAATGAGCCTATTACAGCACTTCTGTACTGTCCACGTGCTCTGCAAAGACCGCTCAACAATCGGCTGCTGTAACATGTCCAACTGAAACTGATAACATTGTGACCATGCATGCCGAAGTTGTTGAACGACGCAAGCATATGGCTGAGGACCGTGGCAATATTAAGCCATTCCAAGCATTCGTGAACTCACGTTTTGATACGCTTGAAACCCGCGTGGCTGCACTTGAAGCGTCACCATCTAGCTTAACAGTTAGCGCGTTCCGAAATTAAAACACTAACTAGAACTGTGGCTCGGTTGGTTGAAAAGAATGAGGACCATGATAACCGATCCAGTCGCAACAATATTGTTACGTTAGGCGATCCATGCGCTCATATGCGCATAAGAAGGAAAAAGAAGAATCTCGGTAGTTTTTGGTGAAGACGACGACGACGTTCAAGCAGTGTCGGCTGCTGGTGCCTGCAGGAAAGGCCTGTTGTGTGAAAGCCTTGTCTCCTTGTCCTAGCCGTTCGCCATCGCCTCGAGCCTACCCTTCCCGATCACCTACTCCTCGCCGCAGCTTGTCCCGAAAGTACCAAGGCCCCTACTCGGGAAACTAGGGAACGCAGCACCCGCACGTGGCGCTGTGTTACCAACCCGGACAGCCAATTATGTTTCGACCATCGCACCACGCAGCAATTTGATCAATGCCCTCGTAGATAGAGTCCCTGTTCCCGCTCTCATTGACACTGGAGCCCATATTTCAGTCCTTAGCACTTCGTTCCGCCAACGCCTCAAAAAAGTTCTTACGTCCGCTAACACCTCTGCAGTTCGTGTTGCTGATGGCAACACTGCTACCATCATCGGAATGGGCACCTCGCGCGCTAGCATCGCCGGCCACCACGTCCCTGTGCTCTTCGCCGTCCTTACTACTTGTCCTCAAGCCTTGATTTTAGGCCTATACTTTTTATCAGCCCATTCCGCATTTATTGACTGTTCCTCCGGACGTCTGCGCCTAGCCCTGGTCCATTGTGTTCACGACCCTAGTGCTGACCATTCCCAGCCTCGCCTCCGCTCTAGTACATTTACTCGCCTACCTCCCGAGGCGGCAGTATACGTGCCCATGTAACCTTTTCCTTCCCTTCCTGACGGCGACTTCATTGTCAACCCCATCACCGACGTCGCTCTACAGCGCAACATCGTCCTACCTTATAACATTGTACACGTCGCGAATAACCACACCTACATTCCCCTTATCAACTTCAGCATGTCTTCGCAAGTTCTCCCGGAGAGAAGTTTTCTTGCCGAGCTCTCACCTTTGTCCAGCTTTACTATATCAGCAGTACTGTCTGACCATGACGCCGAGGTGCCTGCCCAACCAGTCCCGTCACAAAGCCCGGAGAACCGCATCTCAGCTATGGTTGCCTCTGGCCTGCGTCCCGAATAGGGCAGAGCCTGTGCCGGCCTTTTGCGGTCATACAGCGACATTTTTGATTTCGGTCACGGATCCCTGGGCCAAACGTCTGTCGTTACACATCGCATCGATACTGAGATGCCCGCCCTATTCATCTACGTCCTTACAGAGTTGCTCTTTGCGAACGCTGGATCATTCAAGAATAAGTGGAGAAAATGTTGGCCAGCAACATTATTGAGGCGGCGAGCAGCCCCTGGGCGTCTCCGGTAGTACTCATTAAAAAAAAGACAACAGCTGGAAGTTATGCGCAGATTATCGACACCTAAATAAGATAACAAAGAAAGACATGTACCCTCCTGCAAGGATCAAAGACGCCCTCGACTGCCTGCATGGTACCAAATACTTCTCCGTTAACCTCCGTTCTGTATATTGGCAGATCTCTGTTGACGACAGAGATCGCGAAAAGTGCTTTTGTCACCCCGGATTGCCTCTATCAATTCAAGGTGATGCCTTTCGGCTTATGTAATTCCCCTGCGACCTTCGAGCGCTTGATGAACTCGTTACTACGCGGGTTCAAATGGAACACATGTCTGTGCTACCTCGATGAGGTCATCGTATTTTCATCAACATTTGAGGGCCACCTCCATCGTATTTCGGCTATTCTTGGCGTCTTCCGAAGAGCTCGCCTTCAGTTGAACTCCAAGGAGTGTAGCTTAGGAGGCAGGGAACCAAGGTCCTAGGATATTTAGTCAACACCCATGGCATCCAGCCGGACCCCGACAAAATTCGCGAAATTCGCGCTGTAAGTGGTTTTCCTATCCCGAAATCTCTCAGCGACGTGCATAGCTTCCTCGGACTTTGCTCATATTTCCTGCGATTTGCACCAAACTTCGCGGAAATTGCCCGCCCACTTACGCAGCTTCCGAAAAAAGAGGTCTCCTTTTCCTGGGGCCACTAACTATCGGCCGCCTTCGCAGCTATTATTGGCCGCCTAACCGGTCCGCCGGTATTGGCTCACTTCAATCCGTCAGCGCCCACAGAAGTACGCACTGACGCAAGTGGGGATAGAATTGGTGCCGTTCTCGCAACACATCAGCTCGTTTCCTCTCGCGTCATCGCCTATGTCAGCCGACTCGACTCCTCTCTGCGGCCGAACAGAATTATTCCTTGACTGAACGTGAGTGCTTAGCCCCAGTTTGGGCCATTACGAAGTTCCGCTCTTACTTGTATGGGTGGCCATTCACAGTAGTCACTGACCACCGCGCATTGTGTTGGCTTTCTACACTCAAAGACCCTACTGGTCCCCTTGGGCGTTGGCCTTGCGCCTTCAGGAGTACAATATTTCAGTGGTCCCTTTCCCATCATCCATTCGACCCACCAAGCCAACTTGATTGTGACAATGATGCTTGCGTGCTCTCTATTTCTGACTTCTCCAATATTCGCCGTGAGCAACGCCAAGACCCTCAGCTTCGCAAAATTGTCAATCGCCTTAGCGCCGATCGCCATGACCATTCCCTTCGTTTGTTTGTGCCCCATGACGGCAGCTTATACCGGCACAGTATGCGATCTGATGGCCCGGCCTTCTACTAGTAGTCCCTCAGCACCTACGCACAGCCGTCCTTGAACAGCTTCACGACGTTCCCGCAGCGGATCATCTAGGCGTCTCTCGCACATACGACAGTGTGCGCGGTCGGTTCTTTAGGCCAGGCCTATACTGCGCAATCCGCTGTTACGTGGCTTCTTGTGACCGCTGTCAACGCCGGAAAACGATCAGTTTTACCAGCTGGACTTCTGCAAAGGTCGACATCCATATAGACCCATTTTCTCGAGTGGGTCTGGATCTTTTAAGGCCTTTTCCACTGTCCGCACCGGGGAGGAAATGGATTGCGGTGGCCACTGATTACACCACACGCTACGCGGTCACACGAGCAATACCAACCTGTTGAGCAACTGATGTCGCTCTTTCCCTCCTCAACGATGTTATACTCGTCCATGGAGCTCCCCGCCAACTGCTCACCGATCGTGGCCGTTGCTTTCTTGCGCGTATAGTCGACGAGATCCTAAGGTTGTGCAACATTCGTCATTCTTTGACAACTGCCTACCATCCACTGACGAACGGGCTTACCGAGAGCCTTAAGCGGACATTGAATGACTTGCTGTCAATGTATGTTTCTGATGATCACTGCGACTGGGACATAATGCTGCCGTTTGTGACATTTGCATACAATCCGTCGCGTCACGGCACTACTGGCAACTGCCCCTTCTATCTTCTATACGGCCGTGAACCTCTGCTTCAATTTGACAGCCTGTTTCCTTCTGTCACCACTGCCAGCTCATGCTCGTGACGCCATAGCCCGAGCTGATGCGGCCCGCGTTGTTTCGCGCAACCGACTCGCAGCCTCCCAGCACTCCCAGAAACTTCGCTGTGATTTCTGTCATCGCAACACCCATTATACTTGCGGGTTTCTCGTGCTGCTTTGAAACCCAGCTCGCCGCGTTGGCTTCTGGGAAAAAAATGTGCCCCGTTATACAGGACCCTACCGTATTTAACAAGTCACTGCAGTGACATACGAAATTGTGCCCTTGCATTCCGCACGCCATACCTCTACATCACGCACCAAAACGGTTCACGTGGCACGCCTAAAGCCCTACTACACGAACCCTGGTTTGGACGCTAGTACGCACCGGGACGGTTCTTTTCAGCCGGCGGGTAGTGTTACGTTAGGCGATCCATGCGCTGATATGCGCATAAGGAAAAAGAAGAATCTCGGTAGTTTTTGACGAAGACGACGTTCGAGCAGTGTCAGCCCCCTCAAACCCCCTAACGTAGAGCGTTGCCACAGACTCGGTCGAAAGCGGAAAGAGCATCCACACCTAGTTATTCTCAAGCTACTGGACCGGGAAAAGTCTTTGGTCATGAAAAATGTCTCAAAACCTAGAGGGTCTGATTATTACATAACTGAAGATTTTTCACCCAATGTTCGTGCTATTAGGAAAAGAATTTGGGATGCTTCTTCACATCTTCGATGACAGGGTTATGAGGTAAAACTGAGCTATGATCATGCTTTTACCGACGATGTTCGCTACATTTGCGACAGTGTCTAATGCTCTTATCAGAGACCCGAAATTTTTGAATTTTAACACTTTCCAGTCGCAATCTCGAGATTTCTGGCCTGCAGATAAAAAAAAATCTTCCACTGGTCAGGCTACGACGCCAGAAGGTAGCGCCACATAGGACTGTGTGCGGGGCAGTGGATTGGCATCTTTGACTGCACATCCCATTTCAGTTCTTTACACCAACATACGAAGTGTTCTACTGAAGTGCGATGAACTTATCTCTGTTGCTGATTCAGCTGACGCTGTTATTGTGTTCATAACCGAAAAGTGGCTTTCGTCAAAGGTTGATGACTGAACATGTGATTTGCAAAAAAAGATTTAATATATACCGATTTGACAGAGGGCAGCCATGTGGCGGAGGTGTTATGATTGCAGTTGCTGACCACCTTGTTTCGTCATGCGTGAATATTGTGACCGATTTGGAAATGATATGGGTCGAACTTCGTGTGTCTCTTAAGAAACTGATTTTGGGAATTTGCTACCAGCCACCATCGTATGGCCGTACTTTTGTAGATGAACTACATTATGCTATCAATAGGATTGTTGTACGCTTTCTTGATGTTCCTGTCATTTTATTCAGCGATTTCAACTACCTATCCATTGTGTGGTCAAACTCATCTGCTTATCCTAGCCCTTTCTCGACCAAATGCAGTTACGATCTTCACATGTGTGCAGATTTTAATCTATCATAACTTATCACTGAACCACCCCGCACTGTCTCATCATCATCTAGTGTGTTATATCTAGTGTTAACCAACACACGCTGGCGTGCTGAAATTTTACTCAAGACGATTCACTAACACAAATCAAGACTGGAACGTGCGCGAACTTTCAACTGTTTCTTACAAGTACTTCTATCCTTATACAAACACATACAAAGAAAACATGTACAAACACGTGTCAGAAACAAGTTTATAAGTGCAATTCATCAAATCCTAACCCTTGAAGCACCGCTTTCCATCACGCTGCCTGTTAACAGCTGCATCTCTCTTCACGTCAGCGCTATCGACGGATCGCTTACGCATTCCGTGGAAGCGGCCCGTGACATTTCATATGCTTCAAAGATTATTCTTTATCGCCGGTCTGTAAAATGTCCGATTACAGCTGTTTCCTCGAATATTGGGATGCATGTTTTACAGCTATAACGTGCTTGGTGAGGTTGCTTGGGTAGTTATTTTTGCCGCAGTACCTGCTATGTTCATCCAATCTTATTTTTATGCAACTTTCCGTCTTGCCGATGTATCTCCTGCCGCATGACGGAGGGATGCTGTACACAACACACTTATCACAGTTTATGATCTTCTTCTGGTGGTCGATTCCGCATGTTGTGCTCTCTTTTTCCTATTCCGGGAGTTAACTTTTCTGCACATTCAGGTTAGCGTCGGGGGGGGGGGGGTGAAAATACAAGGGGGGTTCCATGTTTTGCTGCAAATTTCTTAAGTCGGTCCGATACCTTGTCTGCGTACGTTACCACGACTGGCCTCGCCCTTTCTTTTTCCTTCGTTTTCCCAGTTTCTGGTCCCATTACCTCTTTCATCAACTTCTCTACTGTTGCACCAATCAAATGTTCGGGGAAGCCACTTGCGGCAAGCCTGTCAACTTGCAGATGTACACTTCTTCCCATTTCGAGATCGCATGATTTCTTAACGCACTGCCGGAGGGAAGAGTGTGCTACACTCCTTTTTACAAGCTTAGATTGACATGTGTCATATCTCATTATTGGCTTTTCACATTGAGTTCTTTACATCCAGCATGTATCATCCGGGCACAAGTGCATTTCAATGTCATGGAACCTGATAGTGGAGTTTTCCGGCATTTCATGCGTTAATTCTAAACCTGCGAACACCGTTATAAATATCCGTTATACAGGACCAATATCAAGCGACTTGAATATACGGTAGGGCAAACAAAGTAGAAAGTCATCCCCATACCGGATACATTCTACAAACCCAAGTGCCTCTAGCTCATTTATCAGCGTACGGTCGCCTTTTGCCATGTACAGATTAGAAATCAAAGGCGTTTTTCAGGAACCTATGCAGATCCCGTCTCGTTGGCCGTACACTATGCCATCATGCTCGACAAACAACGAAGTCATGTACACGCGCAGTAATTAAAAAAAACCACGTGCACTAGTTCCACATTGCTTCTCAAATTTTATAACCCCATACTCGTCTATGCACTCCTCCACTGCTGTGAGTGCGGCTTTCTGCAGAATCTTATAAAACACGTCTTTAACATCGATAGATAGGCATCCTACAGGTTCATTTTTCTTGAAAAATGCAATAATTTTCTCTGATCTTGGCCCCATGAACGGGTCATTGATGTGGGAGCGTGGATAGGTTTGTCTGAAGATACTTGGCTACATGCCTTTGCTATGTGCTCTGGTTCTCGACGATCATTCGGAACGCGACCCTTCCTTGTGAATCTTCACGGCAGAGAACGGTCTCAGTGAAAGCTCACTACTTCTTTCACCTCATCACTAATCTTATCAAGACCCATACGTCCACAAGTCATCGCCACTCCCAAGCGTACCTGGTTAGTGTTCCTCACAGAGGTCCCTTGGCTCGAAGTTACTGTTGATGGCTTCCAGAGCTTTCCGGTCATAGTCACCCTTGTTCATGACCACGAATATTGCTGTCTTGTGGGATAGCAATAGTCTAAGGTTCCTCTGCTTCAAGAACGACTGTTTTTCCCTCGACGCACCCTCTATTCTTTGGTCTTGACTATTTCGGGATGCACTGCAGTCTTTCAGGCACACAATAGTCCTTCTGGTTAGCAGGCGCCCGGTCCGCGACTGCGTGACATTGCTGATCAGCTGCAGAGACTTCATGTGCGGCTGCGGTGCGAAATTGAGGCCTTTATCCAGAGTCGTGGTCTGTATGCCTGGTAGCTAGAAATATGAAAGGTTGACCCAAACGCATCATTGCCGTTTCCCTTTCTCTCTGCGTGGTAGCTTTCCGATAGGGCTACATTCCATTGCTGCTCTCAGCTTTGCTCGGCCAAGTTCAGGAAGTACAATGTCATGAGATGGGAGGGGATGATCAAGTCGGAGAGTAATAATGGAATATAGCCATGGGAAAGCTACCGCGCAAGAGAAAAGGAAACGGCAATGATGCGTTTGGGTCAAGCTTTCAGACTGCTAGCTACCAGGCATAGCGACCGCGACTCTGGATTAAGGCCCGAAGTTCGCACCACAGCCGCACTTGAAGCCTCTGCAGCTGATTAACACGGTTCACGCAGTCGAGGACCGGGCGCCAGCTAACCAGAAGGACTCTCGTGTGTGTGAAGCACTGCATCGCATCCTGAAATACTCATCACCCAAGAATAGAGGGTGCGCCGAGGGAAAAACAGTGTATTCCTTGAAGCAGAGGAACCTTAGACTGTTGTTATCAGACAAGAAAGCAATATTCGTGGTCATGAACCAGGCTGACTATGACCCGAAAGCTCTGGAAGCCATCAACAGTCACTTCAAGGCAACGGACGTTCGTGAGGAGCTCCTCAACCAGGTACGCTTGGGGGTGGCGAAGAGTTGTGGACGTATGGGTCTTGATAAGCTAGGGATTGAGGTGAAAGGAAGTGGTGAGCTTTCACTGAGACCATTCTTTACCGTGAAGGCTCACAAGAAAGAGTCGCCGTTCCGAATGATCGTCGAGAACCGGGGCACATGGCAAAGACATGTAGCCAAGTATCTTAAGGCACACTTATCCGCTATCCCCATCAATGACCCTTTCATGGGGCCAGGATCGGAGGAAAGCTTTGCATTTTTCAAGCAAAATGAACCTGTAGAATGCCTATCCATTGATGTTAGACATGCTTCATAACATTTCGCAAAAAGCCGTACTCATAGCAGTGGAGGAGTGCATAGACCAATATGGGGTTATAAAATTTGAGAAGCAGTGTCGAACTAGTGCATGCGGTTTTTTGGAATTACTGCGTGTGTACTTCACTTCGTTGTTTGTCGACCATGATGGCATAGTTTACGGCCAACGAGACGTTAACTGCGTAGGCTCATGCATAGCGGCTTTGATTTCTAATCTGTACATGGCGAAAGGAGACTGTACACTGAGAAATGAGCTAGAGGCCCTTAAGTTTGAAGCATGTTTCCGGTATGTGAATGACCTTCTACTTTCTTTGCCCTACCGTATGATCAAGTCGCTTGATATTTGTCCTCTAATACGGTAGGGCAAAGTAGAAAGTCATCCACATACCGGAAACGTTCTACAAACCCAAGGGCCTCTAGATCGTTTCTCAGCGTACGGTCGCCTGTCGCAATATACAGATTAGAAATCAAAGGCGCTATGCATCAGCCTATGCGGGTCTCGTCTCCTTGGCCGTACACTATGCCATCATTCTCGACAACCAACGAAGTCATGTACACACGCAGTAATTCCCAAAACCACATGCACTTCTTAAACACTGCTTTTAAAATTTTAAAACCCCATATTTGTCTACGCACTCCTCTTGTGCTGTGAGTGCGGCTTTCTGCGGAATGTTATAAAACATGTCTAACATCGATGTATAGGCATCCTACAGGATCATTTCGCTTGAAAAATGCAATAATTTCCTTCGAACCTGGCACCATGAACGGGTCATTGATGGGGATCGCGGTTAGGTGTGCCTGAAGATACTTGGCTACATGTATTTGCCATGTGCCCCGGTTCTCGACGATCATTCGGAATGGAGACACTTCCTTGTGAGTCTTCACGGCAAAGAATGGTCTCAGTGAAAGCTCACGACCTCCTTTCACCTCAGCCCTTAGCCTATCAAGACCCATACGTCCACAATTCTTTGCCACCCCCAAGCATACCTGGTTGAAGCGCTCCTCACAAAGGTCCGTTGCTTTGAAATGACTATTGATGGCTTCCAGAGCTTTCCGGTCATAGTCACACTTATTCATGACCACGAATCTTGCTTTCTTGTCTGATAACAAGAGTCTAAGGTTCCTCTGCTTCAAGACGACACTGTTTTGCCCTTGGCGCATCCTCTATTCTTTGGTCTTGAGTATTTCAGGATGCACTGCAGTCCTTCAGACACATGACAGTCCTTCTGGTTAGCTGGCACCCGATCAGCTTCTGTGTGCACCATGCTGATCAGCTGCGGAGGCTTCATGTGTGGCTGCGGTGCGAACTTGGGGCCTTTATCCAGAGTCTTGGTCTCTATGCCTTGTAGCTGGCAGTCTGAAAGTTTGACCCAAACGCATCATTGCCGTTTGCTTTTCTCTTGTGTGGTAGTATTTCCTAGAGCTACATTCCATTATTGCTCTCCGATTTGATCATCCCATCCCATCTCATGAGAAGGTACTTCCTAAACTTGGCCGAGCAAAGCGGAGAGCAACCATGGGATATAGCCCTCGGAAAGCTACCACGCAGAGATAAAACAAAACAGCAATAATTCGTTTGGGTCAACCTTTAAGACTGCCAGCTACCAGGCATAGTGACCATTACATTGGAAAAAGGCCCCAAGTTAGCATCGCAGCAGCACATGAAGCCTCTGCAGCTGATCATCTTGGTGCACGCAGTCGTCGTGGACCGGGTGCCAGCTAACTAGAAGGACTCGCATGTGTCTGAAAGACTGGAGTGCATCCTGAAACACTAAACTCCAAGGACTAGAGGGTGCGCCGAGGGAAAAACAGTGTCTTCCTTGAATCAGAGGAATCTTACTCGGTTGCTATCAGACAAGACACCAAGATTCGTGGTTATGAAGAAGGATGACTAGGACTGGAAAGCTCTGGAAGCCATCAACAGTAATTTCGAGGCAACGGACCTCTGTGAGGAGCACCTCAACCAGGTATGCTTGGGGGTTGGCGAAGAGTTGTGGACGTATGGGTCTTGATAAGCGAAAGATTGAGATGAAAGGAAGTACTGAGCTTTCACTGAGACCATTATTTGCCTTGAAGACTCACAAGGAAGAGTCGCCGTTCCGAATGATCGTCGAGGACCGGAGCACATGGCAAAGGCATGTAGCCAAGTATCTTCAGGCACACCTGTCCGCGTTCCCCATCAATGACCCGTTCATGGTGCCAGGATTGGAGGATATTATTGCATTTTTTCAAGCAAAATGAACCTGCAGGATGCCTATGCATCGATGTTAAAGAAATGTATTATAACATTCCGCAGAAAGCCGCACTCACAGCAGTGTAGTAGTGCACAGACTAATATGGGATTATAAAATTTAAGAAGCAGTGTAGAATTTTGGAATTACTGTGTTTGTACATGACTTCTTTGTTTGTCGAGCATGATGGCATAGTGTAGGGCCAACGAGACGGGATCTGCATAGGGTTTCTAATCTGTACATGGCGAAATGCGACCATGCGCTGAGAAATGAGCTAGAGCCTTTGGGTTTGTAGAATGTTTCCGGTATGTGGATGCCTTTCTACTGTGTTTGCCCTACCGTAGGATCAAGTCGGTTGATATTGGTCCGGTATTACTGCAATTTAGAACGGTGTTCGCAGGTTTAGAATTTACGCATGAAATGCGGAACTCCACTATGAGGTTCCTCGACATTGAAATACACTTGTATCCGGATCATACATGCTGGATGTACAGAAATAAATGTGAAAATACAACATACAAAAGGACCACATAAATTCGAAATTTTTGTTAAATACAAAGGCGTACTCATCCAATGTCCTGTCTAAACCTTTTGAGCAGTCGCTTGTTACAGGCTGCCTACCCGATGACTGGAAGGTTGGAAAAGTAATTCCTCTGCATATGTCTGGCGATAAACACTGTCCTAAAAACCATCGTCCCGTATCGCTCACCTGCATACCATGCAAGATCATGGAATAGGTCATCTTCTCTCATCATGCTACATTTTTTTAACTAATTCTTTTTTCAGTAATTTTCAGGATGGTTTTCGAAAAACCTTCTCCTGTGAGACCCAGCTTCTATGTTTCACTCATGACCTCCATTGCATTGTTGACGGTGGTTCGTTGGCAGACTGCATATGCCGGGACTTTTGTAAAGCTTTTGATAAAGTCTCACATGAATTGCTTCTCTTTAAACTAAGCAGATTGAACTTAGATGCTTTCATGGCTTCACTCTTTTCTTGCTAATCAATCTCAGTTCGTTACAGCAAATAATACCGACTCTAAGTTTCCCCAGTTGATTCCGGTTTGCCGCAAGGTTCAGGCTTGGGACCCCTGCTTTTCCTCATACATAAATGACTTTCCGGTAAACCTTACTTCATCAATTTGTCTCTTTGCGGATGATTGTGTTATCTATCGTAAAATTAACAATGGTCATGACGTCTTTATATTACAATCCGATATTAGCAGAATTTCTGAATGTTGTCAGCGCTGGAATATGAAGCTTAACACAAAAATGTGTAAACATACGCGTTCCACTCGCGTTAGCACATCAGCCCCTTCGTACTACCTCAACACTGGTCCTCTTTAATCTGTCTCTTCATAGAAATATTTAAGTGTTCACATAACTAATAACTTATCATGGAAATGGCATGTTCATCACGTAGTTGATAATGCTAACCAAACTCTTGGCCAGTTCAGAAGAAACTTTTCATTTTGTCCTAGCGCGCTAAAACTTCTCCTTTGCAAAAATTTGTTGGTCCAAAACTAGAGTTTGCAGCTTCTGTCTGGGACCCAAGCGTCGTTTCACTCATTACTGAACTAGAAAGTGTGCAGAATCGCGCATATTCCTTTTTATTGTCTAACTATTATCGCACTTCTAGCGTGACTCTCATGAAATCTTCACTTTCATTGCCTCTTCTAACAGAACGCAGAAGAGTACTTCGGCTAAGTTTGTTTCATAAGATTTTTTCCTATAATACATATCTCAGACAGAAACTTCTAACGCAACCGTCATACACTTCTTCACGCATTGATCACCGTCACAAAGTAGGAAATCCATTATGTCGCACCAAATACTGCCATGACTCCTTCATTCCAGACACTTCTAACAGTTGGAATCGCCTTCCTTGTGCTATTGCCGAAATTACAGATGCCGTTTATTTACGTACAGCTGTTACTAACCTTTTTTGCTCCAGTGTTTAACATACTCTTGCTGCCGTTTTTCGGTGCTTTTTCTTGTTAAACATCTATGCTTGGCTGCGTTGCTGTTGATTTTGTATTTTTATATCTTGTTGCGCAGTCGTTATCATTTACTGTATAATGACAAATTATTTTTGTGTTATTTTTTACTGTATTGGGTTTTTTATTTTTTGTGTTCACCCCAACTCTCCTCTGTAATGCTCTTGGGCCCTGGGGGTAAATAAATAAATGTAAAAAGCGTTTTTATAAGCCAAGTTATAACCAGACTGTTGAGCTTTTCTTTTTTATTTTATTGATGTATCGTTGCTCTTGTTGTTCATGGATTTACCATACCGATACTTTCAGCGTTATCACAGCATTAAATCTTAGAAATGCTACAGAACCTTTAATCGGAAACATCATTCATAATATAATCGCCGCCGAAACACAGGGGCATACAATTAAACTCTGTTGAGTACTAAGCAACGTTGGAATCAGCGGCAATAGGAGCTGATGCATGTGCTGCAGCAGCCCGTCATACTAAAATACAGCCAGTCTACATACCACATAAAGATGTTCTAAGAGTTGTAAAGAGAAAACTGAGAGCAAAATGGCAGAGCTCATGGAACAACAAAATAAATAATAAATTGCACCTTGTCAAGTAGATCGTTGAAGAATGGAAATCGCGCAGTCACCAAAAACGCTTCATCGAAGTCATTTTATGTCGCCTTGGCATCGAACACACCCTTCTGACACACAGCTTCATTCTAATGAAAGACGAAAGACCTCTCTGTGAAAGATGCGGAGGTGAACTAACAATAAACCACGTCCTACTTTCGTGCGCTGAACTAAAGAAGTGAACGAAAAAAAGTGAAGGAAGGAAAAAAAGGAAAAAGTGCAAAATTGCTTTATACAGCTGCGAGTAAAGTTCGAGCCTGCTTACAGCGGTAAGCAACTCTCGACGAGAGATGAACCTCAAAGAAAGAAAAGAAAAAAAAATATATGTGGGACAGTACAATGGTGAGATACTTTCAGGTTTTCGCTTAAAGGTGTGAGCGCCAAGCATGAAGGTTTTTACGAGAAGTTTGATGTGGAGGGTATCAAACAAGCGGGGGGAAAAAAAAGAGGGGGGAAAATAAAAAAAAAACGCGAGGAAAACTGTCAAGTGATAATGATTGATATATGTGCTTAGCATTAAACTTGCAGGGCTCGTAATGACGACATTGCCCCATTGTTTTCATTTATCCCAGTTTAAGTGTCCTAAACTTATACATAAAGTATGACTCACGCTGCTCCCGTTCCATGTATTATTGAATCCCCGCTGAAGAACTGTTAGTTTGACTGAGTCGAATGAGTGCTGTTTCTGGTTGATATGTTTTGAAAAAGGAAGGTTGGGCAGAGAGCGGACATCAGCACGGTGATAATTAAACCGCATTCGTATAGGGGTAGCTGTCTGGCCAATATACTGCATTCGGCATACATTGCATTCTAGGAGATATATTACGTTTGAGGCATCGCAATCAAAGTTACCATCTATTCTCCACATAAAATTTGACGTTGTGCTTGTTGCGCAGCTTGATGTCTGCATGTGCCTGCACACCCGGAATCTACTCTTTCCTCAAGGCCGGCACCCCAACCGCGGGTTATTACCTATTTTTCAGTGGACTAGGATGTTGCGAATGTTTTTCGGTCGTCTGTAGAGAACCTGGGGAGGAGTCGTGAAAGTATTGGAGAGACGATCGCTCTGTTCTAGAACGTTGAAATGTTTCTTTAGGATTCTGTTCACGTTGGGGGGGTTACTCGTGTAGGGAGTACCAGGCTTGTTCGACGGTCTATGTTTTCCTCTCGTGGACGTCCCTCCAGTATTTCCTCTCGGTTGAGTTCATATGCCTTTTTTATGGCGTCGTCAACAATATCTGGCGGGTATCGTTGTTTAGTCAGGACTTTCCGCATACGTTTTGCGTTTGGTGCGAAATCCTGATCTTGGGAACAAATTCTTTTGAATCGATGAGCCTGAGAATACGGAATGCTTGTTTTTGAGTGATGAGGACGACAGCTTTGTGCGTATTGTTGTCGGACCGGGGGTTTTCTGTATACGCTAGTGGTGAGCGAACCTTCATAAACCGCAATTTCAACGTCTTCAGATTTAATTTTGTTTTGGGAATATGTGTGCGTGAAGGATATGCTAGGATGGAGGAGATTGAAGTTTTCAATGAAATGTAGGAGTGATTGTTCTGTGTCAGTCCAAACTAAGAAAATATCATCCAAGCAGCATTTGTATAGGATGGGCTTAATAGGGGAAGTAAGTAAAAATTCAAATTCAATGCTATGCATGAAGATGTTAGCATAACTAGGGGCCATTTTTGTACCCATGGCGGTGTCGTTAATTTGTAAGTAGTGTTCATTGTCGAAATCAAATTTGTTGTATTCTAGAACTAGTTTCGTCAATACCTCTAGGACTTCTGGAGTTGGGGTCCTTCCTCACTATTCTGATTATAGGCCTCAATTAGAGCTTTGATTCTGTCGGAATGCGGGATATTTGTATATAGAGAGACTACATCTAAGGTTACAAGGAAGGTCCCCTGAGGAAGATTTACCCCTGCTATTTCGCGAAGGAAGTGGTTGGTGTCACGTATGTGGGATAGGTGTGTTTCAGGTATGTGTCCAATTAATGTGTCAATGTAACTGGAGATTGGTTCTGTGATTGTGCCGATAACGGATACTATAGGGCGGCCAGGGTTAACCCTTCTATGAATTTTCGGGAGCATGTAGAATCGGCCCGGCGACGGGTGTGAGGCGGTCAGGGCTTTGCATAATCGCAGAAGATGTCCCCACTTTTTGCGAGCTCATCTAGAGTCCCTGTAAGAAGTTTTGATGCTTTAGAGTGGGGTCCGCTTTTAGGTGTTTATAAAATTTAGTGTTACAGAGTTGTCTAATTCCTTCCTCAATATTGTCACGTGGTGGTGACCAGGGTCGCTGACACAAATGAAGGCACAGGCTTGATGGTACTTAAATTACCTCTTTATTGGGCTGACTTGCAACCGCAAAAGAACTAAGCAACTCGGCGGCGGCGATAGCAACAAACGTGCTGGTCGATCGTCGAACAAAGAATGTCCGTCACACTCATCAACGCTCAATTTAAAGGCTGCCCAGAACAATCTAGATAACGTCGCAAACAGCTACCAGCACGGGCTGGAACATTGCGGAAAGACACCCGAGTGGCCGGAACCTTCGAGACAGATCTCGGTGCATCTTGTGCTACAACGAAACTGATAAAGGTGTGACTCGCGACATCGAGCAATAACAAGCAAAGTTTACGGAACTGATACGCGGTCCAGAATCAGAGTGATAAGCCTGAATGCCGGCGGCTGTTAAAAAAACAACAAATACAGTTTTGAAGGTTTCGCCATAGAGAAATTGATTGGTAAAGAGCGGTCACTCGGCGAAAACTGGCCCCAGAAAATGACGCGCGACTTTTTGCGCTGCCGTCGATTGATGAATGGCTGCACCAATGCGCGGACGCGCGCGCGACGGCACTCGCTGCAGCGGTAGCCCGACGGAGCGCTAGGAGACAAGAAGTTGTCGAGGGGAGCGGTTGTGTGCTCGTGCCTCGCCGCGCTTGTGCGGCACAGACCTCTTGTGGGCTGCTGCGCGGAACGACAGCGGTTTGGAACGATGGCAAGGTGAGCAACGTTTTTTGCTTAACTACGCTGCATTTCAAGCAGTTTACACTGGCCATGCCGGCCGGGACTTTGTTGTCAAACTGTGCAGTATTTCAGGCAGTTTAGCTCAGTACGGCGGCGACTGCGCTTCACAAAGTCGCAAGTGAAGGGCAAGCTAACAGGCATGACAAGGCGTGCTGACCGCCGCGGTGACGTGACATGGCGATTTTGCGAACGGCTAGTTTTGCCTGGCGTCGCGTTTAACAGGGCAACCGCAAGGTGTGAAATGTTTCATTCTTGTCAAACTGCGAGACATTTCGGGCAGTTTAGCTCAGCACGGTGTTCTGCGCTTCACAAAGTCGCGTATGAAGAAAAGCCAACATGGCGTGCCCGCCGGCCGCGGTTTTGCGAACAACTAGTTTTGCGTGGTGTCGCGTTGCATGTAACGTGACAACGTTAAAGTGAGAAATGTTTTATAATGCAGCAAGCTTCATTGCTCTAGCTGTTCAGTGCTCTTGAGGAATGTTGTTAATTTAGTGGCTGTTATTTCACTCACTGTAGAAATGCATTTTCAGATAGGTTCGGTTAGCCTGCATTTCCTGACCTCTACGTTGCAACAGTAGCTTTTGTATCAATTTTACGAATCACAGCTTTTCTGTTCTGGACCATAACTGCTGCTCACCAAGTCTTCAGTACGCACCCACATGCAATTTTGTGCATGGTGCAGTGGCCTTATATTTCATTGCAACCTTCTGCATCATGTTCATTCCTTTTCCAACAGCACTGAATGGACCCACGGACTGCAGCCGAAGCGCGGCAGATGCGACGAGTGAACGGAGTGGCATTTCCCCCAAGTGTCAGTACTTCTCTCCGCCCTGAACAATACAAGTTACCCTTTCTAAGGTAGCCGGGACTGAGACTGTGTAGTTTATGTATAATGCCTGTTTTGTTACATATCATTTGCCATATTTTGGAAATAAACGTTATGCTATTTTTTGTCGCTACCGAAGTGCTGTTTCTCGCCTTGTGTATTTTTATTTTTCTGTATTTTGCACATCGCCTTATGTGTGCAAAGTTTTGTCAATGCATCCGCCTACATGTGTTGCGTCTCTTGTATGTTTTATATGCAGCATAATAAATGTTCATTTCACAAAGCACTTGACATCTTTTCTGCAATACTGTTTTGCAAAGGCTGTGGCGCAGCTGCGTTGATGGCCAATTTAGTGAACTGGGAATCTATTTTTCATGTTGTTATGCATGCTGAACATAAATAGAAACACTAGCAGACCGTGTAAAACCAAAATAATGCGCCAAAAGGGCAGGGAAGGACGCAGCGCATGCTAGTATTCAAATAACGCGCCTTTCAGCAAGACCGGAAGTAGTTGCCGCCGGCCGCTTGGTGCACTACAATCAAATGGGCCGCGTGGCCCTGTGGGAGTGTCCGCTCTTTACCAATCTCTTTCTCTATGGTTTCGCGGCATTACCCCCCCCCCCCTTAAAAAAACATCGCCTCGATGTTCCAAAACAAAGCAACTTAAACATAAACCCTGCAAAGTTTAAACACCACAGATTCTTTAACGCGTGTAATATGGCTTCATTCGTACAACATGTACTAATTTCTGGGCATGCGCGTCGCCGTTGTAATGCTGACGTTCCGTCGGGAATGACTTCATAGTCCAGTGGTACGGCGCGGCGAATGATTTTGTACGGCCCAAAGTCTCGACGCAACAACTTTTCACTTAGTCCGCGACGGCGAATTGGTGTTCAAATCCACACTTGGTCTCGTGGGTTGTACTTTTTCGTCGTCGTAAGTTGTATCGTCGGCTGTCGGTGCGCTGTTGGTCTTTAATACGCAGACGTGCGAGTCGTCGGGCTTCCTCTGCAATGCTGCAGGTAGGCAGCGACGTCAAGGTTGTCCTCGTTAGTTACGTGCGTCAGCATTGCGTCGAGCTTCGTCGTGGGCTCCCTGCCGTACACATGCTTAAACGGGGTCGCTCTGGTCGTCTCCAGGACTGCCGTGTTATACGCGAAGATCATGTACGGCAAGATGACGTCCCAGGTCTTGTGTTCAGCGTCGATGTACATGGCGATCATGTCCGCGATTGTTTTATGCAGGCGCTCCGTAAGGCCATTGGTCTGGGGATGGTACGCAGTTGTTCGTCGATGGCTTGTATGACTGTATTCCAGGATGGCTTGAGTCAACTCTGCCGTAAACGCCGTTCCCCTGTCCGTGATGAGGACTTCTGGGGCGCCATGTCGCAAGAGAATTTGTTCGACAAAAAATTTGGCGACTTCTGCCGCGGTACCATTGGGTAGTGCTTATTCTTCGGCGTAACGGGTAAGGTAGTCAGTGGCCACGATGATAAACTTGTTACCCATAGACGAAGATGGAGAGGGGCAAAGGAGATCCATCCCAATTTGTTGAAAGGGTATGACTGGGGGCGGAATCGGGTTTAGTAGTCCTGCTGGTCTGATCGGCGGCGTCTTGCGTCGTTGGCACTCACGACACGTCTTCACGTAGTGGGCAACTTCGGCAGGCAGTCGCGGCCAGTAGTACTTCTCCTGGATTCGATGCAACGTGCGCGCAAATCCGAGGTGGCCTGCTGTGGGCTCATCGTGCAACGCCTGCAGAATTTCCTGCCGGAGCTTTTTAGGCACTACAAGAAGCTGCGCGGTATTGTTGGCTGCGAAGTTCTTCACTAGGAGGCCATTGCTTAACGTGAACGATGATAAATATCGGAAACAAACAAAGATTACGGAACTGATACGCGGTCCAGAATCAGAGTGATAAGTCTGAATGCCGGCGGCTGTTAAACAACAACAAATACAGTTTTGAAGTTTCGCGGCAATATATTTGTCATTGTCCATGACCAATATGCCGCCTCTTTTACCTGCCGGTTTGATGACCACATCTTTCCGTCTGCTAAGCGCCTTCAATGCGTCACGTTCCTTTTTGGAAAGGTTTTACTTCCCTGGTCTCTAGTCCTTATAAGCTCTGATTACGTCGTTCTGGACGGCACTAATGTACGGTACATGTGAGGACAGTTTTCCTCGGGGTTTTTTCCCCCTTTCCGCCCCTTTTTTTACCCCGCTTCTTTGATACCCTCCACATCCCACTTCTCGTAAAAACCTTCTTCATGCTTGGCGCTCGCACCTTTTAGCGAAAACCTCAAAGTATTTCAGCATTCTACTGTCCCACATATTTTTTTTCTTTTCTTTCTTTGATGTTCATCTCTCGTCGCGAGTTGCTTACCGCTCTAAGCAGGCTCGAACTCTACTCGTAGATGTCACGTTCTTCTAACCAGCAATGTCCACCTGGTTGTCGCGTTTTTTTTTTCATCCTGTCGGGCCGCGGGTCGGAGCAAGGGTGGGGAGGGTAACAGACGCAGCAGAGAAAAAGAACAAATCTTCAAAA
Organism: Amblyomma maculatum; assembly: GCF_055883805.1. Taxonomy (NCBI): domain Eukaryota; kingdom Metazoa; phylum Arthropoda; class Arachnida; order Ixodida; family Ixodidae; genus Amblyomma; species Amblyomma maculatum. Next base: position 546,030 of record NW_028146766.1, on the reverse strand, counting down.
ACAAGGCCTTGACCATTGATAGTTGACCACTTCTCCCAAAAACCACCTTCACGCTTGGCGCTACCATCTTTTAGTGAGAACGGAAAAAGATTTCTCACCATCTGCAGCAAACACGTTCCCCCACCTGTGATTTTTTTTCCCGAGGTTGTTCAGCGGCTGCCTGTATTGTATACAGATGACTCCCGGCAGCCGTTGCCTTGGGTGGATGAGCCTTTGGGACTAGCCTGCTCTCCGCACCTGTGTGTGTATGTGTGTGTTGTGCGTGCCCAGCTGGTTCACCTATATGTGCCCATATTATGTTTGTATCTCCTCTTGCCAACACTATAAGAAGACGAACAAGAATCATGTACCCTCAGTCTTGAGAAAGGCAGTGCTCCTGCCGAAACGTCGACTCCAAATAAACTTGGAAGCAGTATGAAGCATTTTTTCATAGATGTGGACGTCGTGTATAGACCCTATTCACTATCAGGTTTAGCAGGCGGCCGTTGTGGCAACCCTGTATTGAGGATACGCCATAGCATTGGGCTTTTCGAAACTCCTCCTCCTCCCTGCTCCCTCCCTGCGACCTCCCTGCTGCGCGCCGTTCATTTGTCGGACACATGAGACGCCGTTTGGAACGCTGTCCAACCAGAGCTCGGATTTCACCACCGCTGTACCCTGATTCGCCGTGGGCCCTCTCTCTCTTTCTTTCTCTCTCTTTGATCTTAGGTTGTTCGTGCCATGGTTGCCAGTAAAGCAGAAATGACGTCACGTATATAAGCTCTATAGGCAAGTGGCTATTTATGTCTGTAGAAAGGTTGCATCGAGTATTGAGTAGGCGAGTTACACTTTTCACCAATCAAAACATGCAATGCTGAAACGTTATCCGGATTTTCACTCATACTTCGCATTTTGCTTTGGTTCCTAGCGGTTTTAACTGTGAGCTCCTACATAAACAATCTTCCTAATAATAAGTGCTTGCTAGCTATTGTATGTTTTACCCTATCATACATCTGTATTTTCATATGCGTGTACATAAATACTTTGGTTAAAAACCCATTGCATGCTAGACTGTCTATATTCCTTTCTAGTGCAACAGTTCCTATGAAACTGACTCTACAAAGCATTGGCAAGTCTTAAACACCCTCTTAATTTTAGGAAACTGCTTAGACAGCTTTCCAGCAATCTCGAATCAGTGTGCAATCTGGCCACTCATTTTGGACTGTTGAAATACACATACAGTGCAAGCGTATCTACAAGAAATCATCTCGAGCTGCCTCATTTTGCTTTGCCTTGCATTATGCTTCCACTTGACAATATATAGCATAATCTATCACTCTAACTCTCTCCGGAAGGACCAGTTGTATTTTTTATTGTCGTATTTTTAGTTAGCCAGAGTGCTGTCATCGTGCTATAGTCAATGTTTGAAAATTGGTGTGTCATATTTTCGCCCCTGTATTTACAGGATTGTTTTTCGTTGCCTGTCTAGAACTATGGAAATTTAGAACCTTGTTTCAGACTCTATTGCTGTAATTTCTGACTACTAACTCGCACAGGTTTATGCAATTTTATCGGTCTCCCTGCCCCTTTCAGTTACGTCACCGGGTGTTGATGTAGTTGATATAAATACAGAAAAACGCTTAGCATAAGCACTCACATTTGGTTTCTGTTTCAGCGCCTGTATTTTGATGGAGTAAGGAGGAAGAATGGAAAAAAGTGTGACTCAGGTGTTTTAACATGCTGTTGAAACGAGTTATACGGATCTTTGTTGGCAGTGTAATGTCTCTGCTCTTCGCTAGGCAGTCAAGGCTAGCCATGGCTTTCTTTCCCAGAAGCAGGCGTTTCCTAATTTCATGGCTGCAGTCTCCTTCCGGGGTAATCTTGGAGCTCAAGAAGAGAAAATCTGTCACAGATTCCACTTCTTGCCCCTTGATGCTCTAGGACTTGATAGGGCAAGACGCCATGATCTTTGTCTTTTTATTGTTCGGTTTAAGCCCAAACTTCTCACTCTCTTCTTTTACGCGCATCAGAAGTCTCTTGAGTTCCACTTCACTTTCTGCCATTAAAGTGGTATCGTCCGCATATCTGAGGTTGTTGATACGTTTTCCAGCATCTTCACTCCAGCTGAAGACTCGTACAGACCGGCCTTCCTCGTGATGCACTCAGCATATAGGTTAAATTGGCAGGGCGACAGTATGCAGCCTTGTCTCACTCCTTTCTTAATCGGAAACCAATCAGTAAGACCATGCCCAGTTCTGACTGTGGCCTCTTGCCCTTCATACAGGTTCCTGAGGAGACAGATGAGGTGAATTGGAACTCCCATCTCTTGGAGAACTTGCCACAATCTGCTGTGATCTACGCAGTCAAACGCTTTCGCATAATCAATAAAGCAGAAGTAGGTGGGTTTCTGGAAATCTCTTGCTTTTTCCACTTTTCTGCGAAGGTTCCTAGTTCCTCTGCCCTTGTGACACCCAGCTTGCACGTCCGGGAGCTCCCGATCCACATACTGCTGCAGCCTACCTTGCAGGATTTTCAACATCACCTTGCTAGCATGCGAAATAAGCGCGATCGTGCGGTAGTTGGAACAATCTTTGGCACTTCCTATTTTTGGGATGGGAATGTAAACTGACCTCCTCCAATCTTGTGGCCACTGCAGGGTTGTCCAAATTTGCTGCCATCATGAATACTTTAACAGCGTCGTCATGGTTAAGGTTTCGAAGCAACTCAGCTGGAATGCCATCAATGCCGCTAGCTTTGTTCTTAGCAAGGCTGGCTAAGGCCCATTCTACTTCACTATTCAGGATGCCCGGCTCGACTGTGCGGACTGTTGCTTACGCTGTGATGCCGACGTTGAGCCATTTATCGGAGTCCGGTAGTGTATATAGATGGTATACCGTCAACCTGACGAGACTGAGGCCTAGTTGAACTTGGGTCCAGTCTTTCACGGCTTGGACTGACTGAGATTGCTTTTGCCGCTTGTATTCACAGATTTCCCGCTTCGCGCCTAAGTTCAGCTCCATTCGTTTGCGCTTAACTCCAACTATGCCAAAAGTCAGACTAAAGTCGAGAGTTACAGGCTCCTGCTTCTTTGCACTCATTTTCCCTAGTTAAACTTCTTGATTTTCCATTCTTCTGATTCTCTTCTGAGCTTCTGATTCTCTTTCTGAGCTCTTCGTAGTCGGCTAGCCGACTACGAAGAGCTCAAACCTTGTCAAGGCCGCATCGTTGACTCAAGGCGAAGCCGACATGCGGATCGCTGTGGTGCAAAATGTGGTAGTTCGGCAGCGCAACAGTGACGAAAACCAGGAGCATGAGAAGGACAGGCGTCCAGGACGGGACGCCCGGTCCTGTTTGCGTGGTCGTCGCGTTTCTTTTGTCGCTCTACTTCCTTAGTGTGTCTTTACCCTGACCGAAACGGCTTCATAGAACATGCTTTGTGTTCTGGGCTAGAAAAACTTCAGTTCCCACCCCCAATTTCGGCGCTTGTCTATCTTCTTATTGTTTCTTTCTTACGTTTTTACCGGCTTCTCTTCTGTTCACGTTCAGCAGAATTTATTGCAACCACATGTTGCTGTTTTCCCGACTGCGGCCACTGGTTGCGGCGCTGCCGCTGCACCCATAAATCTCCCGGTTGCCTCATTTTGGGGTCTTTCTCAGTCAGCTGACCTTCGGTTTGCTGTGTACAATCCCTGTCAACCACACAACCTTTCTCCTCCTCTTCCCTTCCTTTCCGCTCTTGCCCCCCCCCCCCGTCCCCCTTCCCTCCTAAAACGACGACACGCCCGATTTGGTTCTTTCCAACTCCACAGGACTCGTTCAGGCATCCTACCGTATCGGCTGTCGCATTGGTTCCCGACATGCGCACCCTTCATAAACTTGCGTTCAGACTCCCCTGCTTTTTTCAAACAATGTCCATATTAACGAGACAAAAATACATGGGTCGAATAGGCTGTGTGCATTCATCCCATCTACATTGTTCAGAGAGCGAGTTTCTATATTAACGTGACATAAAAAATTTGAAAAATCTTCGGCCCCAGAAAAATTGTCCATTATTCGGGTCCTCCATATAAACGGATGTCATATTAACGGGGCACAAGTTTTCCATAACAGCCACTTATGAAATGACTTGTGAAGACTAAATCCCCAACAAAACAAAAAAAAGAGGAAAAGACAGGAAAACACCAATTAATCATAAAACTAAGCCAACGCCGAATAAACCTTCAGAAAATTTCTAAGAGGAATGCTGTTTTTGTTATGAGGTCCAAACCTGCCACTCCGGGGGGTTAGTTTATAATTCTGTGATCCCGTGGCGTACTGCAAGAATTGGCGAAATTGCTTCTTTGAACACCACGCTTACATTAAAAAATTACAACTGTCGGAACTGCTAGGAAAAAGGGTTTCATTTCATTTCATTTCATTTTATTACCCTCAAGCGCATACGCATTACAGAGGGGAGTGGTACATCATATATGATAGAAAGCATAGAACACTAAATGAACAAAACATAACAAAGGCTAAACGAACAAGGGAATACAGAACAACGAAAACAATCTTACAATAAAGAAAGTTATACAAGCGGAATAAATTGAAAACAATCATAAGCGGTGAGAGAACAGCATTATACAGCGAAAAGAACAGCAGCACTGGGAGCAAACAAGCATGAAAAACTAAAAACGGAAATAAGATAATAGTCAGGGGGGGAAAAAGTGTCACGGATCAGCTTCAAGATATTGCATCAGTGATGAGTGAAATGAATCGTGATCTTGGATTAATGCGATATCGGGCGGAAGGCGATTCCACTCTACTGACGTACGAGGTAGAAAGGAATGAAAAAGGGCATTAGTATTGCAAGTTATGACATTTACTTTGTAAGCATGATCAACGCGGGAGGAGCGATACGATGGCTGCGAAATGAAAGTATGCCTCAATTCGTTATGATGATAAATTTTGTGAAAAAGGCTAAGACGTGAAATTTTCCTTCTAAGCTCGAGAGATGGCAAAGATAACGTTAGTTTCATTGAAGTTATGCTGCTAGTGCGACTGTAATTTGAAAGAATGAAACGCGCTGAATTATTTTGAACCATCTCAAGTGAGGATTTCAAGTTCGTGAAACCGGGATCCCAGATTGCAGAAGCATATTCAATCTTTGAACGTACCAATGCTTTGTACATAGTCATTTTAGTCGAAACAGGTGCCTTCGAAAAGTTACGGCGCAAATACCCAAGCATGCGGTTACTGTTGTTAATAATGTAATCAATATGTTGCTTCCAGCTGAGGTCATTAGTAATATGCACACCCAAATATTTGTACGAAGTTACAGTATCTAAAGGAGTGTTATTCAATACATAGCAAGCAGGGGGGAAATTACTGCGCGACACTCGCATAGCTTTACATTTTTTAACATTTAGGTCCATACACCATGTGCTGCACCATTTAGTTATATTATTGAGGTCAGATTGTATAGCAGAAACATCGGCGGGTTCAGCAATCTCGCGATAAATAACACAGTCATCGGCAAATAAGTGAATAGGGGAAGTCACACAGTTAGGAAGGTCATTAATATAAACTAAAAAAAGAAGAGGGCCCAAAACGGACCCTTGTGGTACACCTGACGTAAGAGGTGTTGACGGTGAATTATTATTGTTACCAAAGACATGCTGTGATCGACCGATGAGGAAAACTTCGACCCAGGTAAGAAGATGTCTGTCAATATTAAGACACTTGAGTTTAAGTAGTAAAAGATGATGGTTTATTTTGTCAAAGGCCTTAGAAAAATCCAAGAAGATACAATCAGCCAAGGAACGGTTGTCAATAAGGGTTAGCATGGAGTTTGTGAAACAAAGTAGCTGTGTCTCGCATGAGTGATTTCCTGAAGCCATGTTGCGCTGGATTGAAAAAAAGGTTCGAGTCAAGAAAACTAGCTAGGTGTGAGCAAATGACATGTTCAAGAATTTTACATGGTATGGTAGTAAGAGATATGGGGCGATAATTAAGGGGAGATTGCTTGTTACCGGATTTATGAAGTGGAATCACCTTCGCCTGCTTCCAATGTACAGGAATAGCGCCAGTATCTAAAGATTGTTGAAATAATTTTGCCAAAAGGACAGAGGAGTACATGTTTGTTTCTTTAAGGAATCTTGCATTTATATTGTCAACACCTGAGGAACATGAAGGTTTTAGTGTTTCAATTAGCTTTGCAATCCCGTCGGCATCTATTGATATTGGATGCGTAATCGTATAGCCCGAAAACGAATGTGTAGGCAATTGAAGATTAGTTGCAGATGAAAAGTTCAGTGTGAACATATTGTTTAAAATCGATGCGCACTCCTTGCTAGGCACAGGTAAGTCGTTCTGGTCAAGTAAAGAAATCTCTGAGTTGCTCTGGGGGTTAGTTACGATGTTCCAAAATTTGCTAGGGTTATTAGTGAGCAAGGATGGTAGAGTGTATTTCAAAAAAGTAGATTTTGCAGAAGCGACAGCTTGAGAGTAGGTGTGAGATGCATTAGTGTATGCTTGCCAGCGTGACGCAGTCTGCTGCAGTTTTGCTGCCCGAAATAAGCGTTTTTTTCTGTTCGAAAGTCGATTTAGGTACGGATTATACCATGGCGAATGTCTATGTACTGTTAGTATTTTCTTGGGAATGTAAGCCTCAGTTAGATATGAAATTTTATTGACGAACAGGTCCCAGTTCTCTTGGACAGAACGATGTTCAAAACCACTAAGATAGTTGTCAAGGAAGAGCGAAAGTTCTCTATTTATCTCTTCAAAGTTTGCCTTTTTGTAATCAAATATAATCTTGCGTTTTTTCGTAGCTGAAGACGCGGTAAAGTTTAGGTCGAAATGAAGTAAAGATTGATCACTGAGTCCCGGCATGAAAATTATTGGGCCTATCATATCAAGGTTAGTGGTGAGGATCAGGTCAAGAATGTTAGCAGAACTGCCGATAACACGCGTTGGGCCATCAACAACCTGATCAAAATTGAAAAGGGAGCACATATCGAGAAAAGCTTGACAATTCGAAGAATATGGTGTGCAGGTAGGCGGTGTCGATGTCCAGTTTATTGATGGATAATTGAAATCGCCTAGAAGAAATACCGGGGATGCTGGATAACGAAGGACGACGGTGTTAACCGCGTCATGCAATTCATTCACGAATGTGATGTCTGCATTAGGTGGACGATAACAGACGCCAATGATGTGTACTCTGTTGTTTAAAATGACGCCGCACCAGACAGATTCTATGTTGCATGAAACATTAATTCTGAACGATGATAGGTTTTTAGAAACTGCGAGCAGGGTTCCACCCCCTTGTCTTCCATCTCTGTCACAACGATAGACATTGAAAGGCTTGGTGTGAGTAAAAATTTCGCTGTCGCTTACACGAGCACTTAACCAAGTTTCAGTGAGCGCCACCAGGTCGGCATCGCACGAATTGATAGCTGCGATGATATCTCTTTTGCCTAAAATCCTCCGGATATTACTATAAAGGACTGATATAGGGCGCCGATGACCACTACCCCTGGCTAAGTGTTATGAAACATTACGCGTGGGACTTGAATTCGAAATGTCTCCCATCTCGCATGCGCGAGCAGCATTGGATGTAGAGGGTCGAGCGCGTGCAGATGAATCATCGGATGGGCTGCTACGATAAGGAGAATTTTAACGCAGCCGGGGCAGCTCAATGAAACTGTCTGTTCTAGGGTCATAAACATATTGCCTTTTATTTACAGTTAGTTTGTCGTAGCGAAGCCTAAAGGATGGTGAACCAGGCAAAGATTTTGCGAAAGCAGTTAACCTTTTGCGAGCGAGCCTAGTTGCTGCGCAGTAGTCTTCAGAAACTGAAATGTCATTTAATTGTTTTCAGCTCATCACGATGTGACATCACTTCTTCTTTCGCTTTAAAGTGCGAAAATTTTATTATCACTGGTCGGCATTTTTCTTGAACAAAAGGGCCACCAAGGCGGTGGGCTCGTTCTATTTTGTCTGGTTTAAATTCTGACCCAAAACTGGATGAAAAGCAAACTAATAACGTTTTTTTCTGTGTCATTCCACGTTTCATTGCTATCGGGTACGCCATAAAATATTAAATTATTTCTGCGAGATCTGTCTTCCAGATGATTGATGCGGGAAAGAAGCTCATTATTCTGTTGCGCCAAGTCATTAATGGTGTCGTTTGTTAACAGAAGTTCTCCTTCGAGACTACTAACCATGCTGACTTCTGTTTCAACAGAAGCGAGTCGAGTATCAATATTAGACAGCCGCTTTGCTAAACATTCCTGATTGGCTTTTACGTCATTCACAGCCTGCGTGAACATGGCTTGGACCTCCGCTGACGCCTCACAGGCGGTTTTAATAAAGGACAACGCAGCCATGACTTCATTATGACGATGGGCGCACGACGTGTCGTCTTCATCAGCTACTTGGGTCTGCCGCTCTGTAGTTTGCTTGCGATTAGGCCCGGGGTTTAGCTCAACGTCACCCGAACATAGCAACAACATAAGCAACACCTCCTTGCAGTCACAACACACGTCATAGAGCACTTGTGGGCACGGAAGCAGCAGTAAAAACGATTTGATGTTTTCCTAGCATGTAGAGAACACGATTGACCAACCTGGATAACGTGAAGACGACGATCGTTAGCCATGAGCTCTATCATGCTGCTTCCATGCCCACTGACGTGTCGCGGCTGGCTGTTGGCTTTTAAGGCAGGCGTGGATGATGTTCCTGTTGATGCGGCTGAACCGATGAACAAGGATTCCGATCCAACGAAGGCAGCGCCTGGGTTCGAAGAAAGGTCGCACACCTGAACACGGCATGGCTGCAGGCAGGTAGCGACGTACGGGTCCGGTGCACTTCTGGCCAGGCATGGTAGAAGCCAAGCCAAAACCTGGATAACGTGAAGACGACGATCGTTAGCCATGTGCTCTATCGTGCTGCTTCCATGCCAAACGTGAACCGCTTTGCTTCCGCGAACATCGGCTCGTCCGTCAAATTTCGCCGGAGCAAAATGTCCAACTCGCAACCACCTAAAAAAAAGAACACGTACACACGATATAAATACGTGTACGTCCGAACCGAATACTGGATGCCATTTCGCCAACAATTCTGAGACGAGCTTCTTTCTGGTATTCACTTGTTTTCCTTCGACGACTGAACTAATCAGTTGAACAGTGGTGTCTCCGAAGCAGCTTCCCCGCATGCACCGTAGGTGAATCTAGAGAAACCGTTTCCCCGTTAGTGTCGTATAGTTACAGCACATAAACGTAAAATAAAGACAAGAACAACAGAAAGGAGACGAGCAAGCAGCCCGGAGGGACCGCGCCCCCCGCTGTGCACGCGCTCTTCCCTTCACCCTCCGCCTGTAGGCATCTGGTTTTGCTCATGCGGTGAATGCCGAACTGTCACCAATACACACCAAAAGGTAGTGGCGTATGTGTGCCAGCTCCGCATTCAGAGAGTAGATCGCGCTTTCCAATACTTGCAAAAGAAAAAGAAAAAACTAAATGACCGCACGGGTAAGTGGAAAGGATTGTTGTGCTATGCGCCTCTGAAAAGATGCCAAAGAAAGAGCCTAATGTGAGGGAAGAAGCCTGTTCTCTTTTCGGCAGTGTACGAACTTAATTGACATACAAGAAAATATATATATATAAATAAATACCATGTTGCCGAAAGTAATAACCAATATCGCACAATAAAAACAAAAGAGAACTGCTCTTCCCAGAGCGTATGAAAAGTTTGAGACATCGACTTAATACTGCATTCCTCAGTGCTAGCATGTAATTGGCTTCATATCACGTACATCTAAATTGGTTTTTAAAGAAAAAAACAAATACCTGAAAGAATTATTCCGACATATGGCCACAACAATTTTCATCCTATTGATTTGTGCGTCTCGAGCAGACTGGAGCACAAAACAGGCATGTTCACTTCGCCACACCAATTCGTCCGTCTAGACACCAAAATGTCGAGCCGGAAACCATCTCAATACTTTTTAGCTCATAAAAACATGTAGGAGAACGCTTTTCAAATTTCGTTTTCTGCTCCTGAATAAGTTAAGAATCCCTTAGTCTCCTCCTTCCCCCTGCATTGCTTGATTTCACTAGAATTTGAGAGAGAAATAAAGGGCCCTAGCGGAGCGAAATCATTTTTTTTTTCATTGCGCTGTACTGCATACAGGCCCCATATATTTTTTGTCCCTTCTATCTCAGCATATGGTTAACATGCGCAGGCTTTTTCCTGTTTACCAGTTGCGTCTTATAAGCTGTGCCGTCCATTTCATCCTGTTGCATGTTTTACCGCTACACTAGCACCATCACCTTTAAATCTGTTAGAAGAAACAAGCAGCACAAGACCAAAGAGAGGTTGTTCTGGAGAATACAAGAATATAAATTTACAGGACAGGAATATAAAACGATAACGTACAATTCGAAAGGGAGGACTTCGATAAAATGCACAGATGGTATTGTGCCGGTTTTTCTGGTTTGTTCATGTTTTTTTTTATCTGTAAGTATCACGTACTCTAACAATTTCGCTGCACCATTTCCTGTTAAGTTTCGGTGCAATGTACAGCGGGGTCCTTTATCGAATTTAAGGCAGCAGCCGTGACGTTATCGCCTGGAAACGGGAATGCACAAGACACAGTTCTGTTCCGCGCCGTCTGCGCAAAGATAATTTGCTTCACTTTTTAGTTTGCTGGTTTCCTTGCGGCATCGGACAAAAGCACCGCTGGTCAACGTGAGTTATGTCTTTCCGCTCTCCTGGGTGTTTGAGCCTGCGGCGAGCATCGGCACAAACAAGTCAGAGGAAACGGGGGTGGCAGGCGGGGGGCATGAGGAGTTCGTGAAGTAAAAAAAAAATCTCCTTCCTAGTAGACCAGAGGGAAGTGTACTCGGGCTTCGGACATTACGGTGGAATGCCGAAAGCTGGGCAGGGGCTGCGGCATTCGGTCGTCCGATTGGGGGGTAACCAAACACCGAGAGTCGGCGGGCACACCGCGGCAGTATGCTCGAGCTCCGCGTCAAAAGGGGCGCTCTTCGAAGACAGCCGCGGCAACAGCCAAAAGCCTGGACCTCACTATTTCGACGTCACACAATGACGACCTCACTCAACCTCAAACTCACGCGTGAGTTTGAGGTTCAATTTGGTGACCTCACACAAAAAATTTCTAGCTGTCACCGACCTCACCTCGACCTCACCTCAACCTCACCTCACTCCGTGAGGTTGAGGTCATTTTGAGGTTCAGGTCCATCTCATGAGGCCGAAACCTCAAGAGGTTGTCCACCTCTGCTTAGGAGACACCCTCAAAGATCCGGAAGACGGCGATGCGCATGTGACGCCTTTGTTGCCACTGCGCAGAAACTTTGCTCTCCAGTAGAATGCGACAGCGTAGTAGGTACATTAAGCTTAGGACTAAGTTTTTTTTTTCATAGTTTCTAGCGACCCTATTATTCTACGACGCGCATCACCAAATGTGGCGGTAGAGACAGAAAAGAAGGGTGTACGACTGAAAACCGGCCGAGAAACTGGGGTAATCAACTTCAAAACAACTCCCTTCTCTTTCCTTCGCAGCATTCCCCGTCCTCGAGCAAAGTGGTTGCAGTCGGAGTGGTTGCCCGCGCCGACCATTAACGCGCGTTATAGGTGTTCACTCAACGACGGAATGGACAGGAGCGAGGACGGTTGTTGGTCACTTTGCTTACTGGCGCCAACCGATTTCCTTTCGGCTTCTGCGGTGGCTTATTCGCCCTTGCGGACTGCATGATTTCGATGGCCTTTTCTAGATGTAGGTGTATGCTGCAAGTGCCCCCCCCCCCCCATTTCTCTCCTCAAATATGTGTGCACAACACTAACCTTGGTTTAAGATACGTTGTTCCTATGCTATGCTCAGAAGGTTAAATAAAGATCAGGCTTCCGAGATAGCACAGCTTTTGCCACTTTGGTCGTGAAGGAGAGCTTTGGCTTTAAAAGAAAACAGTCCACGGCTCTCCTCCTCCTAAGCAGCAATATGTACTTAGCAAAACCCGGCACGTGAATTATGAAACAAAAATAAAAACGAAAAAAGCAGATGACTCAAATGCCTCGAACAGTGGCCAAATAATCCCGATCTTGGTAAATAGAAGCAGATATACGGAAAGTGGCGCACTCTGTATTTTTACGTCAGTTATATCGACCTATCATTGCGGATTTAGGGTTTGTTGGTATTTTTCAGGAAGTCCAATTTCCCAAGTGGAAGCGAGATTTTACAAGTACCAATAATAACAATCACTTCAGTGCGAGCTCATTCCAAGGAGACCGTAAAAACACAGGGAGCATTATTGTTGTAGCATTTTTATGACTTCGAATGAGTTCTAAGCAGGTGCTTTACATTTTCATGCTTAAAACAAAGAAGCAGAACTCTCCTGCTATTTTCACCTGACTTCAGTTCCGTTTATTACCTTAATTAATACATAGAGGCATTACATAAGGCGTAGGTTCTTATACAAACACTAGTGATCATGGTAATTAGTTACTGTGAACAATGGTCAGACAAAAGTTGCGAAAACGAAGATGGTCATTTTCGTGGATTTCGTGTAGCAATTTTAAGGAGGAGGCCGTTCCAGTCTATGGTGGTTCGAATGAAAAACGAAGCAGTAAATGCGGTCGTCCGGCGTGTGGGTTCGCAATGTGAAGTGGATGACTGGTTCGTTAAGATATGCCTGCTGCTGCTGTGATTAATGGGGCTTGATTGAGTGATGAAAAAAAAAAAACGTGACACAATAAAATGCTGGAAATGCGATGTCGACATAAAAGTGTCGATACACCGGATTCTCTTTTTAGGGATCAAAACCTGATTTTCTATGAGCATGATGCATGAATCAATGTAACAGCGCAATCTTTAACCAATTATTTTTGACGAGATATGCTTGATTGGGCTCCAGATGGGTCGCATGCATTTTAAATTTTTGGCCTAACAAATGAATTATAAGCCAGTAGTTTTGAACACGGCGGTGCATTCCACAAATTCTCTGAGTTTTTGTTAGATGTTGATATAATGTTACTGACGTATGTCCTGACGTTACTGACGTATGATATAATGTTACTGACGTATGGCAGTGGCACGGCTGCTCCTTGCCACTGCCAGCAAGTCGACCAGCGGCTCGTCGCCCCTCAAAGCGTCCCTCCCGCTCCACTGGCGCTGTCGAAGACACAACCGGGGCCATAATTCTCACCAAACTCGGCGGGCCTGCACCACGTGTCGGCAGAAGAGGTTCCTGGAAGTCCAAAGGGAACAGCGATGGGCTGAACCGCGTCCATGCCACGGATAGGTTTCAGGCCTGGGCATGTGTACGCGCTGGCGGCCTAACCAGACGCGGACGCCCGCCTGCCCTGAATTTCTAGCCTACGAGGCGGCTGCGGGCCAGCACCGGAGACGCAAGGAGGATTCCTCTGTTACCGACACCGCCGAACGTGCGCCGCCACTGCCAGGTTCTAAGGGCCCACGCAAGCGGGGGACCCCCTAAAGAAAAAGGAAAGAAAGGAAGGCCTGTAGAGAGGAACACGGCCAACCGTCATGAAAGGAGTAGCTTAAAAGACGCCGAACGAAACGGTCGTCAGTTGGAATTTCTGTAATGTTTCTTCCATGTAGCCATTAAATCAGTTTATGAAGTTTCACCGGAGTTTTATTCTGTGACCAAATTATGCCAACGCAGACACGACGACAACAACGATTACGACAACATGTGCGTCCCAAGACAAATCATGAATAGGGTTACACGTAAGCATTTACAAGAATCTACCTGTTCAAGCGGGGGGTTAACAGTTGCGTAAGGAAAGAAATAGGGAGCGCGATGGTGCGAGAAGGACAGGCAAGTGAATTTGCTGGTGATTACGGTCATTAGGGTAATATTGCACCATTCTGAATCGTTCTTAAACAAGTTCTAGAGAGCAGAATGGTGCGATGCGTTATAGATAGTGCGGTGACACAGTCGTCCGCAAATATGCGTATATTAGAGGAGACATATTAAAGTGAATCATTAAAATATATGAAAATAACAGGAAGCCAAGAGCAGATACTTGCAGCATACCGGAAGTTACTGGGAGGGGGCTACACAAATTATTGTTGACCGAAACCATTTGCGTACGAATATACAAAAATTCCCGTATCCACATCAGAACATTAGGATCCAGGTTTATTCGTTGAACTTTTAGTTGTAAGCGGTAGTTAGGCACTTTATCAAATGCTTTCTCTAAATCCAAAATAGATAGCACCGATTCGCACATCGATGACCAGGTTAAGACGCAAGTCATGAAGAAAATAGTTAATTGGGTTTCACAGGAGAAAGCTATGCGAAACCTATGCTGCGACGGGTTAAAATAGTTGTTACCATCTAAGAAAAAAATAATTTGACAGTAGACGACGTGTATTATGATTCTGCATGACACGCTTGTTAGCGAGATAGTTCGCTAATTTAATGTAGAGCTTCTGTTGTCTTTCTTGTAGATTTGAATGACCTATGCCACTTACCAATCATCCGGAAAGGTAGTGAAGAAAGTGACTGAGAACAGTAATGACAGGCAATAAGCAGACGTGTGTCTTGTGTTTCTTGGAATTTTATAGTTCATACCTTCATGCCACACGATGATGATAGTGCAGTCTTCAGAGTTATGGATGAAATTCCGTCTTCATAAACTGCGATGCTTAGTATGACACCTTTCATAATGCAAAAAGAAAAAAGAAAAAGAAAGGGCCTTTTGATTTCATTCGAGAATACTGAGGAAAATGCGGAATTAAATGTGCCAGCACATTCAACGCTTGTGTCATTGGTGAGGGTAAGTGCGTATTTTGGGTTAGAGTGTATTACTTGCCAAAACAGTTTTGGGTTAGTACGCAACAAATTTGGAAGTGTAGTATTATAAAAAGGACGTTTTACGCTGCGAATGACAGTCAAATATTCATCTTGAACTACCTAATATTTAGTTTTGCTATCAAATTGTGTTGCCGCTATCTTCCCAATAGAGGCGCTTATTTTTCGAATTTTTTTTAAAGAATCAGTAAAGCATGGTTTTTGGTTACTTGTACGAATGTTGACGGTTGGTATATGTTTATCAGGTGAATCATTTATTTATTTTTCAAGATTGCCCAGTTATCATGTGTCGATTGAATGTCATATGTAGCTTGTTATGCAGGAAATTAGGTCTTAAGTTCTTGATTTATCGCCCCTTAATGACTATTTTCTTAAAGTGTTACAGTCTTCTTCAAGGTCATATTTGGTATTACAAGAAAAAAGAAGGCGGCTGGAATGACATTTTGGTCTATAATTCTCTGAAGGTAAGTAATGAATGAGACGGCATCGGGTTTACTAGCCAAAATAAAGTCAAGAATGATTTTAGATTGCGATAAGGTGCGCGTTGGTTCTGAAAGCATATGTGATAAATTACCGTTGAAATGTATTACAATAAAGTTGCCTTTTGCGGAACCTACTATTGATGCAGGTGGAAGATTACGAAATTCTATGTTTGGGAAGTTAAAATCCCCGAAAAGGAGGATAGAGGCACTTGGGGTAGCTTGCTGTGGGTTAGATTAGGTTGTTATTTTGCTCGTTAGAAAAGTCATGGGTGGAATGGGGACGCCTGTAGCAGACTCCCAGTAACAGTGCTATTGGTTATGAATGACACAGTAACTTAATTATTCCGGTCTTAGATTAGCCGTTGTGGGGCTCCGCAGCCTCTTTAGGTGTTTTAAACCGCGCGCGCGTTTTCCTATTTGTGTTGTGTTTGCGCGAGCAGCGCGAGTGCGCATGAGTGAGCAGATAATCTTGGGGGCGGGATGTTAGCGGCGAAAGACGCGGGCAGATACGCGCGTCGAAGCAAGGCGCGAGGCCTTTTTTCGCCCCGGCGGGGCAAGCAGCGAGCGTCATGGGCCAGCGGGGTGTGCAGGGACTACGGAAAGCAGACCGGCGTCACGAAGGTGGAAGGAGTGCCTGCAGAAACAGCCTGGGCGTATTCGCGTGAGTTGCTGTAACGCGAGGAGCAATGCTTCTTGTTCCGCCGTGAGCGCTTTGGCCTTATTGCTCGCCCTATTCGCTCCGCAGTGTGTTTTGTCTCGCCGCGGTATAGCCCTGACATATTTCCCGCTTTTCTTCGCTGTTCTATTGTCGCGCGCATGAACAGCATGTTCTCAGCGCAGTAGCGCCTGATGTTGTTTCCTTTCTTTTTAATGCATTTTCGTTTATCCGGAATAAAGCGGGGTTATTAAGAGACTGGATTTGTCACTCTTCAGTCGAGACCATGGCTCGCGGACCGGCTTTTTGAAGGCGAGGCCTTCATCTGGCGCCCAATGTGGGGCCTGAACCCATGACCCTGAGGTTAAGTCTCATGCTCTACGGACAGAGCTAGCCGGACCCTCTGTCGCTCACTGTTAAGTCAAAGTCCCTTCACGTCTAAATGACGAGTGACGCCATAAAACGTCATTATTTCAGCTGTGAGAATCGGAGCGGTGACCTTGACAAACGATTTCTAGGGAAAGTCTGCTCTGAACAGCTGCCAACTAGCATATCCGTTATGCTGTCGGAGTGTAGCTCGCCCTGACAGAAGCGTCCATTCAGTTCGTGGTGAGATCCTCGATCATATTGATAAAGCCATACAACTGATTGAACGGATAAAGGAGGCCTTCTCGTTCACAGTATTTTGTTAGCCTCTACTCTTTGTTATCCTCATTACTTCATTTTTTTCTTGTACGATGTGCACCTAAACATCGAGCACATAAGGTGGATGGCATGAAATGGAACTCGCATACTGGGCTCGTGCCGTTCAGGCGCTCGTCAGCTCTGTGATCTGTGGTCCGTTGAGATTCTCCTACTCATTCCGCCTGATTTTATCCTTGGAAACGCCAAAGACATTGATGCTGGTGATTACGACGAAGCTGCTCATTTCGTGGTGCCGGTTTTATGTAAACCACGATTTACAGGGAGGCTTAGAGCGAGAGAGACAAGGATAAGAGAGTGACACAGGACGGTCGCTCGTCTGCTCGCGCTAAACCTCCCTGTAAATCATGGCCTGCCAACTGTACCAAAACTCAGCTTTGCTTAAACTATGTGAACCGTACTTGCGCGGGCAGAGGAGACTTATCGGGAGATATAGGACAGTGGTCGTACAACCAGAAAGTTCGGTAAAAAATCAGGAGTCTCCCGGGGACGTCAGCAGAGTTGGCAGGCATGCGGAAGAGCCTTGCAACTTGGCCAAGTTGATGCCTGCGGTAGGCTTGTGATCCACGAGCTCATGGCTTTCCTCTGCATCGGCGATTCTGCAGAACGTGGCAATTCTCTGCCCCAGGCACTCTGCGGCCTCCGCAGAACAAGCTCGCGAGACCGTAGGCAGACGGTAGCATAACGTGACTCAATCATTCTTCCCTGGTCCAGCACCTGTTCGGCCTTCGTCCTCGCTCAACATTTTTAACGCACGACGCGCCAACGCCAGGTCGTTGCCAAGAATAGCCCTATATTTATTGTAATCGGCCATTACAGGAGTTCAATGCAAATGCTAACACTTGAATTGGTTATGAGCGATACAGTAACTAAATTATTCCGATCTTAAATTAGACGTTTACAACAAAACATAAAATTTGCTGACGATCTGCTATGAGAACACCACCGCTCTTTGATAATTCACGGTCACTTGGGTGAACTTTGATGTCAGGCAAGTTGCGCCAGAACTTTGATATCACTAACGTCATATTGTAGCCAGTTTTCTGTTAGAATAAGCAAGTTGCCTTGTGTTGATGCGATGATGTTAGAAACGAGCCTAATCTCCTCTGAAGATAACTGCGTACGTTAGTGAAGATTGCGGGAAACGAAAGATCCCTTCTGGGAGTTAGTGTACTCTGTCTCTATTTATGGGATGCGGTGACTGCTACTCGATTTCTGTTAGTTATACACATCGTCTAAAGCTTACCATTTAGGGCCAATGCAATCTGAATTTGAGTCCGGACTTAATCAAGACTCAGATCATGATCTGAGCGTGAATGAGCCCGAGAGAGTCGATACATGTGTGCGTCCGCCGACCTGTGGGTGATTATAAAATGGTCTGAGCCTTGCGCCTGGAACCGCAGTGAGTCTGGTTAAACTAATACAGGGGGGCGCCACTCGCGAATAAAAAAGATAAAAATGCCGAATAAAAAAAAAACACGAACAGGATGGCAGCAACGCGAGCACGAAAACGCAGAATTATTCCCTCCTGAACAAAAATCCAAACGGGTTGTTTGTTACTTAGAAATATTTTATCGCGCCTTTCAAATAAGAAAACTCAACTGCACTATATCTCAGATTTCACCACTTATCATCTAGTCATCCGAAACGGGTGTCGTGCTGTGCGCAGTTCATTTTGGTCATTTTGCATTTGACGCTGACTCTAGTCACTGTGAGCGAAAACGCGATCAATTTATAGCTCTTGCTCATGTATTAAAATCGAAATGCCTGCAAATTGTACTCAACCCCATCCCGTCTTTGTGCATATGCGTGTTGAATTGTATTGTTGATCGCAGCGTCAGTACAGCTCCTTAGTCGGCGGTCATTTTGAGTAGATTCCTTGAGCAGTCAGAGTACTTTTCGTGTTCCTGCATACGATATCGTGTGCTAAACAATGACAATTTTTCTAAGTATCTGTAAGATGCTTGGATATCGCGTCTTCAATTTCTTAAATTTCAGTACACAGGGAAGCGTGCGACCCCCGAGTACGGATCATTTGTTCGTGCTGCCCAGAAGCTTGTCACCTGTTTCGGGATCTTTTCAGCACATGGCCGCTGTTCGCCGCCTTATTGTTTGATTGGTTCTCAGAATGGTCATGTGTTTCAATCTTGTGGCGCAAAATTTTGAGCTGTCGAAATGGCTTCTTGCAGTGCCGTCAAAATAACGTTAAGTGTCAGACACATCTTTAGCAGAGCTATTCACGCCGACTGAATAGTAGATATCAGTAACTGCGGACGGAAAAAAAAAATAAAACTGGTATAGATGATTGGGAGGAAAACACTTATGCTTGTATTACGGATGAGATAAAAGGTACTATTCCTGTAATCTGACTGGTTCACGTTGTGCAGCGAGAAATACGTCATGCATACACATCAGACTGTTATGACAAAATGAAGTTTCATGACATAAACAATGTGCTGTCATTGACGAAAATGGCAGAAGTTGGGCGCCACGTTAGGCGAGTGCATAAAGCGGCGAATTTGATGTGGAGTACAGGAGGCTGTCAACTCACCGCAGTTTCGTACAAAATTACTCTGGGTGGTGATGTAAGCTGAGAC
The DNA here is from genome assembly GCF_055883805.1 of Amblyomma maculatum. Classification (NCBI taxonomy): domain Eukaryota; kingdom Metazoa; phylum Arthropoda; class Arachnida; order Ixodida; family Ixodidae; genus Amblyomma; species Amblyomma maculatum. The sequence goes on along the minus strand of NW_028146766.1, from coordinate 526,772 downwards.
ATCTTGCTGTAATTACAGAAAGTACTGAAACGACGCCATAAGAGTAGTTTTCAGCCGCGCAACCTTTTGAAGGATGAAAATGGAAGCGCAAATTTACAGCCGCACGAGGGCACTATCTGTCTTCCCGTCGCAAACGCTTTGCTCTCGCAGAGAAACCATTGATCCGTGAGGTTGCCAAGCGAAGCAATGGCGGTCTGCTAACTCAAGCGGCTTATCTGCGCGAGATGAGGCATTTCAGAGAGCACTGCGACGCTTTCGAATTATCTGTCTGGACAGTTCGTAAGTGCGACCACCCGAGGAGTCATATGGTGCTGTGACTGGCTCGGCGGCACCGTTAGACGCACGATGCTGAACTTCGTACAGTCGAGCGCGATTTGAAGGTTATCGCGCGAGCGTCGACCAGCCTAGCACTCCAGGCACCTGGCGGCCGGGTTTGGAACAGGAAAAATCATGATTTCGCACTCTTCTCTCCCTCGTTCGCTGTTCCATGCAACAACCATCACCCCCGCGACATACTCACCGCCCTTTCGCTTTGTTCTAAGCTTTCCATTTGTTGCGATAAAGTGTCCAATTTCAGATAATACCGAAGAATACGTCGCGCTCATAACTATAACTGCCTGTTCGTAGAACCAAACGAAAAAAATGAAAGTGATGTCCCAGCAGGGAGTGACGGCTAACAAAGGAACAGCAAAAAGAGTGAGGGAAGCTGGCTTGATACCTCCCTCGCCTCGGCAGAGAATTCTGGGCCATGGCGCTGTTCATGTACCCGGTCGGCGCTCGCGCGATAACCTTCAAATCGCGCTCGACTGTACTTTTCTTTGCACAGGCGCTACTGGAATGCAGTGGATCGGGCTGTGGCGACTTCCATGTGTCCCCGGGCCATCTGTCTTTTGTGACGTCGGTGACGCGACATCGGCAACCAAGTTTGCATACGGGAGTGTTTGGGTCGCTTATATCGGTGCACTCAGATGGAAACCGCATGGAAGGACTATCGCCGTTACCTCGTTTGGACACATCGTTTGGCGCAGCGGCAACATCCGAGACTTCGTGGGAACGGCCTAAAAAGACTGGACGGACAGCAGATCTCTTCAGTGGGCTCGGCGGCACCGTTAGACGCATGACGCTGAACTTCGTACTTTTCTTTGCACAGGTTAGTAACAAATGGTCATTCACAAGTTGCCTTAGAAGCGATTGTGCCTGCCTTGTCGTGCTGCCGATCCCCCAGTGTATTTTTTGTTGCTGCCATGAGTAATCGCGAGTGCTTTGCATGCTGTTGAAGCTAAGTGGCGATGTGGAGGAGAACCCTGTGCCTGATGAACAGAAACTGGATCAAATTCTGAGCACTGTCACGGAAATTAAGGCTACCCAAACTGCTTTGCAAGGTGGATTTGAGGGTGTTCAGTTCAGGCTCTCTGAAATAGAAGACACATTAGCGTCGCTAAAGCTATGTAATGAAAAAGTGCAGAAATGTGAGGAATCTGTAGTGGTGATGCATAAGGAATTGTTCCAAATCACTAAAAGATTGGATGCCCTGGAAAATAGAAGCCGTAGCAATAATATTGTGACCTTTGGATTGAAAGAGGAAAATAACGAGAGTGCCTCCGAGCTTCAAAAAAAAGTAGAAAACAATTTCTTGAGAAGCAAATTGGAAGTCCAGGTCAGATCCATAAAACGCATCCATCGTGTTGGCAGGAAAGATGCTGGCAATGAACGCCCTGTCATCTTGCGCTTTTATGATTTCACTGAAAAGGTTAAGGTTTTTCAAAGTTGCCATAAGCTAAAGAACAGTGGAATATCAATATCTGAGAATTTCTCGGTTCCTGTGTGCGAAATACGCAAAAAATTATGGCAGTCTTTAAATTGAATCGCGACAATGGGGATAAAGTAAGTTTAGTTTTTGACAAGCTCAAAATAAACAATAATATGTACGCATGAGATCCCACAGAGGATAAAAGGGTACCAGTGAGGCAAACGAAAAACACATTTTCGAAATCTCATGGTGGTCCCGCTGAATGACGTTTTCACAATAATCCATTAATCATTCTGGGTTTCAATGCTAGGAGCATTGTTAATAAGGATGATAAATTAAAAGAATTATTCCTGCTTTACAGTTCAGACGTAATAATAATTACAGAAACGTGGTTGCACTCTTCCATACATGACTCGGAAATCGTCCCTGATTCTTACACACTTCTTAGATCTGATAGGAACAGCCGTGGTGGTGTGGTTGCTATTGCCATTAAGCAGAACTTCTACTTCAAGGAAGAGGAAGGCATGGACGGCCATTAAAGTGTTTGGTGCATGATAACAACGGGTAATGATAAGCAGTAATCGGTGGTATTTTTAGGTGCCCGAACGCCACAGATGACTATCATTTGAAATGGCACGACTATTTGAATTCTAAAATGAAAGAACGGACTAAAATCATATTATCTGGAGATTTCAATTTACCCGGAATTGATTGGACCACCTTAACTCCTGGAAGAAAGGAAGTGATCAATTGCGAACTGCTTTTAAACATAATGTTCAGTTTTTTGTTTACAACAGCTGGTTACTATTGCCGACACGCATTCAGGGCTAGACTAGCTCAGTGCTCAATCTTGTTATTGTATCTAGCATGTGAACCCCGGAACTTGTCATTGCGGAAAGTATATCAGACGATAAGTTACTCGCATTAACATTTCCACAGATGGGACAGCAGAGCACCGCAGTCCACCTTGAGCAGACACGTATTGTAACGAAAGGTTATAGTCGGGCTTATGACGTGAGCATCATCGACTTTATATATTTAATTCGGATATTTATATTTTGGAAAACCGGTCAATTGTTTAAGACTTACGGCTAAAGCTCAAGGAAACGATAATATACTGGGAAGAAAAATTCATTCCATCCAAGACGAAAAGAAGACAACGTAAAACGCCATATATTACCCGCAATATTATTCACCTAAAGCGAAAACTCGTGAGAATTCGTAGAAGTAAAAAATAACTTGCGGAAATATGTGAAATCCCCCCTCCCCCCTGTTCATGAAATAAATTAAAGAGGCGAGAGTAAGGTTTTTTTCAAGCACAATGTCGAACTTTGTCTACACAACCACAGAAATGTTGGCGCTATTCATCAAAATCTGATGACGCGATCTCAAAAATATAAGTTGACGGATGTATCATAAATATCAGTGAGCGATTGCAAACTATTTAAATTCATACTTCCAATCTGTCTTCACACGTGCAACACCGGTGAATCCAACCCCTGCGCAGCACACTAGCCACATGCCCGAAGTGGTGATAACACAAACAGGCGTCCTTAACTTACTCTTGCAAATAGATACGAAAAAGTGTCCTTGTCCTGATGGCATCTCAAACGTATTCATCAGACGCTATGCTGAGTAGACTGCTCCTTTTCTGTGCGCAAAATGTACCGAGTCACTTAAAACAGGTACTGTTCCACAAGATTGGCTCCATTCAAAGGTGAACCCTATTCACAAGGGCGGCAGCAAATTGCTGGGGAACGCATACCAACCTATATCATTAATCAGTTCTTGTTGCAAGGTAAGGGAGCATATAATTCATAATGCTATCGTAACATACTTAGAAGAAAACAACCTTCTATTCCCCAGACTACATGGCTTTCGAAATAAATTGTCAACAGCTGCTCAAGTGTTTGAAATCACACTGACCTGGCATCAATAATTATTTCTCGACTACAGGCTGATACAATCCTCATAAATTTCGCTAAAGCTTTCGATCGTGTTCACCATAAAAAATTTATTTTAAAACTAGAAACGATAGGTATTGATCTGAAAATAGTAGCATGGATAGAAGCCTATCTTTCCAACCGTAAACAGTTCGTCTCAATAAATGGTTTCCACTCAGATTACCTTGAAGTCCTATCGGGGGTCCCGCAGGGCTCCGTTCTTGGGCCCCTGCTGTTTCTCACATATGTAAATGATATCTATTTGTGTGCCGAACATGGAGTGACAATGCGACTTTCTGCAGAGGACTGCGTGATTTATACAGCCGTGAACAGCTCTGGTGACCAAATGAAACTTCAGTCTTCTTTAAAAAACATTTCTGACTGGTGTGCAGCCTGGGACATGCAAATTAACATATCGAAAACGGTGCATTTAAACACAACAAGAAAAAAATTCCTTTGTCTTACAACTACACATTATCTGGCTCCCCGATACCACACGTAGCCAAAGCAAAATACCTGGGGATCACACTAACCCAAGACCTTAAATGGCATGCACACATCGAGAACATATGTAGCAACGCATTCAAGCAGCTTGGTTTTCGTCGCAGCAGACTAGCAATGGCTCCATCGCACGTGAAGTTAACAGCCTATAAAACATTAGTACGACCTATCCTTGAGTATGCAAACATAATCTGGGATCCCCATCAAGCGTACCTGATCGAAAAGTTAGAAACAATTCAGTCGAAAGCACTACGATTCATATATTCGAAATACTCACGTCATGAAAGCGTAACAGCCATGCGCATCACTGCACAAATACAGATCTTGTTTTGTCGCCGGAAAACGACTGTAATGAAGTTCCTTTACAACATTTATCATCATAGATTAAACATACATAAGACTACCTGTTAACACCCCAGCGTCGATCCACCCGAGGTAGCCATAACTATTGCATAGACCATTCTTGGCGCGTTGCAACACGATTAAATACTCGTTTCTTCCTAAGGCTATCGAAATGTGGAAAGCGTTACCAAGTGAAATTGTTAACATTACTAACCCTGACAGGCATCGATAGATCGCCAAGTACTGCCTTAAACTTCAGCTCAAACACTGCCATATTTGTCTAGCACTATGCATACACTTCAATGTCAACGAAATGGAGTCTTCCACTATGGAAGAAGCAAGCAAATTTACTGGCAGCTTCTTTTTTAATAAAGTAATGTACGCGCCATGTATATGGAACATGTTTGCTTGCCACTTATGATGTATTTCACGTAAGGTTTTGCAGATGTGTGCATACAGGCTCACCCTTTGCTTATTATTCGGAAAACAAATATAATTACTCAAGAGCACGTTATGACACTACGCTGTATTCATGTGATGTTGTTAACTGACTTTTTATCTTGACTGCTTTTTAATCCAGCCAAAAAAGAATCTTTCTTTATTGCTTTGCATTTTAGCGTTTCGACACTAATGAACACGTGCACGCGGCGTCCCCATAGCTTCATACCACGATTTCCAGTCATCTTTCGCTTTCATTCCCTTTTCTCATTTGATCCCCGTCTGTATGTGCAAATTGGCCCCCCTGGGCATTGACAAGTTAACCTTCCAGCTGTACTCCGTTCTTCTGTTTCTGTCTCTCTTTCTCAGAAATCTTTCGCGTTTCGCAGGAGCCCTTTCGCGCGCTAGCGCATGAAAATTTAACAGACTATGTATGCCTTCCACTAAATTGGTTGTGTGCGTGTGTGTAACTGGGTTACACTTGGTTATATTTTCATGCGCTGGTGCGCAAAAGGCTCTTGCGAACGCGAAAGATGTCTCTCTCACTGCGCTGCTTTCCGCGCTCCACACAACTCAAGTTAATACTTTAAGAACTTAGCGGGCTTGCTGACCTGATGGTAGCGGGTTTTAACACGGCTGTTCAAAAAGGTGGACAGAAAAGACAGTAGCTAAGACTAATTTTTGATATTCTGAGACTGGACATGGATCATGACGGGTGCGCGGGCGCCGCTTGGCCACTGCTGGAGCCACATCGCAAATCTGTCGATTCCATTGTTTACGACGACGTTCTTAAACGTTTTAGTTCTTGCATTCAAATGCCGCTAATACGTGGATGTGAGAGGTCATCGGCGGTTACGAGGGGCAATGCCATTTTTCGCTCCTATTCTGTGCCAATCAACTGCGAATATTTCGTTGCCATTCTTTCTCTTCAGCTGTAACGTTCCTCGAGTCTCATAAACCCGTTCAGCCTCTCCGTGCGTAGCTGCTGTTGAATGTGCACTCGCCAGCAGGCTCCCGCAAACGCAATGCCACCTCACGACCGCGCTCTTGCTCGCGCCGGCCGTTCGCGCATGTATTGTTACTTTTGATAAAGAGGGTATGGCATATGTCATCATTTTGATTTCAATCGCAAACTAGGCTTGCGACGGCGTTCTGAAGGGTAAAAGAAATAGGATGGCACCACCCGGAATACTGCAAATGGAACACATGTTTGATATAGAAGTTGTGAAATCTTCCACTACATGGAGGTTCATTAGTGATGCCGTACGCCATCGTTATGAACCCCGTCGCCTGTTGACAATCCCAACTGCATCTAGTACAACTACAGCAATGGCAGACGGATTTCGCATTATGGGGCTAGTAAGGCATTTGCGTTATTATGCCCATAGATTTCGTGTACACTATTTCAATAGACACGAGTATCGAGCTCAGTGACCGGAGGAACAAAGCGGATGCCGAAAAATAGTATCGTTTGGTTTACAAATACTTTTCTGTGGTTTGGTAAGCCCCAGGCCACAGAGAAAAGAGATATTAACTAGAGTTGCACTCAACACCTTCTAAATATCGGTGCTTCGTCGATAAACATGCATTCGAACATTCTTGGTGACTGACGTAGCCGAAGCTATCCACGGCCGGCGTTCAGATTCAGATGCAGTATATCGCTTTTGCTTCATTATCATGCAGTTAAACCATGCCGGTAATACTGCGTGAAAAGATAAGTGCGTATGATCCCACGAGACAGGTAGATGATCATACACCGATGCACATAACCCTGTCCATTTATGCGCATTAGTTTATGGCAACATGCACAGTTTAGGGTAATGGTCATTTCCGGGGTAAAAAAAATAAAACGCTGAATAGGAAAGCGTACAGTGTCAATCACACTTAGCGGGAAAATGCTTTCGCGTGATCATGCACCTGTGGAACGCCATTGCATTTAACTGGTCCGCGAATCAATGCTAAGCGACACGCGAGAAGATTTACAACGATGCGGTGCTTCATGTTGACGGCCACTCTGCATCAGTTTTCTACCCGTTTGGGTACAATAGCGCTTCTCACGCGTGCAGCCCGCGGGGCCGGGTTCCTGTTTAGTATGATTGACTCTCCCCATGCGCGAAAAGAGAAATCCCACTGCGCGGACACACTGACAAGATGCGTCGTTCCAAAGGCAGGGCTGGATTTTTCCCAATTACTGCCCTTGCGTCACCAGGGCACTCTATAGACTTTGTATAGATTCGATTGGCTGAAAGTGAACGCGCGTCACCTGCTGATCGGACGCGGCGCGCCAAAGAAAGCGAAACGTGCACACAATATTAAAGCATAACAATGGTTAGTCAGCCATAAATACAGTCAAAATAAAACGAAGGGTAAATGCTCCAAATGTCAAACAGCCACAGCAAAAAAAAGGCCTTAGCGCACCATAAAGACATCCAGACGAATTACCATGAAGCAATGCCTGAATGTAACGCCATCAAACAAAAACAACATAAAATGCAAAAGCTTTCTCCCGAAAGCTCACCCTGCTTATGATTGTTCATCGCATCGGCCCATCTAGCCGTCTATTATTTATTAAACGAGGTTTTCAGCGTTTATTTGTAACGCTACTCCCACCTCTCAAAAAGGTAGTCATTGGGGATATGTTTACCCGGAAAGCAAAAATGTCAACGTTGAAAAAGATTAAAGAACGCTGGATATGTCGAAGAAACGCCTTCCGCATGTAGATGAAATTTCAGACTCGCCGTTTCTTAATTTTGTTCCATTCACTTCATTCCAGTGTGGCTTTCGTTTCAGTTTTAATTCGCTTTGTTCATTATCTGTTAATCGTTAGTTTCTCCGCGCTTTCACTTATAATTTCGTTTCCTCTTGTATATTCACCTTTCCCTCCAGTTTCTTTTTTTCCGTCTTTCTTTGATTTTTTTTTTTTGTCGGTACTATTTTTTTGCTTTCATATAAAATTTGTGCCCTCCTCCAATGAGCGTCTTTTGTAATTTCTCCGTTTCTTCCTTTTACTTTCCTTCTTTTTTTTCTCTTCGTGCGAACCATTTTTCGCTTGTGCGCTGGTTGCAGAATGTTCAGCTATGTGCGAGCTTAAATGATAATGCATTCTAAACATTTCGGTGTCGATGACTTCCAGAGGACTTGCCAATTAACAACACCATTCTTTTTTCCTAACTGGAGTCTCTGGGAACCTTTGGCCGAACTTTAACATATTATTACTCAGTTGCCTTACTGATCATTTCGAAATAATAAGCTTGGCCGACATTTTATTGCACCCAGCATCCATTAACCAATGTATGCCCCAGGGTTCAATTTTAGGACGACTGTATTTTTTAGCATGCATCAAGAATTTTTCTGGTTATTTCACCAAATCTAACTGCATTTTATACGCTGATGACACTACATTATATACTAGTGACAGAAATATAAATGATCTAATCAAAACATTGAAGCTGAACTAAAACTTACAGCTGACTGGTTTCAGGTAACCAGATTGAAATCAATCCTTTAAAGAAAAGGAAATTTTACGATGTTTAATTCGCAATCATAAACAAGCGATTAATATTGCTCTACTTTATTTGGATAACCAAATTATACCACTTTCTGAATGCACTACATTTCTTAGTGTCCCACGAGACGAACATCTGAGATTTAGTATGCACTCGGAATCATTGTCAGAATGGGCTTTTTGTATTGGGGTGCTTCTTAGAACTCATCATTACTTTCAGCAACATATCCCCCGGGCACTTTTTTTAACATATTCACAATCAATTAACATACTGCATATCAACTTGGGGAACTGCATATCTCATTGATATATCAAGCTTTCATCATTTACAAAATAGTGCAGTTCGAATATTTAGCTTTCCTCAGTCCACTTCCCCCCCTCCCCCTATACCGGAATCTTATTATCCTTTCTTTGTTGAGTCTGCCTCGCCACAACAGTTCTGCTAATGGTGATATTGTAATTACTGCTCTTTTTTCATCTTTGTTCATAAACAGTAATCTGACCAAATTTTGCGGCAATTTGCTACTGCCCATAATTAACACTATCTATGACAAGCAAAACCTTCTGTTTTCAGCTATAACTATATGAAACTCACGGCCCTCATGCGTTAAAACAGATCAGTGTCCAGGTTTTTCAATAATAACGTCAAAGCAATAGCGGCTGTGACTCAGTGCTAAAGTACTGTATCTTCCTGTGCAGATCCTTGGATGCATCGTCAAGCTGGCTTCATGAAACAATACTCCAAGTGGCGTCATCTGCGCATGCTTCGCAGACGGGTCATCGACTTACGAGCAGCATGCTGAAACCTTCGCCAGTGCATCGCCCCTGTGTGCGATAGCTACGGCTTGCCGGGTGGATCAACGGCTTGGCTCCTGAGCGTTCCATGGAACTTTGGTGCTTGTGAGCGCACCGTCGACTTCGGGAGCAGCGCGACGTCACCAGCCAAGAGCTTAAAAGCGCCATACGAGATCTCGTTCTTCAGTGGACAAAGCAACAGCGGCTGTGACACAATGCTAAAGCACTGTCTCTTCATTGTGCAGGTATGTTATCTTGAGAATACTCGGTGCCTAAGATCAGACAATCGATCATTGCTGCTGTTTCTTTGCCCACAAGACGCAGTTGGTTTGTGTTCGAACGCCATGTATTATATCAGCCACCTATTGTTGAGTGGAGACGTGGAGCTCAATCCAGGACCTCCTTAATCTGACCCCCCAACGAAGCCCGGAAACTCATCAAAATGTAATGAGCCTATTACAGCACTTCTGTACTGTCCACGTGCTCTGCAAAGACCGCTCAACAATCGGCTGCTGTAACATGTCCAACTGAAACTGATAACATTGTGACCATGCATGCCGAAGTTGTTGAACGACACAAGCATATGGCTGAGGACCGTGGCAATATTAAGCCATTCCAAGCATTCGTTAACTCACGTTTTGATATGCTTGAAACCCGCGTGGCTGCAATTGAAGCGTCACCATCTAGCTTAACAGTTAGCGCGTTCCGAAATTAAAACACTAACTAGAACTGTGGCTCGGTTGGTTGAAAAGAATGAGGACCATGATAACCGATCCAGTCGCAACAATATTGTTACGTTAGGCAATCCATGCGCTCATATGCGCATAAGAAGGAAAAAGAAGAATCTCGGTAGTTTTTGGTGAAGACGACGACGACGTTCAAGCAGTGTCGGCTGCTGGTGCCTGCAGGAAAGGCCTGTTGTGTGAAAGCCTTGTCTCCTTGTCCTAGCCGTTCGCAATCGCCTCGAGCCTACCCTTCCCGATCACCTACTCCTCGCCACAGCTTGTCGCGAAAGTACCAAGGCCCCTACTCGGGAAACTAGGGAACGCAGCACCCGCACGTGGCGCTGTGTTACCAACCCGGACAGCCAATTATGTTTCGACCATCGCACCACGCAGCAATTTGATCAATGCCCTCGTAGATAGAGTCCCTGTTCCCGCTCTCATTGACACTGGAACCCATATTTCAGTCCTTAGCACTTCGTTCCGCCAACGCCTCAAAAAAGTTCTTACGTCCGCTAACACCTCTGCAGTTCGTGTTGCTGATGGCAACACTGCTACCATCATCGGAATGGGCACCTCGCGCGCTAGCATCGCCGGCCACCACGTCCCTGTGCTCTTCGCCGTCCTTACTACTTGTCCTCAAGCCTTCATTTTAGGCCTATACTTTTTATCAGCCCATTCCGCATTTATTGACTGTTCCTCCGGACGTCTGCGCCTAGCCCTGGTCCATTGTGTTCACGACCCTAGTGCTGACCATTCCCAGCCTCGCCTCCGCTCTAGTACATTTACTCGCCTACCTCCCGAGGCGGCAGTATACGTGCCCATGTAACCTTTTCCTTCCCTTCCTGACGGCGACTTCATTGTCAACCCCATCACCGACGTCGCTCTACAGCGCAACATCGTCCTACCTTATAACATTGTACACGTCGCGAATAACCACACCTACATTCCCCTTATCAACTTCACCATGTCTTCGCAAGTTCTCCCGGAGAGAAGTTTTCTTGCCGAGCTCTCACCTTTGTCCAGCTTTACTATATCAGCAGTACTGTCTGACCATGACGCCGAGGTGCCTGCCCAACCAGTCCCGTCACAAAGCCCGGAGAACCGCATCTCAGCTATGGTTGCCTCTGGCCTGCGTCCCGAATAGGGCAGAGCCTGTGCCGGCCTTTTGCGGTCATACAGCGACATTTTTGATTTCGGTCACGGATCCCTGGGCCAAACGTCTGTCGTTACACATCGCATCGATACTGAGATGCCCGCCCTATTCATCTACGGCCTTACAGAGTTGCTCTTTGCGAACGCTGGATCATTCAAGAATAAGTGGAGAAAATGTTGGCCAGCAACATTATTGAGGCGGCGAGCAGCCCCTGGGCGTCTCCGGTAGTACTCATTAAAAATAGACAACAGCTGGAAGTTATGCGCAGATTATCGACACCTAAATAAGATAACAAAGAAAGACATGTACCCTCCTGCAAGGATCAAAGACGCCCTCGACTGCCTGCATGGTGCCAAATACTTCTCCGTTAACCTCCGTTCTGTATATTGGCAGATCTCTGTTGACGACAGAGATCGCGAAAAGTGCTTTTGTCACCCCGGATTGCCTCTATCAATTCAAGGTGATGCCTTTCGGCTTATGTAATTCCCCTGCGACCTTCGAGCGCTTGATGAACTCGTTACTACGCGGGTTCAAATGGAACACATGTCTGAGCTACCTCGATGAGGTCATCGTATTTTCATCAACATTTGAGGGCCACCTCCATCGTATTTCGGCTATTCTTGGCGTCTTCCGAAGAGCTCGCCTTCAGTTAAACTCCAAGGAGTGTAGCTTAGGAGGCAGGGAACCAAGGTCCTAGGATATTTAGTCAACACCCATGGCATCCAGCCGGACCCCGACAAAATTCGCGAAATTCGCGCTGTAAGTGGTTTTCCTATCCCGAAATCTCTCAGCGACGTGCATAGCTTCCTCGGACTTTGCTCATATTTCCTGCGATTTGCACCAAACTTCGCGGAAATTGCCCGCCCACTTACGCAGCTTCCGAAAAAAGAGGTCTCCTTTTCCTGGGGCCACTAACTATCGGCCGCCTTCGCAGCTATTATTGGCCGCCTAACCGGTCCGCCGGTATTGGCTCACTTCAATCCGTCAGCGCCCACAGAAGTACGCACTGACGCAAGTGGGGATAGAATTGGTGCCGTTCTCGCAACACATCAGCTCGTTTCCTCTCGCGTCATCGCCTATGTCAGCCGACTCGACTCCTCTCTGCGGCCGAACAGAATTATTCCTTGACTGAACGTGAGTGCTTAGCCCCAGTTTGGGCCATTACGAAGTTCCGCTCTTACTTGTATGGGTGGCCATTCACAGTAGTGACTGACCACCGCGCATTGTGTTGGCTTTCTACACTCAAAGACCCTACTGGTCCCCTTGGGCGTTGGCCTTGCGCCTTCAGGAGTACAATATTTCAGTGGTCCCTTTCCCATCATCCATTCGACCCACCAAGCCAACTTGATTGTGACAATGATGCTTGCGTGCTCTCTATTTCTGACTTCTCCAATATTCGCCGTGAGCAACGCCAAGACCCTCAGCTTCGCAAAATTGTCAATCGCCTTAGCGCCGATCGCCATGACCATTCCCTTCGTTTGTTTGTGCCCCATGACGGCAGCTTATACCGGCACAGTATGCGATCTGATGGCCCGGCCTTCTACTAGTAGTCCCTCAGCACCTACGCACAGCCGTCCTTGAACAGCTTCACGACGTTCCCGCAGCGGATCATCTAGGCGTCTCTCGCACATACGACAGTGTGCGCGGTCGGTTCTTTAGGCCAGGCCTATACTGCGCAATCCGCTGTTACGTGGCTTCTTGTGACCGCTGTCAACGCCGGAAAACGATCAGTTTTACCAGCTGGACTTCTGCAAAGGTCGACATCCATATAGACCCATTTTCTCGAGTGGGTCTGGATCTTTTAAGGCCTTTTCCACTGTCCGCACCGGGGAGGAAATGGATTGCGGTGGCCACTGATTACACCACACGCTACGCGGTCACACGATCAATACCAACCTGTTGAGCAACTGATGTCGCTCTTTCCCTCCTCAACGATGTTATACTCGTCCATGGAGCTCCCCGCCAACTGCTCACCGATCGTGGCCGTTGCTTTCTTGCGCGTATAGTCGACGAGATCCTAAGGTTGTGCAACATTCGTCATTCTTTGACAACTGCCTACCATCCACTGACGAACGGGCTTACCGAGAGCCTTAACCGGACATTGAATGACTTGCTGTCAATGTATGTTTCTGATGATCACTGCGACTGGGACATAATGCTGCCGTTTGTGACATTTGCATACAATCCGTCGCGTCACGGCACTACTGGCAACTGCCCCTTCTATCTTCTATACGGCCGTGAACCTCTGCTTCAATTTGACAGCCTGTTTCCTTCTGTCACCACTGCCAGCTCATGCTCGTGACGCCATAGCCCGAGCTGATGCGGCCCGCGTTGTTTCTCGCAACCGACTCGCAGCCTCCCAGCACTCCCAGAAACTTCGCTGTGATTTCTGTCATCGCAACACCCATTATACTTGCGGGTTTCTCGTGCTGCTTTGAAACCCAGCTCGCCGCGTTGGCTTCTGGGAAAAAAATGTGCCCCGTTATACAGGACCCTACCGTATTTAACAAGTCACTGCAGTGACATACGAAATTGTGCCCTTGCATTCCGCACGCCATACCTCTACATCACGCACCAAAACGGTTCACGTGGCACGCCTAAAGCCCTACTACACGAACCCTGGTTTGGACGCTAGTACGCACCGGGACGGTTCTTTTGAGCCGGCGGGTAGTGTTACGTTAGGCGATCCATGCGCTGATATGCGCATAAGGAAAAAGAAGAATCTCGGTAGTTTTTGACGAAGACGACGTTCGAGCAGTGTCAGCCCCCTCAAACCCCCTAACGTAGAGCGTTGCCACAGACTCGGTCGAAAGCGGAAAGAGCATCCACACCTAGTTATTCTCCAGCTACTGGACCGGGAAAAGTCTTTGGTCATGAAAAATGTCTCAAAACCTAGAGGGTCTGATTATTACATAACTGAAGATTTTTCACCCAATGTTCGTGCTATTATGAAAAGAATTTGGGATGCTTCTTCACATCTTCGATGACAGGGTTATGAGGTCAAACTGAGCTATGATCATGCTTTTATCGACGATGTTCGCTACATTAGCGACAGTGTGTCTAATGCTCTTATCAGAGACCCGAAATTTTTGAATTTTAACACTTTCCAGTCGCAATCTCGAGATTCCTGGCCTGCAGATAAAAAAAAAATCTTCCACTGGTCAGGCTACGACGCCAGAAGGTAGCGCCACATAGGACTGTGTGCGGGGCAGTGGATTGGCATCTGTGACTGCGCATCCCATTTCAGTTCTTTACACCAACATACGAAGTGTTCTACTGAAGTGCGATGAACTTATCTCTGTTGCTGATTCAGCTGACGCTGATATTGTGTTCATAACCGAAAAGTGGCTTTCGTCAAAGGTTGATGACTGAACATGTGATTTGCAAAAAAAGATTTAATATATACCGATTTGACAGAGGGCAGCCATGTGGCGGAGGTGTTATGATTGCAGTTGCTGACCACCTTGTTTCGTCATGCGTGAATATTGTGACCGATTTGGAAATGATATGGGTCGAACTTCGTGTGTCTCTTAAGAAACTGATTTTGGGAATTTGCTACCAGCCACCATCGTATGGCCGTACTTTTGTAGATGAACTACATTATGCTATCAATATGATTGTTGTACGCTTTCTTGATGTTCCTGTCATTTTATTCAGCGATTTCAACTACCTATCCATTGTGTGGTCAAACTCATCTGCTTATCCTAGCCCTTTCTCGACCAAATGCAGTTACGATCTTCACATGTGTGCAGATTTTAATCTATCATAACTTATCACTGAACCACCCCGCACTGTCTCATCATCATCCAGTGTGTTATATCTAGTGTTAACCAACACACGCTGGCGTGCTGAAATTTTACTCAAGACGATTCACTAACACAAATCAAGACTGGAACGTGCGCGAACTTTCAACTGTTTCTTACAAGTACTTCTATCCTTATACAAACACATACAAAGAAAACATGTACAAACACGTGTCAGAAACAAGTTTATAAGTGCAATTCATCAAATCCTAACCCTTGAAGCACCGCTTTCCATCACGCTGCCTGTTAACAGCTGCATCTCTCTTCACGTCAGCGCTATCGACGGATCGCTTACGCATTCCGTGGAAGCGGCCCGTGACATTTCATATGCTTCAAAGATTATTCTTTATCGCCGGTCTGTAAAATGTCCGATTACAGCTGTTTCCTCGAATATTGGGATGCATGTTTTACAGCTATAACGTGCTTGGTGAGGTTGCTTGGGTAGTTATTTTTGCCGCAGTACCTGCTATGTTCATCCAATCTTATTTTTATGCAACTTTCCGTCTTGCCGATGTATCTCCTGCCGCATGACAGAGGGATGCTGTACACAACACACTTATCACAGCTTATGATCTTCTTTTGGTGGTCGATTCCGCATGTTGTGCTAACTCTCTTTTTCCTATTCCGGGAGTTAACTTTTCTGCACATTCATGTTAGTGTCGGGTGGGGGGGTGAAAATAGAAGGGGGTTCCATGTTTTTAACAAGCGTTGAGGTGCCGGCCAGTTGGTAATACATTTTGGAATAACAGCGCGTAGGACGAGGACGAAGATAGAAGGACACAAACACAGCGCTGACTGACAACTGATTTAATTCCAGAAGTTTGCTGAACAATTCCAGAAGTTTGCTGACAACTGAAGTTTAATTCCATGTTTTGCTGCAAATTTCTTAAGTCGGTGCGATACCTTGTTTGCGTACGTTACCACGACTGGCCTCGCCCTTTCTTTTTCCTTCGTTTTCCCAGTTTCTGGTCCGATTACCTCTTTCATCAACTTCTCTACTATTGCACCAATCAAATGTTCGGGAAAGCCACTTGCGGCAAGCCTGTACACTTGCAGATGTACACTTCTTCCCATTTCGAGATCACATGATTTCTTAACGCACTGTCGGAGGGAAGAGTATGCTACACTCCTTTTTACAAGCTTAGATTGACATGTGTCATATCTCATTATTGGCTTTTCACATTTAGTTCTTTACATCCAGCATGTATCATCCGGGCACAAGTGTATTTCAATGTCATGGAACCTGATAGTGGAGTTTTCCGGCGTTTCATGCGTTAATTCTAAACCTGCGAACACCTTTATAAATATCCGTTATACAGGACCAATATCAAGCGACTTGAATATACGGTAGGGCAAACAAAGTAGAAAGTCATCCACATACCGGATACATTCTACAAACCCAAGTGCCTCTAGCTCATTTATCAGCGTACGGTCGCCTTTCGCCATGTACAGATTAGAAATCAAAGGCGTTTTTCAGGAACCTATGCAGATCCCGTCTCGTTGGCCGTACGCTATGCCATCATGCTCGACAAACAACGAAGTCATGTACACACGCAGTAATTAAAAAAAAAACCACGTGCACTAATTCCACATTGCTTCTCAAATTTTATAACCCCATACTCGTTTATGCACTCCTCCACTGCTGTGAGTTTGGCTTTTTCGCAGAATGTTATAAAACACGTCACTAACATCGATAGATAGGCATCCTACAGGTTCATTTTGCTTGAAAAATGCAATAATTTTCTCTGATCTTGGCCCCATGAACGGGTCATTGATGGGGGAGCGTGGATAGGTTTGTCTGAAGATACTTGGCTACATGCCTTTGCTATGTGCTCTGGTTCTCGACGATTATTCGGAACGCGACCCTTCCTTGTGAATCTTCACGGCAGAGAACGGTCTCAGTGAAAGCTCACTACTTCTTTCACCTCATCACTAATCTTATCAAGACCCATACGTCCACAAGTCATCGCCACTCCCAAGCGTACCTGGTTAGTGTTCCTCACAGAGGTCCCTTGGCTCGAAGTTACTGTTGATGGCTTCCAGAGCTTTCCGGTCATAGTCACCCTTGTTCATGACCACGAATATTGCTGTCTTGTGGGATAGCAATAGTCTAAGGTTCCTCTGCTTCAAGAACGACTGTTTTTCCCTCGACGCACCCTCTATTCTTTGGTCTTGACTATTTCGGGATGCACTGCAGTCTTTCAGGCACACAAGAGTCCTTCTGGTTAGCAGGCGCCCGGTCCGCGACTGCGTGACATTGCTGATCAGCTGCAGAGACTTCATGTGCGGCTGCGGTGCGAAATTGAGGCCTTTATCCAGAGTCGTGGTCTGTATGCCTGGTAGCTAGAAATATGAAAGGTTGACCCAAACGCATCATTGCCGTTTCCCTTTCTCTCTGCGTGGTAGCTTTCCGATAGGGCTACATTCCATTGCTGCTCTCAGCTTTGCTCGGCCAAGTTCAGGAAGTACAATGTCATGAGATGGGAGGGGATGATCAAGTCGGAGAGTAATAATGGAATATAGCAATGGGAAAGCTACCGCGCAAGAGAAAAGGAAACGGCAATGATGCGTTTGGGTCAAGCTTTCAGACTGCTAGCTACCAGGCATAGCGACCGCGACTCTGGATTAAGGCCCGAAGTTCGCACCACAGCCGCACTTGAAGCCTCTGCAGCTGATTAACACGGTTCACGCAGTCGAGGACCGGGCGCCAGCTAACCAGAAGGACTCTCGTGTGTGTGAAGCACTGCATCGCATCCTGAAATACTCATCACCCAAGAATAGAGGGTGCGCCGAGAGAAAAACAGTGTATTCCTTGAAGCAGAGGAACCTTAGACTGTTGTTATCAGACAAGAAAGCAATATTCGTGGTCATGAACCAGGCTGACTATGACCCGAAAGCTCTGGAAGCCATCAACAGTCACTTCAAGGCAACGGACGTTCGTGAGGAGCTCCTCAACCAGGTACGCTTGGGGGTGGCGAAGAGTTGTGGACGTATGGGTCTTGATAAGCTAGGGATTGAGGTGAAAGGAAGTGGTGAGCTTTCACTGAGACCATTCTTTACCGTGAAGGCTCACAAGAAAGAGTCGCCGTTCCGAATGATCGTCGAGAACCGGGGCACATGGCAAAGACATGTAGCCAAGTATCTTAAGGCACACTTATCCGCTATCCCCATCAATGACCCTTTCATGGGGCCAGGATCGGAGGAAAGCTTTGCATTTTTCAAGCAAAATGAACCTGTAGAATGCCTATCCATTGATGTTAGACATGCTTCATAACATTTCGCAAAAAGCCGTACTCATAGCAGTGGAGGAGTGCATAGACCAATATGGGGTTATAAAATTTGAGAAGCAGTGTCGAACTAGTGCATGCGGTTTTTTGGAATTACTGCGTGTGTACTTCACTTCGTTGTTTGTCGACCATGATGGCATAGTTTACGGCATACGAGACGTTAACTGCGTAGGCTCATGCATAGCGGCTTTGATTTATAATCTGTACATGGCGAAAGGAGACTGTACACTGAGAAATGAGCTAGAGGCCCTTAAGTTTGAAGCATGTTTCCGGTATGTGAATGACCTTCTACTTTCTTTGCCCTACCGTATGATCAAGTCGCTTGATATTTGTCCTCTAATACGGTAGGGCAAAGTAGAAAGTCATCCACATACCGGAAACGTTCTACAAACCCAAGGGCCTCTAGATCGTTTCTCAGCGTACGGTCGCCTGTCGCAATGTACAGATTAGAAATCAAAGGCGCTATGCATCAGCCTATGCGGATCTCGTCTCCTTGGCCGTACACTATGCCATCATTCTCGACAACCAACGAAGTCATGTACACACGCAGTAATTCCCAAAACCACATGCACTTCTTAAACACTGCTTTTAAAATTTTAAAACCCCATATTTGTCTACGCACTCCTCTTGTGCTGTGAGTGCGGCTTTCGGCGGAATGTTATAAAACATGTCTAACATCGATGTATAGGCATCCTACAGGATCATTTCGCTTGAAAAATGCAATAATTTCCTTCGAACCTGGCACCATGAACGGGTCATTGATGGGGATCGCGGTTAGGTGTGCCTGAAGATACTTGGCTACATGTATTTGCCATGTGCCCCGGTTCTCGACGATCATTCGGAATGGAGACACTTCCTTGTGAGTCTTCACGGCAAAGAATGGTCTCAGTGAAAGCTCACGACCTCCTTTCACCTCAGCCCTTAGCCTATCAAGACCCATACGTCCACAATTCTTTGCCACCCCCAAGCATACCTGGTTGAAGCGCTCCTCACAAAGGTCCGTTGCTTTGAAATGACTATTGATGGCTTCCAGAGCTTTCCGGTCATAGTCACACTTATTCATGACCACGAATCTTGCTTTCTTGTCTGATAACAAGAGTCTAAGGTTCCTCTGCTTCAAGACGACACTGTTTTGCCCTTGGCGCATCCTCTATTCTTTGGTCTTGAGTATTTCAGGATGCACTGCAGTCCTTCAGACACATGACAGTTCTTCTGGTTAGCTGGCACCCGATCAGCTTCTGTGTGCACCATGCTGATCAGCTGCGGAGGCTTCATGTGTGGCTGCGGTGCGAACTTCGGGCCTTTATCCAGAGTCTTGGTCTCTATGACTTGTAGCTGGCAGTCTGAAAGTTTGACCCAAACGCATCATTGCCGTTTGCTTTTCTCTTGTGTGGTAGTATTTCCTAGAGCTACATTCCATTATTGCTCTCCGATTTGATCATCCCATCCCATCTCATGAGAAGGTACTTCCTGAACTTGGCCGAGCAAAGCGGAGAGCAACCATGGGATATAGCCCTCGGAAAGCTACCTCGCAGAGATAAAACAAAACAGCAATAATTCGTTTGGGTCAACCTTTAAGACTGCCAGCTACCAGGCATAGTGACCATTACATTGGAAAAAGGCCCCAAGTTAGCATCGCAGCAGCACATGAAGCCTCTGCAGCTGATCATCTTGGTGCACGCAGTCGTCGTGGACCGGGTGCCAGCTAACTAGAAGGACTCGCATGTGTCTGAAGGACTGGAGTGCATCCTGAAACACTAAACTCCAAGGACTAGAGGGTGCGCCGAGGGAAAAACAGTGTCTTCCTTGAATCAGAGGAATCTTACTCGGTTGCTATCAGACAAGACACCAAGATTCGTGGTTATGAAGAAGGATGACTAGGACTGGAAAGCTCTGGAAGCCATCAACAGTAATTTCGAGGCAACGGACCTCTGTGAGGAGCACCTCAACCAGGTATGCTTGGGGGTTGGCGAAGAGTTGTGGACGTATGGGTCTTGATAAGCGAAACATTGAGATGAAAGGAAGTACTGAGCTTTCACTGAGACCATTATTTGCCTTGAAGACTCACAAGGAAGAGTCGCCGTTCCGAATGATCGTCGAGGACCGGAGCACATGGCAAAGGCATGTAGCCAAGTATCTTCAGGCACACCTGTCCGCGTTCCCCATCAATGACCCGTTCATGGTGCCAGGATTGGAGGATATTATTGCATTTTTTCAAGCAAAATGAACCTGCAGGATGCCTATGCATCGATGTTAAAGAAATGTATTATAACATTCCGCAGAAAGCCGCACTCACAGCAGTGTAGTAGTGCACAGACTAATATGGGGTTATAAAATTTAAGAAGCAGTGTAGAATTTTGGAATTACTGTGTTTGTACATGACTTCTTTGTTTGTCGAGCATGATGGCATAGTGTAGGGCCAACGAGACGGGATCTGCATAGGGTTTCTAATCTGTACATGGCGAAATGCGACCATGCGCTGAGAAATGAGCTAGAGCCTTTGGGTTTGTAGAATGTTTCCGGTATGTGGATGCCTTTCTACTGTGTTTGCCCTACCGTAGGATCAAGTCGGTTGATATTGGTCCGGTATTACTGCAATTTAGAACGGTGTTCGCAGGTTTAGAATTTACGCATGAAATGCGGAACTCCACTATGAGGTTCCTCGACATTGAAATACACTTGTATCCGGATCATACATGCTGGATGTACAGAAATAAATGTGAAAATACAACATACAAAAGGACCACATAAATTCGAAATTTTTGTTAAATACAAAGGCGTACTCATCCAATGTCCTGTCTAAACCTTTTGAGCAGTCGCTTGTTACAGGCTGCCTACCCGATGACTGGAAGGTTGGAAAAGTAATTCCTCTGCATATGTCTGGCGATAAACACTGTCCTAAAAACCATCGTCCCGTATCGCTCACCTGCATACCGTGCAAGATCATGGAATAGGTCATCTTCTCTCATCATGCTACATTTTTTTAACTAATTCTTTTTTCAGTAATTTTCAGGATGGTTTTCGAAAAACCTTCTCCTGTGAGACCCAGCTTCTATGTTTCACTCATGACCTCCATTGCATTGTTGACGGTGGTTCGTTGGCAGACTGCATATGCCGGGACTTTTGTAAAGCTTTTGATAAAGTCTCACATGAATTGCTTCTCTTTAAACTAAGCAGATTGAACTTAGATGCTTTCATGGCTTCACTCTTTTCTTGCTAATCAATCTCAGTTCGTTACAGCAAATAATACCGACTCTAAGTTTCCCCAGTTGATTCCTGTTTGCCGCAAGGTTCAGGCTTGGGACCCCTGCTTTTCCTCATACATAAATGACTTTCCGGTAAACCTTACTTCATCAATTTGTCTCTTTGCGGATGATTGTGTTATCTATCGTAAAATTAACAATGGTCATGACGTCTTTATATTACAATCCGATATTAGCAGAATTTCTGAATGTTGTCAGCGCTGGAATATGAAGCTTAACACAAAAATGTGTAAACATACGCGTGCCACTCGCGTTAGCACATCAGCCCCTTCGTACTACCTCAACACTGGTCATCTTTAATCTGTCTCTTCATAGAAATATTTAAGTGTTCACATAACTAATAACTTATCATGGAAATGGCATGTTCATCACGTAGTTAATAATGCTAACCAAACTCTTGGCTAGTTCAGAAGAAACTTTTCATTTTGTCCTAGCGCGCTAAAACTTCTCCTTTGCAAAAATTTGTTGGTCCAAAACTAGAGTTTGCAGCTTCTGTCTGGGACCCAAGCGTCGTTTCACTCATTACTGAACTAGAAAGTGTGCAGAATCGCGCATATTCCTTTTTATTGTCTAACTATTATCGCACTTCTAGCGTGACTCTCATGAAATCTTCACTTTCATTGCCTCTTCTAACAGAACGCAGAAGAGTACTTCGGCTAAGTTTGTTTCATAAGATTTTTTCCTATAATACATATCTCAGACAGAAACTTCTAACGCAACCGTCATACACTTCTTCACGCATTGATCACCGTCACAAAGTAGGAAATCCATTATGTCGCACCAAATACTGCCATGACTCCTTCATTCCAGACACTTCTAACAGTTGGAATCGCCTTCCTTGTGCTATTGCCGAAATTACAGATGCCGTTTATTTACGTACAGCTGTTACTAACCTTTTTTGCTCCAGTGTTTAACATCCTCTTGCTGCCGTTTTTCGGTGCTTTTTCTTGTTAAACATCTATGCTTGGCTGCGTTGCTGTTGATTTTGTATTTTTATATCTTGTTGCGCAGTCGTTATCATTTACTGTATAATGACAAATTATTTTTGTGTTATTTTTTACTGTATTGGGTTTTTTATTTTTTGTGTTCACCCCAACTCTCCTCTGTAATGCTCTTGGGCCCTGAGGGTAAATAAATAAATGTAAAAAGCGTTTTTATAAGCCAAGTTATAACCAGACTGTTGAGCTTTTCTTTTTTATTTTATTGATGTATCGTTGCTCTTGTTGTTCATGGATTTACCATACCGATACTTTCAGCGTTATCACAGCATTAAATCTTAGAAATGCTACAGAACCTTTAATCGGAAACATCATTCATAATATAATCGCCGCCGAAACACAGGGGCATACAATTAAACTCTGTTGGGTACTAAGCAACGTTGGAATCAGCGGCAATAGGAGCTGATGCATGTGCTGCAGCAGCCCGTCATACTAAAATACAGCCAGTCTACATACCACATAAAGATGTTCTAATAGTTGTAAAGAGAAAACTGAGAGCAAAATGGCAGAGCTCATGGAACAACAAAATAAATAATAAATTGCACCTTGTCAAGTAGATCGTTGAAGAATGGAAATCGCGCAGTCACCAAAAACGCTTCATCGAAGTCATTTTATGTCGCCTTGGCATCGAACACACCCTTCTGACACACAGCTTCATTCTAATGAAAGACGAAAGACCTCTCTGTGAAAGATGCGGAGGTGAACTAACAATAAACCACGTCCTACTTTCGTGCGCTGAACTAAAGAAGTGAAGGAAAAAAAAATTTTGCACGTTTTTATACAGAACACATCCCTGTCTATCCCAGCCTGTTGTTGCGAGATCCAATTATCGAAGGTGAAAATGTTATTCATTTTCTAAAGGATGCAAAGCTCCTGAACGAACTTTAAGAAAATTATATATATATATATATATATATATATATATATATATATATATATATATATATATATATATATATATATATATATATATATATATATATATATATATATATATATATATAAGTGCAAAATTGCTTTATACAGCTGCGAGTAAAGTTCGAGCCTGCTTACAGCGGTAAGCAACTCTCGACGAGAGATGAACCTCAAAGAAAGAAAAGAAAAAAAAATATATGTGGGACAGTACAATGGTGAGATACTTTCAGGTTTTCGCTTAAAGGTGTGAGCGCCAAGCATGAAGGTTTTTACGAGAAGTTTGATGTGGAGGGTATCAAACAAGCGGGGGGAAAAAAAAGAGGGGGGAAAATAAAAAAAAAAACGCGAGGAAAACTGTCAAGTGATAATGATTGATATATGTGCTTAGCATTAAACTTGCAGGGCTCGTAATGACGACATTGCCCCATTGTTTTCATTTATCCCAGTTTAAGTGTCCTAAACTTATACATAAAGTATGACTCACGCTGCTCCTGTTCCATGTATTATTGAATCCCCGCTGAAGAACTGTTAGTTTGACTGAGTCGAATGAGTGCTGTTTCTGGTTGATATGTTTTGAAAAAGGAAGGTTGGGCAGAGAGCGGACATCAGCACGGTGATAATTAAACCGCATTCGTATAGGGGTAGCTGTCTGGCCAATATACTGCATTCGGCATACATTGCATTCTAGGAGATATATTACGTTTGAGGCATCGCAATCAAAGTTACCATCTATTCTCCACATAAAATTTGACGTTGTGCTTGTTGCGCAGCTTGATGTCTGCATGTGCCTGCACACCCGGAATCTACTCTTTCCTCAAGGCCGGCACCCCAACCGCGGGTTATAACCTATTTTTCAGTGGACTAGGATGTTGCGAATGTTTTTCGGTCGTCTGTAGAGAACCTGGGGAGGAGTCGTGAAAGTATTGGAGAGACGATCGCTCTGTTCTAGAACGTTGAAATGTTTCTTTAGGATTCTGTTCACGTTGGGGGGGTTACTCGTGTAGGGAGTACCAGGCTTGTTCGACGGTCTATGTTTTCCTCTCGTGGACGTCCCTCCAGTATTTCCTCTCGGTTGAGTTCATATGCCTTTTTTATGGCGTCGTCAACAATATCTGGCGGGTATCGTTGTTTAGTCAGGACTTTCCGCATACGTTTTGCGTTTGGTGCGAAATCCTGATCTTGGGAACAAATTCTTTTGAATCGATGAGCCTGAGAATACGGAATGCTTGTTTTTGAGTGATGAGGACGACAGCTTTGTGCGTATTGTTGTCGGACCGGGGGTTTTCTGTATACGCTAGTGGTGAGCGAACCTTCATAAACCGCAATTTCAACGTCTTCAGATTTAATTTTGTTTTGGGAATATGTGTGCGTGAAGGATATGCTAGGATGGAGGAGATTGAAGTTTTCAATGAAATGTAGGAGTGATTGTTCTGTGTCAGTCCAAACTAAGAAAATATCATCCAAGCAGCATTTGTATAGGATGGGCTTAATAGGGGAAGTAAGTAAAAATTCAAATTCAATGCTATGCATGAAGATGTTAGCATAACTAGGGGCCATTTTTGTACCCATGGCGGTGTCGTTAATTTGTAAGTAGTGTTCATTGTCGAAATCAAATTTGTTGTATTCTAGAACTAGTTTCGTCAATACCTCTAGGACTTCTGGAGTTGGGGTCCTTCCTCACTATTCTGATTATAGGCCTCAATTAGAGCTTTGATTCTGTCGGAATGCGGGATATTTGTATATAGAGAGACTACATCTAAGGTTACAAGGAAGGTCCCCTGAGGAAGATTTACCCCTGCTATTTCGCGAAGGAAGTGGTTGGTGTCACGTATGTGGGATAGGTGTGTTTCAGGTATGTGTCCAATTAATGTGTCAATGTAACTGGAGATTGGTTCTGTGATTGTGCCGATAACGGATACTATAGGGCGGCCAGGGTTAACCCTTCTATGAATTTTCGGGAGCATGTAGAATCGGCCCGGCGACGGGTGTGAGGCGGTCAGGGCTTTGCATAATCGCAGAAGATGTCCCCACTTTTTGCGAGCTCATCTAGAGTCCCTGTAAGAAGTTTTGATGCTTTAGAGTGGGGTCCGCTTTTAGGTGTTTATAAAATTTAGTGTTACAGAGTTGTCTAATTCCTTCCTCAATATTGTCACGTGGTGGTGACCAGGGTCGCTGACACAAATGAAGGCACAGGCTTGATGGTACTTAAATTACCTCTTTATTGGGCTGACTTGCAACCGCAAAAGAACTAAGCAACTCGGCGGCGGCGATAGCAACAAACGTGCTGGTCGATCGTCGAACAAAGAATGTCCGTCACACTCATCAACGCTCAATTTAAAGGCTGCCCAGAACAATCTAGATAACGTCGCAAACAGCTACCAGCACGGGCTGGAACATTGCGGAAAGACACCCGAGTGGCCGGAACCTTCGAGACAGATCTCGGTGCATCTTGTGCTACAACGAAACTGATAAAGGTGTGACTCGCGACATCGAGCAATAACCTCCTGAGACCCGGCTATGGGGATTTGTCCAATATATTGGACACTAAGTAATCAGACAGTACTCTTATGCCAAGGCATTCATCCTCATAAAACCCTGCAGTCCAATATATTGGACACCTGCTAGCGTCATCTATGCAACATAGATGAAAACGCATTGTTCAAATTCCCGCCAAAACTTTTCAAAAGGGCGACATTCAGCGGCGCGGCGTTTGATGGCACCTGTCGGCGAAGTAAGTCCTTTTTCTCGTATTTCTGCCTGCTTTCAAAGCATATCTTTGATTTTATATTAAAGGTAATACAACAGCGAATGTGCAGAATAAGAAATTTAAACTGTTGAAGCGCTTACTTTTATTCATGCGTCCTTTGATTTCGCGTGTCCACTGTGTTGGACGCTGGGGCTCAACCCGGTCATTTTGACCGCGCTTTTGCCACGGCCTTGTTATGAATAGCAGACGAGTATTGTTGCTATTTAGCGGCTTACGGACAAAATCGCCTCTATTTGTTGTGTAGCAGACCGGCCTCGCATGTCTGATGAGACAGCTGACACAAATTAATAATTTTATAATTTATAACTTTAATTAAAAATTAAAATTTATAAATTATAGCATCATAAAATATAAATTTAAAATTTTATAATTTTGTAATATAAAACAATGTTCTTTTTCACCAAATGCCCGCTCTTCTGCATCACAAAGGACAGAAGATGTTTTGAAATTGCCCACAGAAAGTGAAGAAGCAAGCGAAAGTTTTTTTTTTTTTTTTTGAGCAGACGAAGGCTCGCTTTTACGTTCTTTTTTACCATTTTACCTTAGAAGTTAATAAAAAAAATTGCACACGAGTTTGAGAGCATTACCTGCGGCATGTAAATACATACGCGTTTGGTGAAAAAAAGAACGGATAGAATCCCAGTGTCCAATATATTGGACATCGCACTGAGCCGATACTATCAGGGCTATTCAAAAAACGTTTAACACTTTTCACCTTCATAACCATACTGACTTATTCTGAAAGTTAAAGAAAAATCTGTGCACCCAATGCATTCCCGGTCTCAGGAGGATAACAAGCAAAGTTTACGGAACTGATACGCGGTCCAGAATCAGAGT
The DNA here is from genome assembly GCF_055883805.1 of Amblyomma maculatum. NCBI lineage: Eukaryota > Metazoa > Arthropoda > Arachnida > Ixodida > Ixodidae > Amblyomma > Amblyomma maculatum. The sequence goes on along the minus strand of NW_028146766.1, from coordinate 499,750 downwards.
GATAAGCCTGAATGCCGGCGGCTGTTAAAAAAACAACAAATACAGTTTTGAAGGTTTCGCCATAGAGAAATTGATTGGTAAAGAGCGGTCACTCGGCGAAAACTGGCCCCAGAAAATGACGCGCGACTTTTTGCGCTGCCGTCGATTGATGAATGGCGGCACCAATGCGCGGACGCGCGCGCGACGGCACTCGCTGCAGCGGTAGCCCGACGGAGCGCTAGGAGACAAGAAGTTGTCGAGGGGAGCGGTTGTGTGCTCGTGCCTCGCCGCGCTTGTGCGGCACAGACCTCTTGTGGGCTGCTGCGCGGAACGACAGCGGTTTGGAACGATGGCAAGGTGAGCAACGTTTTTTGCTTAACTACGCTGCATTTCAAGCAGTTTACACTGGCCATGCCGGCCGGGACTTTGTTGTCAAACTGTGCAGTATTTCAGGCAGTTTAGCTCAGTACGGCGGCGACTGCGCTTCACAAAGTCGCAAGTGAAGGGCAAGCTAACAGGCATGACAAGGCGTGCTGACCGCCGCGGTGACGTGACATGGCGATTTTGCGAACGGCTAGTTTTGCCTGGCGTCGCGTTTAACAGGGCAACCGCAAGGTGTGAAATGTTTCATTCTTGTCAAACTGCGAGACATTTCGGGCAGTTTAGCTCAGCACGGTGTTCTGCGCTTCACAAAGTCGCGTATGAAGAAAAGCCAACATGGCGTGCCCGCCGGCCGCGGTTTTGCGAACAACTAGTTTTGCGTGGTGTCGCGTTGCATGTAACGTGACAACGTTAAAGTGAGAAATGTTTTATAATGCAGCAAGCTTCATTGCTTTAGCTGTTCAGTGCTCTTGAGGAATGTTGTTAATTTAGTGGCTGTTATTTCACTCACTGTAGAAATGCATTTTCAGATAGGTTCGGTTAGCCTGCATTTCCTGACCTCTACGTTGCAACAGTAGCTTTTGTATCAATTTTACGAATCACAGCTTTTCTGTTCTGGACCATAACTGCTGCTCACCAAGTCTTCAGTACGCACCCACATGCAATTTTGTGCATGGTGCAGTGGCCTTATATTTCATTGCAACCTTCTGCATCATGTTCATTCCTTTTCCAACAGCACTGAATGGACCCACGGACTGCAGCCGAAGCGCGGCAGATGCGACGAGTGAACGGAGTGGCATTTCCCCCAAGTGTCAGTACTTCTCTCCGCCCTGAACAATACAAGTTACCCTTTCTAAGGTAGCCGGGACTGAGACTGTGTAGTTTATGTATAATGCCTGTTTTGTTACATATCATTTGCCATATTTTGGAAATAAACGTTATGCTATTTTTTGTCGCTACCGAAGTGCTGTTTCTCGCCTTGTGTATTTTTATTTTTCTGTATTTTGCACATCGCCTTATGTGTGCAAAGTTTTGTCAATGCATCCGCCTACATGTGTTGCGTCTCTTGTATGTTTTATATGCAGCATAATAAATGTTCATTTCACAAAGCACTTGGCGTCTTTTCTGCAATACTGTTTTGCAAAGGCTGTGGCGCAGCTGCGTTGATGGCCAATTTAGTGAACTGGGAATCTATTTTTCATGTTGTTATGCATGCTGAGCATAAATAGAAACACTAGCAGACCGTGTAAAACCAAAATAATGCGCCAAAAGGGCAGGGAAGGACGCAGCGCATGCTAGTATTCAAATAACGCGCCTTTCAGCAAGACCGGAAGTAGTTGCCGCCGGCCGCTTGGTGCACTACAGTCAAATGGGCCGCGTGGCCCTGTGGGAGTGTCCGCTCTTTACCAATCTCTTTCTCTATGGTTTCGCGGCATTACCCCCCCCCCCCTTAAAAAAACATCGCCTCGATGTTCCAAAACAAAGCAACTTAAACATAAACCCTGCAAAGTTTAAACACCACAGATTCTTTAACGCGTGTAATATGGCTTCATTCGTACAACATGTACTAATTTCTGGGCATGCGCGTCGCCGTTGTAATGCTGACGTTCCGTCGGGAATGACTTCATAGTCCAGTGGTACGGCGCGGCGAATGATTTTGTACGGCCCAAAGTCTCGACGCAACAACTTTTCACTTAGTCCGCGACGGCGAATTGGTGTTCAAATCCACACTTGGTCTCGTGGGTTGTACTTTTTCGTCGTCGTAAGTTGTATCGTCGGCTGTCGGTGCGCTGTTGGTCTTTAATACGCAGACGTGCGAGTCGTCGGGCTTCCTCTGCAATGCTGCAGGTAGGCAGCGACGTCAAGGTTGTCCTCGTTAGTTACGTGCGTCAGCATTGCGTCGAGCTTCATCGTGGGCTCCCTGCCGTACACATGCTTAAACGGGGTCGCTCTGGTCGTCTCCAGGACTGCCGTGTTATACGCGAAGATCATGTACGGCAAGATGGCGTCCCAGGTCTTGTGTTCAGCGTCGATGTACATGGCGATCATGTCCGCGATTGTATTATGCAGGCGCTCCGTAAGGCCATTGGTCTGGGGATGGTACGCAGTTGTTCGTCGATGGCTTGTATGACTGTATTCCAGGATGGCTTGAGTCAACTCTGCCGTAAACGCCGTTCCCCTGTCCGTGATGAGGACTTCTGGGGCGCCATGTCGCAAGAGAATTTGTTCGACAAAAAATTTGGCGACTTCTGCCGCGGTACCATTGGGTAGTGCTTATTCTTCGGCGTAACGGGTAAGGTAGTCAGTGGCCACGATGATAAACTTGTTACCCATAGACGAAGATGGAGAGGGGCAAAGGAGATCCATCCCAATTTGTTGAAAGGGCATGACTGGGGGCGGAATCGGTTTAGTAGTCCTGCTGGTCTGATCGGCGGCGTCTTGCGTCGTTGGCACTCACGACACGTCTTCACGTAGTGGGCAACTTCGGCAGGCAGTCGCGGCCAGTAGTACTTCTCCTGGATTCGATGCAACGTGCGCGCAAATCCGAGGTGGCCTGCTGTGGGCTCATCGTGCAACGCCTGCAGAATTTCCTGCCGGAGGTTTTTAGGCACTACAAGAAGCTGCGCGGTATTGTTGGCTGCGAAGTTCTTCACTAGGAGGCCATTGCTTAACGTGAACGATGATAAATATCGCAAACAAACAAAGATTACGGAACTGATACGTGGTCCAGATTCAGAGTGATAAGTCTGAATGCCGGCGGCTGTTAAACAACAACAAATACAGTTTTGAAGTTTCGCGGCAATATATTTGTCATTGTCCATGACCAATATGCCGCCTCTTTTATCTGCCGGTTTGATGACCACATCTTTCCGTCTGCTAAGCGCCTTCAATGCGTCACGTTCCTTTTTGGAAAGGTTTTACTTCCCTCGTCTCTAGTCCTTATAAGCTCTGATTACGTCGTTCTGGACGGCACTAATGTACGGTACATGTGAGGACAGTTTTCCTCGGGGTTTTTTCCCCCTTTCCGCCCCTTTTTTTACCCCGCTTCTTTGATACCCTCCACATCCCACTTCTCGTAAAAACCTTCTTCATGCTTGGCGCTCGCACCTTTTAGCGAAAACCTCAAAGTATTTCAGCATTCTACTGTCCCACATATTTTTTTTCTTTTCTTTCTTTGATGTTCATCTCTCGTCGCGAGTTGCTTACCGCTCTAAGCAGGCTCGAACTCTACTCGTAGATGTCACGTTCTTCTAACCAGCAATGTCCACCTGGTTGTCGCGTTTTTTTTTTTTTTTTTCATCCTGTCGGGCCGCGGGTCGGAGCAAGGGTGGGTAGGGTAACAGACGCAGCAGAGAAAAAGAACAAATCTTCAAAAACAAGGCCTTGACCATTGATAGTTGACCACTTCTCCCAAAAACCACCTTCACGCTTGGCGCTACCATCTTTTAGTGAGAACGGAAAAAGATTTCTCACCATCTGCAGCAAACACGTTCCCCCACCTGTGATTTTTTTTCCCGAGGTTGTTCAGCGGCTGCCTGTATTGTGTACAGATGACTCCCGGCAGCCGTTGCCTTGGGTGGATGAGCCTTTGGGACTAGCCTGCTCTCCGCACCTGTGTGTGTATGTGTGTGTTGTGCGTGCCCAGCTGGTTCACCTATATGTGCCCATATTATGTTTGTATCTCCTCTTGCCAACACTATAAGAAGACGAACAAGAATCATGTACCCTCAGTCTTGAGAAAGGCAGTGCTCCTGCCGAAACGTCGACTCCAAATAAACTTGGAAGCAGTATGAAGCATTTTTTCATAGATGTGGACGTCGTGTATAGACCCTATTCACTATCAGGTTTAGCAGGCGGCCGTTGTGGCAACCCTGTATTGAGGATACGCCATAGCATTGGGCTTTTCGAAACTCCTCCTCCTCCCTGCTCCCTCCCTGCGACCTCCCTGCTGCGCGCCGTTCATTTGTCGGACACATGAGACGCCGTTTGGAACGCTGTCCAACCAGAGCTCGGATTTCACCACCGCTGTACCCTGATTCGCCGTGGGCCCTCTCTCTCTTTCTTTCTCTCTCTTTGATCTTAGGTTGTTCGTGCCATGCTTGCCAGTAAAGCAGAAATGACGTCACGTATATAAGCTCTATAGGCAAGTGGCTATTTATGTCTGTAGAAAGGTTGCATCGAGTATTGAGTAGGCGAGTTACACTTTTCACCAATCAAAACATGCAATGCTGAAACGTTATCCGGATTTTCACTCATACTTCGCATTTTGCTTTGGTTCCTAGCGGTTTTAACTGTGAGCTCCTACATAAACAATCTTCCTAATAATAAGTGCTTGCTAGCTATTGTATGTTTTACCCTATCATACATCTGTATTTTCATATGCGTGTACATAAATACTTTGGTTAAAAGCCCATTGCATGCTAGACTGTCTATATTCCTTTCTAGTGCAACAGTTCCTATGAAACGGACTCTACAAAGCATTGGCAAGTCTTAAACACCCTCTTAATTTTAGGAAACTGCTTAGACAGCTTTCCAGCAATCTCGAATCAGTGTGCAATCTGGCCACTCATTTTGGACTGTTGAAATACACATACAGTGCAAGCGTATCTACAAGAAATCATCTCGAGCTGCCTCATTTTGCTTTGCCTTGCATTATGCTTCCACTTGACAATATATAGCATAATCTATCACTCTAACTCTCTCCGGAAGGACCAGTTGTATTTTTTATTGTCGTATTTTTAGTTAGCCAGAGTGCTGTCATCGTGCTATAGTCAATGTTTGAAAATTGGTGTGTCATATTTTCGCCCCTGTATTTACAGGATTGTTTTTCGTTGCCTGTCTAGAACTATGAAAATTTAGAACCTTGTTTCAGACTCTATTGCTGTAATTTCTGACTACTAACTCGCACAGGTTTATGCAATTTTATCGGTCTCCCTGCCCCTTTCAATTACGTCACCGGGTGTTGATGTAGTTGATATAAATACAGAAAAACGCTTAGCATAAGCACTCACATTTGGTTTCTGTTTCAGCGCCTGTATTTTGATGGAGTAAGGAGGAAGAATGGAAAAAAGTGTGTGACTCAGGTGTTTTAACATGCTGTTGAAACGAGTTATACGGATCTTTGTTGGCAGTGTAATGTCTCTGCTCTTCGCTAGGCAGTCAAGGCTAGCCATGGCTTTCTTTCCCAGAAGCAGGCGTTTCCTAATTTCATGGCTGCAGTCTCCTTCCGGGGTAATCTTGGAGCTCAAGAAGAGAAAATCTGTCACAGATTCCACTTCTTGCCCCTTGATGCTCTAGGACTTGATAGGGCAAGACGCCATGATCTTTGTCTTTTTATTGTTCGGTTTAAGCCCAAACTTCTCACTCTCTTCTTTTACGCGCATCAGAAGTCTCTTGAGTTCCACTTCACTTTCTGCCATTAAAGTGGTATCGTCCGCATATCTGAGGTTGTTGATACGTTTTCCAGCATCTTCACTCCAGCTGAAGACTCGTACAGACCGGCCTTCCTCGTGATGCACTCAGCATATAGGTTAAATTGGCAGGGCGACAGTATGCAGCCTTGTCTCACTCCTTTCTTAATCGGAAACCAATCAGTAAGACCATGCCCAGTTCTGACTGTGGCCTCTTGCCCTTCATACAGGTTCCTGAGGAGACAGATGAGGTGAATTGGAACTCCCATCTCTTGGAGAACTTGCCACAATTTGCTGTGATCTACGCAGTCAAACGCTTTCGCATAATCAATAAAGCAGAAGTAGGTGGGTTTCTGGAAATCTCTTGCTTTTTCCACTTTTCTGCGAAGGTTCCTAGTTCCTCTGCCCTTGTGACACCCAGCTTGCACGTCCGGGAGCTCCCGATCCACATACTGCTGCAGCCTACCTTGCAGGATTTTCAACATCACCTTGCTAGCATGCGAAATAAGCGCGATCGTGCGGTAGTTGGAACAATCTTTGGCACTTCCTATTTTTGGGATGGGAATGTAAACTGACCTCCTCCAATCTTGTGGCCACTGCAGGGTTGTCCAAATTTGCTGCCATCATGAATACTTTAACAGCGTCGTCATGGTTAAGGTTTCGAAGCAACTCAGCTGGAATGCCATCAATGCCGCTAGCTTTGTTCTTAGCAAGGCTGGCTAAGGCCCATTCTACTTCACTATTCAGGATGCCCGGCTCGACTGTGCGGACTGTTGCTTACGCTGTGATGCCGACGTTGAGCCATTTATCGGAGTCCGGTAGTGTATATAGATGGTATACCGTCAACCTGACGAGACTGAGGCCTAGTTGAACTTGGGTCCAGTCTTTCACGGCTTGGACTGACTGAGATTGCTTTTGCCGCTTGTATTCACAGATTTCCCGCTTCGCGCCTAAGTTCAGCTCCATTCGTTTGCGCTTAACTCCAACTATGCCAAAAGTCAGACTAAAGTCGAGAGTTACAGGCTCCTGCTTCTTTGCACTCATTTTCCCTAGTTAAACTTCTTGATTTTCCATTCTTCTGATTCTCTTTCTTGCTTTGTACTGTTTTTGTATGGAAGCGAGGGAGTCTAGTTGGCAGGCTACTATACAGAGGGCTATCAAACAGCCCTTTCCTGTGCCGTTTGTATGTGTTCCTATGAAACAAACACTGTAAGCTGAAGTACAGTTTAAAATGACGGCTAGCCGACTACGAAGAGCTCAATCCTTGTCAAGGCCGCATCGTTGACTCAAGGCGAAGCCGACATGCGGATCGCTGTGGTGCAAAATGTGGTAGTTCGGCAGCGCAACAGTGACGAAAACCAGGAGCATGAGAAGGACAGGCGTCCAGGACGGGACGCCCGGTCCTGTTTGCGTGGTCGTCGCGTTTCTTTTGTCGCTCTACTTCCTTAGTGTGTCTTTACCCTGACCGAAACGGCTTCATAGAACATGCTTTGTGTTCTGGGCTAGAAAAACTTCAGTTCCCACCCCCAATTTCGGCGCTTGTCTATCTTCTTATTGTTTCTTTCTTACGTTTTTACCGGCTTCTCTTCTGTTCACGTTCAGCAGAATTTATTGCAACCACATGTTGCTGTTTTCCCGACTGCGGCCACTGGTTGCGGCGCTGCCGCTGCACCCATAAATCTCCCGGTTGCCTCATTTTGGGGTCTTTCTCAGTCAGCTGACCTTCGGTTTGCTGTGTACAATCCCTGTCAACCACACAACCTTTCTCCTCCTCTTCCCTTCCTTTCCGCTCTTGCCCCCCCCCCCCCGTCCCCCTTCCCTCCTAAAACGACGACACGCCCGATTTGGTTCTTTCCAACTCCACAGGACTCGTTCAGGCATCCTACCGTATCGGCTGTCGCATTGGTTCCCGACATGCGCACCCTTCATAAACTTGCGTTCAGACTCCCCTGCTTTTTTCAAACAATGTCCATATTAACGAGACAAAAATACATGGGCCGAATAGGCTGTGTGCATTCATCCCATCTACATTGTTCAGAGAGCGAGTTTCTATATTAACGTGACATAAAAACTTTGAAAAATCTTCGGCCCCAGAAAAATTGTCCATTATTCGGGTCCTCCATATAAACGGATGTCATATTAACGGGGCACAAGTTTTCCATAACAGCCACTTATGAAATGACTTGTGAAGACTAAATCCCCAACAAAACAAAAAAAAGAGGAAAAGACAGGAAAACACCAATTAATCATAAAACTAAGCCAACGCCGAATAAACCTTCAGAAAATTTCTAAGAGGAATGCTGTTTATGTTATGAGGTCCAAACCTGCCACTCCGGGGGGTTAGTTTATAATTCTGTGATCCCGTGGCGTACTGCAAGAATTGGCGAAATTGCTTCTTTGAACACCACGCTTACATTAAAAAATTACAACTGTCGGAACTGCTAGGAAAAAGGGTTTCATTTCATTTCATTTCATTTTATTACCCTCAAGCGCATACGCATTACAGAGGGGAGTGGTACATCATATATGATAGAAAGCATAGAACACTAAATGAACAAAACATAACAAAGGCTAAACGAACAAGGGAATACAGAACAACGAAAACAATCTTACAATAAAGAAAGTTATACAAGCGGAATAAATTGAAAACAATCATAAGCGGTGAGAGAACAGCATTATACAGCGAAAAGAACAGCAGCACTGGGAGCAAACAATCATGAAAAACTAAAAACGGAAATAAGATAATAGTCAGGGGGGAAAAAAGTGTCACGGATCAGCTTCAAGATATTGCATCAGTGATGAGTGAAATGAATCGTGATCTTGGATTAATGCGATATCGGGCGGAAGGCGATTCCACTCTACTGACGTACGAGGTAGAAAGGAATGAAAAAGGGCATTAGTATTGCAAGTTATGACATTTACTTTGTAAGCATGATCAACGCGGGAGGAGCGATACGATGGCTGCGAAATGAAAGTATGCCTCAATTCGTTATGATGATAAATTTTGTGAAAAAGGCTAAGACGTGAAATTTTCCTTCTAAGCTCGAGAGATGGCAAAGATAACGTTAGTTTCATTGAAGTTATGCTGCTAGTGCGACTGTAATTGGAAAGAATGAAACGCGCTGAATTATTTTGAACCATCTCAAGTGAGGATTTCAAGTTCGTGAAACCGGGATCCCAGATTGCAGAAGCATATTCAATCTTTGAACGTACCAATGCTTTGTACATAGTCATTTTAGTCGAAACAGGTGCCTTCGAAAAGTTACGGCGCAAATACCCAAGCATGCGGTTACTGTTGTTAATAATGTAATCAATATGTTGCTTCCAGCCGAGGTCATTAGTAATATGCACACCCAAATATTTGTACGAAGTTACAGTATCTAAAGGAGTGTTATTCAATACATAGCAAGCAGGGGGGAAATTACTGCGCGACACTCGCATAGCTTTACATTTTTTAACATTTAGGTCCATACACCATGTGCTGCACCATTTAGTTATATTATTGAGGTCAGATTGTATAGCAGAAACATCGGCGGGTTCAGCAATCTCGCGATAAATAACACAGTCATCGGCAAATAAGTGAATAGGGGAAGTCACACAGTTAGGAAGGTCATTAATATAAACTAAAAAAAGAAGAGGGCCCAAAACGGACCCTTGTGGTACACCTGACGTAAGAGGTGTTGACGGTGAATTATTATTGTTACCAAAGACATGCTGTGATCGACCGATGAGGAAAACTTCGACCCAGGTAAGAAGATGTCTGTCAATATTAAGACACTTGAGTTTAAGTAGTAAAAGATGATGGTTTATTTTGTCAAAGGCGTTAGAAAAATCCAAGAAGATACAATCAGCCAAGGAACGGTTGTCAATAAGGGTTAGCATGGAGTTTGTGAAACAAAGTAGCTGTGTCTCGCATGAGTGATTTCCTGAAGCCATGTTGCGCTGGATTGAAAAAAAGGTTCGAGTCAAGAAAACTAGCTAGGTGTGAGCAAATGACATGTTCAAGAATTTTACATGGTATGGTAGTAAGAGATATGGGGAAATAATTAAGGGGAGATTGCTTGTTACCGGATTTATGAAGTGGAATCACCTTCGCCTGCTTCCAATGTACAGGAATAGCGCCAGTATCTAAAGATTGTTGAAATATTTTTGACAAAAGGACAGAGGAGTACATGTTTGTTTCTTTAAGGAATCTTGCATTTATATTGTCAACACCTGAGGAACATGAAGGTTTTAGTGTTTCAATTAGCTTTGCAATCCCGTCGGCATCTATTGATATTGGATGCATAATCGTATAGCCCGAAAACGAATGTGTAGGCAATTGAAGATTAGTTGCAGATGAAAAGTTCAGTGTGAACATATTGTTTAAAATCGATGCGCACTCCTTGCTAGGCACAGGTAAGTCGTTCTGGTCAAGTAAAGAAATCTCTGAGTTGCTCTGGGAGTTAGTTACGATGTTCCAAAATTTGCTAGGGTTATTAGTGAGCAAGGATGGTAGAGTGTATTTCAAAAAAGTAGATTTTGCAGAAGCGACAGCTTGAGAGTAGGTGTGAGATGCATTAGTGTATGCTTGCCAGCGTGACGCAGTCTGCTGCAGTTTTGCTGCCCGAAATAAGCGTTTTTTTCTGTTCGAAAGTCGATTTAAGTACGGATTATACCATGGCGAATGTCTATGTACTGTTAGTATTTTCTTGGGAATGTAAGCCTCAGTTAGATATGAAATTTTATTGACGAACAGGTCCCAGTTCTCTTGGACAGAACGATGTTCAAAACCACTAAGATAGTTGTCAAGGAAGAGCGAAAGTTCTCTATTTATCTCTTCAAAGTTTGCCTTTTTGTAATCAAATATAATCTTGCGTTTTTTCGTAGCTGAAGACGCGGTAAAGTTTAGGTCGAAATGAAGTAAAGAATGATCACTGAGTCCCGGCATGAAAATTATTGGGCCTATCATATCAAGGTTAGTGGTGAGGATCAGGTCTAGAATGTTAGCAGAACTGCCGATAACACGCGTTGGGCCATCAACAACCTGATCAAAATTGAAAAGGGAGCACATATCGAGAAAAGCTTGACAATTCGAAGAATATGGTGTGCAGGTAGGCGGTGTCGATGTCCAGTTTATTGATGGATAATTGAAATCGCCTAGAAGAAATACCGGGGATGCTGGATAACGAAGGACGACGGTGTTAACCGCGTCATGCAATTCATTCACGAATGTGATGTCTGCATTAGGTGGACGATAACAGACGCCAATGATGTGTACTCTGTTGTTTAAAATGACGCCGCACCAGACAGATTCTATGTTGCATGAAACATTAATTCTGAACGATGATAGGTTTTTAGAAACTGCGAGCAGGGTTCCACCCCCTTGTCTTCCATCTCTGTCACAACGATAGACATTGAAAGGCTTGGTGTGAGTAAAAATTTCGCTGTCGCTTACACGAGCACTTAACCAAGTTTCAGTGAGCGCCACCAGGTCGGCATCGCACGAATTGATAGCTGCGATGATATCATCTCTTTTGCCTAAAATCCTCCGGATATTACTATAAAGGACTGATATAGGGCGCCGATGACCACTACCCCTGGCTAAGTGTTATGAAACATTACGCGTGGGACTTGAATTCGAAATGTCTCCCATCTCGCATGCGCGAGCAGCATTGGATGTAGAGGGTCGAGCGCGTGCAGATGAATCATCGGATGGGCTGCTACGAGAAGGAGAATGATAACGCAGCCGGGGCAGCTCAATGAAACTGTCTGTTCTAGGGTCATAAACATATTGCCTTTTATTTACAGTTAGTTTGTCGTAGCGAAGCCTAAAGGATGGTGAACCAGGCAAAGATTTTACGAAAGCAGTTAACCTTTTGCGAGCGAGCCTAGTTGCTGCGCAGTAGTCTTCAGAAACTGAAATGTCATTTAATTGTTTTCAGCTCATCACGATGTGACATCACTTCTTCTTTCGCTTTAAAGTGCGAAAATTTTATTATCACTGGTCGGCATTTTTCTTGAACAAAAGGGCCACCAAGGCGGTGGGCTCGTTCTATTTTGTCTGGTTTAAATTCTGACCCAAAACTGGATGAAAAGCAAACTAATAACGTTTTTTTCTGTGTCATTCCACGTTTCATTGCTATCGGGTACGCCATAAAATATTAAATTATTTCTGCGAGATCTGTCTTCCAGATGATTGATGCGGGAAAGAAGCTCATTATTCTGTTGCGCCAAGTCATTAATGGTGTCGTTTGTTAACAGATGTTCTCCTTCGAGACTACTAACCATGCTGACTTCTGTTTCAACAGAAGCGAGTCGAGTATCAATATTAGACAGCCGCTTTGCTAAACATTCCTGATTGGCTTTTACGTCATTCACAGCCTGCGTGAACATGGCTTGGGCCTCCGCTGACGCCTCACAGGCGGTTTTAATAAAGGACAACGCAGCCATGACTTCATTATGACGATGGGCGCACGACGTGTCGTCTTCATCAGCTACTTGGGTCTGCCGCTCTGTAGTTTGCTTGCGATTAGGCCCGGGGTTTAGCTCAACGTCACCCGAACATAGCAACAACATAAGCAACACCTCCTTGCAGTCACAACACACGTCATAGAGCACTTGTGGGCACGGAAGCAGCAGTAAAAACGATTTGATGTTTTCCTAGCATGTAGAGAACACGATTGACCAACCTGGATAACGTGAAGACGACGATCGTTAGCCATGTGCTCTATCATGCTGCTTCCATGCCCACTGACGTGTCGCGGCTGGCTGTTGGCTTTTAAGGCAGGCGTGGATGATGTTCCTGTTGATGCGGCTGAACCGATGAACAAGGATTCCGATCCAACGAAGGCAGCGCCTGGGTTCGAAGAAAGGTCGCACACCTGAACACGGCATGGCTGCAGGCAGGTAGCGACGTACGGGTCCGGTGCACTTCTGGCCAGGCATGGTAGAAGCCAAGCCGAAACCTGGATAACGTGAAGACGACGATCGTTAGCCATGTGCTCTATCGTGCTGCTTCCATGCCAAACGTGAACCGCTTTGCTTCCGCGAACATCGGCTCGTCCGTCAAATTTCGCCGGAGCAAAATGTCCAACTCGCAACCACCTAAAAAAAAGAACACGTACACACGATATAAATACGTGTACGTCCGAACCGAATACTGGATGCCATTTCGCCAACAATTCTGAGACGAGCTTCTTTCTGGTATTCACTTGTTTTCCTTCGACGACTGAACTAATCAGTTGAACAGTGGTGTCTCCGAAGCAGCTTCCCCGCATGCACCGTAGGTGAATCTAGAGAAACCGTTTCCCCGTTAGTGTCGTATAGTTACAGCACATAAACGTAAAATAAAGACAAGAACAACAGAAAGGAGACGAGCAAGCAGCCCGGAGGGACCGCGCCCCCCGCTGTGCACGCGCTCCTCCCTTCACCCTCCGCCTGTAGGCATCTGGTTTTGCTCATGCGGTGAATGCCGAACTGTCACCAATACACACCAAAAGGTAGTGGCGTATGTGTGCCAGCTCCGCATTCAGAGAGTAGATCGCGCTTTCCAATACTTGCAAAAGAAAAAGAAAAAACTAAATGACCGCACGGGTAAGTGGAAAGGAGGGTTGTGCTATGCGCCTCTGAAAAGATGCCAAAGAAAGAGCCTAATGTGAGGGAAGAAGCCTGTTCTCTTTTCGGCAGCGTACGAACTTAATTGACATACAAGAAAATATATATATATAAATAAATACCATGTTGCCGAAAGTAATAACCAATATCGCACAATAAAAACAAAAGAGAACTGCTCTTCCCAGAGCGTATGAAAAGTTTGAGACATCGACTTAATACTGCATTCCTCAGTGCTAGCATGTAATTGGCTTCATATCACGTACATCTAAATTGGTTTTTAAAGAAAAAAACAAATATCTGAAAGAATTATTCCGACATCTGGCCACAACAATTTTCATCCTATTGATTAGTGCGTCTAGAGCAGACTGGAGCACAAAAAAGGCATGTTCACTTCGCCACACCAATTCGTCCGTCTAGACACCAAAATGTCGAGCCGGAAACCATCTCAATACTTTTTAGCTCATAAAAACATGTAGGAGAACGCTTTTCAAATTTCGTTTTCTGCTCCTGAATAAGTTAAGAATCCCTTAGTCTCCTCCTTCCTCCTGCATTGCTTGATTTCACTAGAATTTGAGAGAGAAATAAAGGGCCCTAGCGGAGCGAAATCATTTTTTTTTTCATTGCGCTGTACTGCATACAGGCCCCATATATTTTTTGTCCCTTCTATCTCAGCATATGGTTAACATGCGCAGGCTTTTTCCTGTTTACCAGTTGCGTCTTATAAGCTGTGCCGTCCATTTCATCCTGTTGCATGTTTTACCGCTACACTAGCACCATCACCTTTAAATCTGTTAGAAGAAACAAGCAGCACAAGACCAAAGAGAGGTTGTTCTGGAGAATACAAGAATATAAATTTACAGGACAGGAATATAAAACGATAACGTACAATTCGAAAGGGAGGACTTCGATAAAATGCACAGATGGTATTGTGCCGGTTTTTCTGGTTTGTTCATGTTTTTTTTTTTATCTGTCAGTATCACGTCCTCTAACAATTTCGCTGCACCATTTCCTGTTAAGTTTCCGTGCAATGTACAGCGGGGTCCTTTATCGAATTCAAGGCAGCAGCCGTGACGTTATCGCCTGGAAACGGGAATGCACAAGACACAGTTCTGTTCCGCGCCGTTTGCGCAAAGATAATTTGCTTCACTTTTTAGTTTGCTGGTTTCCTTGCGGCATCGGACAAAAGCACCGCCGGTCAACGTGAGTTATGTGCTTTCCGCGCTCCTGGGTGTTTGAGCCTGCGGCAAGCATCGGCACAAACAAGTCAGAGGAAACGGGGGTGGCAGGCGGGGGGCATGAGGAGTTCGTGAAGTAACAAAAAAATCTCCTTCCTAGTAGACCAGAGGGAAGCGTACTCGGGCTTCGGACATTACGGTGGAATGCCGAAAGCTGGGCAGGGGCTGCGGCATTCGGTCGTCCGATTGGGGGGTAACCAAACACCGAGAGTCGGCGGGCACACCGCGGCAGTATGCTCGAGCTCCGCGTCAAAAGGGGCGCTCTTCGAAGACAGCCGCGGCAACAGCGAAAAGCCTGGACCTCACTATTTCGACGTCACACAATGACGACCTCACTCAACCTCAAACTCACGCGTGAGTTTGAGGTTCAATTTGGTGACCTCACACAAAAAATTTCTAGCTGTCACCGACCTCACCTCGACCTCACCTCAACCTCACCTCACTCCGTGAGGTTGAGGTCATTTTGAGGTTCAGGTCAATCTCATGAGGCCGAAACCTCAAGAGGTTGTCCACCTCTGCTTAGGAGACACCCTCAAAGATCCGGAAGACGGCGATGCGCATGTGACGCCTTTGTTGCCACTGCGCAGAAACTTTGTTCTCCAGTAGAATGCGGCAGCGTAGTAGGTACATTAAGCTCAGGACTAAGTTTTTTTTTTCATAGTTTCTAGCGACCCCATTATTCTACGACGCGCATCACCAAATGTGGCGGTAGAGACAGAAAAGAAGGGTGTACGACTGAAAACCGGCCGAGAAACTCGGGTAATCAACTTCAAAACAACTCCCTTCTCTTTCCTTCGCAGCATTCTCCGTCCTCGAGCAAAGAGGTTGCAGTCGGAGTGGTTGCCCGCGCCGACCATTAACGCGCGTTATAGGTGTTCACTCAACGACGGAATGGACAGGAGCGAGGACGGTTGTTGGTCACTTTGCTTACTGGCGCCAACCGATTTCCTTTCGGCTTCTGCGGTGGCTTATTCGCCCTCTCGGACTGCATGATTTCGATGGCCTTTTCTAGATTTAAGTGTATGCTGCACGTGCCCCCCCCCCCCCCCATTTCTCTCCTCAAATATGTGTGCACAACACTAACCTTGGTTTAAGATACGTTGTTCCTATGCTATGCTCAGAAGGTTAAATAAAGATCAGGCTTCCGAGATAGCACAGCTTTTGCCACTTTGGTCGTGAAGGAGAGCTTTGGCTTTAAAAGAAAACAGTCCACGGCTCTCCTCCTCCTAAGCGGCAATATGTACTTAGCAAAACCCGGCACGTGAATTATGAAACAAAAATAAAAACGAAAAAAGCAGATGACTCAAATGCCTCGAACAGTGGCCAAATAATCCCGATCTTGGTAAATAGAAGCAGATATACGGAAAGTGGCGCACTCTGTATTTTTACGTCAGTTATATCGACCTATCATTGCGGATTTAGGGTTTGTTGGTATTTTTCAGGAAGTCCAATTTCCCAAGTGGAAGCGAGATTTTACAAGTACCAATAATAACAATCACTTCAGTGCGAGCTCATTCCAAGGAGACCGTAAAAACACAGGGAGCATTATTGTTGTAGCATTTTTATGACTTCGAATAAGTTCTAAGCAGGTGCTTTACATTTTCATGCTTAAAACAAAGAAGCAGAACTCTCCTGCTATTTTCACCTGACTTCAGTTCCTTTATTACCTTAATTAATACATAGAGGCATTACATAAGGCGTAGGTTCTTATACAAACACTAGTGATCATGGTAATTAGTTACTGGGAACAATGGTCAGATAAAAGTTGCGAAAACGAAGATGGTCATTTTCGTGGATTTCTTGTAGCAATTTCGTGGAGGAGGCCGTTCCAGTCTATGGTGGTTCGAATGAAAAACGAAGCAGTAAAGGCGGTCGTCCGGCGTGTGGGTTCGCAATGTGAAGTGGATGACTGGTTCGTTAAGATATGCGTGCTGCTGCAGTGATTAATGGGGCTTGATTAAGTGATGAAAAAAAAAAAAAACGTGACACAATAAAATGCTGGAAATGCGATGCCGACATAAAAGTGTCGATACACCGGATTCTGTTTTTAGGGATCAAAACCTGATTTTCTATGAGTATGATGCATGAATCAATGTAACAGCGCAATCTTTAACCAATTCTTTTTGACGAGATATGCTTGATTGGCCTCCAGATGTGTCGCATGCATTTTAAATTTTTGGCCTAACAAATGAATTATAAGCCAGTAGTTTTGAACACGGCGGTGCATTCCACAAATTCTCTGAGTTTTTGTCAGATGTTGATATAATGTTACTGACGTATGTCCTGACGTTACTGACGTATGATATAATGTTACTGACGTATGGCAGTGGCACGCCTGCTCCTTGCCACTGCCAGCAAGTCGACCAGCGGCTCGTCGTCCCTCAAAGCGTCCCTCCCGCTCCACTGGCGCTGTCGAAGACACAACCGGGGCCATAATTCTCACCAAACTCGGCGGGCCTGCACCACGTGTCGGCAGAAGAGGTTCCTGGAAGTCCAAAGGGAACAGCGATGGGCTGAACCGCGTCCATGCCACGGATAGAAGGTTTCAGGCCTGGGCATGTGTACGCGCTGGCGGCCTAACCAGACGCGGACGCCCGCCTGCCCTGAATTTCTAGCCTACGAGGCGGCTGCGGGCCAGCACCGGAGACGCAAGGAGGATTCCTCTGTTACCGACACCGCCGAACGAGCGCCGCCACTGCCAGGTTCTAAGAGCCCACGCAAGCGGGGGCCCCCCTAAAGAAAAAGGAAAGAAAGGAAGGCCTGTAGAGAGGAACACGGCCAACCGTCATGAAAGGAGTAGCTTAAAAGACGCCGAACGAAACGTTTGTCAGTTGGAATTTCTGTAATGTTTCTTCCATGTAGCCATTAAATCAGTTTGTGAAGTTTCACCGGAGTTTTATTCTGTGAGCAAATTATGCCAACGCAGACACGACGACAACAACGATTACGACAACATGTGCGTCCCAAGACAAATCATGAATAGGGTTACACGTAAGCATTTACAAGAATGTACCTGTTGAAGCGGGGGGTTAACACTTGCGTAAGGAAAGAAATAGGGAGCGCGATGGTGCGAGAAGGACAGGCAAGTGAATTTGCTGGTGATTACGGTCATTAGTGTAATATTGCACCATTCTGAATCGTTCTTAAACAAGTTCTAGAGAGCAGATTGGTGCGATGCGTTATAGATAGTGCGGTGACACAGTCGTCCGCAAATATGCGTATATTAGAGGAGACACATTAAAGTGAATCATTAAAATATATGAAAATAACAGGAAGCCAAGAGCAGATACTTGCAGCATACCGGAAGTTACTGGGAGGGGGCTAGACAAACTATTGTTGACCGAAACCATTTGCGTAAGAATATACAAAAATTCCCGTATCCACATCAGAACATTAGGATCCAGGTTTAGTAGTTGAACTTTTAGTTGTAAGCGGTAGTTAGGCACTTTATCAAATGCTTTCTCTAAATCCAAAATAGATTGCACCGATTCGCACATCGATGACCAGGTTAAGACGCAAGTCATGAAGAAAATAGTTAATTGGGTTTCACAGGAGAAAGCTATGCGAAACCTATGCTGTGACGGGTGAAAATAGTTGTTACTATCTAAGAAAAAATAATTTGACAGTAGACGACGTGTATTATGATTCTGCATGACACGCTTGTTAGCGAGATAGTTCGATAATTTAATGAAGAGCTTCTGTTGTCTTTCTTGTAGATTTGAATGACCTATGCCACTTACCAATCATCCGGAAAGGTAGTGAAGAAAGTGACTGAGAACAGTAATGACAGGCAATAAGCAGCCGGGTGTCTTGTGTTTCTTGGAATTTTTTAGTTCATACCTTCATGCCACACGATGATGATAGTGAAGTCTTCAGAGTTATGGATGAAATTCCGTCTTCATAAACTGCGATGCTTAGTATGACACCTTTCATATTGCAAAAAGAAAAAAGAAAAAGAAAGGGCCTTTTGATTTCATTCGAGAATACTGAGGAAAATGCGGAATTAAATGTGCCAGCACATTCAACGGGTGTGTCATTGGTGAGGGTAAGTGCGTATTTTGGGTTAGAGTGTATTACTTGCCAAAACAATTTTGGGTTAGTACGCAACAAAATTGGAAGTGTAGTATTATAAAAAGGACGTTTTATGCTGCGAATGACAGTCAAATATTCATCTTGAGCTACCTAACATATAGTTTTGCTATCAAATTGTGTTGCCGCTATCTTCCCAATAGAGGCGCTTATTTTTCGAATTTTTTTTAAAGAATCAGTAAAGCATGGTTTTTGGTTACTTGTACGAATGTTGACGGTTGGTATATGTTTATCAGGTGAATCATTTATTTATTTTTAAAGATTGCCCAGTTATCATGTGTCGATTGAATGTCATATGTAGCTTGTTATGCAGGAAAGTAGGTCTTAAGTTCTTGATTTATCGCCCCTTAATGACTATTTTCTTAAAGTGTTACAGTCTTCTTCAAGGTCATATTTGGTATTACAAGAAAAAAGAAGGCGGCTGGAATGACATTTTGGTCTATAATTCTCTGAAGGTAAGTAATGAATGAGACGGCATCGGGTTTACTAGCCAAAATAAAGTCAAGAATGATTTTAGATTGCGATAAGGTGCGCGTTGGTTCTGAAAGCAATTGTGATAAATTACCGTTGAAATGTACTTCAATAAAGTTGCCTTTTGCGGAACCTACTATTGATGCAGGTGGAAGATTACGCCATTCTATGTTTGGGAAGTTAAAATCCCCGAAAAGGAGGATAGAGGCACTTGGGGTAGCTTGCTGTGGGTTCGATTAGGTTGTTATTTTGCTCATTAGAAAAGTCATGGGTGGAATGGGGACACCTGTAGGAGACTCCTAGTAACAGTGCTATTGGTTATGAATGACACGGTAACTTAATTATTCCGGTCTTAGATTAGACGTTGTGGGGCTCCGCAGCCTCTTTAGGTGTTTTAAACCGCGCGCGCGTTTTCCTATTTCTGTTGTGTTTGCGCGAGCAGCGCGTGTGCGCATGAGTGAGCAGATAATCTTGGGAGAGGGCCACTAACACTTCACGTGAATCCCTCGTGCTCCCAAAAGGAACTTCTCTCCTATGCATGGTGGATGTTCAACCTTTGTCATTGATGGTGCTCACCGCCCCTCTGCCTCAGCGTCGTGTTTCGCCAGACGTCTCTCTTTCTGTTCTCACAAAGACTATTAATCCCAACCTCACGCCAAACCAACGCCAAGAACTTCTGACATTACTTCGACACCACCAAGCCATTTTTGATGCCACTTCCCCACTACTGGGACGGACAAGTGTGGCGCACCATCGCATCATTACTGAAGGTAACTCTATCGTTCGCCGACGGCCTTATCGAGTTTCCCTCTCTGAACGAAAAGTAAATGAAGAAAATGTAAATGACATGCTCCATCGTAATATTATTCGTCCCTCGACGAGCCCATGGTCCTCCCCAGTAGTGTTAGTTAAAAAAAAAGGACGGCTCGGTACTCTTTTGTGTTGATTACCGCGCACTCAACAAAATTACCCGCAAAGATGTATATCCAATGCCAAGAATTGATGACGCCCTTTACTCTGTCCAAGGCGCCGAACATTTCTCGACTTTGGACCTCCGCTCAGGTTATTGGCAAATACCTATGCACCAGGACGATAAAGAAAAACCCGCTTTCGCAACTCCCGATGGCCTTTACGAATTTAATGTTAGACTTTTCGGACTTTGTAACGCACCAGCGACATTTGAAAGAATGATTGATACTGTGCTTCGTGGCCTAAAATGGAGAAGCTGTTTATGTTACTTGGATGACATTGTCATCTTTTCGTCAACATTTAACGACCATCTCACGCGCCTGATTGAGGTCCTCGCGTGTCTCGCTTCAGCGGGCCTTCAGCTCAACACCAAGAGGTGCCACTTTGCACAGAAGGAAATTAAAATATTGGGACATCTAGTCAGCCATTACGGCATTCGTCCAGACCCTGAAAAAATCATCGCGGTCTTGAACTTTGCTCGTCCACAACGGACTACAGAATTGCGCAGTTTTCTCGGCCTGGCGTCTTATTCCCGGCGTTTTATAATGCATTTGTAATAGGGCGTTTATTGACGCTCAGATGGAGAGCTGTGAGGACAGGACCTTGCAACGGCGAGCCCAGCGTACTTCTTTGTCTTCGTCGCACAGCGCACAGGTGCATGTCGATGGCTGAAGTGCTGACTATCACAGTACATTTTCCCCCCGGGTAAAAAAAAGGAGCCATCCTGGCGACTTATGGCGCGGAAAGCACAGCGGGGTCATAGAATGGCTTCAATCGGTTCACGTGAACTGTTTCACGACCACGGCGACGCAAGTCCGCAGAGGGCGTGATGGGCTCAACTACGTAGTTGACTGCAGATGTTTGCTGGAGGACCCTATATGGCCCGTGGTAGCGCGCAAGAAGCTTATTTGAAAGGCCAGGGGTTGTGGAGGGCACCCAGAGCCACACCAGTGTGTCCGGGAGATATGACGAAGCTTCGCCGGTATCACGGAGGTATTTTTGTTGCCACTGATTTTCTGTTGTGAGAGAGCGGACGAGCTGACGGCATTCTTCTGCGTACGTGACGGCATCGGATAGCGGGGAAGATTCGGAAACGTCAGGGCGGTAGGGAAAAAGTGTGTCCATAGTACAGGGTGGCTCGCGCCCGTAAAGGAGAAAGAATGGAGAGAATCCAGTAGTGGCCTGTGTCGCGGTGTTATATGCGTAAGTAACAAACGGTAGAAATTGGTCCCAATTGGAATGGTCGGTGTTCACGTACATAGCCAGCATGTCACCGAGAGTGCGGTTAAAACGTTCGGTCAGTCCATTCGTCTGAGGGTGGTACGAGGTAGCGGTGCGGTGTATGATGCGGCATTCTTTCAGGAGAGCCTCAAGAGCGTCTGATAAGAAAACGCGTCCGCGGTCACTGAGCAGTTCGCGAGGGGCACCATGGCGAAGAACCAGGTTTTTCAGAATAAAGGCAGCCACGTCGCGTGCGGAAGCAGAGGGCAATGATGATGTCTCAGTGTAGCGGGTTAGATGATCCACTGCCACGATAATCCAGCGGTTGCCAGCTGAAGTTGTAGGAAGGGGACCGTATAGATCTATGCCGACACGATCAAACGGACGGGCAGGACAGGGCAACGGCTGCAACGAAGCAGGGGACTTGAGAGGAGTTTTTCGGCGTTGGCAAGACTGGCAGGAGCGGACAAAATGGCGGACAAAGCGGTACATTCCACGCCAGAAGAAGCGTAGACGCAAGCGCGTGTAGGTTTTCAACACTCCGCCGTGGGCGCACTGGGGATCAGTATGGAAAGCAGCACAAATTTCGGCGCGGAGATGACGGGGGATAACTAAAAGCCACTTCCTTCCGTCGTGAAGATAATTGCGGCGATAGAGCAGCCCGTCACAAATTGAAAAATGGTGAGCTTGGCGGGCAAGCGCCCGAGACAGACGACCTGGAGAGTGACTTGAAAGAAAGTACAGAAGTGGAGATATCCACGGGTCGCGCCGCTGTTCCGTGGCCATGTCAATAGTGGCAAGCGAAGACAAATCGTAGGCGCAGATCTCATCAGGCAACAAAGAGGGAGGCAGCGGTGAGCGCGAAAGAGCGTCCGCGTCAGTATGCTTGAGGCCTGAGCGATATATGACACGAATGTCATACTCTTGGAGGCGAAGAGCCCAGCGAGCAAGGCGGCCGGACGGGTCCTTGAGGGACGCCAGCCAGCAGAGAGCGTGATGATCAGTGACCACATAAAATGGTCGGCCATAGACATACGGACGGAATTTGCCGATGGCCCAAATAATGGCCAAGCATTCTCTTTCCGTAACAGAATAATTGGACTCTGCCTTGGTCAAGGTGCGGCTTGCGTACGCCACCACATAGTCTCGGATACCAGGTTTGCGTTGGGTGAGAACGGCGCCTATCCCAATACCGCTAGCGTCAGTGTGAATCTCAGTTGGCGCATTCGGGTCGAAGTGGCGGAGGATGGGAGGCGAAACTAAAAGACGGCGTAAAGTGTTGAAGGCGTCATACAAGCAGGTGTCCATGCGCAGAGGTCGGAGCTGCCGGAGAGGAGCTGGATGAGAGGAGCAATAATAGAGGCGAAATTTAAGATGAAGCGGCGAAAGTAGGAGCACAGGCCAATGAAACTTCGTAGCTGCTTCAGTGATTTTGGGCGTGGGAATTCGGCAACTGCACGAAGTTTGGTGGGATCGGGAAGAATGCCATCCTTAGAAACGACATGACCTAGAATTGTTAGTCGGCGAGCAGCAAAGCGGCACTTCTTCAGATTCAGTTGGAGGCCGGCGGTAGCGAGACAAGTGAGAACGTCCTTCAGTCGGAGCAGGTGGGATTGAAAATCGGTAGAAAAGACTACGATATCATCGAGATAGCAAAGACAGGTTCGCCACTTGAATCCACGAAGCACAGTGTCCATGAGGCGTTCAAATGTGGCCGGGGCGTTGCAAAGCCCAAAGGGCATGACGTTGAATTCATATAATCCATCTGGTGTGATGAAGGCAGTTTTAGAGCGGTCAGCGTCAGCCATTGGCGCCTGCCAGTAGCCAGATCGTAAATCCAACGAGGAGAAAAACTCGGCGCCCTGCAAGCAGTCTAGTGCGTCATCAATGCGTGGCAGAGGATAGACGTCCTTGCGCGTGATCTTGTTGAGCCGGCGGTAGCCGACACAAAACCGGAAGGAGCCATCTTTCTTAGGTACCAACACAACTGGAGACGCCCAGGGACTGTGGGCTGGCCGAATGACACCACGACGGAGCATGTCGTCCACATGATCAGCAATTACTTGGCGCTCCGAAGCCGACACGCGATAGGGGCGCTGGCGCAAAGGTGCAGTTTTACCGGTGTCGATGGTGTGCTCTACGACAGACGTGCGGCCCAAGTCAATTTGAGGAAAGTCGAATGAAGAAGCGAAGGTCTGCAAGAGGGCGACAAGTTGATCACGTTGCGCAAGTGGAAGATCAGCATCAATAGCATGTTGGAAAACGTCGGAGGGCGTCGAAGCGGGCGCAACATCGCAAGAGCACAGACTAACGTCGAAGGAGGGGGTTGAGTCAGCAAGAGTGGTGATATGACTGGGATCAAGCTCTTCAAGACGTCCAATGCATTCGCCACGGAGCAGGACTGCTGGGCAAGAAAATGGATTCGAGGCGTAAAGTGCACTCTTGCCGTCTTGAACTTCGAGAACTGCGAACGGAAAAAGGAGGCAGGGATGACGGGAGGTGGCTTCGGAAGGTGTAAAAATCGCAGTCAAAGGAGTTACCCACTCACAAGACAGTGGTACGAGGGCAGCAGAGAACGGAGGAATGTCGGTGTCATGGGCGACGAGAAGTTTTGCAGTGCGGGGAGGGGTATCACAGAAGGGGGCATCACAGAGGGGGGCGAAGGCAATTTGCGCACGAGCACAGTCAATAACGGCTTGATGAGTCGATAGAAAATCGTATCCGAGGATGATATCATGCGAGCAGTTCGGCAGAACAATAAACTCGATGGGGTACAAGACGTCTTGAATGAGCACACGGGCTGTGCAAGATGCGGAGGGGTGAATGTGCTGTGATGAGGCGGTGCGGAGCGAAAAGTCGGAAATCGGAGTGGTCACTTTGCGAATTCGACGGCAGAGCGCTTCACTGATGACGGAGACGGCTCCACCGGTATCGACGAGAGCGAGAACTGTGGCGCCTTCTACAGAAACTTTGATAACATTAGCGGGACGACATGGAGGACTTGAGGAATTCGAAACAAGCGCAGTTCTTGCCCCCGGAACTGCGACTGTTAGTTTCCCTCAACGGTGCTGGTAGAACGTCGCAGCATTGGAGAAAGCGATCGGCGCCGAGGAGAATGTGATCGACGAGTGGTATAGGTTTGGCGATCTTGTGGGACAAATTGAGAACCGGGCGGAATCATTTGCGAGCGTGAGTCGGTATCGTACGGGTAAAGTCGAATGTCAGGCTGTGAAGGTTGGAGGCGCTGGCGACAAAGGCGCGCAACATGGCCCGGCCGACCGCAGGCATAGCAAATCGGAAGGTTGTCCGTAGTACGCCAAGGTTTCATAGGATGTGGGCGAAACCTTGAGGGTGGGGCTTGAAACGAAGGCTCAGCATGCGGCGGTGAACGGTAGGCAGGGACCTGCACATAGGAGCCAGACGTGGGCGAAGGTGGTGGCCTAGCCGTTACTTGGGCATACGTGAGAGGTGCCGTCACAGGCGGCACCACGGGGTTGGACGGCAAGACATCAGCGACGTGTTCTTGCACGACACGGCGTATAGCAGGGGCCAAAGATGGAGCCAGTTCAGGAACGAGGCGGCCCGAGTCTTGAAAATGGGGAAGGAGTGAGATTTGACGTGCGACCTGTTCACGAATAAAATCTTTGATCTTTTGATTCAGCGGGCTCCCTTCAGAAGTTGGCGAACCACCCAGGGCTAATGCGGATACGCCTTCGTCACACACACTGGAGCGGCGCCTAGAAGCGCGCCGCTTGCGGAGCTCGTCGTAGCTCTGGCAAAGCTTCACGAGTTCACTAACGCTGGTGGGATCTTTCGCTACCAGCATCTGGAAGGCGTCCTCAGAAATGCCCTCGAGGATGTAGCGGATTTTGTTTGCTTCCGGCATGGCCGGGTCGACTCGTTTGCAGAGATCAACGACGTCTTCTATGTAGCTGGTAAAGGTCTCATCAGCGCGCTGAACACGATCGTGTAAACGTTGTTCGGCACGAAGCTTACGCTCTGCCGGGCGGCCGAACACTTCCGCGAAATTCTTTTTAAATGTCGACCAAGATGACAGGTCAGCCTCATGGTTGCGAAACCACAGGTTCGCCACGTCCGTCAGATAGAATATGACGTTACTGAGCTTGTATGAGTCATCCCACTTGTTGTAGCTGCTTACTCTTTCATAGGATGACAGCCAGTCGTCGACATCTTGATCGGCCGTGCCGCTGAACAGGCAAGGGTCACGCTGGCGCACGACGCCAGCACACATGATCGTGGGTGGAACGGCCGGCAGCGTCGAAGTGGACTCGTCTTGCATGGCGGTCGTAGAGGGTAGTTTACGGCTTCGCAGTTCCAGTTTGGGTGGGATCGTTTCCGGCACCTCCGCCAATTGTAATAGGGCGTTTATTGACGCTCAGATGGAGAGCTGTGAGGACAGGACCTTGCAACGGTGAGCCTAGCGTACTTCTTTGTCTTCGTCGCACAACGCACAGTTGCATGTCGATGGCTGAAGTGCTGACTATCACAGTACACATTTTGCAAGTATTGCTGCTCCACTTCATGAACTACTTAAAGCACGCAGCCCTTTCGTGTGGACAGAACAGTGCGAAGCTGCTTTTAATAACCTGAAGCACGCCCTCACATCAGACCCTGTTCTTCGCCACTTCGGTAACAGCGCTCCAACTATCCTGCACACTGATGCCAGTGGTCTCGGTCTTGGCGCTGTACTTCTGCAGCGCGATGCAACTTCGCGTGAGAAAGTGATTGCCTTCGCCAGTCGGACTATCACTCCATCTGAGAAAAACTACACCATTACCGAGCAGGAGTGCCTTGCCGTCGTATGGGCTGTCCAAAAGTTTCGCCCCTACCTATACGGTCGGCACTTCCCAGTTGTGACCAATCATCATGCCCTTTGGTGGTTGTCTTCGCTCAAAAATTTGACAGGCCGACTTGGCCGTTGGATTCTACGCCTGCAAGAATACAATTTCGACGTCACTTATAAATCGGGTCGCCAACACCAAGACGCCGACGCTCTTTCTCGCTATCCACTTTCGGAATCGGCTTGCTGTTTTTCTTCCCAATGCATTTCCACCTATGACCACAGCCGACCATCTCTTTCCCCGATGTATATTACAAGTTTCACTTGACGACTCTGAGAACAAACACGCTCTCCGCTCACAGCAATTAGCCGATGCCTACTGCCGTGAAATCATCGACCGCCTTATTGGCGCTTCGGACCCACCCAATGCTCGGCTTCGCCGACAACTCCGCAATTTCAAGCTCGAAGATGGCATCCTATTCCGCTTCGTGTATTGCCCTGATGGAACTCGCTGGATCCCAGTCGTGCCGCGTGTGCTTCGCCCACGTATACTGGCGGCTCTCCGCGATGACGCTACTGCAGGTCACCTTGGTGTTGACAAAACCTACCACCACATGAAAAAACGATTCTTTTGGCCTGGCCTATCTTCCAGCGTTGCCAAATACGTCGCATCCTGCCCTCTGTGCCAACCTCGCAAACGGCCGACTTCTTCGCCCGCTGGCCTTCTACAACCTGTTCCCTGTCCCGCCACGCCATTCGACGTAGTCGGCATCGACTTATATGGTCCCCTACCTCTCTCCGAGGGGGGTAACCATTAATTTATAACAGCTGTCGACCACCTTACACGCTACGCTGAGACAGCACCTGTACCGACCGGTTCCGCTCAAGAAGTAGCAAATTTCTTTTTGCGATCAATTGTATTGCGTCATGGCGCTCCTCGGCTGCTCCTAAGTGACTGCGGGACGGCCTTCTTATCGACAATCGTTGCCGAAGTTTTTTACGCGTCATCCACCCTTCATAAGACAACCTCAAGCTACCATCCCCAGACTAACGGGCTGACTGAGCGATTTCACCGCACCTTATCGGATATGATCTCCATGTACATCACACCGGATCATCGAAATTGTGACACTATTCTACCATTCGTCACTTTCGCCTATAACACAGCAGTACAGCGGACTACCGGTTATTCTCCATTTTTCCTCGTTTATGGCGGTCCTCCCACTACAATTCTCGACGCTTCCTTCTTCTCTACGCCCGACTACTCCACATCAGTACCTACCCAGTTCTTATCTCTGGCGGCCTAACCAGACGCGGACGCCCGCCTGCCCTGAATTTCTAGCCTACGAGGCGGCTGCGAGCCAGCACCGGAGACGCAAGGAGGATTCCTCTGTTACCGACACCGCCGAACGAGCGCCGCCACTGCCAGGTTCTAAGGGCCCACGCAAGCGGGGGCCCCCCTAAAGAAAAAGGAAAGCAAGGAAGGCCTGTAGAGAGGAACACGGCCAACCGTCATGAAAGGAGTAGCTTAAAAGACGCCGAACGAAACGTTTGTCAGTTGGAATTTCTATAATGTTTCTTCCATGTAGCCATTAAATCAGTTTGTGAAGTTTCACCGGAGTTTTATTCTGTGACCAAATTATGCCAACGCAGACACGACGACAACAACGATTACGACATGTGCGTCCCAAGACAAATCATGAATAGGGTTACACGTAAGCATTTACAAGAATGTACCTGTTCAAGCGGGGGGTTAACAGTTGCGTAAGGAAAGAAATAGGGAGCGCGATGGTGCGAGAAGGACAGGCAAGTGAATTTGCTGGTGATTACGGTCATTAGTGTAATATTGCACCATTCTGAATCGTTCTTAAACAAGTTCTAGAGAGCAGATTGGTGCGATGCGTTATAGATAGTGCGGTGACACAGTCGTCCGCAAATATGCGTATATTAGAGGAGACACATTAAAGTGAATCATTAAAATATATGAAAATAACAGGAAGGCAAGAGCAGATACTTGCAGCATACCGGAAGTTACTGGGAGGGGGCTAGACAAATTATTGTTGACCGAAACCATTTGCGTACGAATATACAAAAATTCCCGTATCCACATCAGACCATTAGGATCCAGGTTTAGTAGTTGAACTTTTAGTTGTAAGCGGTAGTTAGGCACTTTATCAAATGCTTTCTCTAAATCCAAAATAGATTGTACCGATTCGCACATCGATGACCAGGTTAAGACGCAAGTCATGAAGAAAATAGTTATTTGGGTTTCACAGGAGAAGGCTATGCGAAACCTATGCTGTGACGGGTGAGAATAGTTGTTACCATCTAAGAAAAAATAATTTGACAGTAGACGTGTATTTTGATTTTGCATGACACGCTTGTTAGCGAGATAGTTCGATAATTTAATGAAGAGCTTCTGTTGTCTTTCTTGTAGATTTGAATGACCTATGCCACTTACCAATCATCCGGAAAGGTAGTGAAGAAAGTGACTGAGAACAGTAATGACAGGCAATAAGCAGCCGGGTGTCTTGTGTTTCTTGGAATTTTATAGTTCATACCTTCATGCCACACGATGATGATAGTGCAGTCTTCAGAGTTATGGATGAAATTCCGTCTTCATAAACTGCGATGCTTAGTATGACACCTTTCATATTGCAAAAAGAAAAAAGAAAAAGAAAGGGCCTTTTGATTTCATTCGAGAATACTGAGGAAAATGCGGAATTAAATGTGCCAGCACATTCAACGCGTGTGTCATTGGTGAGGGTAAGTGCGTATTTTGGGTTAGTACGCAACAAATTTGGAAGTGTAGTATTATAAAAAGGACGTTTTAAGCTGCGAATGACAGTCAAATATTCATCTTGAGCTACCTAACATATAGTTTTGCTATCAAATTGTGTTGCCGCTATCTTCCCAATAGAGGCGCTTATTTTTCGATTTTCTTTTAAAGAATCAGTAAAGCATGGTTTTTGGTTACTTGTACGAATGTTGACGGTTGGTATATGTTTATCAGGTGAATCATTTATTTATTTTTAAAGATTGCCCAGTTATCATGTGTCGATTGAATGTCATATGTAGCTTGTTATGCAGGAAAGTAGGTCTTAAGTTCTTGATTTATCGCCCCTTAATGACTATTTTCTTAAAGTGTTACAGTCTTCTTCAAGGTCATATTTGGCATTACAAGAAAAAAGAAGGCGGCTGGAATGACATTTTGGTCTATAATTCTCTGAAGGTAAGTAATGAATGAGACGGCATCGGGTTTACTAGCCAAAATAAAGTCAAGAATGATTTTAGATTGCGATAAGGTGCGCGTTGGTTCTGAAAGCAATTGTGATAAATTACCGTTGAAATGTATTGCAATAAAGTTGCCTTTTGCGGAACCTACTATTGAGGCAGGTGGAAGATTACGCAATTCTATGTTTGGGAAGGTAAAATCACCGAAAATGAGGATAGAGGCACTTGGGGTAGCTTGCTGTGAGTTAGATTAGGTTGTTATTTTGCTCGTTAGAAAAGTCATGGGTCGAATGGGGTCGCCTGTAGCAGACTCCCAGTAACAGTGCTATTGGTTATGAATGACACAGTAACTTAATTATTCCGGTCTTAGATTAGCCGTTTTGGGGCTCCGCAGCCTCTTTAGGTGTTTTAAACCGCGCGCGCGTTTTCCTATTTGTGTTGTGTTTGCGCGAGCAGCGCGAGTGCGCATGAGTGAGCAGATAATCTTGGGGGCGGGATGTTAGCGGTGAAAGACGCGGGCAGATACGCGCGTCGAAGCAAGGCGCGAGGCCTTTTTTCGCCCCGGCGGGGCAAGCAGCGAGCGACATGGGCCAGCGGGGTGTGCAGGGACTACGGAAAGCAGACCGGCGTCACGAAGGTGGAAGGAGTGCCTGCAGAAACAGCCTGGGCGTATTCGCGTGAGTTGCTGTAACGCGAGGAGCAATGCTTCTTGTTCCGCCGTGAGCGCTTTGGCCTTATTGCTCGCCCTATTCGCTTCGCAGTGTGTTTTGTCTCGCCGCGGTAAAGCCCTGACATGTTTCCCGCTTCTCTTCGCTGTTCTATTGTCGCGCGCATGAACAGCATGTTCTCAGCGCAGTAGCGCCTGATGTTGTTTCCTTTCTTTTTAATGCATTTTAGTTTATCCGGAATAAAGCGGGGTTATTAAGAGACTGGATTTGTCACTCTTCAGTCGAGACCATGGCTCGCGGACCGGTTTTTTGAAGGCGAGGCCTTCATCTGGCGCCCAATGTGGGGCCTGAACCCATGACCCTGAGGTTAAGTCTCATGCTCTACGGACAGAGCTAGCCGGGCCTCTGTCGCTCACTGTTA
Source organism: Amblyomma maculatum (assembly GCF_055883805.1). Taxonomy (NCBI): domain Eukaryota; kingdom Metazoa; phylum Arthropoda; class Arachnida; order Ixodida; family Ixodidae; genus Amblyomma; species Amblyomma maculatum. The sequence continues at coordinate 469,274 of NW_028146766.1, read as the reverse complement.
AGTCAAAGTCCCTTCACGTCTAAATGACGAGTGACGCCATAAAACGTCATTATTTCAGCTGTGAGAATCGGAGCGGTGACCACGACAAACGATTTCTAGGGAAAGTCTGCTCTGAACAGCTGCCAACTAGCATATCCGTTATGCTGTCAGAGTGTAGCTTGCCCTGACAGAAGCGTCCATTCAGTTCGTGGTGACATCCTCGATCATATTGATAAAGCCATACAACTGATTGAACGGATAAAGGAGGCCTTCCCGTTCACAGTATTTTGTTATCCTCTCCTCTTTGTTAACCTCATTACTTCATTTTTTTCTTGTACGATGTGCACCTAAACATCGAGCACATAAGGTGGGTGGCCCGAAATGGAACTCGCATACTGGGCTCGTGCCGTTCAGGCACTCGTCAGCTCTGTGATCTGTGGTCCGTTGAGATTCCCCTACTCATTCTGCCTGATTTTATCCTTGGAAAGGCCAAAGACATTGATGCTGATGATTACGACGCAGCTGCTGATTTCGTGGTGCCGGTTTTATGTAAACCACGATTTACAGGGGGCTTAGAGCGAGGAGACAAGGATAAGAGAGTGACACAGGACGGTCGCTCGTCTGCTGGCGCTAAACCTCCCTGTAAATCATGGCCTGCCAACTGTACCAAAACTCAGCTTTGCTTAAACCATGTGAACCGTACTTGCGCGGGCAGAGGAGACTTATCGGGAGATATAGGACTGTGGTCGTACAACCAGAAAGTTCGGTCAAAAATCAGGAGTCTCCCGCGGACGTCAGCAGAGTTGGCAGGCATGCGGAAGAGCCTTGCAACTCGGCCAAGTTGATGCCTGCGCTGGGCTTGTGATTCACTAGCTCATGGCTTTCCTCTGCATCGGCGATTCTGCAGAACGTGGCAATGCTCTGCCCCAGGCACTCTGCGGCCTCCGCAGAACAAGCTCGCGAGACCGTAGGCAGTCGGTAGCATAACGTGACTCAATCATTCTTCTCTGGTCCAACCTGTTCGGCCTTCGTCCTCGCTCAACATTTTTAACGCACGACGCGCCAACGCCAGGTCGTTGCGAAGAATAGCCCTATATTCATTGTAATCGGCCATTACAGGAGTTCAATGCAAATGCTAACACTTGAATTGGTTATGAGCGACACAGTAACTAAATTATTCCGATCTTAAATTAGACGTTTACAACAAAACATAAAATTTGCTGACGATCTGCTATGAGAACACCACCGCTCTTTGATAATTCACGGTCACTTGGGTGAACTTTGATATCAGACAAGTTGCGCCAGAACTTTGATATCACTAACGTCATTTTGTAGCCAGTTTTCTGTTAGAATAAGCAAGTTGCCTTGTGTTGATGCGATGATGTTAGAAACGAGCCTAATCTCCTCTGAAGATAACTGCGTACGTTAATGAAGATTGCGGGAAACGAAAGATCCCTTCTGGGAGTTAGTGTACTCTGTCTCTATTGATGGGATGCGGTGACTGCTACTCGATTTCTGTTAGTTATACACATCGTCGAAAGCTTACCATTTAGGGCCAATGCGATCTGAATTTGAGTCCGGACTTAATCAAGACTCAGATCATGATCTGAGCGTGAATGAGCCCGAGAGAGTCGGTACATGTGTGCGTCCGCCGACCTGTGGGTGATTATAAAATGGTCTGAGCCTTGCGCCTGGAACCGCAGTGAGTCTAGTGAAACTAATGCAGGGGGCGCCACTCGCGAATAAAAAAGATAAAAATGCCGAATAAAAAAAAAAACACGAACAGGATGGCAGCAACGCGAGCACGAAAACGCAGAATTATTCCCTCCTGAACAAAAATCCAAACGGGTTGTTTGTTACTTAGAAATATTTTATCGCGCCTTTCAAATAAAAAATTCAACTGCACTATATCTCAGTTTTCACCACTTATGATCTAGTCATCCGAAACGGGTGACGTGCTGTGCGCAGTTCATTTTGGTCATTTTGCATTTGACGCTGACTCTAGTCACTGTAAGCGAAAACGCGATCAATTTATAGCTCTTGCTTAAGATGAAAATCGAAATGCCTGCAAATAGTACTCAACCCCATCCCGTCTTTGTGCATATGAGTGTTGAATTGTATTGTTGATCGCAGCGTCAGTACAGCTCCTTAGTCGGCGGTCATTTTGAGTAGATTCCTTGAGCAGTCAGAGTACTTTTCGTGTTCCTGCATACGATATCGCGTGATAAACAATGGCACAATTTATCTAAGTATCTGTAAGATGCTTGGATATCGCGTCTTCAATTTCTTAAATTTCAGTACACAGGGAAGCGTGCGACCCCCGAGTAAGGATCGTTTGTTCGTGCTGCCCAGAAGCTTGTCACCTGTTTCGGGATCTTTTCAGCGCATGGCCGCTGTTCGGCGCCGTTTTGTTTGATTGGTTCTCAGAATGGTCATGTGTTTCAATCTTGTGGCGCAAAATTTTGAGCTGTCGAAATGGCTTCTTGCAGTGCCGTCAAAATGACGTTAAGTTGCAGACACATCTTTAGCAGAGCTATTCACGCCGACTGAATAGTAGATATCAGTAACTGCGGACGGAAAAAAAAAACTGTATAGATGATTGGGAGGAAAACACTTATGCTTGTATTACGGATGAGATAAAAGGTACTATTCCTGTAATCTGACTGGTTCACGTTGTGCAGCGGTAAATACGTCATGCATACACATCAGACTGTTATGACAAAATGAAGTTTCATGACATAAACAATGTCCTGTCATTGACGAAAATGGCAGAAGTTGGGCGCCACGTTAGGCGAGTGCATAAAGCCGCGAATTTGATGTGGAGTACAGGAGGCTGTCAACTCACCGCTGTTTGGTACAAAATTACTCTCGGTGGTGATGTAAGCTGAGACATCTTGCTGTAATTACAGAAAGTACTGAAACGACGCTATAAGAGTAGTTTTCAGCCGCGCAACCTTTTGAAGGATTAAAATGGAAGCGCAAATTTACAGCCGCACGAGGGCACTATCTGTCTTCCCGTCGCAAACGCTTTGCTCTCGCAGAGAAATCATTGATCCGTGAGGTTGCCAAGCGAAGCAATGCGGTCTGCTAACTCAAGCGGCTTATCTGCGCGAGATGAGGCATTTCAGAGAGCACTGCGACGCTTTCGAATTATCTGTCTGGACAGTTCGTAAGTGCGACCACCCGAGGAGTCATATGGTGCTGTGACAGGCTCGGCGGCACCGTTAGACGCACGATGCTGAACTTCGTACTTTTCTTTGCACAGGCGCTACTGGAATGCAGTGGATCGGGCTGTGGCGACTTCCATGTGTCCCCGGGCCATCTGTCTTTTGTGACGTCGGTGACGCGACATCGGCAACCAAGTTTGCATACGGGTGTGTTTGGGTCGCTTATATCGGTGCAATCAGATGGAAACCGCATGGAACGACTATCACCGTTACCTCGTTTGGACACATCGTTTGGCGCAGCGGCAACATCCGAGACTTCGTGGGAACGGCCTAAAAAGAATGAAGGAAAACAGAAGTCTTCAGTGGGCTCGGCGGCACCGTTAGACGCATGATGCTGAACTTCGTACTTTTCTTTGCACAGGTTAGTGACAAATGGTCATTCACAAGTTGCCTTAGAAGCGATTGTGCCTGCCTTGTCGTGCTGCCGATCCCCCAGTGTATTTTTTGTTGCTGCCATGAGTAATCGCGAGTGCTTTGCATGCTGTTGAAGCTAAGTGGCGATGTGGAGGAGAACCCTGTGCCTGATGAACAGAAACTGGATCAAATTCTGAGCACTGTCACGGAAATTAAGGCTACCCAAACTGCTTTGCAAGGTGAACTTGAGGGTGTTCAGTTCAGGCTCACTGAAATAGAAGACACATTAGCGTCGCTAAAGCTATGTAATGAAAAAGTGCAGAAATGTGAGGAATCTGTAGTGGTGATGCATAAGGAATTGTTCCAAATCACTAAGACTGGATGCCCTGGAAAATAGGAGCCGTAGAAATAATATTGTGACCTATGGATTGAAAGAGGAAAATAACGAGAGTGCCTCCGAGCTTCAAAAAAAAGTAGAAAACAATCTCTTGAGAAGCAAATTGGAAGTCCAGGTCAGATCCATAAAACGCATCCATCGTGTTGGCAGGAAAGATGCTGGCAATGAACGCCCTGTCATCTTGCGCTTTTATGATTTCACTGAAAAGGTTAAGGTATTTCAAAGTTGCCATAAGCTAAAGAACAGTGGAATATCAATATCTGAGAATTTCTCGGTTCCTGTGCGCGAAATACGCAAAAAATTATGGCAGTATTTAAATTGAATCGTGACAATGGGGATAAAGTAAGTTTAGTTTTTGACAAGCTCAAAATAAACAATAATATGTACGCATGGGATCCCACAGAGGATAAAAGGGTACCAGTGAAGCAAACGAAAAACACATTTTCGAAATCTCATGGTGCTCCCGCTGAATGACGTTTTCACAATATACCATTAATCATTCTGAGTTTCAATGCTAGGAGCATTGTTAATAAGGATGATAAATTATAAGAATTATTCCTGCTTTACAGTTCAGACGTACTAATAATTACAGAAACGTGGTTGCACTCTTCCATACATGACTCGGAAATCGTCCCTGAGTCTTACACACTTCTTCTGATCGGAACAACAGGAATGGGGTTGCTATTGCCATTAATCAGAACCTCTACTTCAAGGAAGAGGAAGGCATGGACGGCCATTAAAGTGTTTGGTGCATGATAACAACGGGTAATGATAAGCAGTAATCGGTGGTATTTTTAGGTGCCCGAACGCAACAGATGACTATCTTTTGAAAGGGCATGACTATTTGAATTCTAAAATGAGAGAACGGACTAAAATCATATTATCTGGAGATTTCAATTTACCCGGAATTGATTGGACCACCTTAACTCCTGGAAGAAAGGAAGTGACCAATTGCGAACTGCTTTTAAACATAATGTTCAGTTTTTTGTTTACAGCAGCTGGTTACTATTGCCGACACGCATTCGGGGCTATACTACCTCAGTGCTCAATCTTGTTATTGTATCTAGCATGTGAACCCCGGAACTTGTCATTGCGGAAAGTATATCAGACCATAAGTTACTCGCATTAACATTTCCACAGATGGGACAGCAGAGCACCGCAGTCCACCTTGAGCAGACACGTATTGTAACGAAAGGTTATAGTCGGGCTTATGACGTGAGCATCATCGACTTTATAGATTTAAAGTCGGATATTTATATTTTGGAAAACCGGTCAGTTGTTTAATTACGGCTAAAGCTCAAGGAAACGATAATATACTGGGAAGAAAAATTCATTCCATCCAAGACGAAAAGAAGACAACGTAAAACGCCATATATTACCCGCAATATTATTCACCTAAAGCGAAAACTCGTGAGAATTCGTAGAAGTAAAAAATCACTTGCGGAAATATGTGAACTCCCCCCCCCCTGTTCATGAAAAAAATTAAAGAGGCGAGAGTAAGGTTTTTTTCAAGCACAATGTCGAACTTTATGTCTACACAACCACAGAAATGTTGGCGCTATTCTTCAAAATCTGATGACGCGATCTCAAAAATATAAGTTGACGGATGTATCATAAATATCAGTGAGCGATTGCAAACTATTTAAATTCATACTTCCAATCTGTCTTCACACGTGCAACACCGGTGAATGCAACCCCTGCCCAGCACACTAGCCACATGCCCGAAGTGGTGATAACACAAACAGGCGTAATTAACTTACTCTTGCAAATAGATACGAAAAAGTGTCCTGGTCCTGATGGCATCTCAAACGTATTCATCAGACGCTATGCTGAGTAGACTGCTCCTTTTCTGTGCGCAAAATGTACCGAGTCACTTAAAACAGGTACTGTTCCACAAGATTGGCTCCATTCAAAGGTGAACCCTATTCACAAGGGCGGCAGTAAATTGCTGGGGAACGCATACCAACCTATATCATTAATCAGTTCTTGTTGCAAGGTAATGGAGCATATAATTCATAATGCTATCATAACATACTTAGAAGAGAACAACCTTCTATTCCCCAGACTACATGGCTTTCGAAATAAATTGTCAACAGCTACTCAACTGTTTGAAATCACACTGACCTGGCATCAATAATTATTTCTCGACTACAGGCTGATACAATCCTCATAAATTTCGCTAAAGCTTTCGATCGTGTTCACCATAAAAAATTGATTTTAAAACTAGAAACGATAGGTATTGATCTGAAAATAGTAGCATGGATAGAAGCCTATCTTTCCAACCGTAAACAGTTCATGTCAATAAATGGTTTCGACTCAGATTATCTTGAAGTCCTTCGGGGGTCCCGCAGGGCTCCGTTCTTGGGCCCCTGCTGTTTCTCATATATGTAAATGATATCTATTTGTGTGCCGAACATGGAGTGACAATGAGACTTTCTGCAGATGACTGCGTGATTTATACAGCCGTGAACAGCTCTGGTGACCAAATGAAACTTCAGTCTTCTTTAAAAAACATTTCTGACTGGTGTGCAGCATGCGACATGCAAATTAACATATCGAAAACGGCGCATTTAAACATAACAAGAAAAAAATTCCTTTGTCTTACAACTACACATTATCTGGCTCCCCGATACCACACGTAGCCAAAGCAAAATACCTGGGGATCACACTAACCCAAGACCTTAAATGGCATGCACACATCGAGAACATATGTAGCAACGCATTCAAGCAGCTTGGTTTTCTTCGCCGCAGACTAGCAATGGCTCCACCGCACGTGAAGTTAACAGCCTATAAAACATTAGTACGACCTATCCTTGAGTATGCAAACATAATCTGGGATCCCCATCAAGCGTACCTGATCGAAAAGTTAGAAACAATTCAGTCGAAAGCACTACGATTCATATATTCAAAATACTCATGTCATGAAAGCGTAACAGCCATGCGCATCACTGCACAAATACAGATCTTGTTTTGTCGCCGGAAAACGACTGTAATGAAGTTCCTTTACAACATTTATCATCATAGATTAAACATACATAAGGAAGACTACCTGTTAACACTCCAGCGTCGATCCACCCGAGGTAACCATAACTATTGCATAAGACCATTCTTGGCGCGTTGCAACACGTTTAAATACTCGTTTTTTCCTAAGGCTATCGAAATGTGGAATGCGTTACCAAGTGAAATTGTTAACATTACTAACCCTGACAGGCATCGATAGATCGCCAAGTACTGCCTTAAACTTCAGCTCCAACACTGCCATATTTGTCTAGCACTATGCATACACTTCAATGTCAACGAAATGGAGTCTTCCCACTATGGAAGAAGCAAGCAAATTTACTGGCAGCTTCTTTTTTAATAAGGTAATGTACGCGCCATGTATATGGAACATGTTTGCTTGTCACTTATGATGTATTTCACGTAAGGTTTTGCAGATGTGTGCATACAGGCTCACCATTTGCTTATTATTCGGAAAATAAAAATAATTACTCAAGAGCACGTTATGACACTACGCTGTAATCATATGATGTTGTTAACTGACTTTTTCCTTGACTGTTTTTTAATCCAGCCAAAAAAGAATCTTTCTTTATTGCTTTGCATTTTACCGTTACGACACTAATGAACATGTGCACGCGGCGTCACCATAGCTTCATACCACGATTTCCAGTCATCTTTCGCTTTCTTTCCCTTTTCTCATTTGATCCCCGTCTGTATGTGCAAATTGGCCCCCCTGGGCATTGACAAGTTAACCTCCCAGCTATACTCCGTTCTTCTGTTTCTGTCTCTCTTTCTCAGAAATCTTTCGCGTTACGCAGGAGCCCTTTCGCGCGCTAGCGCATGAAAATTTAACAGACTATGTATGCCTTCCACTAAATTGGTTGTGTGCGTGTGTGTAACTGGGTTACACTTGGTTATATTTTCATGCGCTGGTGCGCAAAAGGCTCTTGCGAACGCGAAAGATGTCTCTCTCTCTGCGCTGCTTTCCGCGCTCCACACAACTCAAGTTAACACTTTAAGAACTTAGCAGGCTTGCTGACCTGATGGTAGCGGGGTTTAAAACGGCTGTTCAAAAAGGTGGACAGAAAAGCCAGTAGCTAAGACTAATTTTTGATATTCTGAGACTGGACATGGATCATGACGGATGCGCGGGTGCCGCTTAGCCAGTGCTGGAGCCACATCGCAAATCTGTCGATTCCATTGTTTACGACGGCGTTCTTAAACGTTTTAGTTCTTGCATTCAAATGCCGCTAATACGTGGATGTGAGAGGTCATCGGCGGTTACGAGGGGCAATGCCATTTTCCGCTCCTATTCTGTGCCAATCAACTGCGAATATTTCGTTGCCATTCTTTCTCTTCAGCTGTAACGTTCCTCGAGTCTCATAAACCCGTTCAGCCTTTCCGTGCGTAGCTGCTGTTGAATGTGCACTCGCCAGCAGGCTCCCGCAAACGCAATGCCACCTCACGACCGCGCTCTTGCTCGCGCCGGCCGTTCGCGCATGTATTGTTACTTTTGATAAAGACGGTATGGCATATGTCATCATTTTGATTTCAATCGCAAACTAGGCTTGCGACGGCGTTCTGAAGGGTAAAAGAAATAGAATGGCACCACCCGGAATACTGCAAATGAAACACATGTTTGATATAGAAGTTGTGAAATCTTCCACCACATGGAGGTCCATTAGTGATGCCGTACGCCATCGTTATGAACCCCGTCGCCTGTTGACAATCCCAACTGCATCTATTACAACTACAGCAATGGCAGACGGATTTCGCATTATGGGGCTAGTAAGACATTTGCGTTATTATGCCCATAGATTTCGTGTACACTATTTCAATAGACACGAGTATCGAGCTCAGTGACCGGAGGAACAAAGCGGATGCCGAAAAATTGTATCGTTTGGTTTACAAATACTTTTGTGTGGTTTGGTAAGCCCCAGGCCACAGAGAATTCAGATATTAACTAGAGTTGCACTCAACACCTTTAAATATCGGTGATTCGTCGATAAACATGCATTCGAACATTCTTGGTGACTGACGTAGCCGAAGCTAGCCACCGCCGGCGTTCAGATTCAGATGCAGTATATCGCTTTTGCTTCATTATCATGCAGTTAAACCATGCCGATAATACTGCGTGAAAAGATAAGTGCGTATCATCCCACGAGACAGGTAGATGATAATACACCGATGCACATAACCCTGTCCATTTATGCGCATTAGTTTATGGCAACATGCACAGTCTAGGGTAATGGTCATTTCCGGGGTAAAAAAAATAAAACGCTGAATAGGAAAGCGTACACTGTCAATCACACTTAGCGGGAAAATGCTTCCGCGTGATCATGCACCTGTGGAACGCCATTGCATTTAACTGGTCCGCGAATCAATGCTAAGCGACGCGCGAGAAGATTTACAACGATGCGGTGCTTCATGTTGACGGCCACTCTGCATCAGTTTGCTACCCGTTTGGGTACAATAGCGCTTCTCACGCGTGCAGCCCGCGGGGCCGGGTTCCTGTTTAGTATGATTGACTCCCCATGCGCGAAAAGAGAAATCCCACTGCGCGGACACACTGACAAGCTGCGTCGTTCCAAAGGCAGGGCTTGATTTTTCCCAACTACTGCCCTTGCGTCACCAGGGCACTCAAGTTGTATAGATTGGATTGTATAGATTGTATAGACTTTGTATAGACTGGATTGGCTGAAACTGAACGCGCGTCACCTGCTGATCGGACGCGGCGCACCAAAGAAAGCGAAACGTGCACACAATATTAAAGCATAACAATGGTTAGTCAGCCATAAATACAGTCAAAATAAAACGAAGGTTAAATGCTCCAAATATCAAACAGCCACAGCAAAAAAAAAGGCCTTAGCGCACCATAAAGACATCCAGACGAATTACCATAAAGCAATGCCTGAATGTAACGCCATCAAACAAAAACAACATAAAATGCAAAAGCTTTCTCCCGAAAGCTCACCCTGCTTATGATTGTTCATCGCATCGGCCCATCTAGCCGTCTATTATTTATTAAATGAGGTTTTCAGCGTTTATTTGTAACGCTACTCCCACCTCTCAAAAAGGTAGTCATTGGGGATATGTTTACCCGGAAAGCAAAGATGTCAACGTTGAAAAAGATTAAAGAACGCTGGATATGTCGAGGAAACGACTTCCGCATGTAGATGAAATTTCAGAGACTCGCCGTTTCTTAATTTTGTTCCATTCACTTCATTCCAGTGTGGCTTTCGTTTCAGTTTTAATTCGCTTTGTTCTTTATCTGTTAATCGTTAGTTTCTCCGCGCTTTCTCTTATAATTTCGTTTCCTTTTGTATATTCACCTTTCCCTCCAGTTTCTTTTTTCCCGTCTTTCTTTGCTTTATTTTTGTCGGTACTATTTTTTTTCCTTTCATATACAATTTGTGCCCTCCTCCTATGAGCGTCTTTTGTAATTTCTCCGTTTCTTCCTTTTACTTTCCTTCTTTTTTTTCTCTTCGTGCGAACCAGTTTTTGCTTGTGCGCTGGTTGTAGAATGTTCAGCTATGTGTGAGCTTAAATGATAATGCATTCTAAACATTTCGGTGTGGATGACTTCCAGGGGACTTGCCAATTAACAACACCGTTCTTTTTTCCTAACTGGAGTCTCTGGGAACCTTTGGCCGAACTTTAACATTTATACGCAGTTGCCTTACTGATCATTTCGAAATAATAAACTTGGCCGACATTTTATTGCACCCAGCATCCATTAACCAATGTACGCCTCAGGGTTCAATTTTAGGACGACTGTATTTTTTAGCATGCATCAAGAATTTTTCTGGTTATTTCACCAAATCTAACTGCATTTTATGCGCTGATGACACTACATTATATACTAGTGACAGAAATATAAATGATCTAATCAAAACTTTGAAGCTGAACTAAAACTTACAGCTGACTGGTTTCAGGTAACTAGATTGAAATCAATCCTTTAAAGAAAAAGAAATTTTACGATGTTTAATTCGCAATCATAAACAGGCGATTAATATTGCTCTACTTTATTTGGATAACCAAATTATACCACTTTCTGAATGCACTGCATTTCTTAGTGTCCCACGAGACAAACATCTGAGATTTAGTATGCAGTCGGAATCATTGTCAGAATGGGCTTTTTGTATTGGGGTGCTTCTTAGAACACATCATTACTTTCAGCAACATATCCCCCGGGCACTTTTTTTAACATATTCACAATCAATTAACATACTGCATATCAACTTGGGGAACTGCATATCTCATTAATATATCAAGCATTCATCATTTACAAAATAGTGCAGTTCGAATATTTAGCTTTCCTCGGTCCTCTCCCCCCCCCCCCCTCCCCCTATACCGGAATCTTATTATCCTTTCTTTGCTGAGTCTGCTTCGCCACAACAGTTCTGCTAAGGGTGATATTGTAATTACTGCTCTTTTTTCATCTTTGTTCAATTTTGCGGCAATTTGCTACTGCCCATAATTAACACTATCTATGACAAGCAAAACCTTCTGTTTTCAGCTATAACTATATGGAACTCACGGCCCTCATGCGCTAAAACAGATCAGTGTCCAGGTTTTTCAATAATAACGTCAAAGCAATAGCGGCTGTGACTCAGTGCTAAAGTGGTGTCTCTTCCTGTGCAGATCCTTGGATGCATCGACAAGCTGGTTTCATGGAACAATACTCCAAGTGGCGTCATCTGCGCATGCTTCGCAGACGGGTCATCGACTTACGAGCAGCATGCTGAAACCTTCGCCAGTGCATCGCCCCTGTGTGCCATAGCTACGGCTTGCCGGGTGGATCAACGGCTCGGCTCCTGAGTGTTCCATGGAACTTTGGTGCTTGTGAGCGCACCGTCGACTTCGGGAGCAGCGCGACGTCACCAGCCAAGAGCTTAAAAGCGCCATACGAGATCTCGTTCTTCAGTGGACAAAGCAACAGCGGCTGTGACACAATGCTAAAGCACTGTCCCTTCATTGTGCAGGTATGTTACCTTGAGAATACTCGGTGCCTAAAATCAGACAATCGATCATTGCTGCTGTTTCTTTGCCCACAAGACGCAGTTGGTTTGTGTTGGAACGCCATGTATTATATCAGCCACCTATTGTTGAGTGGAGACGTGGAGCTCAATGCAGGACCTCCTTAATCTGACCCCCCAACGAAGCCCGGAAACTTATCAAAATGTAATCAGCCTAATTACAGCACTTCTGTACTGTCCACGTGCTCTGCAAAGACCGCTCAACAATCGGCTGCTGTAACGTGTCCAACTGAAACTGATAACATTGTGACCATGCATGCCGAAGTTGTTGAACGACACAAGCATATGGCTGAGGACCGTGGCAATATTAAGCCATTCCAAGCATTCGTTAACTCACGTTTTGATATGCTTGAAACCCGCGTGGCTGCAATTGAAGCGTCACCATCTAGCTTAACAGTTAGCGCGTTCCGAAATTAAAACACTAACTAGAACTGTGGCTCGGTTGGTTGAAAAGAATGAGGACCATGATAACCGATCCAGTCGCAACAATATTGTTACGTTAGGCGATCCATGCGCTCATATGCGCATAAGAAGGAAAAAGAAGAATCTCGGTAGTTTTTGGTGAAGACGACGACGACGTTCAAGCAGTGTGGGCTGCTGGTGCCTGCAGGAAAGGCCTGTTGTGTGAAAGTCTTGTCTTCTTGTCCTAGCCGTTCGCCATCGCCTCGAGCCTACCGTACCCGATCACCTACTCCTCGCCGCAGCTTGTCCCCAACGTACCAAGGCCCCTACTCGGGAAACTAGGGAACGCAGCGCCCGGACGTGGCGCTGTGTTACCAACCCGGACAGCCAATTGTGTTTCGACCATCGCACCACGCAGCAATTTGATCAATGCCCTCGTAGATATTGTCCCTGTTCCCGCTCTCATTGACACTGGAGCCCATATTTCAGTCCTTAGCTCTTCGTTCCGCCAACGCCTCAAAAAGTTCTTGCGTCCGCTAACACCTCTGCAGTTCGTGTTGCTGATGGCAACACCGCTACCATCATCGGAATGGGCACCTCGCGCGCTAGCATCGCCGGCCACCACGTCCCTGTGCTCTTCGCCGTCCTTACTACTTGTCCTCAAGCCTTCATTTTAGGCCTATACTTTTTATCAGCCCATTCCGCTTTTATTGACTGTTCCTCCGGACGTCTGCGCCTAGCCCTGGTCCATTGTGTTCACGATCCTAGTGCTGACCATTCCCAGCCTCGCCTCCGCTCTAGTACATTTACTCGCCTACCTCCCGAGGCGGCAGTATACGTGCCCATGTAACCTTTTCCTTCCCTTCCTGACGGCGACTACGTTGTAAACCCCATCACCGACGTCGCTCTACAGCGCAATATCGTCCTACCTTATAACATTGTGCACGTCGCGAATAACCACACCTACATTCCCGTACTCAACTTTAGCATGTCTTCGCAAGTTCTCCCGGAGAGAGGTTTTCTTGCCGAGCTCTCACCTTTGTCCAGCTTTACTATATCAGCAGTACTGTCTGACCATGACGCCGAGGTACCTGCCTAACCAGTCCCGTCACAAAGCCCGGAGGACCGCATCTCAGCTATGGTTGCCTCTGGCCTGCGTCCCGAATAGGGCAGAGCCTGTGCCGGCCTTTTGCGGTCATACAGCGACATTTTTTATTTCGGTCACGGATCCCTGGGCCAAACGTCTGTCGTTACACATCGCATCGATACTGAGATGCCCGCCCTATTCATCTACGGCCTTACAGAGTTGCTGTTTCCGAACGCTGGATCATTCAAGAATAAGTGGAGAAAATGTTGGCCAGCAACATTATTGAGGCGTCGAGCAGCCCCTGGGCGTCTCCGGTAGTACTCATCAAAACAAAGACAACAGCTGAAAGTTATGCGCAGATTATCGACACCTAAATAAGATAACAAAGAAAGACATGTACCCTCCTGCAAGGATCAAAGACGCCCTCGACTGCCTGCATGGTACCAGAAACTTCTCTATTAACCTCAGTTCTGTATATTGGCAGATCTCTGTTGACGAAAGAGATCGCGAAAAGTGCTTTTGTCACCCCGGATTGCCTCTATCAATTCAAGGTGATGACTTTCGGCTTATGTAATTCCCCTGCGACCTTCGAGCGCTTGATGAACTCGTTACTACGCGGGTTCAAATGGAACACATGTCTGTGCTACCTCGATGAGGTCATCGTATTTTCATCAACATTTGAGGGCCACCTCCATCGTGTTTTGGTTATTCTTGGCGTCTTCCGAAGAGCTCGCCTTCAGTTGAACTCCAAGGAGTGTAGCTTAGGTGGCAGGGAACCGATGTCCTAGGATATTTAGTCAACACCCATGGCATCCAGCCGGACCCCGACAAAATTCGCGAAATTCTCGATGTAAGTGGTTTTCCTATCCCGAAATCTCGCAGCGACGTGCATAGCTTCCTCGGACTTTTCTCATATTTCCTGCGATTTGCCCCAAACTTCGCGGAAATTGCCCGCCCACTTACGCAGCTTCTGAAAAAAGAGGTCGCCTTTTCGTGGGGCCACGAACTATCGGCCGCCTTCGCCGCTATTATTCTCCGCCTAACCGGTCCGCCGGTGCTGGCTCACTTCAATCCGTCAGCGCCCACAGAAGTAAGCACTGACGCAAGTGGGGATAGAATTGGTGCCGTTCTCGGAAAACATCAGCTCGTTTCCCCTCGCGTCATCGACTATGGCAGCCGACTCGACTCCTTTCTGCGGCCGAACAGTATTATTCCTTGACTGAACGTGAGTGCTTAGCCCCAGTTTGGGCCATTACGAAGTTCCGCTCTTACTTGTATGGGTGGCCATTCACAGTAGTCACTGACCACCGCGCATTGTGTTGGCTTTCTACACACAAAGACCCTACTGGCCGCCTTGGGCGTTGGCCTTGCGCTTACAGGAGTACAATATTTCAGTGGTCCCTGTCCCATCATCCATTCGACCCACCAAGCCAACTTGATTGTGACAATGATGCTTGCGTGCTCTCTATTTCTGACTTCTCCAATATTCGCCGTGAGCAACGCCAAGACCCTCAGCTTCGCAAAATTATCAATCGCCTTAGCGCCGATCGCCATGACCATTCCCTTCGTTTGTTTGTGCTCCATGACGGCAGCTTATACCGGCACAGTATGCGATCTGATGGCCCCGACCTTCTACTAGTAGTCCCTCAGCACCTACGCACAGCCGTCCTTGAACAGCTTCACGACGTTCCCACAGCGGGTCGTCTGGGCGTCTCTCGCACATACGACAGTGTGCGCCGTCGGTTCTTTAGGCCTGGCCTATACTGCGCAATCCGGTGTTACGTGGCTTCTTGTGACCGCTGTCAACGCCGGAAAACAATTAGTTTACCAGCTGGACTTCTGCAAACGATCGACATCCATATAGACCCATTTTCTCGAGTGGGTCTGGATCTTTTAGGGCCTTTTCCACTGTCCGCACCGGGGAAGAAATGGATTGCGGTGGCCACCGATTACACCACACGCTACGCGGTCACACGAGCAATACCAACCTGTTGAGCAACTGATGTCACTCTTTCCCTCCTCAACGATGTTATACTCGTCCATGGAGCTCCCCGCCAACTGCTCACCGACCGTGGCCGTTGCTTTCTTGCGCGTATAGTCGACGAGATCCTAAGGTTGTGCAACGTTCGTCATTCTATGACAACTGCCGACCATCCACTGACGAACGGGCTTACCGAGAGCCTTAACCGGACATTGAATGACTTGCTGTCAATGTACGTTTCTGATGATCACCGCGACTGGGACATAATGCTGCCATTTGTGACATTTGCATACAATCCGTCGCGTCACGGCACTACTGGCAACTGCCCCTTCTATCTTCTATACGGCCGTGAACCTCTGCTTCAATTTGATAGCCTGTTTCCTTCTGTCACCACTGCCAGCTCACGCTCGTGACGCCATAGCCCGAGCTGATGCTGCCGGCGTTGTTGCTCGCAACCGACTCGCAGCCTCCCAGCACTCCCAGAAACATCGCTGTGATTTCTGTCATCGCAACATCCATTATTCTTGCGGGTTTCTCGTGCTGCTTTGAAACCCAGCTCGCCGCGTTGGCTTCTGGGAAAAATATTTGCCCCGTTATACAGGACCCTACCGTATTTAACAAGTCACTGCAGTGACATACGAAATTGCGCCCTTGCATTCCGCACGTCATACCTCTACATCACGCACCAAAATGGTTCACGTTGCACGCCTAAAGCCGTACTACACGAACCCTGGTTTGGACGCTAGTACGCACCGGGATGGTTCGTTTCAGCCGGCGGGTAGTTTTACGTTAGGCGATCCATGCGCTGATATGCGCATAAGGAAAAGAGAAGAATCTCGGTAGTTTTTGACGAAGACGACGTTCAAGCAGTGTCAGCCCCCTCAAACCCCCTAACGTAGAGCGTTGCCACAGACCTGGTCGAAAGCGGAAAGAGCATCCACACCTAGTTATTCTCAAGCTACTGGACCGGGAAAAGTCTTTGGTCAAGAAAAATGTCTCAAAACCTAAAGGGTCTGATTATTACATAACTGAAGATTTTTCACCCAATGTTCGTGCTATTAGGAAAAGAATTTCGGATGCTTCTTCACATCTTCGATGACAGGGTTATGAGGTCAAACTGAGCTATGATCATGCTTTTATCGACGATGTTCGCTACATTAGCGACAGTGTGTCTAATGCTCTTATCAGAGACCCGAAATTTTTGAATTTTAACACTTGCCTGTCGCAATCTCGAGATTCCTGGCCTGCAGATAAAAAAAAATCTTCCACTGGTCAGGCTACGACGCCAGAAGGTAGCGCCACATAGGACTGTGTGAGGGGCAGTGGATTGGCATCTGTGACTGCGCATCCCATTTCAGTTCTTTACACCAACATACGAAGTGTTCTACTGAAGCGCGATGAACTTATCTCTGTTGCTGATTCAGCTGACGCTGATATTGTGTTAATAACCGAAAAGTGGCTTTCGTCAAAGGTTGATGACTGAACATGTGATTTGCAAAAAAAGATTTAATATATACCGATTTGACAGAGGGCAGCCATGTGGCGGAGGTGTTATGATTGCAGTTGCGGACCACCTTGTTTCGTCATGCGTGAATATTGTGACCGATTTGGAAATGATATGGGTCGAACTTCGTGTGTCTCTTAAGAAACTGATTTTGGGAATTTGCTATCAGCCACCATCGTATGGCCGTACTTTTGTAGATGAACTACATTATGCTATCAATATGATTGTTGTACGCTTTCTTGACGTTCCTGTCATTTTAGTCGGCGATTTCAACTACCTATCCATTGTGTGGTCAAACTCATCTGCTTATCCTAGCCCTTTCTCGACCAAATGCAGTTACGTTCTTCACATGTGTGCAGATTTTAATCTATCATAACTTATCACTGAACCAACCCGCACTGTCTCATCATCGTCCAGCGTGTTAACCAACTCACGCTGGCGTGCTGAACTTTTACTCAAGACGATTCACTAACACAAAACAAGACTGTAACGTGCGCGAACTTTCAACTGTTTCTTACAAGTACTTCTATCCTTATACAAACACATACAAAGAAAACATGTACAAACACGTATCAGAAACAAGTTTATAAGTGCAATTCATCAAATCCTAACCCTTGAGGCACCGCTTTCCATCACGCTGCCTGTTAACAGCTTGATCTCTCTTCACGTCAGAGCTATCGACGGATCGCTTACGCATTCCGTGGAAGCGGCCCGTGACATTTCATATGCTTCAAAGATTATTCTTTATCGCCGGTCTGTGAAATGTCCGATTACAGCTGTTTCCTCGAATATTGGGATGCATGTTTTACAGCTATAACGTGCTTGGTGAGGTTGCTTGGGTGGTTATTTTTGCCGCAGTACCTGCTATGTTCATCCAATGTTATTTTTATGCAACTTTCAGTCTTGCCGATGTATCTCCTGCCGCATGACAGAGGGATGCTGTACACAACACACTTATCACAGCTTATGATCTTCTTTTGGTGGTCGATTCCGCATGTTGTGCTAACTCTCTTTTTCCTATTCCGGGAGTTAACTTTTCTGCACATTCATGTTAGTGTCGGGTGGGGGGGGTGAAAATAGAAGGGGGTTCCATGTTTTTAACAAGCGTTGAGGTGCCGGCTAGTTGGTAATACATTTTGGAATAACAGCGCGTAGGACGAGGACGAAGATAGAAGGACACAAACACAGCGCTGACTGACAACTGATTTAATTCCAGAAGTTTGCTGAACAATTCCAGAAGTTTGCTGACAACTGAAGTTTAATTCCATGTTTTGCTGCAAATTTCTTAAGTCGGTGCGATACCTTGTTTGCGTACGTTACCACGACTGGCCTCGCCCTTTCTTTTTCCTTCGTTTTCCCAGTTTCTGGTCCGATTACCTCTTTCATCAACTTCTCTACTATTGCACCAATCAAATGTTCGGGAAAGCCACTTGCGGCAAGCCTGTACACTTGCAGATGTACACTTCTTCCCATTTCGAGATCACATGATTTCTTAACGCACTGTCGGAGGGAAGAGTATGCTACACTCCTTTTTACAAGCTTAGATTGACATGTGTCATATCTCATTATTGGCTTTTCACATTTAGTTCTTTACATCCAGCATGTATCATCCGGGCACAAGTGTATTTCAATGTCATGGAACCTGATAGTGGAGTTTTCCGGCGTTTCATGCGTTAATTCTAAACCTGCGAACACCTTTATAAATATCCGTTATACAGGACCAATATCAAGCGACTTGAATATACGGTAGGGCAAACAAAGTAGAAAGTCATCCACATACCGGATACATTCTACAAACCCAAGTGCCTCTAGCTCATTTATCAGCGTACGGTCGCCTTTCGCCATGTACAGATTAGAAATCAAAGGCGTTTTTCAGGAACCTATGCAGATCCCGTCTCGTTGGCCGTACGCTATGCCATCATGCTCGACAAACAACGAAGTCATGTACACACGCAGTAATTAAAAAAAAAACCACGTGCACTAATTCCACATTGCTTCTCAAATTTTATAACCCCATACTCGTTTATGCACTCCTCCACTGCTGTGAGTTTGGCTTTTTCGCAGAATGTTATAAAACACGTCACTAACATCGATAGATAGGCATCCTACAGGTTCATTTTGCTTGAAAAATGCAATAATTTTCTCTGATCTTGGCCCCATGAACGGGTCATTGATGGGGGAGCGTGGATAGGTTTGTCTGAAGATACTTGGCTACATGCCTTTGCCATGTGCTCCGGTTCTCGACGATCATTCGGAACGCGACCCTTCCTTGTGAATCTTCACGGCAAAGAACGGTCTCAGTGAAAGCTCACTACTTCTTTCACCTCATCACTAAACTTATCAAGACCCATACGTCCACAAGTCATCGCCACCCCAAAGCGTACCTGGTTAAAGTGTTCCTCACAGAGGTCCCTTGGCTCGAAGTTACTGTTGATGGCTTCCAGAGCTTTCCGGTCATAGTCACCCTTGTTCATGACCACGAATCTTGCTGTCTTGTGGGATAGCAATAGTCTAAGATTCCTCTGCTTCAAGAACGACTGTTTTTCCCTCGACGCACCCTCTATTCTTTGGTCTTGACTATCTCGGGATGCACTGCAGTCTTTCAGGCACACAAGAGTCCTTCTGGTTAGCAGGCGTCCGGTCCGCGACTGCGTGACATTGCTGATCAGCTGCAGAGACTTCATGTGCGGCTGCGGTGCGAAATTGAGGCCTTTATCCAGAGTCGTGGTCTGTATGCCTGGTAGCTAGAAATATGAAAGGTTGACCCAAACGCTTCATTGCCGTTTCCCTTTCTCTCTGCGTGGTAGCTTTCCGATAGGGCTACATTCCATTGCTGCTCTCAGCTTTGCTCGGCCAAGTTCAGGAAGTACAATGTCATGAGATGGGAGGGGATGATCAAGTCGGAGAGTAATAATGGAATATAGCCATGGGAAAGCTACCGCGCAAGAGAAAAGGAAACGGCAATGATGCGTTTGGGTCAAGCTTTCAGACTGCTAGCTACCAGGCATAGCGACCGCGACTCTGGATTAAGGCCCGAAGTTCGCACCACAGCCGCACTTGAAGCCTCTGCAGCTGATTAACACGGTTCACGCAGTCGAGGACCGGGCGCCAGCTAACCAGAAGGACTCTCGTGTGTCTGAAGCACTGCATCGCATCCTGAAATACTCATCACCCAAGAATAGAGGGTGCGCCGAGGAAAAACAGTGTATTCCTTGAAGCAGAGGAACCTTAGACTGTTGTTATCAGACAAGAAAGCAATATTCGTGGTCATGAACCAGGATGACTATGACCCGAAAACTCTGGAAGCCATCAACAGTCACTTCAAGGCAACGGACGTTTGTGAGGAGCTCCTCAACCAGGCACGCTTGGGGGTGGCGAAGAGTTGTGGACGTATGGGTCTTGATAAGCTAGGGATTGAGGTGAAAGGAAGTAGTGAGCTTTCACCGAGACCATTCTTTGCCGTGAAGGCTCACAAGAAAGAGTCGCCGTTCCGAATGATCGTCGAGAGCCGGGGCACATGGCAAACACATGTAGCCAAGTATCTAAAGGTACACTTATCCGCGATCCCCATCAATGACCCATTCATGGGGCCAGGATCGGAGGAAAGTTTTGCATTTTTCAAGCAAAATGAACCTGTAGAATGCCTATCCATTGATGTTAGACATGCTTCATAACATTTCGCAGAAAGCCGCAATCATAGCAGTGGAGGAGTGCATAGACCAATATGCGGTTATAAAATTTGAGAAGCAGTGTCGAACTAGTGCATGCGGCTTTTTGGAATTACTGCGTGTGTACTTCACTTCGTTGCTTGTCGACCATGATGGCATAGTGTACGGCCAACGAGACGTTATCTGCGTAGGCTCATGCATAGCGGCTTTGATTTGTAATCTGTACATGGCGAAAGGAGACTGTACACTGAGAAATGAGCTAGAGGCCCTTAAGTTTGAAGCATGTTTCCGGTATGTGAATGACCTTCTACTTTCTTTGCCCTACCGTATGATCAAGTCGCTTGATATTTGTTCTCTAATACGGTAGGGCAAAGTAGAAAGTCATCCACATACCAGAAACATTCTACAAACCCAAGGGCCTCTAGATCGTTTCTCAGCATACGGACGCCTGTTGCAATGTACAGATTAGAAATCAAACGCGCTATGCATCAGCCTTTGCGGATCTCGTCTCCTTGGCCGTACACTATGCCATCATGCTCGACAACCAACGAAGTCATGTACACACGCAGTAATTCCCAAAACCACATGCACTACTTAAACACTGCTTCTCAAATTTTAAAACCCCATATTTGCCTACGCACTCCTCTTGTGCTGTGAGTGCAGCTTTCTGCGGAATGTTATAAAACATGTCTAACATCGATGGATAGGCATCCTACAGGATCATTTCGCTTGAAAAATGCAATAATTTCCTTCGAACCTGGCACTATGAACGGGTCATTGATGGGGATCGCGGATAGGTGTGCCTGAAGATACTTGGCTACATGTATTTGCCATGTGCCCCGTTTCTCGACGATCATTCGGAATGGAGACACTTCTCAGTGAGTCTTCACGGCAAATAATGGTCTCAGTGAAAGCTCACGACTTCCTTTCACCTCAATCCTTAGCTTATCAAGACCCGTACGTCCACAATTCTTTGCCACCCCCAAGCATACCTGGTTGAAGCGATCCTCACAGAGGTCCGTTGCCTTGAAATGACTGTTGATGGCTTCCAGAGCTTTCCGGTCATAGTCACCCTTGTTCATGACCACGAATCTTGCTTTCTTGTCTGATAACAAGAGTCTAAGGTTCCTCTGCCTCAAGACGACACTGTTTTGCCCTTGGCGCATCCTCTATTCTTTGGTCTTGAGTATTTCAGGATGCACTGCAGTCTTCCAGACACACGACAGTCCTTCTGGTTAGCTGGCACCCGATCAGCTTCTGTGTGCACCATGCTGATCAGCTGCGGAGGCTTCATGTGTGGCTGCGAGGCGAACTGTGGGCCTTTATCCAGAGTCTTGGTCACTATGATTTGTAGCTGGTAGTCTGAAAGTTTGACCCAAACGCATCATTGCCGTTTCCTTTTCTCTTGTGTGGTAGTATTTCCTAGAGCTATATTCCATTATTGCTCTCCAATTTGATCATCCCATCCCGTCTCATGAGAAGGTACTTCCTGAACTTGGCCGAGCAAAGCGGAGAGCAACCATGGGATATAGCCCTCGAAAAGCTACCACGCAGAGATAAAACAAAACAGCAATAATTCGTTTGGGTCAACCTTTAAGACTGCCAGCTACCAGGCATAGTGACCATCACTTTGGAAAAAGGCCCCAAGTTAGCATCGCAGCAGCACATGAAGCCTCTGCAGCTGATCATCTTGGTGCACGCAGTCGTCGTGGACCGGGTGCCAGCTAACTAGAAGGACTCGCATGTGTCTGAAGGACTGGAGTGCATCCTGAAACACTAAACTCCAAGGAATAGAGGGTGCGCCGAGGGAAAAACAGTGTCTTCCTTGAACCAGAGGAATCTTACTCGGTTGCTATCAGACAAGACACCTAGATTCGTGGTCATGAAGAAGGATGACTAGGACTGGAAAGCTCTGGAAACCATCAACAGTAATTTCGAGGCAACGGACCTCTGTGAGGAGCACCTCAACCAGGTATGCTTGGGGGTTGGCGAAGAGTTGTGGATGTATGGGTCTTGATAAGCGAAAGATTGAGATGAAAGGAAGTACTCAGCTTTCACTGAGACCATTATTTGCCTTGAAGACTCACAAGGAAGAGTCGCCGTTCCGAATGATCGTCGAGGACCGGAGCACGTGGCAAAGGCATGTAGCCAAGTATCTTCAGGCACACCTGTCCGCGTTCCCCATCAATGACCCTTTCATGGTGCCAGGATTGGAGGATATTGCATTTTTTCAAGCAAAATGAACCTGCAGGATGCCTATGCATCGATGTTAAAGGAATGTATTATAACATTCTGCAGAAAGCCGCACTCACAGCAGAGTAGTAGTGCATAGACTAACATGGGGTTATGAAATTTAAGAAGCAGTGTGGAATTTTGGAATTACTGTGTTTGTACATGACTTCTTTGTTTGTCGAGCATGATGGCATAGTGTAGGGCCAACGAGACGGGATCTGCATAGGGTTTCTAATCTGTACATGGCGAAATGCGACCATGCGCTGAGAAATGAGCTAGAGCCTTTGGGTTTGTATAATGTTTCCGGTATGTGGATGACTTTCTACTGTGTTTGCCCTACCGTAGGATCAAGTCGCTTGATATTCGTCCTGTATTACTGCAATTTAGAACGGTGTTCGCAGGTTTAGAATTTACGCATGAAATGCAGAACTCCACTATCAGGTTCCTCGACATTGAAATACACTTGTATCCGGATCATACATGCTGGATGTACAGAACTAAATGTGAAAATACAACATACAAAAGGACCACATAAATTCGAAATTTTTGTTAAATACAAAGGCGTACTCATCCAATGTCCTGTCTAAACCTTTTGAGCAGTCGCTTGTTACAGGCTGCCTACCCGATGACTGCAAGGTTGGAAAAGTAATTCCTCTGCATAAGTCTGGCGATAAACACTGTCCTAAAAACCATCGTCCCGTATCGCTCACCTGCATACCATGCAAGATCATGGAATAGGTCATCTTCTCTCATCATGCTACATTTTTTTTAACTAATTCTTTTTTCAGTAATTTTCAGGATGGTTTTCGAAAAACATTCTCCTGTGAGACCCAGCTTCTATGCTTCACTCATGACCTCCATTGCATTGTTGACGGTGGTTCGTTGGCAGACTGCATATGCCGGGAGTTTTGTAAAGCTTTTGATAAAGTCTCACATGAATTACTTCTCTTTAAACTAGGCAGATTGAACTTAGATGCTTTCATGGCTTCACTCTTTTCTTGCTAATCAATCTCAGTTCGTTACAGCAAATAATACCGACTCTAAGTTTTCCCGAGTTGATTCAGGTGTGCCGCAAGGTTCAGGCTTGGGACCCTTGCTTTTCCTCATACATAAATGACTTTCCGGTAAACCTTACTTAATCAATTTCTCTCTTTGCGGATGATTGTGTTATCTATCGTAAAATTAACAATGGTCATGACGTCTCTATATTACAATCCGATTTAGCAGAATTTCTGAATGTTGTCAGCGCTGGAATATGAAGCTTAACACAAAAATGTGTAAACATACGCGTGCCACTCGAGTTAGCACATCAGCCCCTTCGTACTACCTCAACACTGGTCCTCTTTAATCTGTCTCTTCATAGAAATATTTAGGTGTTCACATAACTAATAACTTATCATGGAAATGGCATGTTCGTCACGTAGTTAATAATGCTAACCAAACTCTTGGCTACTTCAGAAGAAACTTTTCATTTTGTCCTAGCGCGCTAAAACTTCTCCTTTACAAAAATTTGTTGGTCCAAAACTGGAGTTTGCAGCTTCTGTCTGGGACCCAAGCGTCGTTTTACTCATTACTGAACTAGAAAGTGTGCAGAATCGCGCATATTCCTTTTTATTGTCTAGCTATTATCGCACTTCTAGCGTGACTCTCATGAAATCTTCACTTTCATTGCCTCTTCTAACAGAACGCAGAAGAGTACTTCGGCTAAGTTTGTTTCATTAGATTTTTTCCTATAATACATATCTCAGACAGAAACTTCTAACGCAACCGTCATACACTTCTTCACGCATTGATCACCGTCACAAAGTAGGAAATCCATTATGTCGCACCAAATACTGCCATGACTCCTTCATTCCAGACACTTCTAACAGTTGGAATCGCCTTCCTTGTGCTATTGCCGAAATTACAGATGCCGTTTATTTACGTACAGCTGTTACTAACCTTTTTTGCTCCAGTGTTTAACATACTCTTGCTGCCGTTTTTCGGTGCTTTTTCTTGTTAAACATCTATGCTTGGCTGCGTTGCTGTTGATTTTGTATTTTTATATCTTGTTGCGCAGTCGTTATCATTTACTGTATAATGACAAATTATTTTTGTGTTATTTTTTACTGTATTGGGTTTTTTATTTTTTGTGTTCACCCCAACTCTCCTCTGTAATGCTCTTGGGCCCTGGGGGTAAATAAATAAATGTAAAAAGCGTTTTTATAAGCCAAGTTATAACCAGACTGTTGAGCTTTTCTTTTTTATTTTATTGATGTATCGTTGCTCTTGTTGTTCATGGATTTACCATACCGATACTTTCAGCGTTATCACAGCATTAAATCTTAGAAATGCTACAGAACCTTTAATCGGAAACATCATTCATAATATAATCGCCGCCGAAACACAGGGGCATACAATTAAACTCTGTTGGGTACTAAGCAACGTTGGAATCAGCGGCAATAGGAGCTGATGCATGTGCTGCAGCAGCCCGTCATACTAAAATACAGCCAGTCTACATACCACATAAAGATGTTCTAAGAGTTGTAAAGAGAAAACTGAGAGCAAAATGGCAGAGCTCATGGAACAACAAAATAAATAATAAATTGCACCTTGTCAAGTAGATCGTTGAAGAATGGAAATCGCGCAGTCACCAAAAACGCTTCATCGAAGTCATTTTATGTCGCCTTGGCATCGAACACACCCTTCTGACACACAGCTTCATTCTAATGAAAGACGAAAGACCTCTCTGTGAAAGATGCGGAGGTGAACTAACAATAAACCACGTCCTACTTTCGTGCGCTGAACTAAAGAAGTGAACGAAAAAAAGTGAAGGAAGGAAAAAAAGGAAAAAGTGCAAAATTGCTTTATACAGCTGCGAGTAAAGTTCGAGCCTGCTTACAGCGGTAAGCAACTCTCGACGAGAGATGAACCTCAAAGAAAAGAAAAAAAAAATATATGTGGGACAGTACAATGGTGAGATACTTTCAGGTTTTCGCTTAAAGGTGTGAGCGCCAAGCATGAAGGTTTTTACGAGAAGTTTGATGTGGAGGGTATCAAACAAGCGGGGGGAAAAAAAAGAGGGGGGAAAATAAAAAAAAACCGAGGAAAACTGTCAAGGGATAATGATTGATATATGTGCTTAGCATTAAACTTGCTGGGCTCGTAATGACGACATTGCCCTATTGTTTTCATTTATCCCAGTATTAAGTTTTCTAAACTTATACATAAAGTATGACTCACGCTGCTCCCGTTCCATGTATTATTGAATCCCCGCTGAAGAACTGTTAGTTTGACTGAGTCGAATGAGTGCTGTTTCTGGTTGATATGTTTTGAAAAAGGAAGGTTGGGCAGAGAGCGGACATCAGCACGGTGATAATTAAACCGCATTCGTATAGGGGTAGCTGTCTGGCCAATATACTGAATTCGGCATACATTGCATTCTAGGAGATACATTACTTTTGAGGCATCGCAATCAAAGTTACCATCTATTCTCCACTTAAAATTTGACGTTGTGCTTGTTGCGCAGCTTGATGTCTGCATGTGCCTGCACACCCGGAATCTACTCTTTCCTCAAGGCCGGCACCCCAACCGCGGGTTATTACCTATTTTTCAGTGGACTAGGATGTTGCGAATGTTTTTCGGTCGTCTGTAGAGAACCTGGGGAGGAGTCGTGAAAGTATTGGAGAGACGAGCGCTCTGTTCTAGAACGTTGAAATGTTTCTTTAGGATTCTGTTCACGTTGGGGGGGTTACTCGTGTAGGGAGTACCAGGCTTGTTCGACGGTCTATGTTTTCCTTTCGTGGACGTCCCTCCAGAATTTCCTCTCGGTTGAGTTCATATGCCTTTTTTATGGCGTCGTCAACAATATCTGGCGGGTATCGTTGTTTAGTCAGGACTTTCCGCATACGTTTTGCGTTTGGTGCGAAGTCCTGATATTGGGAACAAATTCTTTTGAATCGATGAGCCTGAGAATACGGAATGCTTGTTTTTGAGTGATAAGGACGACAGCTTTGTGCGTATTGTTGTCGGACCGGGGGTTTTCTGTATACGCTAGTGGAGAGCGAACCTTCATAAACCGCAATTTCAACGTCTTCAAAGTTAATTTTGTTTTGGGAATATGTGTGCGTGAAGGATATGCTAGGATGGAGGAGATTGAAGTTTTCAATGAAATGTAGGAGTGATTGTTCTGTGTCAGTCCAAACTAAGAAAATATCATCCAAGCAGCATTCGTATAGGATGTGCTTAATAGGGGAAGTAAGTAAAAATTCAAATTCAATGCTATGCATGAAGATGTTAGCATAAGTAGGGGCCATTTTTGTACCCATGGCGGTGTCGTTAATTTGTAAGTAGTGTTCATTGTCGAATTCAAATTTGTTGTATTCTAGAACTAGTTTCGTCAATACCTCTAGGACTTCTGGAGTTGGGATCCTACCTCACTATTCTGATTATAGGCCTCAATTAGAGCTTTGATTCTGTCGGAGTGCGGGATATTTGTATATAGAGAGACTACATCTAAGGTTACAAGGAAGGCCCCCTGAGGACGATTTACCCCTGCTATTTCGCGAAGGAAGTGGTTGGTGTCATGTATGTGGGATAGGTGTGTTTCAGGTATGTGTCCAATTAATGTGTCAATGTAACTGGAGATTGGTTCTGTGATTGTGCCGATGCCGGATACTATAGGGCGGCCAGGGTTAACCCTTCTATGAATTTTCGGAAGCATGTAGAATCGGCCCGGCGACGGGTGTGATGCGGTCAGGGCTTTGCATAATCGCAGAAGATGTCCCCACTTTTTGCGAGCTCATCTAGAGTCCCTGTAAGAAGTTTTGATGCTTTAGAGTGGGGTCCGCTTTTAGGTGTTTATAAAATTTAGTGTTACAGAGTTGTCTAATTCCTTCCTCAATATTGTAACGTGGTGGTGACCAGGGTCGCTGACACAAATGAAGGCACAGGCTTGATGGTACTTAAATTACCTCTTTATTGGGCTGACTTGCAACCGCAAAAGAACTAAGCAACTCGGCGGCGGCGATAGCAACAAACGTGCTGGTCGATCGTCGAACAAAGAATGTCCGTCACACTCATCAACGCTCAATTTAAAGGCTGCCCAGAACAATCTAGATAACGTCGCAAACAGCTACCAGCACGGGCTGGAACATTGTGGAAAGACACCCGAGTGGCCGGAACCTTCGAGACAGATCTCGGTGCATCTTGTGCTACAACGAAACTGATAAAGGTGTGACTCGCGACATCGAGCAATAACAAGCAAAGTTTACGGAACTGATACGCGGTCCAGAATCAGAGTGATAAGCCTGAATGCCGGCGGCTGTTAAAAAAACAACAAATACAGTTTTGAAGGCTTCGCCATAGAGAAATTGATTGGTAAAGAGCGGTCACTCGGCAAAAACTGGTCCCAGAAAATGACGCGCGACTTTTTGCGCTGCCGTCGATTGATGAATGGCGGCACCAATGCGCGGACGCGCGCGCGACGGCACTCGCTGCAGCGGTAGCCCGATGGAGCGCTAGGAGACAAGAAGTTGTCGAGGGGAGCGGTTGTGTGCTCGTGCCTCGCCGCGCTTGTGCGGCACAGACCTCTTGTGGGCTGCTGCGCGGAACGACAGCGGTTTGGAACGATGGCAAGGTGAGCAACGTTTTTTTGCTTAACTACGCTGCCTTTCAAGCAGTTTACGCTGGCCATGCCGGCCGGGACTTTGTTGTCAAACTGTGCAGTATTTCAGGCAGTTTAGCTCAGTACGGCGGCGACTGCGCTTCACAAAGTCGCAAGTGAAGGGCAAGCTAACAGGCATGACAAGGCGTGCTGACCGCCGCGGTGACGTGACATGGCGATTTTGCGAACGGCTAGTTTTGCGTGGCGTCGCGTTTAACAGGGCAACCGCAAGGTGTGAAATGTTTCATTCTTGTCAAACTGCGAGACATTTCGGGCAGTTTAGCTCAGCACGGTGTTCTGCGCTTCACAAAGTCGCGTATGAAGAAAAGCCAACATGGCGTGCCCGCCGGTCGCGGTTTTGCGAACAGCTAGTTTTGCGTGGTGTCGCGTTGCATGTAACGTGACAACGTTAAAGTGAGAAATGTTTTATAATGCAGCAAGCTTCATTGCTCCAGCTGTTCAGTGCTCTTGAGGAATGTTGTTAATTTAGTGGCTGTTATTTCACTCACTGTAGAAATGCATTTTCAGATAGGTTCGGTTAGCCTGCATTTCCTGACCTCTACGTTGCAACAGTAGCTTTTGTATCAATTTTACGAATCACAGCTTTTCTGTTCTGGACCATAACTGCTGCTCACCAAGTCTTCAGTACGCACCCACATGCAATTGTGTGCGTGGTGCAGTGGCCTTACATTTCATTGCAACCTTCTGCATCATGTTCATTCCTTTTCCAACAGCACTGAATGGACCCACGGACTGCAGCCGAAGCGCGGCAGATGCGACGAGTGAACGGAGTGGCATTCCCCCCAAGTGTCAGTACTCTCTGCCCTGAACAATACAAGTTACCCTTTCTAAGGTAGCCGGGACTGAGACTGTGTAGTTTATGTATAATGCCTGTTTTGTTACATATCATATGCCATATTTTGGAAATAAACGTTATGCTATTTTTTGTCGCTACCGAAGTGCTGTTTCTCGCCTTGTGTATTTTTATTTTTCTGTATTTTGCACATCGCCTTATGTGTGCAAAGTTTTGTCAATGCATCCGCCTACATGTGTTGCGTCTCTTGTATGTTTTATATGCAGCAAAATAAATGTTCATTTCACAAAGCACTTGGCGTCTTTTCTGCAATACTGTTTTGCAAAGGCTGTGGCGCAGCTGCGTTGATGGCCAATTTAGTGAACTGGGAATCTATTTTTCATGTTGTTATGCATGCTGAGCATAAATAGAAACACTAGCAGACCGTGTAAAACCAAAATAATGCGCCAAAAGGGCAGGGAAGGACGCAGCGCATGCTAGTATTCAAATAACGCGCCTTTCAGCAAGACCGGAAGTAGTTGCCGCCGGCCGCTTGGTGCACTACAGTCAAATGGGCCGCGTGGCCCTGTGGGAGTGTCCGCTCTTTACCAATCTCTTTCTCAATGGTTTCGCGGCATTACTCCCCCCCCCTTAAAAAAACATCGCCTCGATGTTCCAAAACAAAGCAACTTAAACATAAACCCTGCAAAGTTTAAACACCACAGATTCTTTAACGCGTGTAATATGGCTTCATTCGTACAACATGTACTAATTTCTGGGCATGCGCGTCGCCGTTGTAATGATGACGTTCCGTCGGGAATGACTTCATAGTCCAGTGGTCCGGCGCGGCGAATGATTTTGTACGGCCCAAAGTCTCGACGCAACAACTTTTCACTTAGTCCGCGACGGCGAATTGGTGTCCAAATCACCACTTGGTCTCGTGGGTTGTACTTTGTCGTCGTCGTAAGTTGTATCGTCGGCTGTCGGTGCGCTGTTGGTCTTTAATACGCAGACGTGCGAGTCGTCGGGCTTCCTCTGCAATGCCGCAGGTAGGCAGCGACGTCAAGGTTGTCCTCGTTAGTTACGTGCGTCAGCATTGCGTCGAGCTTCGTCGTGGGCTCCCTGCCGTACACATGCTTAAACGGGGTCGCTCTGGTCGTCTCCAGGACTGCCCTGTTATACGCGAAGATCATGTACGGCAAGATGGCGTCCCAGGTGTTGTGTTCAGCGTCGATGTACATGGCGATCATGTCCGCGATTGTTTTATGCAGGCGCTCCGTAAGGCCATTGGTCTGGGGATTGTACGCAGTTGTTCGTCGATGGCTTGTATGACTGTATTCCAGGATGGCTTGAGTCAACTCTGCCGTAAACGCCGTTCCCCTGTCCGTGATGAGCACTTCTGGGGCGCCATGTCGCAAGAGAATTTGTTCGACAAAAAATTTGGCGACTTCTGCCGCGGTACCATTGGGTAGTGCTTATTCTTCGGCGTAACGGGTAAGGTAGTCAGTGGCCACGATGATAAACTTGTTACCCATAGACGAAGATGGAGAGGGGCAAAGGAGATCCATCCCAATTTGTTGAAAGGGCATGACTGGGGGCGGAATCGGGTTTAGTAGTCCTGCTGGTCTGATCGGCGGCGTCTTGCGTCGTTGGCACTCACGACACGTCTTCACGTAGTGGGCAACTTCGGCAGGCAGTCGCGGCCAGTAGTACTTCTCCTGGATTCGATGCAACGTGCGCGCAAATCCGAGGTGGCCTGCTGTGGGCTCATCGTGCAACGCCTGCAGAATTTCCTGCCGGAGGTTTTTAGGCACTACAAGAAGCTGCGCGGTATTGTTGGCTGCGAAGTTCTTCACTAGGAGGCCATTGCTTAACGTGAACTATGATAAATATCGCAAACAAACAAAGATTACGGAACTGATACGCGGTCCAGAATCAGAGTGATAAGTCTGAATGCCGGCGGCTGTTAAACAACAACAAATACAGTTTTGAAGTTTCGCGGCAATATATTTGTCATTGTCCATGACCAATATGCCGCCTCTTTTATCTGCCGGTTTGATGACCACATCTTTCCGTCTGCTAAGCGCCTTCAATGCGTCAAATTCCTTTTTGGAAAGGTTTTACTTCCCTGGTCTCTAGTCCTTATAAGCTATGATTACGTCGTTCTGGACGGCACTAATGTACGGTACATGTAAGGACAGTTTTCCTCGGGGTTTTTTCCCCCTTTCCTCCCCTTTTTTTCCCCGCTTCTTTGATATCCTCCACATCCCACTTCTCGTAAAAACCTTCTTCATGCTTGGCGCTCGCACCTTTTAGCGAAAACCTCAAAGTATTTCAGCATTCTACTGTCCCACATATTTTTTTTTCTTTTCTTTCTTTGATGTTCATCTCTCGTCGCGAGTTGCTTACCGCTCTAAGCAGGCTCGAACTCTACTCGTAGATGTCACGTTCTTCTAACCAGTAATGTCCACCTGGTTGTCGCGTTTTTTTTTTCATCCTGTAGGGCCGCGGGTCGGAGCAAGGGTGGGGAGGGTAACAGACGCAGCAGAGAAAAAGAACAAATCTTCAAAAACAAGGCCTTGACCATTGATAGTTGACCACTTCTCCCAAAAACCTCCTTCACGCTTGGCGCTACCATCTTTTAGTGAGAACGGAAAAAGATTTCTCACCATCTGCAGCAAACACGTTCCCCCACCTGTGATTTTTTTTCCCGAGGTTGTTCAGCGGCTGCCTGTATTGTATACAGATGACTCCCGGCAGCCGTTGCCTTGGGTGGATGAGCCTTTGGGACTAGCCTGCTCTCCGCACCTGTGTGTGTATGTGTGTGTTGTGCGTGCCCAGCTGGTTCACCTATATGTGCCCATATTATGTTTGTATCTCCTCTTGCCAACGCTATAAGAAGACGAACAAGAATCATGTACCCTCAGTCTTGAGAAAGGCAGTGCTCCTGCCGAAACGTCGACTCCAAATAAACTTGGAAGCAGTATGAAGCATTTTTTCATAGATGTGGACGTCGTGTATAGACCCTATTCACTATCAGGTTTAGCAGGCGGCCGTTGTGGCAACCCTGTATTGAGGATACGCCATAGCATTGGGCTTTTCGAAACTCCTCCTCCTCCCTGCTCCCTCCCTTCGACCTCCCTGCTGCGCGCCGTTCATTTGTCGGACACATGAGACGCCGTTTGGAACGCTGTCCAACCAGAGCTCGGATTTCACCACCGCTGTACCCTGATTCGCCGTGGGCCCTCTCTCTCTTTCTTTCTCTCTCTTTGATGTTAGGTTGTTCGTGCCATGGTTGCCAGTAAAGCAGAAATGACGTCACGTGAATAAGCTCTATAGGCAAGTGGCTATTTATGTCTGTACAAAAGGTTGCATCGAGTATTAAGTAGGCGAGTTACACTTGTCACCAATCAAAACATGCAATCCTGAAACGTTATCCGGATTTTCACTCATACTTCGCATTTTGCTTTGGTTCCTAGCGGTTTTAACTGTGAGCTCCTACATAAACAATCTTCCTAATAATAAGTGCTTGCTAGCTATTGTATGTTTTACCCTATCATACATCTGTATTTTCATATGCGTGTACATAAATACTTTGGTTAAAAACCCATTGCATGCTAGACTGTCTATATTCCTTTCTTGTGCAACAGTTCCTATGAAACTGACTCTACAAAGCATTGGTAAGTCTTAAACACCCTCTTAATTTTAGGAAACTGCTTAGACAGCTTTCCAGCAATCTCGAATCAGTGTGCAATCTGGCCACTCATTTTGGACTGTTGAAATACACATACAGTGCAAGCGTATCTACAAGAAATCATCTCGAGCTGCCTCATTTTGCTTTGCCTTGCATTATGCTTCCACTTGACAATATATAGCATAATCTATCACTCTAACTCTCTCCGGAAGGA
Source organism: Amblyomma maculatum (assembly GCF_055883805.1). Lineage (NCBI taxonomy): Eukaryota > Metazoa > Arthropoda > Arachnida > Ixodida > Ixodidae > Amblyomma > Amblyomma maculatum. The sequence goes on along the minus strand of NW_028146766.1, from coordinate 436,062 downwards.
CCAGTTGTATTTTTAATTGTCGTATTTTTAGTTAGCCAGAGTGCTGTCATCGTGTTATAGTCAATGTTTGAAAATTGGTGTGTCATATTTTCGCCCCTGTATTTACAGGATTGTTTTTCGTTGCCTGTCTACAACTATGGAAATTTAGAACCTTGTTTCAGACTCTATTGCTGTAATTTCTGACTACTAACTCGCACAGGTTTATGCAATTTTATCGGTCTCCCTGCCCCTTTCAGTTACGTCACCGGGTGTTGATGTAGTTGATATAAATACAGAAAAACGCTTTGCATAAGCACTCACATTTGGTTTCTGTTTCAGCGCCTGCATTTTGATGGAGTAAGGAGGAAGAATGGAAAAAAGTGTGTGACTCAGGTGTTTTAACATGCTGTTGAAACGAGTTATACGGATCTTTGTTGGCAGTGTAATGTTTCTGCTCTTCACTAGGCGGTCAAGGCTAGCCATGGCTTTCTTTCCCAGAAGCAGGCGTTTCCTAATTTCATGGCTGCAGTCTCCTTCCGGGGTAATCTTGGAGCTCAAGAAAAGAAAATCTGTCACAGATTCCACTTCTTGCCCCTTGATACTCTAGGACTTGATAGGGCAAGACGCCATGATCTTTGTCTTTTTATTGTTCGGTTTAAGCCCAAACTTCTCACTCTCTTCTTTTACGCGCATCAGAAGTCTCTTGAGTTCCACTTCACTTTCTGCCATTAAAGTGGTATCGTCCGCATATCTGAGCTTGTTGATACGTTTTCCAGCATCTTCACTCCAGCTGAAGACTCGTACAGACCGGCCTTCCTCGTGATGCACTCAGCATATAGGTTAAATTGGCAGGTCGACAGTATGCAGCCTTATCTCACTCCTTTCTTAATCGGAAACCAATCAGTAAGACCATGCCCAGTTCTGACTGTGGCCTCTTGCCCTTCATACAGGTTCCTGAGGAGACAGATGAGGTGAATTGGAACTCCCATCTCTTGGAGAGCTTGCCACAATCTGCTGTGATCTACACAGTCAAACGCTTTCGCATAATCAATAAAGCAGAAGTAGGTGGGTTTCTGGAAATCTCTTGCTTTTTCCACTTTTCTGCGAAGGTTGGCAATCTGGTCTCTAGTTCCTCTGCCCTTGTGACACCCAGCTTGCACGTCCGGGAGCTCCCGATTCACATACTGCTGCAGCCTACCTTGGAGGATTTTTAACATCACCTTGCTAGCATGCGAAATAAGCGCGATCGTGCGGTAGTTGGAACAATCTTTGGCACTTCCTTTTTTTGGGATGGGAATGTAAACTGACCTCCTCCAATCTTGTGGCCACTGCAGGGTTGTCCAAATTTGCTGCCATCATGAATACTTTAACAGCGTCGTCATGGTTAAGGTTTCGAAGCAACTCAGCTGGAATGCCATCAATGCCGCTAGCTTTGTTCTTAGCAAGGCTGGCTAAGGCCCATTCTACTTCACTATTCAGGATGCCCGGCTCGACTGTGCGGACTGTTGCTTACGCTGTGATGCCGACGTTGAGCCATTTATCGGAGTCCGGTAGTGTATATAGATGGTATACCGTCAACCTGACGAGACTGAGGCCTAGTTGAACTTGGGTCCAGTCTTTCACGGCTTGGACTGACTGAGATTGCTTTTGCCGCTTGTATTCACAGATTTCCCGCTTCGCGCCTAAGTTCAGCTCCATTCGTTTGCGTTTAACTCCAACTATGCCAAAAGTCAGACTAAAGTCGAGAGTTACAGGCTCCTGCTTCTTTGCACTCTTTTTCCCTAGTTAAACTTCTTGATTTTCCATTCTTCTGATTCTCTTTCTTGCTTTGTACTGTTTTTGTAAGGAAGCGAGGAAGTCTAGTTGGCAGGCTACTATACAGAGGGCTATCAAACAGCCCTTTCCTGTGCCGTTTGTATGTTCCTATGAAACAAATACTGTAAGCTGAAGTACAGTTTAAAACGACGGCTAGCCGACTACGAAGAGCTCAAACCTTGTCAAGGCCGCATCGTTGACTCAAGGCGAAGCCGACATGCGGATCGCTGTGGTGCAAAATGTGGTAGTTCGGCAGCGCAACAGTGACGAAAACCAGGAGCATGAGAAGGACAGGCGTCCAGGACGGGACGCCCGGTCCTGTTTGCGTGGTCGTCGCGTTTCTTTTGTCGCTCTACTTCCTTAGTGTGTCTTTACCCTGACCGATACGGCTTCATAGAACATGCTTTGTGTTCTGGGCTAGAAAAACTTCAGTTCCCACCCCCAATTTCGGCGCTTGTCTATCTTCTTATTGTTTCTTTCTTACGTTTTTACCGGCTTCTCTTCTGTTCACGTTCAGCAGAATTTATTGCAACCACATGTTGCTGTTTTCCCGACTGCGGCCACTGGTTGCGGCGCTGCCGCTGCCCCCATAAATCTCCCGGTTGCCTCATTTTGGGGTCTTTCTCAGTCAGCTGACCTTCGGTTTGCTGTGTACAATCCCTGTCAACCACACAACCTTTTTCCTCCTCTTCCCTTCCTTTCCGCTCTCGCCCCCCCCCCCCCCCCGTCCCCCTTCCCTCCTAAAACGACGACACGCCCGATTTGGTTCTTTCCAACTCCACAGGACTCGTTCAGGCATCCTACCGTATCGGCTGTCGCATTGGTTCCCGGCATGCGCACCCTTCATAAACTTGCGTTTCAGACTCCCCTGCTTTTTTCAAACAATGTCCATATGAACGAGACAAAAATACATGGGCCGAATAGGCTGTGTGCATTCATCCCATCTACATTGTTCAGAGAGCGATTTTCTATATTAACGTGACATAAATACTTTGAAAAATCTTCGGCCCTAGAAAAATTGTCCATTATTCGGGTCCTCCATATAAACGGATGTCATATTAACGGGGCACAAGTTTTCCATAACAGCCACTCATGAAATGACTTGTGAAGACTAAATCCCCAACGAAACAAAAAAAAGAGGAAAAGACAGGAAAACACCAATTAATCATAAAACTCAGCCAACGCCGAATAAACCTTCAGAAAATTTCTAAGAGGAATTCTGTTTATGTTATGAGGTCCCAACCGGCCACTCCTGGGCGTTAGTTTATAATTCTGTGATCCCGTGGCGTACTGCAAGAATTTGCGAAATTGCTTCTTTGAACACCACGCTTAAATTAAAAAATTACAACTGTCGGAACTGCTAGGAAAAAGGGTTTCATTTCATTTCATTTCATTTTATTACCCTCAAGCGCATACGCACTACAGAGGGGAGTGGTACTTCATATATGATAGAAAGCATAGAACACTAAATGAACAAAACATAACAAAGGCTAAACGAACAAGGGAATAGAGAACAACGAAAACAATCTTACAATAAAGAAAGTTATACAAGCGGAATAAATTGAAAACAATCATAAGCGGTGAGAGAACAGCATTATACAGCGAAAAGAACAACAGCACTGGGAGCAAACAAGCATGAAAAACTAAAAACGGAAATAAGATAAGAGTCAGGGGGCAAAAAAGTGTCACGGATCAGCTTCAAGATATTGCATCAGTGATGAGTGAAATGAATCGTGATCTTGGATTAATGCGATATCGGGCGGAAGGCTATTCCACTCTACTGACGTACGAGGTAGAAAGGAATGAAAAAGGGCATTAGTATTGCAAGTTATGACATTTACTTTGTAAGCATGATCAACGCGGGAGGAGCGATACGATGGCTGCGAAATGAAAGTATGCCTCAATTCGTTATGATGATAAATTTTCTGAAAAAGGCTAAGACGTGAAATTTTCCTTCTAAGCTCGAGAGATGGCAAAGATAACGTTAGTTTCATTGAAGTTATGCTGCTAGTGCGACTGTGATTGGAAAGAATGAAACGCGCTGAATTATTTTGAACCATCTCAAGTGAGGATTTCAAGTTCGTGAAACCGGGATCCCAGATTGCAGAAGCACATTCAATCTTTGAACGTACCAATGCTTTGTACATAGTCATTTTAGTCGAAACAGGTGACTTCGAAAAGTTACGGCGCAAATACCCAAGCATGCGGTTACTGTTGTTAATAATGTAATCAATATGTTGCTTCCAGCTGAGGTCATTAGTAATATGCACACCCAAATATTTGTACGAAGTTACAGTACCTAAAGGAGTGTTATTCAATACATAGCAAGCAGGGGGGAAATTACTGCGCGACACTCGCATAGCTTTACATTTTTTAACATTTAGGTCCATACACCATGTGCTGCACCATTTAGTTATATTATTGAGGTCAGATTGTATAGCAGAAACATCGGCGGGTTCAGCAATCTCGCGATAAATAACACAGTCATCGGCAAATAAGTGAATAGGGGAAGTCACACAGTTAGGAAGGTCATTAATATAAACTAAAAAAAGAAGAGGGCTCAAAACGGACCCTTGTGGTACACCTGACGTAACAGGTGTTGACGGTGAATTATTGTTGTTAGCAAAGACATGCTGTGATCGACCGATGAGGAAAACTTCGACCCAGGTAAGAAGATGTCTGTCAATATTAAGACACTTGAGTTTAAGTAGTAAAAGATGATAGTTTATTTTGTCAAAGGCCTTAGAAAAATCCAAGAAGATACAATCAGCCAAGAAACGGTTGTCAATAAGGGTTAGCATGGAGTTTGTGAAACAAAGTAGCTGTGTCTCGCATGAGTATGATTTCCTGAAGCCATGTTGCGCTGGATTGAAAAAAAGGTTCGAGTCAAGAAAACTAGCTAGGTGTGAGCAAATGACATGTTCAAGAATTTTACATGGTATGCTAGTAAGAGATATGGGGCGATAATTAAGGGGAGATTGCTTGTTACCGGATTTATGAAGTGGAATCACCTTCGCCTGCTTCCAATGTACAGGAATAGCGCCAGTATCTAAAGATTGTTGAAATATTTTTGCCAAAAGGACAGAGGAGTACATGTTTGTTTCTTTAAGGAATCTTGCATTTATATTGTCAACACCTGAGGAACATGAAGGTTTTAGTGTTTCAATTAGCTTTGTAATCCCGTCGGCATCTATTGATATTGGATGCATAATCGTATAGCCCGAAAACGAATGTGTAGGCAATTGAAGATTAGTTGCAGATGAAAAGTTCAGTGTGAATATATTGTTTAAAATCGATGCGCACTCCTTGCTAGGCACAGGTAAGTCGTTCTGGTCAAGTAAAGAAATCTCTGAGTTGCTCTGGGAGTTAGTTACGATGTTCCAAAATTTGCTAGGGTTATTAGTGAGCAAGGATGGTAGAGTGTATTTCAAAAAAGTAGATTTTGCAGAAGCGACAGCTTGAGAGTAGGTGTGAGATGCATTAGTGTATGCTTGCCAGCGTGACGCAGTCTGCTGCAGTTTTGCTGCCCGAAATAAGCGTTTTTTTCTGTTCGAAAGTCGATTTAAGTACGGATTATACCATGGCGAATGTCTATGTACTGTTAGTATTTTCTTGGGAATGTAAGCCTCAGTTAGATATGAAATTTTATTGACGAACAGGTCCAACGATGTTCAAAACCACTAAGATAGTTGTCAAGGAAGAGCGAAAGTTCTCTATTTATCTCTTCAAAGTTTGCCTTTTTGTAATCAAATATAATCTTGCGTTTTTTCGTAGCTGAAGACGCGGTAAAGTTTAGGTCGAAATGAAGTAAAGAATGATCACTGAGTCCCGGCATGAAAATTATTGGGCCTATCATATCAAGGTTAGTGGTGAGGATCAGGTCAAGAATGTTAGCAGAACTGCCGATAACACGCGTTGGGCCATCAACAACCTGATCAAAATTGAAAAGGGAGCACATATCGAGAAAATCTTGACAATTCGAAGAATATGGTGTGCAGGTAGGCGGTGTCGATGTCCAGTTTATTGATGGATAATTGAAATCGCCTAGAAGAAATACCGGGGATGCTGGATAACGAAGGACGACGGTGTTAACCGCGTCATGCAATTCATTCACGAATGTGATGTCTGCATTAGGTGGACGATAACAGACGCCAATGATGTGTACTCTGTTGTTTAAAATGACGCCGCACCAGACAGATTCTATGTTGTATGAAACATTAATTCTGAACGATGATAGGTTTTTAGAAACTGCGAGCAGGGTTCCACCCCCTTGTCTTCCATCTCTGTCACAACGATAGACATTGAAAGGCTTGGTGTGAGTAAAAATTTCGCTTTCGCTTACACGAGCACTTAACCAAGTTTCAGTGAGCGCCACCAGGTCGGCATCGCACGAATTGATAGCTGCGATGATATCATCTCTTTTGCCTAAAATCCTCCGGATATTACTATAAAGGACTGATATAGGGCGCCGATGACCACTACCCCTGGCTAAGTGTTATGAAACATTACGCGTGGGACTTGAATTCGAAATGTCTCCCATCTCGCATGCGCGAGCAGCATTGGATGTAGAGGGTCGAGCGCGTGCAGATGAATCATCGTATGGGCTGCTACGAGATGGAGAATGATAACGCAGCCGGGGCAGCTCAATGAAACTGTCTGTTCTAGGGTCATAAACATATTGCCTTTTATTTACAGTTAGTTTGTCGTAGCGAAGCCTAAAGGATGGTGAACCAGGCAAAGATTTTGCGAAAGCAGTTAACCTTTTGCGAGCGAGCCTAGTTGCTGCGCAGTAGTCTTCAGAAACTGAAATGTCATTTAATTGTTTTCAGCTCATCACAATGTGACATCACTTCTTCTTTCGCTTTAAAGTGCGAAAATTTTATTATCACTGGTCGGCATTTTTCTTGAACAAAAGGGCCACCAAGGCGGTGGGCTCGTTCTATTTTGTCTGGTTTAAATTCTGACCCAAAACTGGATGAAAAGCAAACTAATAACGTTTTTTTCTGTGTCATTCCACGTTTCATTGCTATCGGGTACGCCATAAAATATTAAATTATTTCTGCGAGATCTGTCTTCCAGATCATTGATGCGGGAAAGAAGCTCATTATTCTGTTGCGCCAAGTCATTAATGGTGTCGTTTGTTAACAGAAGTTCTCCTTCGAGACTACTAACCATGCTGACTTCTGTTTCAACAGAAGCGAGTCGAGTATCAATATTAGACAGCCGCTTTGCTAAACATTCCTGATTGGCTTTTACGTCATTCACAGCCTCCGTGAACATGGCTTGGGCCTCCGCTGACGCCTCACAGGCGGTTTTAATAAAGGACAACGCAGCCATGACTTCATTATGACGATGGGCGCACGACGTGTCGTCTTCATCAGCTACTTGGGTCTGCCGCTCTGTAGTTTGCTTGCGATTAGGCCCGGGGTTTAGCTCAACGTCACCCGAACATAGCAACAACATAAGCAACACCTCCTTGCAGTCACAACACACGTCATAGAGCACTTGTGGGCACGGAAGCAGCAGTAAAAAACGATTTGATGTTTTCCTAGCATGTAGAGAACACGATTGACCAACCTGGATAACGTGAAGACGACGATCGTTAGCCATGTGCTCTATCGTGCTGCTTCCATGCCCACTGACGTGTCGCGGCTGGCTGTTGGCTTTTAAGGCAGGCGTGGATGATGTTCCTGTTGATGCGGCTGAACCGATGAACAAGGATTCCGATCCAACGAAGGCAGCGCCTGGGTTCGAAGAAAGGTCGCACACCTGAACACGGCATGGCTGCAGGCAGGTAGCGACGTACGGGTCCGGTGCACTTCTGGCCAGGCATGGTAGAAGCCAAGCCAAAACCTGGATAACGTGAAGACGACGATCGTTAGCCATGTGCTCTATCGTGCTGCTTCCATGCCAAACGTGAACCGCTTTGCTTCCGGGAACATCGGCTCGTCCGTCAAATTTCGCCGGAGCAAAATGTCCAACTCGCAACCACCTAAAAAAAAAACACGTACACACGATATAAATACGTGTACGTCCGAACCGAATACTGGATGCCATTTCGCCAACAATTCTGAGACGAGCTTCTTTCTGGTATTCACTTGTTTTCCTTCGACGACTGAACTAATCAGTTGAACGGTGGTGTCTCCGAAGCAGCTTCCCCGCATGCACCGTAGGTGAATCTAGAGAAACCGTTTCCCCGTTAGTGTCGTATAGTTACAGCACATAAACGTAAAATAAAGACAAGAACAACAGAAAGGAGACGAGGAAGCAGCCCGGAGGGACCGCGCCCCCCGCTGTGCACGCGCTCCTCCCTTCACCCTCCGTCTGTAGGCATCTGGTTTTGCTCATGCGGTGAATGCCGAACTGTCAACAATACACACCAAAAGGTAGTGGCGTATGTGTGCCAGCTCCGCATTCAGAGAGTAGATCGCGCTTTCCAATACTTGCAAAAGAAAAAGAAAATCTAAATGACCGCACGGGTAAGTGGAAAGGAGGGTTGTGCTATGCGCCTCTGAAAAGATGCCAAAGAAAGAGCTTAATGTGAGGGAAGAAGCCTGTTCTCTTTTCGGCAGTGTACGAACTTAATTGACATACAAGAAAATATATATATATTGAAAGGGGGTGTTTACTGTCCTTTAACAGGGATAATAGCCCTCTCCAAGTTGCACAAAGAACCACACAAGAGCACAGCCAGTCTAGGCCTTCCACAAGCGAGCTCGAGCAGCGCAGCGGCACTTTGTCGTCCTTATCCTCGTCTTCGTGGTATTCTCTCCTACTTCATCCTTGTCTTCGTATATCCTCATGTAGTTCACTTCAATTTCCCCCGGGGCGAGGTGGAGCCATCCTGGCGACCTATGGTGTGGGCAAGAGGAGCGGATCATAGTACATTTTAAGGCGGCTCACGTGCGCAGTTTCGCGGCCGCGATGACGCATGTCCGAAGAGGTAGTGAGTGGCTCCACGATGTAATTCACAGGGGAGGTTTGACGGATAATGCGGTAGGGGCCGTGATACTCGGTTCGAAATTTTGATGACAGTCCCGGTGGGGTGCCGGGAACCCAAAGCCAAACAAGGGATCCTGCAGGAAAAACGTGTGGCGTCTCATCTTTGTCGTGGTGATGCTTTTGGCGGCCTTGAGATTCCGATGTAAAACACCGGGCCAACTGGCGACATTTCTCCGCATATTTGGCAACGTCTGAAAGGAGAGTACACTCGGAGGAGTCAGGACGATATGGTAAAATAGTGTCCATCGCGGACGACGCCTCACGCCCATAAAGGAGGAAAAAAGGGCTAAATCCAGTAGTTGACTGTGTGGCGGTGTTGTAAGCGTATGTCACGAAAGGAAGAACAGCGTCCCAGTTCGTCTGATCGGCGGCAACGTACATCGTCAGCATATTTCCGAGAGTACGATTGAAGCGCTCAGTCAGCCCGTTAGTTTGAGGGTGGTAGGCCGTTGTGGTCCGATGTATGACGCGACATTCGGCCAGTAGAGCTTCAACGACGTTGGATAGGAAGACGCGTCCTCGGTCACTTAGCAGCTCTCGCGGTGCGCCGTGGCGAAGAACAAAATGATGGAGTAAGAACAGGGCAACTTCACGGGCAGTAGCGGCGGGTAAAGCGGCGGTCTCGGCATACCGGGTGAGGTGGTCGATGCCGACGATAATCCACCGGTTCCCAGAAACCGTGCAGGGAAGTGGCCCGTAAAGGTCAACGCCAACGCGGTCAAAAGGGCGGGCCGGGCATGGAAGTGGTTGTAAGGGGCCAGAAGCACGAGGTGTGGATGACTTCCGGCGCTGACAGGCGATGCAGGAGCGGACGTATTTGCGAATATAACCGTACATGCCGCGCCAATAGTAGCGTTGAGAGATTCTTTGAAACGTCTTGACGACACCAGGATGGGCACACTGAGGGTCGGCATGGAAAGAGGCGCAAATTTCATGTCGTAAATGGCGAGGAATGACGAGAAGCCATCGTCGACCATCAGTCATATAATTGCGGCGGTAGAGAAGACCATCTCGTAGGGCGAAGTGTGGTGCTTGACGGCGTAAAGCCCGAGAAGGTGCAGCAGCGTTAGAAGTGGACACGACGTCAATAAGAGAGGCGAGCCACGGGTCTTTGCGCTGCTCCGCAGGCATGTCAGCAATGGTTTGAGAGGGGAGAACGAGACAGTGCGTCGGCGTCCATGTGTTTACGGCCAGAGCGATATATAACGCGGATGTCAAATTCCTGTAGGCGGAAAGCCCATCGTGCGAGGCGGCCGGACGGGTCTTTAAGAGAGGACAGCCAACATAACGCGTGGTGGTCCGTGACGACGTCAAACTGGCGACCGTAAAGGTAGGGTCGGAATTTCGTCAATGCCCACACAATTGCCAAACACTCCTTTTCCGTAACTGAGTAGTTGCATTCGGCTTTAGAGAGGACACGACTCGCGTACGCGACGACGTATTCGTGAAAACCGTTTTTCCGTTGTGCCAAGACAGCTCCGAGGCCAACGCCACTCGCATCAGTATGGACCTCGGTGGGTGCTGTCGGGTCGTAGTGGCGAAGGATTGGTGGCGAAGTCAAAAGACGGCGCGATGCGTTGAACGCTTCGTCGCACTCGACCGACCACGCAGTTAAGTCATTGTTTCCTCCGAGTAGTTTCGTCAGGGGTGCAATTATTGAAGCAAAATTCTGCATGAAGCGCCGAAAATAGGCGCATAGACCTATGAAGCTTCGAAGTTGCTTGAGCGAAACCGGCTTAGGAAACTCCGCCACTGCGTGCAGCTTGGCCGGATCAGGGCGAACACCTTCCTTAGAGACGATGTGCCCCAAAATAGTCAACTCCCTGGCACCGAAGTGACACTTCTTAAGATTCAGTTGCAGGCCGGCGTCAGTAAGGCAAACCAAAACTTGCCGCAAGCGCTCTAGGTGCGTAGCGAAGTCGGTGGAAAAGACAACAATCTCGTCCAAGTAGCAGAGGCAGATGTGCCACTTGAACTTCCGCAAGATGTTATCCATCATCCTTTCGAATGTGGCGGGCGCATTGCACAGACCGAAGGGCATCACATTAAATTCATAGAGGCCATCCGGCGTCACAAATGCCGTCTTCTCTCTGTCACAGGCGGCCATTGGTACTTGCCAGTAACCTGAACGTAAATCAAGAGATGAAAAGTACTCAGCACCTTGGAGGCAATCAAGAGCGTCGTCTATACGCGGAAGGGGGTAATTGTCCTTGTGTGTAATTTTGTTGAGGCGCCGGTAGTCGATACAAAAACGAAATGAGCCATCTTTCTTTTTCACTAGCACCACTGGTGAAGACCAGGGGCTTTGTGATGGACGGATTACACCACGTTGCAGCATGTCCTCAACTTGCTCACTGATCACGCGACGCTCTGCCGCTGACACACGATAGGGGCGCTGTCGAAAAGGCGAGTTAGAGCCGGTCTGAATGTGATGCGCGACTGTGGAAGTACGGCCGAGAGGTGTGTGGGCGGCGTCGAAGGCGACGCGAAATGTCTGTAAAAGGGCCACAAGCTGAGTCCGGTAGGTGGAAGGAAGAGCGTCATCGATGGCGGTTCGGAAGAAGTCGTCTGGCAACGAATCAGGTGTCGGATCGGACTGCAGAGCATCAATGTAGTTGCTGCGGTAGGTCTCGGAGGCGTCCAGGTCAGAGAGAAGGTGGGCTGGTTGAATAGAACCCGGAGATTCCCCACGTAGCAGAGTAATCGGGTGCGGAGACGGATTGTAGATGAGTAGCTTCGTGAAGCCACCGTGAACATCGAGAACAGCAGATGGCAGCGGCAGGTGCTTGCGGTGGATGAAGGATGCAGACGGCGTAAATAAAACACTAACGTCTGACACAGCAGGACACAAAAGAGGCACAAGGGCACAAGCCTCTGGTGCTACGTCGACATCTTCAGCGATGGTGAGCTTTTGAGGACACACTGAACGGTTGTCGTCGGGCAGTGCGTCGCACAGTGCAGAAAATTCTACTTCAGCTCGGGCGCAATCGATCACGGCGTTATGTTTAGACAAGAAGTCCCATCCGAGGATCACGTCGTGGGAACAAGATGACAAAACGACGAACTCGTCACTGTACAAAATACCTTCAATGACGACACGCGCTGTACATGCTGCTAAAGGTGCAATTCTCTCTTCACTGGCAGTGCGGAGTGACAAACCGTTAAATGACGTCGTAACTTTTCGTAATCGTCGGCAGAGTTGCTCATGAATCACTGACACTGCAGCACCCGTATCGACCAGCGCATATACGGACAGACCATCGATTGAAATCATTATAACGTTCGTGGGAGAAATATGAGGCCTTGAACTTTTCGCAGAGTACGCAGTTCTTGCCTCAGGAACCGCGGAGCTTAATTTCCCTCATCAGCAGGGGGTGGTCGCCGGCGCATTGGTGACAGTGACCTGCGACGTGGAGAAGGAGAACGATTGGTCGTGTACGAACGCTGTTCGGTGGCGTATGCAGGAGAAGACGGAGCAGAACGAAGCAGCGGTGGGGAGTACTCCGAAGACGCAGGCTCGGGACGCGCAGCCATGCGGCGACGGCACCGACGGGCCACGTGTCCAGGGCAACCACAGTAGAAACAAATTGGGCGATTGTCAGAAGTACGCCACGGGTTGTAATAGCGCGGAGTCGCAGGATGAAGCGGAGCCGTTTGAGGAAGCGGTGCATGGCGTTGGACAGGCTGCACGGGTGGTAACGGCTCAGGCGGAGGCCGCGCAGCCACTGCCGCGTAGGTCAAAGGGGCTGGGACAGACGGTTGGCTATATTGTAGTGGTGCTCCGACGTATGTCAAAGGAGCGACGGCAGGAGCTTCAGGAAGCGTAGGAAGTGCTTCTGCGACTTGTTCGCGGATGACTTGCTGCAACTTTGGCGCCAAAGAAGAGGAAGCGTCAGGACGATGGGGAACGAGGGACAGTTGACGGGCAACTTCTTCTCGAATGAACTGCTTGATTTGTTGCAGCAAGGGGGACTGTTCTTCGTCAGCTGTTAAAGCTGCAAGAGGCTCCTGGTGTGAGAGCGAAGAACGAGTGATTTGACGGCGCTTGCGTAATTCCTCAAAATTTTGGCATGCATTGATGACGTCGACCACGGTTGCTGGGTTTCTGGCCAGAAGCATCTGGCACGCGTCATCGTCGATTCCTTGTAAAATATGACTAATCTTGGCCTGTTCTGTCATTGAAGCGTCCACGCGCTTGCACAGATCTACAACATCTTCAATATAACTCGTAAAAGTTTCGCCGGGTAGCTGTGCACGGCGGCGCAAGCGTTGCTCAGCGCGCAGCTTGCGCACTGCAGGCCTACCGAAGATATCGGAAAAAGTAGTCTTGAAAGCAGACCACGAGGAGATATCGGCCTCGTGGTTGCGGAACCACAGGTTGGCAACGTCCGTCAGGTAGAATATCACGTTATTTAATTTGAGACCGTCGTCCCATTTGTTGTGCGTACTGATCCGCTCATATGATGACAGCCAATCTTCCACGTCGTGGTCGCCGGTTCCGCTGAAGATAGGAGGATCACGCTGGCGCAAAGCTCCAGCGCAAAACACGGCGGATGAGGGGCCGGTTGGACTGGGGGTGGTAGCGTCGGTCATTGCTTGTGTCGGGAGTGTGCGGCTTCGAAGCTCCAGGACGGCAGGAAATCCTGACCTCCACCAAGTGAAAGGGGGTGTTTACTGTCCTTTAACAGGGATAATAGCCCTCTCCAAGTTGCACAAAGAACCACACAAGAGCACAGCCAGTCTAGGCCTTCCACAAGCGAGCTCGAGCAGCGCAGCGGCACTTTGTCGTCCTTATCCTCGTCTTCGTGGTATTCTCTCCTACTTCATCCTTGTCTTCGTATATCCTCATGTAGTTCACTACAATATAAATAAATACCATGTTGCCGAAAGTAATAACCAATATCGCACAATAAAAACAGAAGAGAACTGCTCTTCCCAGAGCGTATGAAAGGTTTGAGACATCGACTTAATACTGCATTCCTCAGTGCTAGCATGTAATTGGCTTCATATCACGTACATCTAAATTGATTTTTAAAGAAAAAAACAAATATCTGAAAGAATTATTCCGACATCTGGCCACAACAATTTTCATCCTATTGATTTGTGCGTCTCGAGCAGACTGGAGCACAAAACAGGCATGTTCACTTCGCCACACCAATTCGTCCGTCTAGACACCAAAATGTCGAGCCGGAAACCATCTCAATACTTTTTAGCTCATAAAAACATGTAGGAGAACGCTTTTCAAATTTCGTTTTCTGCTCCTGAATAAGTTAAGAATCCCTTAGTCTCCTCCTTCCTCCTGCATTGCTTGATTTCACTAGAATTTGAGAGAGAAATAAAGGGCCCCAGCGGAGCGAAATCATTTTTTTTTCATTGCGCTGTACTGCATACAGGCACCATATATTTTTTGTCTCTTCTATCTCAGCATATGGTTAACATGCGCAGGCTTTTTCCTGTTTACCAGTTGCGTCTTATAAGCTGTGCCGTCCATTTCATCCTGTTGCATGTTTTACCGCTACACTAGCACCATCACCTTTAAATCTGTTAGAAGAAACAAGCAGCACAAGACCAAAGAGAGGTTGTTCTGGAAAATACAAGAATATAAATTTACAGGACAGGAATATAAAACGATAACGTACAATTCGAAAGGGAGGACTTCGATAAAATGCACAGATGGTATTGTGCCGGTTTTTCTGGTTTGTTCATGTTTTTTTTTTATCTGTCAGTATCACGTCCTCTAACAATTTCGCTGCACCATTTCCTGTTAAGTTTCCGTGCAATGTACAGCGGGGTCCTTTATCGAATTTAAGGCAGCAGCCGTGACGTTATCGCCTGGAAACGGGAATGCACAAGACACAGTTCTGGTCCGCGCCTTCTGCGCAAAGATAATTTGCTTCACTTTTTAGTTTGCTGGTTTCCTTGCGGCATCGGACAAAAGCACCGCCGGTCAACGTGAGTTATGTGCTTTCCGCGCTCCTGGGTGTTTGAGCCTGCGGCAAGCATCGGCACAAACAAGTGAGAGGAAACGGGGGTGGCAGGCGGGGGGCATGAGGAGTTCGTGAAGTAAAAAAAAAATCTCCTTCCTAGTAGACCAGAGGGAAGCGTACTCGGGCTTCGGACATTACGGTGGAATGCCGAAAGCTGGGCAGGGGCTGCGGCATTCGGTCGTCCGATTGGGGGGTAACCAAACACCGAGAGTCGGCGGGCACACCGCGGCAGTATGCTCGAGCTCCGCGTCAAAAGGGGCGCTCTTCGAAGACAGCCGCGGCAACAGCGAAAAGCCTGGACCTCACTATTTCGACGTCACACAATGACGACCTCACTCAACCTGAAACTCACGCGTGAGTTTGAGGTTCAATTTGGTGACCTCACACAAAAAATTTCTAGCTGTCACCGACCTCACCTCGACCTCACCTCAACCTCACCTCATTCCGTGAGGTTTAGGTCATTTTGAGGTTCAGGTCAATCTCATGAGGCCGAAACCTCAAGAGGTTGTCCACCTCTGCTTAGGAGACACCCTCAAAGATCCGGAAGACGGCGATGCGCATGTGACGCCTTTGTTGCCACTGCGCAGAAACTTTGTTCTCCAGTAGAATGCGGCAGCGTAGTAGGTACATCAAGCTCAGGACTAAGTTTTTTTTTTCATAGTTTCTAGCGACCCTATTATTCTACGACGCGCATCACCAAATGTGGCGGTAGAGACAGAAAAGAAGGGTGTACGACTGAAAACCGGCCGAGAAACTGGGGTAATCAACTTCAAAACAACTCCCTTCTCTTTCCTTCGCAGCATTCTCCGTCCTCGAGCAAAGAGGTTGCAGTCGGAGTGATTGCCCGCGCCGACCATTAACGCGCGTTATAGGTGTTCACTCAACGACGGAATGGACAGGAGCGAGGACGGTTGTTGGTCACTTTGCTTACTGGCGCCAACCGATTTCCTTTCGGCTTCTGCGGTGGCTTATTCGCCCTCTCGGACTGCATGATTTCGATGGCCTTTTCTAGATTTAGGTGTATGCTGCACGTGCCCCCCCCCCCCCATTTCTCTCCTCAAATATGTGTGCACAACACTAACCTTGGTTTAAGATACGTTGTTCCTATGCTATGCTCAGAAGGTTAAATAAAGATCAGGCTTCCGAGATAGCACAGCTTTTGCCACTTTGGTCGTGAAGGAGAGCTTTGGCTTTAAAAGAAAACAGTCCACGGCTCTCCTCCTCCTAAGCAGCAATATGTACTTAGCAAAGCCCGGCACGTGAATTATGAAACAAAAATAAAAACGAAAAAAGCAGATGACTCAAATGCCTCGAACAGTGGCCAAATAATCCCGATCTTGGTAAATAGACGCAGATATACGGAAAGTGGCGCACTCTGTATTTTTACGTCAGTTATATCGACCTATCATTGCGGATTTAGGGTTTGTTGGTATTTTTCAGGAAGTCCAATTTCCCAAGTGGAAGCGAGATTTTACAAGTACCAATAATAACAATCACTTCAGTGCGAGCTCATTCCAAGGAGACCGTAAAAACACAGGGAGCATTATTGTTGTAGCATTTTTATGACTTCGAATAAGTTCTTAGCAGGTGTTATACATTTTCATGCTTAAAACAAAGAAGCAGAACTCTCCTGCTATTTTCACCTGACTTCAGTTCCGTTTATTACCTTAATTAAAACATAGAGGCATTACATAAGGCGTAGGTTCTTATACAAACACTAGTGATCATGGTAATTAGTTACTGGGAACAATGGTCAGATAAAAGTTGCGAAAACGAAGATGGTCATTTTCGTGGATTTCTTGTAGCAATTTCGTGGAGGAGGCCGTTCCAGTCTATGGTGGTTCGAATGAAAAACGAAGCAGTAAAGGCGGTCGTCCGGCGTGTGGGTTCGCAATGTGAAGTGGATGACTGGTTCGTTAAGATATGCGTGCTGCTGCTGTGATTAATGGGGCTTGATTAAGTGATGACAAAAAAAAAAAAACGTGACACAATAAAATGCTGGAAATGCGATGTCGACATAAAAGTGTCGATACACCGGATTCTGTTTTTAGGGATCAAAACCTGATTTTCTATGAGTATGATGCATGAATCAATGTAACAGCGCAATCTTTAACCAATTCTTTTTGACGAGATATGCTTGATTGGGCTCCAGATGTGTCGCATGCATTTTAAATTTTTGGCCTAACAAATGAATTATAAGCCAGTAGTTTTGAACACGGCGGTGCATTCCACAAATTCTCTGAGTTTTTGTTAGATGTTGATATAATGTTACTGACGTATGTCCTGACGTTACTGACGTATGATATAATGTTACTGACGTATGGCAGTGGCACGGCTGCTCCTTGCCACTGCCAGCAAGTCGACCAGCGGCTCGTCGCCCCTCAAAGCGTCCCTCCCGATCCACTGGCGCTGTCGAAGACACAACCGGGGCCATAATTCTCACCAAACTCGGCGGGCCTGCACCACGTGTCGGCAGAAGAGGTTCCTGGAAGTCCAAAGGGAACAGCGATGGGCTGAATCGCGTCCATGCCACGGATAGAAGGTTTCAGGCCTGGGCATGTGTACGCGCTGGCGGCCTAACCAGACGCGGACGCCCGCCTGCCCTGAATTTCTAGCCTACGAGGCGGCTGCGAGCCAGCACCGGAGACGCAAGGAGGATTCCTCTGTTACCGACACCGCCGAACGAGCGCCGCCACTGCCAGGTTCTAAGGGCCCACGCAAGCGGGGGCCCCCCTAAAGAAAAAGGAAAGCAAGGAAGGCCTGTAGAGAGGAACACGGCCAACCGTCATGAAAGGAGTAGCTTAAAAGACGCCGAACGAAACGTTTGTCAGTTGGAATTTCTGTAATGTTTCTTCCATGTAGCCATTAAATCAGTTTGTGAAGTTTCACCGGAGTTTTATTCTGTGAGCAAATTATGCCAACGCAGACACGACGACAACAACGATTACGACAACATGTGCGTCCCAAGACAAATCATGAATAGGGTTACACGTAAGCATTTACAAGAATGTACCTGTTGAAGCGGGGGGTTAACACTTGCGTAAGGAAAGAAATAGGGAGCGCGATGGTGCGAGAAGGACAGGCAAGTGAATTTGCTGGTGATTACGGTCATTAGTGTAATATTGCACCATTCTGAATCGTTCTTAAACAAGTTCTAGAGAGCAGATTGGTGCGATGCGTTATAGATAGTGCGGTGACACAGTCGTCCGCAAATATGCGTATATTAGAGGAGACACATTAAAGTGAATCATTAAAATATATGAAAATAACAGGAAGCCAAGAGCAGATACTTGCAGCATACCGGAAGTTACTGGGAGGGGGCTAGACAAACTATTGTTGACCGAAACCATTTGCGTAAGAATATACAAAAATTCCCGTATCCACATCAGAACATTAGGATCCAGGTTTAGTAGTTGAACTTTTAGTTGTAAGCGGTAGTTAGGCACTTTATCAAATGCTTTCTCTAAATCCAAAATAGATTGCACCGATTCGCACATCGATGACCAGGTTAAGACGCAAGTCATGAAGAAAATAGTTAATTGGGTTTCACAGGAGAAAGCTATGCGAAACCTATGCTGTGACGGGTGAAAATAGTTGTTACTATCTAAGAAAAAATAATTTGACAGTAGACGACGTGTATTATGATTCTGCATGACACGCTTGTTAGCGAGATAGTTCGATAATTTAATGAAGAGCTTCTGTTGTCTTTCTTGTAGATTTGAATGACCTATGCCACTTACCAATCATCCGGAAAGGTAGTGAAGAAAGTGACTGAGAACAGTAATGACAGGCAATAAGCAGCCGGGTGTCTTGTGTTTCTTGGAATTTTTTAGTTCATACCTTCATGCCACACGATGATGATAGTGAAGTCTTCAGAGTTATGGATGAAATTCCGTCTTCATAAACTGCGATGCTTAGTATGACACCTTTCATATTGCAAAAAGAAAAAAGAAAAAGAAAGGGCCTTTTGATTTCATTCGAGAATACTGAGGAAAATGCGGAATTAAATGTGCCAGCACATTCAACGGGTGTGTCATTGGTGAGGGTAAGTGCGTATTTTGGGTTAGAGTGTATTACTTGCCAAAACAATTTTGGGTTAGTACGCAACAAAATTGGAAGTGTAGTATTATAAAAAGGACGTTTTATGCTGCGAATGACAGTCAAATATTCATCTTGAGCTACCTAACATATAGTTTTGCTATCAAGTTGTGTTGCCGCTATCTTCCCAATAGAGGCGCTTATTTTTCGAATTTTTTTTAAAGAATCAGTAAAGCATGGTTTTTGGTTACTTGTACGAATGTTGACGGTTGGTATATGTTTATCAGGTGAATCATTTATTTATTTTTAAAGATTGCCCAGTTATCATGTGTCGATTGAATGTCATATGTAGCTTGTTATGCAGGAAAGTAGGTCTTAAGTTCTTGATTTATCGCCCCTTAATGACTATTTTCTTAAAGTGTTACAGTCTTCTTCAAGGTCATATTTGGTATTACAAGAAAAAAGAAGGCGGCTGGAATGACATTTTGGTCTATAATTCTCTGAAGGTAAGTAATGAATGAGACGGCATCGGGTTTACTGGCCAAAATAAAGTCAAGAATGATTTTAGATTGCGATAAGGTGCGCGTTGGTTCTGAAAGCAATTGTGATAAATTACCGTTGAAATGTACTTCAATAAAGTTGCCTTTTGCGGAACCTACTATTGATGCAGGTGGAAGATTACGCCATTCTATGTTTGGGAAGTTAAAATCCCCGAAAAGGAGGATAGAGGCACTTGGGGTAGCTTGCTGTGGGTTCGATTAGGTTATTATTTTGCTCATTAGAAAAGTCATGGGTGGAATGGGGACACCTGTAGGAGACTCCTAGTAACAGTGCTATTGGTTATGAATGACACGGTAACTTAATTATTCCGGTCTTAGATTAGACGTTGTGGGGCTCCGCAGCCTCTTTAGGTGTTTTAAACCGCGCGCGCGTTTTCCTATTTCTGTTGTGTTTGCGCGAGCAGCGCGTGTGCGCATGAGTGAGCAGATAATCTTGGGAGAGGGCCACTAACACTTCACGTGAATCCCTCGTGCTCCCAAAAGGAACTTCTCTCCCATGCATGGTGGATGTTCAACCTTTGTCATTGATGGTGCTCACCGCCCCTCTGCCTCAGCGTCGTGTTTCGCCAGACGTCTCTCTTTCTGTTCTCACAAAGACTATTAATCCCAACCTCACGCCAAACCAACGCCAAGAACTTCTGACATTACTTCGACACCACCAAGCCATTTTTGATGCCACTTCCCCACTACTGGGACGGACAAGTGTGGCGCACCATCGCATCATTACTGAAGGTAACTCTATCGTTCGCCGACGGCCTTATCGAGTTTCCCTCTCTGAACGAAAAGTAAATGAAGAAAATGTAAATGACATGCTCCATCGTAATATTATTCGTCCCTCGACGAGCCCATGGTCCTCCCCAGTAGTGTTAGTTAAAAAAAAGGACGGCTCGGTACTCTTTTGTGTTGATTACCGCGCACTCAACAAAATTACCCGCAAAGATGTATACCCAATGCCAAGAATTGATGACGCCCTTTACTCTGTCCAAGGCGCCGAACATTTCTCGACTTTGGACCTCCGCTCAGGTTATTGGCAAATACCTATGCACGAGGACGATAAAGAAAAACCCGCTTTCGCAACTCCCGATGGCCTTTACGAATTTAATGTTAGACTTTTCGGACTTTGTAACGCACCAGCGACATTTGAAAGAATGATTGATACTGTGCTTCGTGGCCTAAAATGGAGAAGCTGTTTATGTTACTTGGATGACATTGTCATCTTTTCGTCAACATTTAACGACCATCTCACGCGCCTGATTGAGGTCCTCGCGTGTCTCGCTTCAGCGGGCCTTCAGCTCAACACCAAGAGGTGCCACTTTGCACAGAAGGAAATTAAAATATTGGGACATCTAGTCAGCCATTACGGCATTCGTCCAGACCCTGAAAAAATCATCGCGGTCTTGAACTTTGCTCGTCCACAACGGACTACAGAATTGCGCAGTTTTCTCGGCCTGGCGTCTTATTCCCGGCGTTTTATAATGCATTTGTAATAGGGCGTTTATTGACGCTCAGATGGAGAGCTGTGAGGACAGGACCTTGCAACGGCGAGCCCAGCGTACTTCTTTGTCTTCGTCGCACAGCGCACAGGTGCATGTCGATGGCTGAAGTGCTGACTATCACAGTACATTTTCCCCCCGGGTAAAAAAAAGGAGCCATCCTGGCGACTTATGGCGCGGAAAGCACAGCGGGGTCATAGAATGGCTTCAATCGGTTCACGTGAACTGTTTCACGACCACGGCGACGCAAGTCCGCAGAGGGCGTGATGGGCTCAACTACGTAGTTGACTGCAGATGTTTGCTGGAGGACCCTATATGGCCCGTGGTAGCGCGCAAGAAGCTTATTTGAAAGGCCAGGGGTTGTGGAGGGCACCCAGAGCCACACCAGTGTGTCCGGGAGATATGACGAAGCTTCGCCGGTATCACGGAGGTATTTTTGTTGCCACTGATTTTCTGTTGTGAGAGAGCGGACGAGCTGACGGCATTCTTCTGCGTACGTGACGGCATCGGATAGCGGGGAAGATTCGGAAACGTCAGGGCGGTAGGGAAAAAGTGTGTCCATAGTACAGGGTGGCTCGCGCCCGTAAAGGAGAAAGAATGGAGAGAATCCAGTAGTGGCCTGTGTCGCGGTGTTATATGCGTAAGTAACAAACGGTAGAAATTGGTCCCAATTGGAATGGTCGGTGTTCACGTACATAGCCAGCATGTCACCGAGAGTGCGGTTAAAACGTTCGGTCAGTCCATTCGTCTGAGGGTGGTACGAGGTAGCGGTGCGGTGTATGATGCGGCATTCTTTCAGGAGAGCCTCAAGAGCGTCTGATAAGAAAACGCGTCCGCGGTCACTGAGCAGTTCGCGAGGGGCACCATGGCGAAGAACCAGGTTTTTCAGAATAAAGGCAGCCACGTCGCGTGCGGAAGCAGAGGGCAATGATGATGTCTCAGTGTAGCGGGTTAGATGATCCACTGCCACGATAATCCAGCGGTTGCCAGCTGAAGTTGTAGGAAGGGGACCGTATAGATCTATGCCGACACGATCAAACGGACGGGCAGGACAGGGCAACGGCTGCAACGAAGCAGGGGACTTGAGAGGAGTTTTTCGGCGTTGGCAAGACTGGCAGGAGCGGACAAAATGGCGGACAAAGCGGTACATTCCACGCCAGAAGAAGCGTAGACGCAAGCGCGTGTAGGTTTTCAACACTCCGCCGTGGGCGCACTGGGGATCAGTATGGAAAGCAGCACAAATTTCGGCGCGGAGATGACGGGGGATAACTAAAAGCCACTTCCTTCCGTCGTGAAGATAATTGCGGCGATAGAGCAGCCCGTCACAAATTGAAAAATGGTGAGCTTGGCGGGCAAGCGCCCGAGACAGACGACCTGGAGAGTGACTTGAAAGAAAGTACAGAAGTGGAGATATCCACGGGTCGCGCCGCTGTTCCGTGGCCATGTCAATAGTGGCAAGCGAAGACAAATCGTAGGCGCAGATCTCATCAGGCAACAAAGAGGGAGGCAGCGGTGAGCGCGAAAGAGCGTCCGCGTCAGTATGCTTGAGGCCTGAGCGATATATGACACGAATGTCATACTCTTGGAGGCGAAGAGCCCAGCGAGCAAGGCGGCCGGACGGGTCCTTGAGGGACGCCAGCCAGCAGAGAGCGTGATGATCAGTGACCACATAAAATGGTCGGCCATAGACATACGGACGGAATTTGCCGATGGCCCAAATAATGGCCAAGCATTCTCTTTCCGTAACAGAATAATTGGACTCTGCCTTGGTCAAGGTGCGGCTTGCGTACGCCACCACATAGTCTCGGATACCAGGTTTGCGTTGGGTGAGAACGGCGCCTATCCCAATACCGCTAGCGTCAGTGTGAATCTCAGTTGGCGCATTCGGGTCGAAGTGGCGGAGGATGGGAGGCGAAACTAAAAGACGGCGTAAAGTGTTGAAGGCGTCATACAAGCAGGTGTCCATGCGCAGAGGTCGGAGCTGCCGGAGAGGAGCTGGATGAGAGGAGCAATAATAGAGGCGAAATTTAAGATGAAGCGGCGAAAGTAGGAGCACAGGCCAATGAAACTTCGTAGCTGCTTCAGTGATTTTGGGCGTGGGAATTCGGCAACTGCACGAAGTTTGGTGGGATCGGGAAGAATGCCATCCTTAGAAACGACATGACCTAGAATTGTTAGTCGGCGAGCAGCAAAGCGGCACTTCTTCAGATTCAGTTGAAGGCCGGCGGTAGCGAGACAAGTGAGAACGTCCTTCAGTCGGAGCAGGTGGGATTGAAAATCGGTAGAAAAGACTACGATATCATCGAGATAGCAAAGACAGGTTCGCCACTTGAATCCACGAAGCACAGTGTCCATGAGGCGTTCAAATGTGGCCGGGGCGTTGCAAAGCCCAAAGGGCATGACGTTGAATTCATATAATCCATCTGGTGTGATGAAGGCAGTTTTAGAGCGGTCAGCGTCAGCCATTGGCGCCTGCCAGTAGCCAGATCGTAAATCCAACGAGGAGAAAAACTCGGCGCCCTGCAAGCAGTCTAGTGCGTCATCAATGCGTGGCAGAGGATAGACGTCCTTGCGCGTGATCTTGTTGAGCCGGCGGTAGCCGACACAAAACCGGAAGGAGCCATCTTTCTTAGGTACCAACACAACTGGAGACGCCCAGGGACTGTGGGCTGGCCGAATGACACCACGACGGAGCATGTCGTCCACATGATCAGCAATTACTTGGCGCTCCGAAGCCGACACGCGATAGGGGCGCTGGCGCAAAGGTGCAGTTTTACCGGTGTCGATGGTGTGCTCTACGACAGACGTGCGGCCCAAGTCAATTTGAGGAAAGTCGAAAGAAGAAGCGAAGGTCTGCAAGAGGGCGACAAGTTGATCACGTTGCGCAAGTGGAAGATCAGCATCAATAGCATGTTGGAAAACGTCGGAGGGCGTCGAAGCGGGCGCAACATCGCAAGAGCACAGACTAACGTCGAAGGAGGGGGTTGAGTCAGCAAGAGTGGTGATATGACTGGGATCAAGCTCTTCAAGACGTCCAATGCATTCGCCACGGAGCAGGACTGCTGGGCAAGAAAATGGATTCGAGGCGTAAAGTGCACTCTTGCCGTCTTGAACTTCGAGAACTGCGAACGGAAAAAGGAGGCAGGGATGACGGGAGGTGGCTTCGGAAGGTGTAAAAATCGCAGTCAAAGGAGTTACCCACTCACAAGACAGTGGTACGAGGGCAGCAGAGAACGGAGGAATGTCGGTGTCATGGGCGACGAGAAGTTTTGCAGTGCGGGGAGGGGTATCACAGAAGGGGGCATCACAGAGGGGGGCGAAGGCAATTTGCGCACGAGCACAGTCAATAACGGCTTGATGAGTCGATAGAAAATCGTATCCGAGGATGATATCATGCGAGCAGTTCGGCAGAACAATAAACTCGATGGGGTACAAGACGTCTTGAATGAGCACACGGGCTGTGCAAGATGCGGAGGGGTGAATGTGCTGTAATGAGGCGGTGCGGAGCGAAAAGTCGGAAATCGGAGTGGTCACTTTGCGAATTCGACGGCAGAGCGCTTCACTGATGACGGAGACGGCTCCACCGGTATCGACGAGAGCGAGAACTGTGGCGCCTTCTACAGAAACTTTGATAACATTAGCGGGACGACATGGAGGACTTGAGGAATTCGAAACAAGCGCAGTTCTTGCCCCCGGAACTGCGACTGTTAGTTTCCCTCAACGGTGCTGGTAGAATGTCGCAGCATTGGAGAAAGCGATCGGCGCCGAGGAGAATGTGATCGACGAGTGGTATAGGTTTGGCGATCTTGTGGGACAAATTGAGAACCGGGCGGAATCATTTGCGAGCGTGAGTCGGTATCGTACGGGTAAAGTCGAATGTCAGGCTGTGAAGGTTGGAGGCGCTGGCGACAAAGGCGCGCAACATGGCCCGGCCGACCGCAGGCATAGCAAATCGGAAGGTTGTCCGTAGTACGCCAAGGTTTCATAGGATGTGGGCGAAACCTTGAGGGTGGGGCTTGAAACGAAGGCTCAGCATGCGGCGGTGAACGGTAGGCAGGGACCTGCACATAGGAGCCAGACGTGGGCGAAGGTGGTGGCCTAGCCGTTACTTGGGCATACGTGAGAGGTGCCGTCACAGGCGGCACCACGGGGTTGGACGGCAAGACATCAGCGACGTGTTCTTGCACGACACGGCGTATAGCAGGGGCCAAAGATGGAGCCAGTTCAGGAACGAGGCGGCCCGAGTCTTGAAAATGGGGAAGGAGTGAGATTTGACGTGCGACCTGTTCACGAATAAAATCTTTGATCTTTTGATTCAGCGGGCTCCCTTCAGAAGTTGGCGAACCACCCAGGGCTAATGCGGATACGCCTTCGTCACACACACTGGAGCGGCGCCTAGAAGCGCGCCGCTTGCGGAGCTCGTCGTAGCTCTGGCAAAGCTTCACGAGTTCACTAACGCTGGTGGGATCTTTCGCTACCAGCATCTGGAAGGCGTCCTCAGAAATGCCCTCGAGGATGTAGCGGATTTTGTTTGCTTCCGGCATGGCCGGGTCGACTCGTTTGCAGAGATCAACGACGTCTTCTATGTAGCTGGTAAAGGTCTCATCAGCGCGCTGAACACGATCGTGTAAACGTTGTTCGGCACGAAGCTTACGCTCTGCCGGGCGGCCGAACACTTCCGCGAAATTCTTTTTAAATGTCGACCAAGATGACAGGTCAGCCTCATGGTTGCGAAACCACAGGTTCGCCACGTCCGTCAGATAGAATATGACGTTACTGAGCTTGTATGAGTCATCCCACTTGTTGTAGCTGCTTACTCTTTCATAGGATGACAGCCAGTCGTCGACATCTTGATCGGCCGTGCCGCTGAACAGGCAAGGGTCACGCTGGCGCACGACGCCAGCACACATGATCGTGGGTGGAACGGCCGGCAGCGTCGAAGTGGACTCGTCTTGCATGGCGGTCGTAGAGGGTAGTTTACGGCTTCGCAGTTCCAGTTTGGGTGGGATCGTTTCCGGCACCTCCGCCAATTGTAATAGGGCGTTTATTGACGCTCAGATGGAGAGCTGTGAGGACAGGACCTTGCAACGGTGAGCCTAGCGTACTTCTTTGTCTTCGTCGCACAACGCACAGTTGCATGTCGATGGCTGAAGTGCTGACTATCACAGTACACATTTTGCAAGTATTGCTGCTCCACTTCATGAACTACTTAAAGCACGCAGCCCTTTCGTGTGGACAGAACAGTGCGAAGCTGCTTTTAATAACCTGAAGCACGCCCTCACATCAGACCCTGTTCTTCGCCACTTCGGTAACAGCGCTCCAACTATCCTGCACACTGATGCCAGTGGTCTCGGTCTTGGCGCTGTACTTCTGCAGCGCGATGCAACTTCGCGTGAGAAAGTGATTGCCTTCGCCAGTCGGACTATCACTCCATCTGAGAAAAACTACACCATTACCGAGCAGGAGTGCCTTGCCGTCGTATGGGCTGTCCAAAAGTTTCGCCCCTACCTATACGGTCGGCACTTCCCAGTTGTGACCAATCATCATGCCCTTTGGTGGTTGTCTTCGCTCAAAAATTTGACAGGCCGACTTGGCCGTTGGATTCTACGCCTGCAAGAATACAATTTCGACGTCACTTATAAATCGGGTCGCCAACACCAAGACGCCGACGCTCTTTCTCGCTATCCACTTTCGAAATCGGCTTGCTGTTTTTCTTCCCAATGCATTTCCACCTATGACCACAGCCGACCATCTCTTTCCCCGATGTATATTACAAGTTTCACTTGACGACTCTGAGAACAAACACGCTCTCCGCTCACAGCAATTAGCCGATGCCTACTGCCGTGAAATCATCGACCGCCTTATTGGCGCTTCGGACCCACCCAATGCTCGGCTTCGCCGACAACTCCGCAATTTCAAGCTCGAAGATGGCATCCTATTCCGCTTCGTGTATTGCCCTGATGGAACTCGCTGGATCCCAGTCGTGCCGCGTGTGCTTCGCCCACGTATACTGGCGGCTCTCCGCGATGACGCTACTGCAGGTCACCTTGGTGTTGACAAAACCTACCACCACATGAAAAAACGATTCTTTTGGCCTGGCCTATCTTCCAGCGTTGCCAAATACGTCGCATCCTGCCCTCTGTGCCAACCTCGCAAACGGCCGACTTCTTCGCCCGCTGGCCTTCTACAACCTGTTCCCTGTCCCGCCACGCCATTCGACGTAGTCGGCATCGACTTATATGGTCCCCTACCTCTCTCCGAGGGGGGTAACCATTAATTTATAACAGCTGTCGACCACCTTACACGCTACGCTGAGACAGCACCTGTACCGACCGGTTCCGCTCAAGAAGTAGCAAATTTCTTTTTGCGATCAATTGTATTGCGTCATGGCGCTCCTCGGCTGCTCCTAAGTGACTGCGGGACGGCCTTCTTATCGACAATCGTTGCCGAAGTTTTTTACGCGTCATCCACCCTTCATAAGACAACCTCAAGCTACCATCCCCAGACTAACGGGCTGACTGAGCGATTTCACCGCACCTTATCGGATATGATCTCCATGTACATCACACCGGATCATCGAAATTGTGACACTATTCTACCATTCGTCACTTTCGCCTATAACACAGCAGTACAGCGGACTACCGGTTATTCTCCATTTTTCCTCGTTTATGGCGGTCCTCCCACTACAATTCTCGACGCTTCCTTCTTCTCTACGCCCGACTACTCCACATCAGTACCTACCCAGTTCTTATCTCGTGTGGCCAGATGACGTCATCTTGCCCGCCTGAACACAGCAGCGTGCCAGGAAGACCGGAAGAGTCGCTACGATTCTACGCATCGCGTGGTCTCTTATCGTCCCGGTGACGAAGTACTGCTTTATACACCACTGCGCACCCCTGGCCTTGGTGACAAATTCCACCACCGCTACCTTGTTCCCTACGAGATCATCAGCCAAACTTCTCCAGTTAACTACAAAGTCACGCCTGTTGATCACCCAGCCGATCGACGCCACCGTGGAACTGAAATTGTTCATGTTTCTCGCTTGAAACCGTTTGTGCGCCGCGGTACATCGGTTAGTTAAAAGCGGCCAGTCTGGCCGCTTCCAACCCCCCGGGCAGATTGTGTGAGCCTTCTGTGGACCTTCTTTCATTTTTACATGCCATGATCTTCTTCTTTCATTTGTACATACCATCATCATCGTCGCGCGGCGCCGGCTCCGGCGCGCGCCTGGGTTCGTGATCAGATTAAAACGCTAGACAAGGCTTCGCTGTCCTTGCCGTCACGACCTCGCCGTCTCGACCTTGCCTTCTTTTACAATAATAATAATAATAATAATAATAAAAATAATTGGTTCACATGAAAGGAAAGACGCAGTATCTGTCACAAGGTTTCTGTGGACATCTGAACCGAGCCGTAGAGCAAGGAAGGAATGTGAAAGAGAAAGTGGAAAGAGAGAACGAGGAGCCGTAGCGGAGGGCTACGGAGTAATTTCGACCACCTGGGGAACTTGCAGTGACATGACACACCTCGCGGACGCCTCTTGGTTTCACCTCAGTCGAAACGCAGCCGCACCCCAACACGGAAAGGCATACATCAATCTATCGGAAAGTTGAAACAACTAATGAGCTCCTCCTAAATATCGCATTAGGAAGTAACGTAATCGTCGGCAATTTTTTTCTTTATTGCCGCCGCAATTGCATAGTCGAAAAGAAAAGCATTAACTACCAAACCAATGGCGCACAAGGCGCAAAGGTTTTCTCATCATTGTCTTTGTCTTAAAAAAACTGTTTCTCAGCAAAAGTTTTATTACACATTTACATTGACATGTGGGATGACAAATTACCAAAACTGAAAACGTACATGGTTAAAAATGGTACTTAGCATCAAAGTTGCAAAGAGAGTTGGAAAGCATCCACGCGGACGATGTGACCGTCTGGATGTGCGAAGGGAACGACTCGTACATCACATCCAGGCTCCAAGAGGCAGCAGATATAATCAGCAAACACGCGGAGGACGTAAGTCTATGCTGTTCGCCAGAAAATTCGGAGCTCCTGGTAATGACCAGCAGTAATGGGAAGATAACTACAGATATCAAAATTAAAGTAAACGGGAACGAAGTCCCGAAAGTCGATAAAATTAGAATATTAGGTATGATTATCAACCGCAGGGGTAGTAAAAAAAGCCTGATTAAGAAATTAAAAGATCAGGCGGAGCTCGTAGTCAGATTATTTACGAAGACGTCCAACAGAAGGAGTGGTCTCACCGAGGCTAGTAGACTCAGACTCGTACAAGCTTTTGTCACGAGCAGAATCTGCTACGCGACTCCATCCCTAAATATCAACAAGACCGAAGAACGCGAATTAAATACCATAATTAGGAGATGCACGAAGTTCGCTCTAGGACTCCCCATAATTACTTTTAACGACATTCCAGAGAAAATTTGGTTGCATAATGAGTGGAAAGAGCTAGCTAGCTGCGGAGGTTAGGCTGTCCCAGACAGAGCGACTCGCAGGAGCGCCGGCGGGTAGAGAAATCCTCGACTGGGTAAACCTACTAGCGCCCGGGGAAGGCGAAAGTGTCAGAGAAAGTATAGATTGAGAAATCAGAAAGCATCTATAAGTCTCGCCCATACCGAAGAACATACATTCTGTACACGACGAGGGGAGGAGGAAAAGCAGAGCTAAGCACCTCGCTAACTAATTGGACAAATTCCCGCCGGGATCTGTCGCCTACACCGATGTATCGATCGGGAAAGAAGGCGACGTAACCTCGGTCACCCTATTGGACACCGTCATCGCCATAGGAATCGAAAGAATCCGAGATCTACGGCAGGTAGAGGCGGAGGAGATTGCAATAGCCATTGCCATTGCACGACCAGGCGTGAAACACGTCATCAGCGATAGCAAAGCGGCGGTTAGGAATTATAGCAAGGGTAGAGTCAGCAATCGTGCTGCAAAAATTCTGAACGAGTCGTCTCTCGCCGAAAGCGTGACCATAATCTGGACCCCAGCACACGCCCGTCTCGCCGGCAACGACGCTGAACTCACGTTCGCCCGCTCCTCGCTACCTAGGGGTGCTGCGGACGTCTCCACAAGAACGTTTAAAAGCAAATAATGTATTGGTACGTTTAGGGATGTTACCGACAACCTGGAGAAAGACCGGAGGATATATCCGCCACCGGATAGATCCCTGAGTAAAAAGGAATCATACGACTGGAGACGACTCCAAGCTCGAAATTTGTTTGGCCGCTGTGGAGGAGTTGGACGGCTGCCAGAGGGCGGAAGAGGGATGGTGCAGAAACCGCAATTTGCAAATTTTGCGGCCATATGGCAACATTAGATCACATAATATGGAGATGCGTTCGAGCCCTAGGGCGCAACGCGATTAAAGCTAGTGACGAATGGGAGACCACGCTAAGAAGCTCCGAAGAAAAAACAGTGATTCGCCGTCCGCCTGGCGGCTGAGGTTGAAGACCTCTTCTCCTAGACGGGGCCGGGTGTCTTCCGGCCGTGGTACGACAGACTGCCTCCCCGGACGCCTCCGTGCGAACCCAGAGGTGGCTGCCGCGCCATATTCGGCGCAAATAAATGTTCTTCCTCCTCCTCCTCCGCTGCCTCGTGCGGACCGAAGAGAAAATAGAGAAAAAAGAAAAAGAAGAGGGATCAGCCGTCGTCCACCACCGAAGCGTTGGCGGGTGCTATGACGCCCTACATTTGCGATAATGCGGCCAGTTGTGCGGCAGCACTAAAATCCCCGAGTGGTCGAAATTACTCCGTGGCCCTCCAATGCGGCACCTCATTTTCTCTTTCTGCGTTCTCTCCAAACTACTTCGCTTCTCTGACGGCTCGGTTCAGCTGTCCGCTGAGTAGCCTGACAGGTACTGCGCCTTTCCTATAAACCATTTTATTTAGACATGAAATGGACGCGGGATATATCGAATTGTTACGGAATATTCGCTACCAATACAGGATATCGCGATGGGTTAGCCTAGAAGCCCTGTGCCTCTTTTAGAAATAACCGCACCCACAAATGGTCCATATTTGAAATGGCATGTGCTGCGATATAAACTATCCAGTTTTTATTAGTATGGCAAACTCTTTTCTGAGAGATCACGTCTTTGGCGCTATAGATGACCTAGCAGCTTTTTAAAAGCTGTCTTATGAATTGTCAGGATTCGTCCCAATACATAGAGTAAGAAGGCTACACAAGTGATATTGTTGCAAAGAACCTGTATGAGATAAATTTTCAGTGTATGTACATGACTGAGGGCTTGTCAGACCAGTAAGTGTAAAAAACAATGTACTTTAGTTTTGTAGAATAATATGAAAAATAAATTTTTTTTAAAAGTATAGTTCACAAAAACACTACCACGTGTCTCTCGAATTTGAACGCCTCATTCACTCCTTACAATCCTCCTACGTGGTTGGGGGAGACGCGCCAGCAGTATTCATGCTTTGTGCGTTCACGCCCAGCCCTTAGAGGCCAGTTTACTATTTTCTGTTTTTTTTTTCCCACCTATGGTGTCCCAGGGACAGAAAGGATCAGCCCCTCAAGGGTTGATCAAATCCATCTTCATGTATACTCTTTTCGTGTAATTAAATGTATTTCTCCTCCTCCTCCTCATTCGGTTCAGCACCGTAAAAAGTTACATTTTTTTTTTTCATAAAACACCGCGTATTAAGCACACTCCCCTGTAATCGAGTGTGCGAAATCTCAGGGCAGCATTTTTGTCTATTTCAGTATTTAAATTTTACAATTTGGTCTTTTCTAGAGAAGCGACAGAGGATTAAGCATCAGGTTTAACCAGAATTCGTTTCGCCCGCTAATCATTCCATTATCTTTGCACCACGCTGCTACAAATACCTGCGCTATGTCTGGTTCGCCCACCCTTTTCACGACGGCACGCACCGCCACATTACCCTGCCAGATCCCTCAGGCTTATCAACGGTGCTCGTTACACAGCTCGTCGCTGTTCTCGGTACGGTCTACGCAATGAATGCTTGAATGCAACAAGTGAAGTGACGCGCTGATCTCCAGCGCGATGCTGCATTTGAGAAATCTGGCTATTTTAAACACAGAAACGCGAGCGTCCTTCCGAAGATGGCTAAAAAAATAAAAATAAAAAGGGATGCCTCGCGCTACCGCCACAATGCCGTGACAAAACTTGCAGATCACGTAAGTAATAGGCTGTCAGATAAGTGAACAAGAGTGCATGCTCCTTAAGAATCGCGGACCCGTACCGAATTCCTGCTAGGAGTGACGACTATAATCAAAGCAAATAAGTTTTCCCGCATGGCTGCATATATAGCCCCTACCACCGCTGCAGCGCGGCTCCCTTGGAATGCTTGTGCACTTACTCCACTGCGGATGAGTCGCATAAATCAAACACGTAGTGATTAGAGTATAAGCTTTGCTCTTCGCACTGCAAATACCTAGGTCATGTGGCGCCGCAAATTTTGCCTTCAACCGAGAAAAGAAAATGCACGGGTCTGCCAGGTAGCTCTAGTTGAGCGACCACCTCGCGCGGACAGAGGAGTAATGAGAGAAATAAAAAGAAACAAAGAGAAAGAAGCTCCTCGCAACAGCCGCCAGCGAAACGTTGGCGGGTGCCGTGACGGCACGCATAATAAATACCAAAACGCCGGTGGCAAAGCAGCCTCCGCCGAAAACGGCCACGGAGGGCCGAGAGCTATCACTGTTCTGAAAAGCGAGAGCATTTGCAGCGCTATATATACGGCTAGTCACGTGGTCTGGCGATCACGCCATCGACGCAAGAGAAGCGAGCGCACGCGCTTTCTCACGCCACGCGCACGCGCAGCCGCTCCTCGTGGTTTCAAGGCCATTGCGCTGCTTTGCACACCTTGGAGGGATTTCGCTTTAGTTTGTTGCTACAAGGGCTTGCTCTGACTGCGTGGCTGCCACACCTTGTTTGTGTCAGCTTAGCCTAAAAGCCCTGTGCCTCTTTTAGAAATTACTTCACTCGCAAAATTTAACTTGTCCGTGATTGACAAGCGCATGTGCTGCGCTATAAACAATCCAATTTATCTTAGTATAGCAAAATGCGTTCTGTGGGATTGTGTCTTCGACACTATAAATGGGTTAGCGTGGTGTTAAGCACTGTAACTTGAAGTGAGGAAAGAGTCTTCAAGGTTTGTGTCCGTAACTTTCCTCGGCTCGCGTGCGCACAGCTTTGAAACGGCTCATCATTTGATGATACGCTATCAATGATATGCGAAAGCGCTGGACAAAGCCAAGGTTGCCGCGGCCAGGAGGTTGTCCTTGAAGTCCATGTAAGACGCCCGATTACTGTCCGCAGCATCCGGTGTCATACGCGACCGCTGGCGGATGCGTTTTGATTGAGGCTCAAGTAGAAGTCAGTGCGCTGTACAACCCCAGCGGATGTGCATAGGCATGTATGTACTTAGGAAGTGGAGGGTCCTGGCTGTTTTGCGGAACCCACGCAAAAAGTCATGCTTCCGAAGCTGTATGGGATAATTACAATGTTCTACACAAATTTACATGAAGAACTGACAACGCCAGTGGCAGGAAGTATTCCTCCGACGATTTTCTACAACATTTATCCTTGTTGTGAACGGCATAGTGACCGCGCCTATCCTTACGTACTTGGAAGGGAGGGACGTACGTTTAATGTTATGATGGTCTGATTCCATAGAGTAATAAGGCTACGCAAGTGTTAATGTTGCAAAGTTCCTGTATTAGATATATATTCAGTCTATGTCGTGAACAAAAGTGGTATACAACACTCAACCGGTGGCGGAGCTCGGGAAAACTGCATTGCGACTTGATCTAACAACAGCTATCGGGATCGAGACAAAAGTGGCGGTGGCGCATTTTATAAAGGTGCACATGTCACGGCCGCTGTCTCTACCGCTATATGGCATTATTATGCCGTTTTCCCCGAGCTCCGTCACTGGCTGAGTCTCGTATACCACTTTTGTTCACGACTATACATGACTGAGTGCTTGTCAGACTAATATGTGTCCCAGAGAAATGTGCCTGAGGATTGTAGATTATTATGAAAAATAAAAATCTTTTAAACGGTCAGTGATCCGATAATTGTTACACGTGGAATACGGCAAGGATGCCCACTCTCATCTATTCTCTACGTGCTTTGCAAAGAGCCTTTATTGCAGCAGATCCAAAACTACAGATCTATACGTGGTTTCCCTCTCCCAGGTCAGGGTGAGGTGATGGTTTCAGCAGTCATAATCTGCGAGTGCTTGCCAAATTTGCTCCATACCAGTCTTACTCTTCTTGTTATTTCCCATTCATGGTCCGTATCTGCGGTTGCTACCTGTCCTATGTGGACATATCGCTTTACTACTTCCAGTGCTTCGCTACCTAACGTAAACTGCTGTTCCTCCTCGAGACTTTTGAACATTACCTTAGTCTTCTACATTTTGATTTTAAAGTCTACCTTATTACTTTTCCTGTCTAGGTCATCAATCATTCTTTGCAATTTATCTCCCGAGTTACTTAGTAAGGCAATGTCATCAGCAAATCACAGATTGCTGAGGAATTCTCCATCTACCCCTCTCCCTAACTGCTCGCGTTTCAAATCTTTGACTACTTCCTCTATGCAAGCAGTGAATAGTTCTGGGGAGATCGTGTCTCCTTGCCTAGCACCTTTGTTTATAGAAAATTTGTCACCTTATGCAGAACTATGGTCGCTGTGCAGTCACTTTAAATATCTTTCAGTACTTTCATATACGGCTCGTCTACAGCCTGATTTCGCAATGCCTGCATGACCGCCGAGGTTTCGACTGAGTCAAATGCTTTTTCGTAATCAGCGAATGCTATGTATGAGGGCTGGTTGTATATCCTGAGAATTCAATTACCTGGTTGATGGCATGGATATGAAGAATAGTAGAGTGCACCCTTTCCGAAAACCTGCTTCATCTTTTGTTTTATTGCCGTCTAAAGTTTTTCTGATTTTATTAGCGATTATCTTAGCCCCTTAGGATAGTTGAAAGTGGTTTGGCTTTGATTTTATTAGCCTGATTTTATTAGCCTTGTATACCACGTATCTTAGCCTCCTCAGGATAGTTGAAAGTGGTTTGGCTTTGGTTTGTCTCATTTGCATTTGGTCTCATTCATTCATGACTTGTCTAATACGCACAATATACACATAAAGGTATATATGTACGTCTTTTACGGGGAACGTTCGGAGCCTAGGCAACAGTTTTGTTTGAGACTCCAGGTCACCGGATTTTTTGGCGCCATTATTGTGCTCCGTTCTCCTAGGGCTGAAATTTGGTGCTTCGACGAAGCCCACGATGAAGCGCAGATAAAACTCGCTGACCGGAAATGCGATCAACAAATAATGGAGGCCGAGAGGCACATACGAAGAAGCAATAATTTATACGCCGTGTGATCGCATCGCGACTCCTCAAGGTTCCTGGCTGGCTTATACGCTGGCTGGCCTAAGCCTGGTAGCGAAAAAAAAAAGAAACTGTCAGAGATCATATTGCAATAAGCGAGTAATTGTCACTGGCATCTTAATCAGCGTATCCATGTGGCATAAAATATTTGAGAAAGTTATGTATACCTTCAATTTGTTGATGTATCTTCGTCAGTGGCGGAAAATTGAAAAGCTGCCCATGTGCAGAGCAATGTTTTATCCCGTTAATTAAATAATATATAATTAAATTATTAATAATTTATACTGTGGCCTTGTTTCCAAGACCTTGGCAGGGTGGATACAGAAAAAATAAAAAAAAACGAAGTATACAAAATGCAGCGGTACATAACGGAAGACGCATGACGTACTCACTACGTGCACACACAAGCATCAGCTGAAATGTGACGCAACACAAAAACACAACTGTAACTGAAAAAATAAATACAAAAAGATCAAACGCCACATAAACACAAATGAGATTGAAATAATAGCACTGAGCATTGGGTTACAATGTTGTTAGTTAGATTGTTCCATTTATTAATACTTCTAGAAAAAAAATCAAAACTTGAAGCAATTCTTTCTAGTAAGTAATGGTGTTATTATCAGCGCGTGGCGTTGTCACGTAGTGTAGCCAGCATAAAAACCCAAAGGGATCGTATTAGCCCAAGGGAATGATATTAATTGAGAGCTTCCCTCCTGGTGTGCCCCTTTCCCTCTTGTTTTTTTTTTACGCCTTCCGTCCCTCTTCTCTCATGGAGAGGTTGGGGTGGCAATGGGCACAGGCATCTTAACGCCGTCTACCTTTCCTCCCAACCAATTTTTCCAAGGTTAAACGTTGTATCTTGAAGCTCGACGGCGTGTGACAAAACTAACTATGCGAGTCTGGTTGGCACCTGGCAATTGATCTGCCTGTGAATGCAACGCGCTGGACAGACGTGATCTCTGACGCATACATACACATAGAAGAGCCGTAAAGCAAACAGCAAACGCAGAAAGAAGTAATTATACTCCGAAAGGCATAGCCTATTATTGTTATTTGTTTTGTTTTCAGCTGATTCATAAAACTGGTATAGACGACTAATGTGTTGTTGATCTCCGTTGCTGGTACACCATGCGAGCGAACATAAGCAATTTAAATAAAGTCCAGAGCTAAACATGTTACGTTCAGTATGGAGCGCACCTTTACGTCTCAACATGTCGAGCCCACAAAGTATTTGGCCATTGTTGTCCCTTGGGGAGCTTGTTGAGAGAACGTCTTAGTCGCGATGCCCTCTAGGAACGAGGGGAACGAGGTCTACTGAGTTCTAGACTAAGGTGGCGCAACTTGTAAATAATCTTTGAAAGCGCAGCTGTCGTCGTAGCCGCATCGTATGTCTCACCGACGGCCAAAGAGCGCGTACCATGCGCACCCGTGATCTCACGGTGCACTTCTTAGCCGCGCGGCGAGGAAAAAAGAAATAGGCACGAACATCGGCTAAATGCTTGCGGCTAGCTTTAGTGCTCATCGTTTTTCTCGTTTGCGTTCTTGCGCCGCACCTGAGTGTAAACGCCAACGAGTTAGAGACAAACGCGAACGCTAGCTGGTCAGAAAAGCACTTGCTGGTAAGACGGCTGACTACC
Organism: Amblyomma maculatum; assembly: GCF_055883805.1. Lineage (NCBI taxonomy): Eukaryota > Metazoa > Arthropoda > Arachnida > Ixodida > Ixodidae > Amblyomma > Amblyomma maculatum. The sequence goes on along the minus strand of NW_028146766.1, from coordinate 399,146 downwards.
GTTTTCTCCTCTGTTCATATGATGCAGCGGTACGTCATAACTCAACCAGAGGCGGTTGGCAGGCCTGTGCATTTTCTTTTCCACCTTCCTACAGTCGCAGCAACAACCAAGCGGCTTTTTAAACAATGTGTTCCTCCAAAATACTTCCCAGGTCGTATCTGGATTCAGGGCGTTTGTGGTGGTAATGTATCAACATTTCACTGTGGTGTTAGTGAAAGTGTGAAAATAGTGAAATAGTGAGAAATCATGAGTAAACTTCACCAGAGTACCCAGGTTCGAACCCTACAGCCGGCAGCTGCGTTTTGGCAGCTACAGCCAAAATGCCCTATTACTATCAACGTTCCTTATGAATAGAGAAATGTCACCAGGATATGCTGAAACTCCAACCTCACTCTGATCTGGAAGAGGGAAACCACGTATAAATTTAAAGTTTTGGATCTGCTACAATAAAGGCTCCATACAAAGCACGAAGAAAATAGATAAGAGTGGGCATCCTTGCCGTATTCCACGTGTAATAGATATCGGATCAGGGTCTTTCAAAAATAATTTTATTTTTCTTACTAATCAACAAAACTCAGGTACATTTCTCTCGGACGCTTATTGCTCTGACAAGCACTCAGTCATGTACACTCAACCGGTGGCGGAGCTCGGGAAAAGTGCATTGCGGCTTCATCTAACAACAGCTACTTAGCATCGAGACAATAGTGCCGGTGCCCCATTTTATCCACATGCATATGTCACGCTCGCTGTCTCTACCCCTATATGGTCTTATTATGCCGTTTTCCCGAGCTCCGTCACCGGCTAAGTGTTGTATATCACTTTTGCTCACGAGACACACTGAGTATATATCTCATACAGGAACTTTGCAACAATAACACTTGCGTAGCCTTATTACTCTATGGATTCAGACCATCACACCTTAAAAAATACTTCCCTTCCTTCCACGTACGTAAGAATAGCTGCGGTCATTATGCCGTTCACAACAAGGATAAATCGTCTAAAAAATCGTCAGAGGAATTCTTCCTCCCCGGTGTAGTCCGTTCTTCATTTAAATTTGTGTAGAACATTGTTCTTATCCCATACAGCATCGGAAGCATGACTTTTTGCGTGTGTCCCGCAAAACAGCCAGGACACTCCAATTCCCATGTTCATACATGTTTATGCACATAATAAATTCTACACAAAAAGAGAATTTATTGGGTACATACATACATAGAAAAACACACATTACTCACAAAACAAAGCACTATACAAAACAGTATAGGTTACATATGCATAATAAACTAAAAATAACCCGATTCCCCTGAGAGGAGAAAACAGTATAAACGAGGAGGTTTCTTAAAAAGGACGACAGGCATATCATGTCTGCTGCCTCGTACAACATAGAAGCGTGTGTGCCAGCGCCCCGCAGAAACCGCGTCTCGCCATCAGTTTCTAACAGTCCAGACAGATACTTCCAGATGACGAGGCGCAGCCTCTGCAAGGCTAGGTGCATTGCTCAGCGAGGCACCTGCGATGCCACAACGCAAACGGAACCACACAGAACACAAGGTGTTTAAAAGGGGTGCGTCGGCGCCTTACGCCGGGGTTCATGCGGACGTTAAACATCCTATATGTGAGCCGCCACATTGTTCTCGCAACTACACATTCGAAAAAACATGCGTGAGACTCTCGGGAGCACCGCAGTTGGCGCAGTGTTCATTGGGTACAACACCCCATCTGGCAAGGCGCTGTCTCGTGAGGAGGACGCCCCAGCGCCTAAGTCAGTCAAAATCTGGCACTTCATTAGCAGCCAACAAGCTGCCCACGTTCGCCATTTGCGTACATCGGTCTCTCGTTGCTCATCAGCTGAAACCCTGCAAACGGCTAATAATTGGCTGGAGCGTATGGCTGGTAGGTCGGCTACATTAACATCTCACAGGTCTGCATATAGAGTCGACTTTATCTCGGCAACCTCGCGGTAAAAAGGCAGAGGTCTTTCCGCGTGTGGACCGAGGTATTTTTCGGGTGTAAGCACACGACGCGCCGTGTTCATCCAGTACAGGATTAGCGAGCGACCAGGGTAAGATTCGTCAGCTAATGGCCTCTCTACCAGCCTTAACGCGAGCACTCGAGCCACTGTCGGGATGCACGGAAGGCCAAGGCCTCCCCTGCTCCTCGGATGGTGTAGGATGTGACGGGCGACTAGCGCTGTCCGGCCATCATAAACAAAAGTTCCTATAAGGGACGCGAGTCTGTTCACCACCCGGCGCGGGATTGTCGCGATACGCGCCACTAGAAAGGTGAAAGCGCACGCTCGTGTCTTGACGACGCTAACTTTAGCATCGTGCGCGAGGTTCAAACTCGCTGCGTCAGAAAGGGCGTGCGTGGCTCGCGAGAGAACTACGTCGCATGTCCTGGGGGAGACTCCGCTTGGCTCAAACAGCACGCCAAGCACACGCACTGCGGCCACAGACGGTACGGCCGCGGCTTAAGGGCCCCTGAACTGACCAAAGCGGAGAGCAGTACTTTTCTTCGGGTGGAGCTGCGCTCTTGATACAGCTGCGTTTTCTTAAAAGATGTTCAGAAAAAAACAAAAACAAGGAAGCTATCATTGTCACGCACGAAGAGTGAGACGTCTTCTGGAAGTTGAGGAAGCGGCGCACAGAAGGAGCCGACAGCTTCTTTAAAATGCTCCTCCTGGTCGAGGCCTTGCGACGAAAAGAGGGCCGAGAAATGCTAGCTAAACGATTTGCGGATGTCCGCGGGTTTCGAAGACGTCGTACCGTCCGCAAATGTGATGCTCTCCACGCGCGTTCGCCTGTTACTGCTCTGGCCAACGGCTCGAGCGTGTCCGAGGTCCGCGGCATCCTCAAGCGGCACGTTTGATGGTCCCGCTGAGTGATGCGCGAGAACTGTCTTCGAGGATGCGGTGATAACGCTCGCGCAGCGTTTCGAGATATTAGCGCATCGCGAACGTAAGCGTTTCGCCGCCCCGTACGATGCGCATATACGGCGCAGAACGTCATTCAGCATGGTCGTCATGCGGACACGGCGCGCCTTCCCCGCACTCACAAGAACATCGCGCCAGCGTGTTTTCAGCGCGTCCCAGGTAACAGGTGTTATGTCACTAACTGTTGCCACAGATAAGCACAACTCTCGGCGTATATCAGTGAAACACTGTTCATCGCGTAGTACCGCTGCATCGATGCGTCTCATCAGGGGGCTGTTTGCACGGCACAGGGCTGCTCGCAGAGTAACCGTGACCGGGAAGTGATCAGTTAGTTTAAGGTCTGGTGGGAAAGGCAAAAAATACCTCGCACTGTAGCAAGTCAGGTGCCATGGCGGAGGGGATGTAAACTCGATCTATTCGGCTCGCGCTCTGGCCCCAGACTTGTGTTGCCTCGAAATGGTCTCTGTGAAGAGTGACCCACGTGTCCTCTAAGCGTAATGATCGCCCTAGTTTTCCGTGTTCTTTCGCGTGGCAATTGGAGGCGCCCTGACCAGGCTCCCTGATGTCGCGCATTGTGTGTAAAACACAATTGAAATCCCCGAGCAGAAAGTGGGGCACGTCGTCGAGAAAGTATGTCATGATGGATCGAAAGAACTAGTTTGTCAGACTACGCGTGACTGGCGCGTACACGTTGACAAAACGAGTCTTGCGGCCATCCAGAAAAAGGTCAACGAGAATCACGCGCCCATCTATGCCATAAGTGCAATGAGCCCTGTATGGTGGTGAAAGAAAGATCCCGCCTATGCCACAACACCGTGAGTCCGTTAACAAAACAAAGGCCTCGACATTGAAACGAGAACGAAAGGAAAGGACATCGGTGGGGGTGCGGAAGTTGCACTCCTGCAAAACCAAAACATCTACTCGATGCGAACGCGCAAGATGAAGCACCTTCCTTTGCTTGTCAGAGTGACGAAACCCTTGCACGTTAAAGGAAGCAAAACGGAAAAAGAGCCATCATAAAAAGGAGGAGGAACAAAGACTACTATACATATCACAGAAACAAAGAAACGGATGCGAACATAACAGACTCGCGGAAAAGTTCGTCGGGCAAAGACTGTAAACGTGTCCGCTAATCGGCACTAGGGAGGCGCTCGGGGAGTTGAGTGTTGATTGCTTCGGGCCCGGGCATCGACATGGTCCGTGTGGCGCGCCTCTGAGCAAACAAAACTACAGTCACACACACACACACACACACACACACACACACACACACACACACACACACACACACACACACACACACACACACACACACACACACACACACACACACACACACACACACACACACACACACACACACACACACACACACACACACACACACACACACACACACACACACACACACACACACACACACACACACACACACACACACACACACACACACACACACACACACACACACACACACACACACACACACACACACACACACACACACACACACACACACACACACACACACACACACACACACACACACACACACACACACACACACACACACACACACACACACACACACACACACACACACACACACACACACACACACACACACACACACACACACACACACACACACACACACACACACACACACACACACACACACACACACACACACACACACACACACACACACACACACACACACACACACACACACACACACACACACACACACACACACACACACACACACACACACACACACACACACACACACACACACACACACACACACACACACACACACACACACACACACACACACACACACACACACACACACACACACACACACACACACACACACACACACACACACACACACACACACACACACACACACACACACACACACACACACACACACACACACACACACACACACACACACACACACACACACACACACACACACACACACACACACACACACACACACACACACACACACACACACACACACACACACACACACACACACACACACACACACACACACACACACACACACACACACACACACACACACACACACACACACACACACACACACACACACACACACACACACACACACACACACACACACACACACAGACACACAGACACACAGACACACAGACACACAGACACACACACACACACACACACACACACACACACTGCATGGAACGCACGCAGGTCAACCTCCGCAGGCCGCAGCGACACAGCCGAGGCGACTATTAGCCGGGAGCGAGAAGCGGTGGCCGCTGGTCGGCGCCGACTGAGCCGCGTCGAAGCCACCGCCAGACCTGCGAAGAGGAGGAGGAGGGTGCGGCCGTTGAGCCTGAGAGGCAGCGCCATGGTGGTTACGACTCGGCGTCCGAGAAGTCCATCTCGGAGCCGTCTTGTGCCTTCCGCACCTTCTTATGAGGCGCTGATGCTTTCGAGGAAGATATACAGCTCTCTGTACCGGACAGGTGACGCTTGCCGTCGTCCGCTAAGAGCGCTTTCATAGCGCGGTCCGTACTCAGGCGTTGCGGCCTCGCGGAGCCAGAGCGTCGTGTCACCGTAACGCCAGACAGGGTGGCTTCCTTACTCGGGAGGAGGGGGGCAGAAGCCGCGGAGTGGAGGAGGCGCGGGGCGTTCAGCAGAGCCTCCAGGTTTGCCGACTTCACATGTGGAGCGGGCGTCTTCTGCAGGTTGTCGCCATGCATCTGCTGGCCCGCCACAGGTTGCGACTCCAATGCTCGGGACTCAGAGCCGGGTACGTCTGAGGAATTTTCGGAGTCGCTCTGTTAGGTTGTCCTCTCCGTCACAAGCTCGCTATCGGGGGAGGGCTCCGTGGTTGCCCCGTAAGAGAGGGCCTAAGACGTGGTCGTCAAGGCCTCGTCGTCGTCCTTCTCTGCATCCCTGCAGGGCTCCTGGGTGTCGCCGTACAGCTCCAGGTTCGCGGCCTTTCCGGGTTGTACGCCAGCCTCCGAGGACGACTTAGCAGCCGCTGCATAAGAGCGTGGTAGAACACAATCCGACGTTGGATGTTCGCCGCCACAGCGCTTGCACGCGGAGTGGCAACTCGCAATATCATGGCCGTAAACGCTGCAACGACCGCAGCGCGCCGCCGAACAAGCAGCGCCAATTTGGCCCTCAACGCCGCACTTGGAACACACGCGTTTCATTCCTCGATACTCCAGCTTCACGCCGGTCCCAGTTACCATCTGGAAGTTGGGGGGTGACCGCGTCATTTCCAACTTGACCAGCCGCGTCCCGTTCAGGACGTGGCTCCTTGACTGGAACGCTACTTCTGAAACGGATCGGATTTTTCCTTACGGGGAAATCGCCGCAGCGAGAGCCTCGTCGCTGGCGCACGGGGGAGGACGATAGACCGTCACATAAACCACAGGAGTTCCCATCTACTCCAGCGGCACTTCTTTTCCGGCGAGACGCAGGACGCCTGTCGCCACCATTTTGGTCGCTTACGCCATGGCGGACACGGCGCCCAGTACACGAAGACCTCCAAAGTGCTGCAGGTACTGCAGCCCCCCTACTCCTCAAACTCCACGATAGTGTCGATGAGGCTGTCCGCAGGAACAGGTTCCGGAACTGTGAATGTGAAGCACTGCGCCTTGGACGGGCGCAGTGCCGGGGCTGGTCGTTCCATGTCTCTATCCAGGGCCCGGGCAGCCGCGATAGGAACGCGGCGCCGGACAGGCAGGTCCTCCGGGGAGAGTGCAGGAACACTACGGTGCGCAGCAGCCTCCTCAGCAAACACGGGGCCACTACACTTTGATCTTAGCCAAAAGGCCGAGATATTCGGCAATCACATAGAGTTCGACGACAGCGCGCTTGCCTTGTCAGATGGAAGGAAGGATGCACTAAGTACTATCCTCGTGTGAGGGTACAGACCTCAACCTGCGACCATCATCAACCTACGGCAACCCCAGGCAAGGCCTCCCGCACAATAAGGTTTAGGGGTTTTTTTGTTGTTTCGGGGAGTGGGCTTTTCCCAGCCAAGGGGCTCATGCAACCCGGCCTGTTCCCACCGGGGCAGGGTCGCAGTGTACATGCACTACGTCCGCACCACCCCGCTGGGTCGAAGACTGACGCGAGCAAGTCTTCTAATATCAAACTTCTAGTTTTCCGTTTTCTTCTTTGAAGATCACCATGGGGTGTCTCTTTGATCATAGCCAAAAGGCCGAGAAGCGATCTCAACCCAAATTCCGAACGTAGAGTTTACGAACCCGCTAGCTCATCCATATTGTTCAAGACGTGATCGCACAGCACACATTTTGCGAAACTAATATAAATTGGATTGTTTATACCGCAGCACATGTGGTTTTTTGATCGCGGACAAGTTAAAGTTTACGAGTGCAGTGATTTCTAAAAGAGGCACAGGGATTTTAGGCTAAGCTGACACAAACAAGATGTGGAAGCCATGGAGTCTGAGCAAGCCCTTGTAACAACAAACTGACGCGAAATCCCTCCAAGGTGTGTAAAGCAGCGCAATGACCTGGAAACCACAAGGAGCGGCTGCGCGTGCGCGTGACGTGAGAAAGCGCTCGCGTCTCTTGCGTCGGTCGCGTGATCGCCAGACCACGTGACTAGCCGTATATATAGCGTTGCAAATGCTCTCGCTTTTCAGAGCAGTGTTAGCTCTCGGCCCTCCGTGGCCGTTTTCGGCGGAGGCTCCTTTGCCACCGGCTTTTTGGTATCTGTTATGCGTGCCGTCACGGCACCCGCCAACGTTTCGGTGGCGGCTGTTGCGAGGTGCTTCTTTCTGTTTGTTTCTTTTTATTTATCTCATTACTCCTCAAATTTATTTCTCTAATTACTCCTCATTTCTCTCATTACCCCTCTCTCATTACTCCTCGCTCAACTGGAGCTAGCTGGCAGACCCATGCATTTTCTTTTCTCGGTTGAAGGCAAAATTTGCGGCGCCACATGACCTAGGCATTTGCAATGCGAAGAGCAAAGCTTATACTCTAATCACTACGCGTTTGATTTATGCGACTCACCCGCAGTGGAGTAAGTGCACAAGCATTCCAAGGGAGCCGCGTTGCAGCGCTGGCAGCGGCTATATATGCAGCCGTGGGGGAAAACTTAATTTCTTTAATTGTAGTTGTCCCTCCTAGCAGGAACTCGGTACGGGTCCGCTATTCTTAAGGAGTATTCACTCTTGTTCATTTATCTGACAGCCTATTACTTACGTGAGCTGCAAGTTTTGTCACGGCATTGTGGCGCTAGCGTGAGGCATCTTTTTTTTAGCCATCATCGGAAGGACGCTCTCGTTGCTGTGTTTAAAATAGCCAGAATTCTCAAATACAGCATCGCGCTGGAGATCAGCGCGTCACTTCACTTGTTGCATCCAAGCATTCATTGCGTATACCTTAGCCGAGAACCGCGACAAGCTGTGTAACGAGCACCGTTGATAAGCCTGAGGGATCTGGCAGGGGAATGTGGCGGTGCGTGCCGTCGTGAAAAGAGTGTGCGAGCCATACACAGAGCAGGTATTCGTAGCAGCGTGGTGCAAAGATAATGGAATGATTAGCGGGCGAAACGAATTCTGGTTAAACCTGATGCTTAATCCTCTGTCGCGTCTCTAGAAAAGACCAAATTGTAAAATGTAAATACTGAAATAGACAAAATGCTGCCCTGAGATTTCGCGCATTCGATTACAGGGGAGTGTTCTTAATACGCGGTGTTTTATGAAAAAAAATAGAGCTTTTTAACGCTGCTGAAGCGAAGGAGGATAAGGAGGAAATTTACATTTAATTACTCGAAAAGAGTATATACATGAAGATGGATTGGATAAACCCTTAAGGGGTTGGCCCTTTCGTCCCTGGGACACCACAGGTGAAAAAAAAAATAAAAAAGAAAACCCAGAAAATAGCAAACTGGCCTCGAAGGGCTGGGCGTGTGGCGTGAACGCACAAAGCATGAATACAGCAGGCGCGTCTCTCCCCAACCACATAGGAGGACTCTAAGAAGTGAATGAGGAGTTCAACTTCGAGAGACACGTGGTATTGGTTTTGTGAACTATACTTTTAAAAGAATTTTATTTTCCATATTATTCTACAAAACTAACGTACATTATTTTTACACTTACTGGTCTGACAAGCCCTCAGTCATGCACATACACTGAATATATATCTCATACAGGTTCTTTGCAACAATGACACTTGTGTAGCCTTCTTACTCTATGTATTGGGACAAATCTTGACAATTGATAAGACAGCGTTTAAAAAGCTGCTAGCTCATCTATAGTGCCCAAGACGTGATCTCGCAGAAAAGAGTTTGCCATACTATGAAAAATTGGATAGTTTATATCGCAGCACATGCCACTTCAAATATGGACCACTTGTGGGTGCAATGATTTCTAAAAGAGGCACAGGGCTTTTAGGCTAACGCATCGCGGTATCCTGTATTGGTAGCGAATATTCCGTGACAATTCGATATATTCCGCGACCATTTTATGTCTACATAAAATGGTTTATAGGAAAGGCGCAGTACCTGTCAGGCTCGTCAGCCGACAGCTGAACCGAGCCGTAAGAGAAGGGAAGTAGGTTGGAGAGAACGCGGAAAGAGAAGAAGAGGTGCCGTAGTGGAGGGCCACGGAGTAATTTCGACCACCCTGGTGTTTTAGCAAATGTAGGCCGTCATAGCACCCGCCACCGCTTCGGTGGTCCACGGCGGCTGATGCCACGCGCGCCTTATTCTTTTATTCTTTTTTCTCTATTTTCTCTTGTGTCCGCACGAGGCAGCGGAGGTGGCTCAGCTACAGAGCCAGTAGCAGGCCCTTGCATTTTCTTTTCCTTCTTCCGACAGTCACAACAAGAACAACCCGATGTCTGAAGCCGATTTAAACTTTTACCTTTCCGAGGTACTTCAGGTGTCCACAGAAACAAGTGTGACAGATACTGCGCCTTTCCTTTCGTATAAACCAATTGTACCGGTAAACACTGACGCGTTCAACAGAACGCTGCTAGTGTTCAACAAGGTGCGCGCGGTATTAATTAATTGAGACACAGCAAGCACGATCCTGTCGAAACGCCCTACTGCTGCACGATATTGCATGATTGACTAAGTTAAACTGTCGGTATTTTTATACTGCACTGACAACGTAGAGCACACGGATCCCTTCCCGTTTCGATCCACCAAAACAGAGCCGCCGGCAGTCGGGCTTGAACCTGGGAACTCCGGTACGTTATAGTCACGCTTACCTCGATTACAGTAAAGTCAGATATTTTTTCGAGTACGAAATCACTAATCCGTAGGTTCAGAGCTTAGCAAACTTGTCTAACGCTTGTGTGTCACCTCCGTGTAGACGTCCACCGAGGATTGCGGCAGATGCTCCGGTTTTCTTTTCATAAATACAAACCAACAAAAGCCTTTCTCGCCTGTGTCGGTAAGGTCGCGTCCGCAGCCGTTGTGTCGTTCTCAGAAGAGTTCTAACGAATGGTTGTGATCGATAGAGGATGATATAAGGATGAGGATGATAGAGGATGAGGATGAGCAAAAGCTAACGCTAGCGCAGCACGGAGTGATCGGACGCGTGGCGTACCGGCTCCGTCGATTTTAGGATGGAACCGTGGAAATCTTAACTCCTTCGAAAACTGCGCATCTGCATCCTTGAAGGTAGCATGATCCTGGCAACACCGATCGTATCCAGGTACGCTCAATTTTCGGCCAGTTAGAGCGACTCTTCTTATCAACACGTAGCGGATGAGCTATAGGCACCGTGCAGAAACCCAGGGGGCAGCACTCGCGGCGAATAGGCAGCTCCACAAGTGAGCGCCGGAACAGTTGGGTAGGGAGACGCGCGGCCGCCTAGGCAGGGCGCGCGCTTGAAAAGGCGGCCTGCGCAACGAAATGGTAGCAGTTTTAGCCAGCTAGAGTGACGTAGCGAAGCACAAACGATGCGAGAACCACACGACACAAGACGCAGAGACAGAGACGAGCCCTGGACGCCCGCTGGGCGTTTATTTCTAGGCTGGAAACACGCGAAACGGAAGACGACTGGAGAAGCGCGCGCAGTTGGAAAAGGCCGAGCAAAAAACAAAGGGGGTGGGAGGGTGGGGGCGTAAAAAAACACGGTAAAAATGTAGAAAAATACAAAAAAAACATTTGTGGCGAACAACCCTCCTCCCAAGTGTGGTACAGCTTCACAATGGCCAGCTCGAACGCCTCATGCTGGGGTGGGTGAGATAAAAAAAAAAAGCAAGCTGCGGGGAATCGAGCGGCCGAGAAGGGTGGAACGAGTATGGGAGAAGAATAGGAATGAATGAAGCTGTAGTCGAAGAAGAGAAAAAAGCCTAAAAAAAGGGACAAGCCTTGAAACTCGAGAACGCGATTACCGGGGCCTGAAGATGCCGTAGGCACTGATATTACGCAGACGGATTTTGAAGAGCTTAAGCTGTTTTCTGGTGAGGCGGTTGCCACTTTTCTCGACGATGAAGGAAAGTATGGCAGATGGCACGCGGTCGCTGATACAGCGACACAGCTATGAGAATGGAAACTGCCTGCAGCACCGCACAAACGATCTGCAGTTTCTAATACGCATTCATGTCTTCCTCTGTCACTTGTCAGAATTGTACCATGCTTAATTTTCTTTTTCGTTGAAAGAACGTCCTGCCTCATCCCGACATGAATGCTAGTTTTCTTTCGTTTTTTTTTAACGATCCTTAATGCCTCTTTAACGGTACTTTCAAGTCCTCTGCCACAAAATTAAGTTATGACAGGGGAATGTGACAGGTGGCAGCCAGCCGCTCGACACTTGTTTGGAGCAGGATTGCATGTAATGAATGCAAGATCTGTTCAGAGTGTCCACGAATAATTAAGAAAAACATTTTTTTTAATTTTTTTTAATTATAGTCTCGATTGAGCAGTATCGCATGAGAAACAGCTTATCATTCGAGGTTCAATAACTCAGTAGACATCGAAATGTCATTAACACAACTAAATGAATAAAGCGTATGGAATGGCACCTCCTGAATCACATCTACAGAGGAGGGCGAAGTGGACAGCGAAAGATGGCGAGGAAAAAAAATATCAGGCTGGAGGACGGACAAAGGAAGCCGCCCAAGAGGAGAAGGAAAGTAGCGGCATAAGCGTGGAAGGAAAGAGTCTGGGAAGAAGAAAAGGAACAAGCTGAGAGGAGGAAAAAAAAATAATGAAAGCAAGCAAGCAAAAAAAAAGTTGCCAAGGCAAACTCGCGAAACTAATGCGCGAGACATAGTAAATGCGCCATTTAAACACTCCATTCCTGTTGATTACTCTCTGCATTGTACTGGTGCTTATGCAAGCTATCGTAGACAGGGAAATATAGACCACAGGACAGCATAAATAAAAAGTATGCAATGAACAACTGCATCCACGAGCGCCGCCCACAGGCGCGCACGGCGGTCCCAGTAGCGCTGATGCCTATGAGCTGCCCAATTTCTTTAAATATTATAATTTTTTTTTGCGGTTTGAGAAAGGGTGCTAATGCAGGTGAAGGTATAGTGTGTCCTCTTTCGGGAAAAATGCTTCGCGGTAAATCTGGACGCGGCAATACCCGGGCATGATTGCCAGCTCACTCGATGGAAGGCAGCGATTCGCCTTAGCGTCGCTTCGCTTCGTAAAGCTTATTCGGTGACGCGAAAAATATCTGATCAGGCCAGTGAAAATGTGTGCAACGGCACCAATCCAAGGTCTGCAACCTAGCAATTCATTTGTGACCATAGAATGCTGCGAATCGAAAGAACGAACGGCGAATGCGCCCCACGCACAGCAGATCTGCCGCGTCTCCGCTGCACGGCAGGGCGCACGTCTCCCTACCAAACTGTTCTTCCCGCCGCAAGGGGCGCGCGCGTCGCACCGCGAGTTACTCCTGCACGGTGCCTATAGGCAACTGCTGCGGCTCCCCCGCCGCTGGCCGTAGACGCCCGCTAGAGGACGGGTAACCCGTTTTTTCAGCGTAGCAAGCTGGCCTTTTTCAAGACGTCGACAACCGGCGTCGTCGCCAGCAAAGCGCACGTGGAGCGGCCAAGCCAAAGAGTCCTCTGAACAACGCAGACACGGGAGGCGCCGCGCTCCGTCTTCGAAAGCAACACCGATTTCGTGCCCACTTTCCAAGTGGACGGAAAAACCAACGGTCATGATGAATACTGACGACTTCGTGATCGTGATCAAGCCATGTACGCACTACAGTCGCCTTCAAGACAGCGTTTCAGCAGGGTGAGCTCGGCGCTGTCATTTCACAATACATCGGTCGGAAAGAGACAGAACAAGGGTAGAGTGGAGGGGGGAGGCCTCAATTCGGTGGTCGAGCCAACGTTTCGACAAGTGGACTTGTCTTCGTCTAGGCAGAGCTATCATCACTGGCAGTGGTTTGAATGCGGTTTTGCTTCCGAGCAAGCTGGGGACGGAGAGGGAGGAGGGTCAGTGAGAAGAAAGGAGGTCAAGGAGTGCAAAAATAAAAGAAATATTTCTTCAGCGCATATTTCTCAGCCTGGAATCGGTGATCATGTGGCCTGAAAGAAAAAATAAAAACCGGCAGCAGCAGGAAAAGCCGCAATGCGGGGTGGTTATTAGTGGATGGATTCCTCTTAGGCGCATTAGACTGGGTAGACTAGGGGTTGTGGGTTGGTCCCCTCCCATCGCGGTGGTAGTGGACGTGGGAAATCAAGAAGAGGACGCTCGGTGCCTTGCACTCCCCGTACCGTAATCACGCTCGGCACTTGCTGGTTATACAAGGTCCAGTGGGCTCACAAAACGAGATTAGATACAAAACTAAAAAGAAAACGTGACGGAGCGCAGAAAAAAGACTTTCTTTTCTCTTCTTCCTCCATTTTTATTTCCCGCATCTTGTCTTAGCACGTGCTTTGAAGGCCCACATGCTGTCATGTGTACGCTCCAAGTAGCTGAAATGTATATTCATATTCACACATCTTTCCCTTGACGTCCACCTTGAGAGAGCCAGTTGCAGCCGTTATGCTCTCGTGTAAACCATTTAGTCACTGCGAAGATTTGTGGCTAGCTCGTGATTTTCGTGCAACGCTTGTGGATACCGGCGCCTCGCGATGCAGATAGAGACAGGCTGCACGTGAAATAAAATAAGCAAAATGACGCCGCGTGTTCTTGCAGCGATAGTTACTACAGACTGTAATCGACAATATTTATATTGCTTCCTGCTCAGTTCTTGTGTCGAAGACCTGAATTAACAAACTAAGCGGTTCCATTGCTGTTTATATATCCATTGGTTAATATGAATGTATTTTAAATGAAATGTGCAGTTAGGACGTTGTAATCACACTCGCAGTCTAGAGCAGCTTTGCCTGTTCGGTGGTGTGGCACGGAAGAAACGGCTGCCGTGAAAAGCTGGATTTGATTGGCAATACGAGAATTGAAAAGTAGCATCGCTAAGGCCCCAGACGGATACACTTGTGTTCTGTAGATGTTTATGAAAAATAAAATTTTCTTCAACCATGCGCAGGGGAAACCTGCTGCTTTTTTAAAATGCACATACAGTGTATTTTGCACCATATTTATGTTTTATGAGAATGGAAGTCAATAAACATCTCTTTGCAACTTTGATGCTAAGTACTATTTTTTAATCATGTATATTTTCAGTTTCGGTAATTTGTCATCCCACATGTCAATGTAAATGTGTAATAAAACTTTTGCTAGACAAACCATTTTTAAAACAAAGAAAAAGATGAGAAAACCTTTGCGCCTTGTGCGTCAATGGTTTGGTAGTTAATGCTTTTACTTTCGACAATGCAATTGAGGCGGCACTAAAGAAAAAAATTGCCGACGATTACGTTACTTCCTAATGCGAAATTTGATCAGTTTTTTTCAACTTTTCGATAGATTGATGTATGCGTTTCGGCGTTGGGGTGCGGCTGCGTTTCGACTGAGGTGAAACGAAGAGACGTCCGGGAGGTGTGCCATGTCAGTGCAAGTTAAAGATTCCCAGGTGGTAGAAATTACACCGTAGTCCTCCACTAGGGCTCCTCTTTTTCTCTTTCCACTTTCTCTCTCACATTCCTCCCTTGCTCTACGGCGCGGTTCAGATGTACACAGAAACCTTGCGACAGGTAAGGTACTGTTTCTTTCCTTTCCTGTGAACCGATTATTATTATTATTATTATTAAAACGGTGTAGGGGAAAATACGCACTCTCTTTTGTACTGAAATTCAATTTCATCTATTGTTTACATAAGGGCAAGAAGGCATTACATAAGTAGGGGAGTATCGGTCTTCCTATGGCGAGCTTCCTTGAAACAAAGCACAACACAGAACACACAACATGGGGTTAGCTTCGTATATGCGTTAGTCGCCTGGTGACGTCATCACCAGTCGTGACGGCATGAGGTGATGTGACATCATGACGACGTCACATGTGGTCATGTTTAATGACCAGAACAGACGTCATAATGATGTCAAATCCGGTGATGACGTCACAGACGAATCACGCTCACACGAATTTGACCCCGCCGGGCGTTCGAACCAGGCGTCCGTGCGCGCTATTCATGTGGCGCTTCCTCGAACGCCGCACCACGCAGCATTACAGACTCGATGCAGCAGGCGGCGTTTAAAATTGGTTTACAGGAAAGAAAAGGCGCAGTATCTGCCACAATTCTCCGCCGACACCTTACCCGAGTCGTAAGAAAAAAGAGGAAGTGCTTCCGAACACCGCGCAACAGACGATTTCGCCTCATCGCACTTTAGTAGTCCAAAAAGCTCGCGATGGCATAAATAGAGCTGTCTCTCATTGCTAAACAAGGATGACCACAACAAGCTCAGCCAGGCAAACGTACCTCTCGCAACGTATATCCTGCCATAGCTGAGCTAAGCCACTGCCATTTTTTTTCCATAACGAACATTTAAAGGAATGCGCGATCTCTCACCGCTGCATTGTGGTTGCATGGCTGCCACACATGCAAGGTGTGACAGCCGTGCAGTCAGGGCAAGCCCTTGTTGCAGCAAACTAACGCGAAAACCCTCCGAGCTATAACTTCCAAGGTCAGCAAACCTGTGCAATGGCCTTGAAACCTCGAGTAGCGGCTGCACGTGCGCATAACGTGAGCATGCGCGTGCACTCGCTTCTCTTGCGTCGGTTGTGTGATCGCCAGACCACGTGATTACCCCTATATATAGCGCTAGCTGCCCTCGCTTTTCAGAGCGGTGTTAGCTTCGGGCTCTTGGTTGGTTGGTTCACTGGAAGGGAAAGGCGCAGTATCTGTCACACTTGCTCTGTAGACACCTGAACCGCTCCGTAAGAGAAGGGAGGAAGGTGGGAGTGAAAGTGAAAAGAGAGAAAGGGGAGCCGTAGTGGAGGACTACGGAGTAATTTCGACCACCTGGGGATCTTTAACGTGCGCTGACATCGGACAGCACACGGACGCCTCTTCGTTTCGCCTCCATCGAAACGCAGCCGCCGAGGTCGGGTTCGAACCCGGGTACTCCGGCACAGTAGTCGGGCGTCTTACCACTGCGCCACCCCGACGGGGCAACTTCGGGCTCTATGTGGCCGTTTTCGGCGGAGGCTCCTTTGGCACTGGCGTTTTAGTATCTGTACCTGTTGGGCATGCCGTCACTGCACCCGCCAACGTTTCGGTGGAGGATGACGGATGCTGCGAGGCGCGTCTTTCTGTGTTTTTTACTTTTTATTTCTCTCACTACTCCTCTGTCCGCGCGAGGCTAGAGCTATCTGGCAGACCCGTGAAATTTCAAGGTAAATGTGAAATAAAACCTTTTCTCAACAAGCAATTCTTTAACCGTGTGTGGAGTAATTACCCTGCGTTGCCCCATATTAGGTTATAGTTATGGTGTACAAATAATTCACAGTGAACATCCAGAAAAGCACGCCCACGCAATATCTTCATTTATTGTGTCTAAGACTCTTACCTAAACCCTAGGAAGAGGATATAAAGTATCTTAACTAGCCAGTGTAGACCTTCTACTCGAAGACCGAGACAGTGTCCAATCCTTGAAAATTTCACAGCTTCAGAACTTTGTGGAAACCCCCATTACAGTGTCTGCACACAGATCTCTGAACTTTCTCCGTGTAGTGATATCCGAAAACGACTTCTTGAACCTCACAGAGGAAAAAAATGCTAGAGGGACTACAAAATCAAAATGTGACTGACGCGCACAGATTCAAAATAAGAAAAGACAACAGGGAAATACCTACCAAACACATTGTCCTGACTTTTGCAACCTTACAACTTCCTGAATTGATTTAAGTAGGGTACATCAATGCAAATGTTCGACACTATAAACCCAACCCCAGATGCAGCTTTAACTGCCAACGTTTCGGACATGGCTCACAGAGTAGCAGTGGCCGCAAAACGTGTGCTAGATGTGCTGCAAAGGATCATGTATCCGATGCCCGCGCTGCTGCGCTGCACTGCGCAAACTGCGAGGGCGACCATCCCGCTTATTCTAGGTCGTGCCAGTCATGGAAAAACGAAAAGGAAATTATAACCCTAAAAACGACTGAAAACATCAGCTTCAAAGAAGCACGTTAAGGAATCAAAGACGAAAACCCGTTTGTTTTCACTGCGAAAGCAAACTACTCCAAAGTGGCATGGCGGGGCGACACGCCACACTTGGATCTGGTTCTTGCTCAGGCTGTGCCTCAAACAGGACCACCTCTGCTTCAAACAGGGACAGCGAACGTTGCCCTATCAGCTGAGAAACAGGGTCCACTGGCCCCTCAACCAGCTGCCCAAAAAGCTTCTTTGAGGAAGGAGAAGCCTGAAATCTCTGCTCCCGCAGCTCGTCTGCGAATCTCCAGCGCCTCCGAGCAGGCGATCAATACTACCCCTCACTTGCCACCGCTCCAGCGGTGGCACTCTCTTGAACGGAAAAAAAGATGAATACTACCCCTCACTTGCCACCGCTCCAGCGGTGGCACTCTCTTGAACGAAAAAAAAAGAGAGCGAAATAAAATAACAGGACTCGACAATCAGGAAACCTAAGTTTTTAGTTCCATCCTCACAAAGCATTTAACATGGCATTTCGGGTCCACTGGAACTGTAGTGGACTCATTAGGAACTACAGTGCTGCAACCGATTTTTTTAATTCACTTGCCCCCGGTTGCTCCATGTTTAGAAAAGACGACCCTAGGGTCTAAACCCACAAATATTCCAAAAAAGTATAGTCTTTCGCTGCGATTGACAGCAAGCAAATAGGCTATCTGGAGGTGTAGCTATTATCATTCAGAATTCAGTTGCCACTCATCAAAGTGACCTCAAAAACTAATTATGAGGATTTTGCGGTCACTATCCTTCACTTGCCCACAGGATTGGAGGAGGTCAGTTTACATCCCCATTCCAAAGAAAGGCAGTGCCAAAGATTGTTCCAACTACCGCACGATCGCGCTTATCTCGCATGCTAACAAGGTGATGTTAAAAATCCTGCAAAGTAGGCTGCAGCAGTATGTGGATCGGGAGCTTCCGGACGTGCAAGCTGGGTTTCGCAAGGGCAGAGGAACTAGAGACCGAATTGCCAACCTTCGCTGGATCATGGAAAAAGCAAGCGAGTTCCAGAAACCCATTTACTTCTGCTTTATTGATTATGCGAAAGCGTTTGACTGCGTAGATCACAGCAGATTGTGGCAAGCTCTCCAAGAGATGGGAGTTCCAATTCACCTCATCTGTCTCCTCAGGAACCTTTATGAAGGGCAAGAGGCCACAGTCAGAACTGGGCATGGTCTTACTGATTGGTTTCCGATTGAGAAAGGGGTGAGGCAAGGCTGCATACTGTCGCCCTGCCTATTTAACCTATATGCAGAGTGCATCATGAGGAAGGCCGGTCTGGACGAGTCTTCAGCTGGAGGGAAGATTGCTGGAAAACGTATCAACAACCTTAGATATGCGGATGATACCACTTTAATGGCAGAAAGTGAAGTGGAACTCAAGAGACTTCTGATGCGCGTACAAGAAGAGAGTGAGAAGTTTGGGCTTAAACTGAACATTAAAAAGACGAAGATCATGGCGTCTTGCCCTATCAAGTCCTGGAGCATCAATGGACAAGAAGTGGAAGCTGTGACAGATTTTCTGTTCTTGGGCGCCAAGATTACCTCGGAAGGAGACTGCAGCCATGAAATTAGGAGACGCCTGCTTCTGGGAAAGAGAGCAATGGTTAGCCTTGATCGCCTAGTAAAGAGCAGAGACATTAGTCTGCCAACCAAGATCCGTATAACCCGTGCTATGGTCTTTCCAGTTGTGATGTATGGATGCGAGAGTTGGACTGTGAAAAAGGCTGACCGCCGAAGAATTGACGCGTTTGAATTGTGGTGCTGGCGAAGACTCTTAAGAGTTCCTTGGACTGCCAGAAGATCAAATCAGTCGATATTGTCGACCATAAACCCTGACTGCTCATTGGAGGGTCAAATTCTAATGTTAAAGCTCAGCTACTTTGGTCATCTGATGAGAAGAGAGGAGTCGCTGGAGAAAGATTTGATGTTGGGAAAGGTTGAGGGTCGCCGGAGAAGGGGTAGGCAGCGAACGCGATGGTTAGATGGCATTCTCGAGGCATTGCAGATGAAGCTATGTGATGTTAAGAAGATAGTGAGAGACCGGAAAGCATGGCGTGACATGGTCCATAGGGTCACGAAGAGTCGGACACGACTGAACGCCTGAACTGAACTGAACTGATCCCTCACCACAAAAAAATACCATTATGTTCTGTATGCCTTGAACCTCATTCTCATGTCATACTTCATTACCTGAAATCAATTATTAAACAGCTACTAGAGCGTTATCTAGTATTTGGAGATGTTGATACACATTCTACTTTTTGGAGAAGTAAACAAACTGATAGCAGGGGTCATTTTTTAGAACATTTTATTTTGTGCAACGATGTTTGCCTGCTCAATACTGGAAAGCCTACTTACGGCTCGCCAAGTACTGGAGCAGTGAGCTGCTTCGATCTGTCTTTCAGTTCACCGTCAATTTTTACAGATATTAAATGGGATGTTCAGGACAACCCACAGGGGAGTGATCATTTCCCTGTCACAATCAGCTTAACACCTTCACCAGCCATCACGCTTAACAAACAACGATGGTGGGTCCATTATTTCTGGTCATTACTTCTGGACATTATTTCAATCAAGAGCTAACCTCGAAAACATTTAATCAAATCACCTCAGCGTAGATGAGCTTAATGAAAAGATTGCAACTTGCATCATAGCTGCAGCATACTTGGCTATCCCGCAGTCCTCAGGAGCTGGGCGAAAAAATCACAACATCTGGTATTCGTGAGAATGTAAAGAAGCAAAAAGAAAACAAAACAAAGCCTGGGGAATTTTTCGCAGGCACCCCACGAATAAACATCTCATAAATTTCATATATATATATATATATATATATATATATATATATATATATATATATATATATATATATATATATATCATAAATAGTTCAATCACATCAAAACAAATTTGGGAGCAAGTTCGTAAACTTGATGCAACCTTCTCTCCTTTCACAATTCCATTTCTTACAGATCCCAGCACGCAAACGAGCATAGACGAACAGGCACCACTTTAGGCGAACACTTTTCTTCATTATCAAGTTCATTACACAACACAAAATCCTTCTTAAGATACAAAACTTCAGCTGAAAAACAAAGACTTCCAACAAGTGGGAGTGGAAATAAACCTTACAACTCCTCGCTCACAGTACAAGAAATAAATACCGTTTTAGCTGCGGGTAAAAAGATGGAGCCTGGGCCGAACGAAATACTCTAAATGCTAGCAGATCTCTCCACACCTGCGATAGGAGCCCTTGTGAAATTTTTCAATAAGATATGGGTACATGGAAAGATCCCAGAAACATGGAAGAAAGCATTTATTGTGCCTTTCCTGAAGCCAGTAAAGCCACTCAATGCTCTCGGTAGTTATAGACCTATATAACCTTTACAAGTTGCCTTGTAAAATCATTTGAAAGTGTTTTAAATATTAAGCTAACCTTTGTCCTTCAATCTCGGGAACTTCTAGACATTCACCAGTGTGGTTTCAAAAAAGCCTGTTCTACAATGGACCATTTTGACCGCCTTGAAAACACAGCCCATGAGGCATTTATTCTTAAGCAGCACTGTCGTCTTCTTTGATATGGAGAAGGCATACGATACGACATGCAGGTTCGGCATCCTTCGCGACCTTGCAGATTTGGGCATCCGTGGTAGAAGGCTGAACTGTCTAAAATACTTCTTTTGGAATCGCACATTTCGTGCGTGCTTATGCTCAACTTCTTCAAGAAAGTTTATGCAGGAGAATGGGGTGCCACAAGGCTGTATATTAAGTACAACTCTCTGCATGGTAAATATGAATTCTTTAAATAAAATATTCCCGAAATCTGTAATGTATTCACTGTATGTCGACGACCTATTGACAGCATACACATCCTCCAATGTATCAGCATGTGAAAGAAAAGTGCTGCTTAGCATAAACAAGCTGGCGACATGGACAGATCAAAATGGACTTAAGTTTTCACCACAAAAAACAGTGGCTGCTCTATTCTCTCTGCGACGAGGGTTACAAACCGACTCTAACTTGCACCTAAATGAAACAATACTGCCAATAAAAAACGCGCACAAATTTCTTGGTGTAACTTTTGACAAGAAGCTCACTTTTTGGCCACATATCAACAACCTCAAAAAGTAAGCTTCCCAATCCCTGAACATACTGAAAGTACTATCGCACAAACGCTGAGGCTCTGACAGAACATGTATTTTACGTGTCTATCACTCAGTAGTACGCTCTTCTCTGGACTACGGATGTGTCGTGTATGGGTCAAGAAGACCTTCTTACTTAAAACATCTAGATCCTATACAAAACCTTGGCCTTCGGCTTACAGCTGGTGCATACAGAACATCCCTTGTAAATAGCCTCCATGTAGAAACAAATGAACCACCCCTCCCAGACAGAGGAACAATACTTACGTGTGCTTACGTGCTAAAAATAAGGTCCATCCCAAAACACCTCTGCTACTCTATAGTCCCAAAGTGCCCATCTAAAACACTTTTTAACGACATATTTTGAACAAATATGCCAGGAACTAAACATACTTGATACACAAATTGCCCCTTAGTACAGCTTCGCTTCTGTATGCGACCTCTCACTAAAAGTAGACGCCACCTGATCATATAATACAAGAGTTCCTAGCCTTAGAGGAAAAGTACAAAAACCACGAGGCATATTATACAGACGGTTCTAAAACAACTTTTTATGTTGGCAGTGGTGTATTAGAAGAAAAAACTAGAAAAAACAGTTAAGCTACCTATGTGTGCAACAGTTTTTACCGCCGAATGTTATGCCATCTCCTTAGCTGCGGAAAAAGTAATAAAGTGCAACATTGAAATAATATAATCTACACAGACTCACTTAGTGTGATCAAAGCACTACACGCCAGAAATGCAACCCAACTCTTATTAGGAAATATAATATGTTGCATAAGAGCAGCTGAAACACTGTGACACTAAATTAAATTCTGCTGGGTGCCAAGTCGCGTAATGATAAATGGAAATGAAAGAGCTGATGCATGTGCTGCAGCCGCCCAGAATGTAAAAATAGAATGAGTAAATGTACCTTATAAAGATGTCATAAAACCTATACAAAGAAAATTGAAAGAGAAATGGCAGGATTCATGGGACAAAGAAATCAACAATAAGTTACAAGTACCGAAGCCCGTTGTAGAGGAATGATAAACCTGTAGCCACCAAGTGTGTTTCATTGAAGTGGCTCTTTGTTGTCTTCGTATCGGTCACACACATCTTACACATAACGTTTTACTAACGAAACACGATCAGACTACTTGTGAAGAATGCGGAGAGGTGCTCACAATCAACCACATCCTAATCAGTTGTACAAGACTTGAAGACCTATGACAGAAGCACTTCGCACAACTTTACAATGAACATATACCATTCCACCCAAGCTTACGTTTAGGAGATAGGTCACTCGTTGACACTTCCTGCATAGTTTCGTTCCTAAAAGAAGCAAAGTATTTTAATAAGTTATACAACCTATAATAACGTTTTAAAGCCCTTTAGCCAAGTTCAGATTTTAAACCTTGCTTTTGGCGCATGATAGCCTTAGGTGTCCATGTGCCATAAAACACAACACATTAATTTAAGAGTTCATGGGCACAGCACCCACAGATATGAAACTGGAGTAATGTGATGCCTATCTTATGTATCCCAACTCGGTGTTTTGTCTGTAGCCATTTTTGTACGAAAATAATACGAACGTTTCTTTTGGCGTTCAAGTAATCGTAGCTAGATTACATATAGGTTTACTTTAAGATTCAAGTAAGCAATGGGTAAATGTCAGATAAGCATTTTGCATAAAATGTGTTTCCACAGGCTGCAGATGCATGGATTGTAAAAATTGATGAAGCATCAAAGTTTATTTCTTAGTCATGCAATACAGCACTATGCTACCTCCAAGCCCTAAGGTTCTACAAGGTAAAGAGCACCCTTTTCCTCGAATTATATGATCTTCTATAGTCTTTAGGGGTGTTATTTGGATACGCTAGGTGGCTGAGAAGCAAGCCTTGTTGTCTGGTAAAGATGGTACGTGCAATAATTGCAGTGAAGTAATCCTTTTGATATCTGAGCCATTCAAGAGAATGTTAAGTGTCATAGACTCTACTGTTTTCGCAGCATTATGCAGACGCTCTTTAGCCTTGGAGGTTTCAGCAAAGTAGGTTGATGTGGACAGCAGGCCTTTTCAGCTGCATTGTTAAAAAGCACAGTCTTAATAATGAAAAGTACTAGCAGTAAATGAAAGAGCACTATGGTTCATAGAAATTGTACGAAGACAAAATTATGAAAAAGAAACCCTCCGGAAACAGCGTATAAATAGAATCACTTCACACAGGAATTGGCAAGTGAAATTAGAGAAAAAATGACTAAATTCCTTTATCAAAGATATGTAATATGTTAAGAAACATGTTTAAAATGACAGAATAAAAATAACAATCGCATGCTGTTCTACTGTCTAGTAAAAAGGTCTAACACATTAAAGACAGGGCAAGTGACTCTTCTTATACCATGCTCGAGTTATTAGCCCCAAAAATGTGCAAAAGTATATTCTTACTCAAACAGAATCTTTTTTCTCTCATAAAATATCTTCCTAGTGGTACTTTGCAGTCATAGAGAACATGCTATATATCATGTAACCAGAAAAATTCCAAACTCAGAAGCTGGTGCCAAAAAAATAATAAAATAAAGAACTCTCTTGTCACCCATCTTACACAAGCGGTGCCTTGATCCCTTAGCTTGAAACCATTCCAGTCGAAAAGTAATGGGTGAGATACCATGTAACATATGTTATGGTCCAAATGATTTAGCATCTGAATGATAAAGGCACACACATCCAGGACGTGTTCCTTCCCACAAATGATAACTTCTGTGTAGAGTGCACAGTAGGGGAACCAAAGGTGGCATAATAACTCCACTTTCACTTCAGTTGTTAAATCACTTTTCTGGTGCAAGCATCAAAAGAGCAAGACGAAAGTCAGGCTGACGAACCATGCAGGACAACGGAAAGCAGTCTTATGGTTTAATTTCCTGTCTGCCTTTTTAGCAATTTTCTTAGCGTCTTTTTTATGTTCGTTTAACCCTGTAACTGGGTCGGAAGTACTTCGTCGAAAGGTAGACACAAGCCAGACGGGCCGAGCAGCGTGTAAATACGACACAATACGGTATTTACACTAAGAAGCTTCTTGGTCACAGACTGTCTGCGGAGCGAAAATTCCCGAGGACCTCGCTAGAGAACGAGCTTATGGTATCCGATTGCCTAGACGTAGATACACACCCGAAAGGGGCGACGCTGCACGCAGGCTTTTCGAAGGCTTCACTTATCACGCTCGCACTCTCGAGGAAAGCAAATGCCTACGTGCACGACACAGACAGTCGGCGTAGCGACATAACGCGTAAACGCAAGACATCTTGCTGCTGAAACTGATACCGAGCAATGCAAGCGGCACCATCATTCACGAAAGAATTGTTGCACTAGTCAGTGAAATGCGCCGTTAATTTAAACCCACTATCTCATCAAATTCGCATTTGTTCTTTTTTTGTTTTTTTAATAATCGTGATGACCTATCACACTACGAATAGAATCAGATTATATTCGGAAACGAAAAAATACTGCAGACTGAAAAAAAAAATAAGTTTTAATGCTGATCGCTATCAAACAGCGGCAACAAGCGCGACAACCTGAGGCTCGCCCGATGAGCGGTGCCTTTCCATTCACGAATGGCGAAATAGTTGGTCCTTACCTGTAGCAATATGTAGTGCCAACTTGCTTCCGTCTCTCAGAAGCATTGGCGAAAAACACGTCGCTTTTCTCCACGGTAGACTTCGTAAACACATTCGTCAGCTGATCACGATTTTTTGTGGACCTTCATCGACGCCGGCGCCTGAACTTCAGTCTGATAGTCTCTGGTGCACTTGAATGCTTGAACCATGTCAGAATTAAGCGCGAACCGTCATAAATGCGACCGCTTTTCACAAAACACTACAAATTTCATCACAAACAAGGAACAGCAATGCAATTTTCAGGGACGAGTTAAGTGCCCAATATTTCCGTCATTTTGCCCAGTGTGATGATGATGATGATGATCAATTGACCACTGACCATTCCATTTTTATCGGGTGGGCACGGTGTTGGTGCCCAGGTCATAGAAAGAAACCACAACAACACAACATACGAAAAAAAGAAACACGATGCTCGAAAAGAAAAAAAAAACATCGAAGAGCACACAGCAACGCACATCAAACACTTGACTGATTGACTTATAGGAAGGGAAAGGCGCGATAACTGTCTTATTGTTTTCTGTTGACATCTCAACCACTCCGTAGGGAAAGGAAGAAGGTGGGAGTGAAAGTGGAAAGAGAGAAAGAGGAGCCGTAGTGGAGGGCTACGGAGTAATTTCGACCACCTGAGGATCTTTAACGTGCGCTGACATCGGATAGCACACGGACGCCTCTTCGTTTCGCCTCCATCGAAACGCCGCCGCCTAGGTCGGGTTCGAACCCGGGTACTCCGGCACAGAAGCCGAGCGACATACCACTGCATCACCCCGGCTTTTTTTTATTGCATTAATCTTTTACTGATGTATGTTTAACACTGCACCACCCCGACGGGGCGATCAAACAATTTGTTCAAGTGTTTGAACGCCCCGCCGGGGTGGTGCAGTGGTAAGACGCCCAACACTTGAACAAATTAGGCCTTCGTAGAGCGAGGGTGAGAGAGAAAGCGGAAAGAAAGAGGAGCTGCAGTGGAGGGCTACGGAGTAATTTCGACCATCTGGGGAACTTCAACTTGCACTGGCATAGGACACCTCGCGGACGCGTCTCCGTTTCGCCTCAATCGAAATGTAGCCGCCGGCTGTCGGGATCGAGGAGGAGGAGGACAATAAAACATCTTTATTTATTCAGCGGGGGGGACCCTCAGTCCAGGGTCCCGTAGGCCGCGGCTGCAGTAACAGCGCGGCGAGCAAGTAATTGCTGGCGCTCCGGGCAGGGGTCCTGCAGGGTGGCCTCCCTATCTTCAATGCAGGGGTGGGAGAGTGGACTGAGAGAAGGGATAATTTGGCACGCCCAAACCATATGGTAGAGCGTTGCCCGTTCAACGCGATGTGGGCAGTCAGGGGAATAAAGGCAGGAGTACCGGAAGTTTAGGAAAATTGAGTAACAAAGGTATTAGTTTGCAGGCGGCGGTAAGTTGCTGCTTCTTGAATAGACAGGGTACAGGGGGTGGCAATGCACATCGAACAGCCTGTAGTGTTCTAGCAGATCGGTGAATCGGGGAGGCCTCCCCTCTTTCGGGATGGAATTCAGGTACTCCCGCGCAGTAGTCACGCGTCTTACCACTGTACCACCGCCATGGGGCACCCCCTCCCACTTCCTCCTCGGCGGCGACACCGCGCGAGCGCCCCCCCCCCTTTTTTTTTAGTGGCGTCGAGGGTATTCTCCGGGGGCCCAAGCGCCGGCTCGGCTTCAGCTGATCCCGGTGCGTGTATCACAAGCCGAAACGCAGGGCCAAGTCGACTTGACTAGCTAGCAGCGTCAGCGGCATCATTCAGCTGCTGCCTATCTATTCGTCGTGCAACGTTTCTATGGGCCCACGACCTCCCGATAACTTAATTTCTCTCTTCGCTCCTCCTCTAGTGCCACCCCTGTGCGGCTGCAATCAGAGCGCCGGATCGGTGGCGGCGTATCTCGATATTTGCACCGCCCTAGCCGAAACGCATACCTCAATCTATCGAAAAGGTGAAACAGCTGATGAACTGCTCTCAATTTTCCCATTAGGAAGTAACGTAATAGTCGGCATTTTTTTTTTCTTTATTGGCGCCTCACTTGCATAGCAGAAAATAAAAAGCATTAGCTACCGAACCAGGGATGTACAAGGCGTAAAGGTTTTCTCCTATGTTTCTTTAGCGTAAAGAATGGTTTGTTTAGAATAAGTTTTATTACACATTTACCTTGAAAATGCACGGGTCTGCCAGCTAGCTCTAGTTGAGCGACCGACGCCGCCTCGCGCGGACAGAGGAGTAGTGTCAGGAATAAAAAGTAAAAAACAAACAGAAAGACGCGCCTCGCAACAGCCGTCATGCGCCACCAAAACGCCGGTGGCAAAGGAGCCTCCGCCGAAAACGGCCACAGAGAGCCGGGAGCTAATACCGCTCTGAAGAGCTAGTGCAGCTGCAGCGCTATATATAGGGCTAGCTACGTGGTCTGGCGATCACGCGACCGACGCAAGAGAAGGGAGCGCACGCGCATGCTCACGCCATGCGCACGCGCAGCCGCAGCTCGTGGTTTCGAGGCCATTGCGCATGTTTGCAGACCTTGGAAGTTATATCTCGGAGGGTTTTCGCGTTAGTTTGTTGCTTCAAGGGCTTGCTCTGACTGCACGGTGGTAAGACGCCCGACTACTGTGCCGGAGTCACCCGGTTTCGAACCCGAACTCGGCGGCTGCGTTTCGATGGAGGCGAAACGAGGAGGTGTCCGGGTGCTGTGAGATGTCAGCGCACGTTAAAGGTCCCCAGGTGGTCGAAATTACTCCATAGCCCTTCACTACGGCTCCTCTTTCTCTCTTTCCACCTTCACTCCCACCTTCCTCCCTTCCCTTAAGGTGCGTTTGAGGTGTCCGCAGATAAGAAGTGAAACAGCTACCGCGCTTTCCCTTCCGATAAATCAATCAGTTATCTGTATACACGGCTGCCACATCTTGTATGTGTGGCAGTCATGCAACCACAATACAGCGGTGAGAGATCGTGCTTTATTTTAAATGTTCGTTATGGAAAAAAAAATGGCAGTGGCTTAGCTCAGCTATGCCAGGATACACGTTGCGAAAGGTACGTTTGCGTAGCTGAGCTTGTTGTGGTCATTCTTGTTTAGCAATGAGAGCAGCTTTTATGCCATCGCGAGCACTTTGGACTACTAAAGTGCGATGAGGCGAAATCGTCTGTTGCGCGGTGTTCTGAAGCCCTTTCTCTTTTTCCTTACGACTCGGGTAAGGTGTCCGCGGAGAATTGTGACAGATACTGCGCCTTTTCTTTCCTGTAAACCAATTTGAAACGCTGCTGATGCCTACTGCACTGAGTCTGTGTGGCGTTCGAGGAAGCGCCAGATGAATTGCGCCGCAGATATTATTATTGTGTTCTCTTAAGCGCTCGTTAAGGCATCTGCCCGTCTGGCCGACGTACTGTTTGCAGCGCACGTTAAAGGTCCCCAGGTGGTCGAAATTACTCCATAGCCCTTCACTACGGCTCCTCTTTCTCTCTTTCCACCTTCACTCCCACCTTCCTCCCTTCCCTTAAGGTGCGTTTGAGGTGTCCGCAGATAAGAAGTGAAACAGCTACCGCGCTTTCCCTTCCGATAAATCAATCAGTTATCTGTATACACGGCTGCCACATCTTGTATGTGTGGCAGTCATGCAACCACAATACAGCGGTGAGAGATCGTGCTTTATTTTAAATGTTCGTTATGGAAAAAAAAATGGCAGTGGCTTAGCTCAGCTATGCCAGGATACACGTTGCGAAAGGTACGTTTGCGTAGCTGAGCTTGTTGTGGTCATTCTTGTTTAGCAATGAGAGCAGCTTTTATGCCATCGCGAGCACTTTGGACTACTAAAGTGCGATGAGGCGAAATCGTCTGTTGCGCGGTGTTCTGAAGCCCTTTCTCTTTTTCCTTACGACTCGGGTAAGGTGTCCGCGGAGAATTGTGACAGATACTGCGCCTTTTCTTTCCTGTAAACCAATTTGAAACGCTGCTGATGCCTACTGCACTGAGTCTGTGTGGCGTTCGAGGAAGCGCCAGATGAATTGCGCCGCAGATATTATTATTGTGTTCTCTTAAGCGCTCGTTAAGGCATCTGCCCGTCTGGCCGACGTACTGTTTGCAGCAAGATAGTGGGATGGAGTAGATAACACAACAAGAGAACACAATAGTAATGTTTTTAACTCCGTTAAAGGGCATCTCCGCATCCATTGCAGAGATTGTAAAAGTAACGACTGCCAGCCTTATTTCCAAATAACAATAGTGTTAAATAGGCATTGGGACAAGATAACCCGTGAAATTATTGAGGGCGCACAAATCGCATGGCCAAATGACGCCTGTGTCAGCAGCGCGTCCTCGGCGTTGTCAGCAAAGGAACTTAGATATCTAGCTACAGGGAAGTGGCGTGGTGGCATCACACGTGTTTTCAAGTGTATAATCAAATGTGTATCGCTTCCGTGTTTTCTTTTGTTGTTTGGAGCCTGATATATATATATATATATATATATATATATATATATATATATATATATTACTACGTTCCGAGCAATAAACATCAGTTGCAAGTCAGCGCCTGTCCGTGTTGTCTTCCTTCCGTCCTTGTCCAAGTCGCGCTGTTCTTCAGAAAATGGCATACCAACTTGCACAAGCATCAGTCGTCATGATGTCACATCACCTCATGCCGTCACGACTGGTGATGACGTCACCAGGCGATTAACGCATATACGAAGCTGACACCATGTTGTGCTTTCTGTGTTGTGTTTTGTTTCAAGGAAGTTCGCAGTATGAAGACTGATACTCCCCTGCTTAAGTAATGCCTTCTTGCACTTAAGGAAGCAATAGATGAAATGGAATTTCAGTACAAAAGAGAGTGCGTATTTTCCCCTACACCATTTTAATATTAATAATAATAATAATAATTGGTTCACATCAAAGGTAAGACGCAGTATCTGTCACAAGGTTTCTGTGGACATCTGAACCGCGCCGTAGAGCAAGGGAGGAATGTGAGAGACAAAGTGGAAAGAGAGAACGAGGAGCCGTAGCGGAGGGCTACGGAGTAATTTCGACCACCTGGGGAACTTGCAGTTACATGGCACACCTCGCGGACGCCTCTTCGTTTCACCTCAGTCGAAACGCAGCCGCACCCCAACGCGGAAGCGCATACATCAATCTATCGAAAAGTTGAAACAACTGATGAGCTCCTCTCAAATTTCGCATTAGGAAGTAACGTAATCGTCGGCAATTTTTTGCTTTGGTGCCGCCTCAATTGCATAGTCGAAAAGAAAAGCATTAACTACCAAACCATTGACGCACAAGGCGCAAAGGTTTTCTCATCATTTTCTTTGTCTTAAAAAATGGTTTGTCTAGCAAAAGTTTTATTACACGTTTACATTGACATGTGGGATGACAAATTACCAAAACTGAAAACGTACATGGTTAAAAAATGCTACTTAGCATCAAAGCTGCAAAGAGAGTTGCAAAGCATCTACGCGGACGATGTGACCGTCTGGATGTGCGGAGGGAACGACTCGTACATCACATCCAGGCTCCAAGAGGCAGCAGATATAATCAGCAAACACGCGGAGGACGTAAGTCTATGCTGTTCGCCAGAAAACTCGGAGCTCCAGGTAATGACCAGCAGTAATGGGAAGATAACTACAGATATCAAAATAAAGTAAACAGGAACAAAGTCCCGAAAGTCGATGAAATTAGAATATTAGGTATGATTATCAACCGCAGCTGTAGTAACAAAAGCCTGATTAAGAAATTAAAAGATCGGGCGGAGCTCGTACTTACATTATTTAAGAAGACGTCCAACAGAAGGAGTGGTCTCACGGAGGCTAGTAGACTCAGACTCGTACAAGCTTTTGTCACTAGCAGAATCTGCTACGGGACTCCATTCCTAAATATCAACAAGACCGAAGAACGCGAATTAAACACCATAATTAAGAGATGCACGAAGTTCGCTCTAGTACTCCCCATAATTACTTCTAACGACATTCTAGAGAAAATGTGGTTGCATAATGAGTGGAAAGAGCTAGCTAGCTGCGGAGGTTAGGCTGTCCCAGACAGTGCGACTCGCGGAAACGGCGGCGGGCTGACAAATCCTCGACTGGGTAAACCTACTAGCGCGCGGGGAAGGCGAAAGTGTCAGAGAAAGCATATATATAGATCGAGAAATCAGAAAGCATCTATACGTCTCGCCCATACCGAAGAACATACACCCCGTACACGACGAAGTGAGGAGGAAAAGCAGAGCTAAGCACCTCGCTAACTAATTGGACAAACTCCTGCCGGGATCGGTCGCCTACACCGATGCTTCGATCGGGAAAGAAGGCGACGAAACCTCGGTCGCCTTATTAGACACCGGGATCGCCATAGGAATCGAAAGAATCCGAGATCTACCGCCGGTACAGGCGGAGGAGATTGCAATAGCCATTGCCATTGTACGACCAGGCGTGAAACACGTCATCAGCGATAGCAAAGCGGCGGTTAGGAATTTTAGCAAGGGTAGAGTCAGCAATCATGCTGCAAAAATTCTGAACGAGTCGTCTCTCGCCGAAAGCGTGACCATAATCTGGACCCCAGCACAGGCCCGTCTCGCCGGCAACGAGGCTGCCCACATGCTCGCCTGCTCCTCGCTACCTCGGGGTGCTGCGGACGCCTCCACAAGAACGTCTAAAAGCAAAGAATGTATTGGTACGTTTAGGGATGTAACCGACAACCTGGAGAAAGACCGGAGGATATATCCGCCACCGGATAGATCCCTGAGTAAAAAGGAATCATACGACAGGAGAAGACTCCAAGCTCGAAATTTCTTTTCGCCCCTGTGGAGGAGTTGGACGGGTGCCAGAGGGCGGAAGAGGGTCGGTGCAGAAATCGCAATTTGCAAATTTTGCGACCACGTGGCAACATTAGATCGCGTAATATGGAGATGCGTTCGAGCCCCAGGGCGCAACGCGATTAAAACTAGTAACGAATGGGAGACCACGCTAAGAAGCTCCGACGAAAAAACAGCGATTCGCCGTCCGCCTGGCGGCCGAGGCTGATGACCTCTTCTCCTATACGGGGTCGGGTGTCCTCCGGCCGCGGTGCGACAGACAGCCTCTCCGGACGCCTGCGTGTGGACCCAGAGGTGGCTGCCGCGCCATATTCGGCGGAAATAAATGTTTTTCCTCCTCCTCCTCCGCTGCCTCATGCTGACACAAGAGAAAATAGAGAAAAAAGAAAAAGAAGAGGGATCAGCCGTCGTCTACCACCAAAGCGTTGGCGGGTGCTAAGACGCCTTACATTTGCGATAATGCGGCCAGTAGTGCGGCAGCACTAAAATCCCCGGGTGGTCGAAATTACTCCGTGGCCCTCCACTGCGGCACCTCTTTTTCTCTTTCCGCGTTCTTTCCAAACTACTTCCCTTCTCTGACGGCTGGGTTCAGCTGTCCGCTGACAAGCCTGACAGGTACTGCGCCTTTCCTATAAACCATTTAATGTAGACATGAAATGGTGCGGAATATATCGAATTGTTACGGAATATTCGCTACCAATACAGGATACCGCGATGGGTTAGCCTAAAAGCCCTGTGCCTCTTTTAGAAACCACCGCACCCACAAGTGGTTCATATTTGAAATGGCATGTGCGGCGATATAAACTATGCAATTTTTCTTAGTATGGCAAACTCTTTTCTGCGAGATCACGTCTTGGGCACTATAGATGAGCTAGCAGCTTTTTAAACGCTGTCTTATGAATTGTCAAGATTCGTCCCAATACATAGAGCAAGAAGGCTAAGCAAGTGTTATTGTTGCAAAGAACCTGTATGAGATATATATTCAGTGTATGTACATGACTAAGGGCTTGTCAGACCAATAAGTGTGAAAAACAATGTACTTTAGTTTTGTAGAATAATATGGAAAATAAAGTTCTTTTCAAAAGTATCGTTCACAAAAACACTACCACGTGTCTCTCGAAGTTGAACTCCTCATTCACTTCTTACAATCCTCCTACGTGGTTGGGGAGAGACGCGCCTGCAGTATTCATGCTTTGTGCGTTCACGCCCAGCCCTTCGAGGCCAGTTCGCTATTTTCTGTTTTTTTCCCACCTATGGTGTCCCAGGGACAAAAAGGACCAGCCCCTCAAGGGTTGATCGAATCCACCTTCATGTATACTCTTATCGTGTAATTAAATGTATTTCTCCTCCTCCTCCTCATTCGGTTCAGCAGCGGTAAAACGCTCAACTTTTTTTTTCATAAAACACCGCGTATTAAGCACACTCCCCTGTAATCGAATGTGCGAAACTCCAGGGCAGCAATTTCTCTATTTCAGTATTTACATTTTACAATTTGGTCTTTTCTAGAGACGCGACAGAGGATTAAGCATCAGGTTTAACCAGAATTCGTTTCGCCCGCTAATCATTCCATTATCTTTGCACCGCGCTGCTACGAATACTTGCGCTGTGTATGGTTCGCGCACTCTTTTCCCGACGGCACGCACCGCCACATCCCCCTGCCAGATCCCTCAGGCTTATCAACGGTGTTCGTTACACAGCTTGTCGCGGTTCTTGGCTAAGGTATACGCAATGAATGCTTGGATGCAACAAGTGAAGTGACGCGCTGATCTCCAGCGCGATGCTGTATTTGAGAAATCTGGCTATTTTCAACACAGCAACGAGAGCGTCCTTCCGATGATGGCTAAAAAAAAAGATGCCTCACGCTAGCGCCACAATGCCGTGACAAAACTTGCAGCTCACGTAAGTAATAGGCTGTCAGATAAGTGAACAAGAGTGAATGCTCCTTAAGAATCGCGGGCCCGCATTCCTGCTAAGAGTGACGACCACAATTAAAGCAAATAAGTTTTCCCCCATGGCAGCATATATAGCCGCTTCCACCGCTGCAGTGCGGCTCCCTTGGAATGCTTGTGCACTTACTCCACCGCGGATGAGTCGCATAAATCAAACACGTAGTGATTAGAGTATAAGCTTTGCTCTTCGCACTGCAAATACCTAGGTCATGTGGCGCCGCAAATTTCCTTCAACCGAGAAAAGAAAATACACGGGTCTGCCAGGTAGCTCTAGTTGAGCGACCACCTCGCGCGGACAGAGGAGTAATGAGAAGAATAAAAAGAAACAAAGAGAAAGAAGCTCCTCGCAACAGCCGCCACCGAAACGTTGGCGGGTGCAGTGTCGGCAGGCATAACAGATACGAAAACGCCGGTGGCAAAGGAGCCTCCGCCGAAAACGGCCACGGAGGGCCGGGAGCTAACACTGCTCTGAAAAGCGAGAGCATTTGCAGCGCTATATATACACCTAGTCACGTGGTCTGGCGATCACGCGACCGACGCAAGAGAACCGAGCGCAGGCGCTTTCTCACGCCATGCGCTCGCGCAGCCGCTCCTGGTGGTTTCAAGGCCATTGCGCTTCTTTGCACACCTTGGAGGGATTTCGCGTTAGTTTTTTGCTACTAGGGCTTGCTCTGACTGCATGGCTTCCACACCTTGTTTGTGTCAGCTTAGCCTAAAGCCCTTAGGCTAATGATGTCCCAAGTGGCTCTTAGGCTAAGGGCTTACGCTAAGCCCTTAGCCTAAGAGCCGTTTGGGACATAATTTCTGAGTACAGGGAAGACTGAATCTTCCCAGTGCGTTCTGCCGCTGGCGTTCTGCGGTATGCTGTTTTATACCCTCGGCTTGCTACGCAGTGCGCGGCAGTTCCGGCGTCAAGGACGCGCAGTCGCTGCCCCGCCGTCCTGTCGAAGCATGCTTGGGGCCTTCAATGCGACACCTCGAGCATACTTTATGCACGGCTCCGTACTTGCACATTACCGTAAAGCCTTAAGGACGAGAAGTTCGGGATGGGCTTTTGTACGTCTACTCTAGCCTTTCGAATACAAGTGACGACGCCTATGCGACCCTTGAAGTCCGGCTCATTGCTTCGAGGTTGTCTGCAGCAGAGTGAAGGCATTTGTTCCCTCTGGCACACACACAAGTAAGTGGCTCTTAGGGCCAACAGGTGGCACGTTATATCCAAGCAGCTGTATGTGTGGAGAAGACACCAAAATGCCCAATAACTATCAATGTTCCTTATGAATAGAGAAATGTCAGCAGTATATGCTGAAACTCTAACCTCACTCTGATCTGGAAGAGGGAAACCACGTATAAATTTAAAGTTTTGTATCTGCTACAATAAAGGCTCTATACAAAGCACGAAGAGAATAGAAAAGAGTGGACATCCTTGCCGTATTCCACGTGTAACAGCTATCGGATCAGGGACCTTTCAAAATAATTTTATTTTTCATAATAATCTACAAAACTCAGGTAGATTTCTCTGGGACGCTTATTGCTCTGATAAGCACTCAGTCATGTATAGTCGTGAACAAACGTGGTATACAAGACTCAACCGGTGACGGAGCTCGGGGAAAACGGCATAATAATGCCATATAGTGGTAGAGACAGCGACCGTGACATGTGCATGTGGATAAAATGCGGCACCGCCACTATTGTCTCAATCCGGTGTTGCTAGATGAAGTCACAATGCAGTTTTACCGAGCTCCTCCACTGGTTGAGTGTTGTATACCACTTTTGCTCACGACATACTCATGAATATATATCTCATATAGGAACTTTGCAACATTA
Source organism: Amblyomma maculatum (assembly GCF_055883805.1). NCBI lineage: Eukaryota > Metazoa > Arthropoda > Arachnida > Ixodida > Ixodidae > Amblyomma > Amblyomma maculatum. The sequence goes on along the minus strand of NW_028146766.1, from coordinate 363,260 downwards.
ACACTTGCGGTGCCGTATTCCCTATGGAATCAGACATCATAGCATTAAAAAATACTTCCCTCCCTTCCAAGTACGTAAGGAAAGGCGCGGTCACTATGCCGTTCACAACAAAGATAAATCTTGTAGAAAATCGTCAGAGGAATTCTTCCTCCCCCAGTGTTGTCAGTTCTTCATTTTAATTTGTGTAGAACATTGTTCTTATCCCATACAGCATTGGAAGCATGACTTTTGCGTGTGTCCCGCAAAACAGACAGGACCCTCCACTTCCTATACACGCCTGTACACAAAATACGGCCCTTCAAGGAAAAGTGCTTAAGAACCCGTTAGCTCATCTATAGTGTCCAAGACGTGATCACACAGAACGCATTTTGCTATACTATGATAAATTGGACTGTTTATATCGCAGCACATCTGCTTTTCAATCGCGGACAAGTTCAATTTTGCGAGTGCAGGGATTTCTAAGAGAAGCACAGGGCTTTTAGGCTAAGCCGTGGCGGCATCCTATAATGACATAGAATATAGCAGCTATTTCATGGCTCCAACAAAAATTGTAAATTTCTTCATAGGTAAGGCGCAGTATCTGTCGCACTTTTGCGTGGACACCCAATAAGCAATAGGAGCTAGTTGGCGAGCGAAAGAGGTGTCGCAGTGGAGGGCTACGGGGTAATTTCGACAACCTGGGGATCATTAAACGGGCACTGACCTCCCACACGGACGCCTCACCGTATCGAATTCATCGAAATGCAGCTGCCGGCTGTAGGGTTCGAACCTGGGTACTCTGGTAAAGTTTCGTCATGATTTCTCACTATTTCACTATTTTCACACTTTCACTAACACCACAGTGAAATTTTGATACATTACCGCCACAAACACCCTGAATCCAGATGACGACCTGGGAAGTATTTTGGAGGAACACACTGTTTAAAAAACCGCTAGGTTGTTGCTGCGACTGAAGGAAGGTGGAAAAGAAAATGCACAGGCTTACCAACCACCTCTGGTTGAGGCATGACGTACCGCTGCATCTTATGAACAGAGGAGAAAACGGTAGTCAGCCGTCTTACCAGCAAGTACTTTTCTGACCACCTAGCGTTCGCGCTTGTCTCAAACTCGTTGGCGTTTACACTCAGGTGCGGCGCAAGAACGCAAACGAGAAAAACAATAAGCACTAAAGCTAGGCGTAAGCATTTAGCACATGTTAGTGCTTATTTCTTTTTTCCTCGCCGCGCGGCTGAGAAGTGTACCGTGAGATCACGGGTGCGCATGGTACGCGCTCTTTTGCCGTCGGTGTGACATACGATGCGGCTACCACGACAGCTGCGCTTTCAAAGATTATTTACAAGTTGCGCCACCTTAGTCTAGAACTCAGTAGACCTCGTTCCTAGAGGGCATCGCGACTAAGACGTTCTCTCAACAAGCTCCCCCAGGAACAACAATGGCCAAATACTTTGTGGGCTCGCCATGTTGAGACGTAAAGGTGCGCTCCATACTGAACGTAACATGTTTAGCTCTGGACTTCATTTAAATTGCTTATGTTCGCTCACATGGTGTACCAGCAACGGAGATCAAGAATACATTAGGCGTCTTTACCAATTAGGTGAATCAGCCGAAAACAAAACAAATAACAATAATAGTTTATGCCTTTCGGAGTATAATTACTTCTTTCTGCGTTTGCTGTTTGCTTTACGGCTCTTCTATGTGTATGTATGCGTCAGAGATCACGTCTGTCCAGCGCGTTGCATTCACAGGCATATCAATTGCCAGGTGCCAACCGCACTCGCATAGTTAGTTTTGTCACACGCCGTCGAGCTTCAAGATACAACATTTAACCTTGGGAAAATTGGTTGGGAGGAAAGGTAGACGGCGTTAAGATGCCTGTGCCCATTGCCACCCCAAACTCTCCATGAGAGAAGAGGGACGGAAGGCGTAAAAAAACAAGAGGGAAAGTGGCGCACCAGGAGGGAAGCTCTCGATTAATATCATTCCCTTGTGTTAATATCATCCCCATGGGTTTTTCGGCTGGTTACGCTACACGACAACGCCACTCGCTGACAATAACACCATTATTTACGAGAAAGAATTGCTTCAAGTTTTCATTTTTTTTTCTTGAAGTATCAATAAATGGAACAATCTAGCTAACGACATTGTAACCCAAGATTCACTGCTATTATTTGAATCTTATTTGTGCTTAAGTAGCGATTGATCTTATTGCATTTATTTTTCCGGCACAGTTGTTCCTTTGTGTTGCGTCGCATTTCAGCTGATGATTGTGTGTGCACATTGTGAGTGACGTCATGCGTCTTCCGTTATGTACTGCTGCATTTTGTATACTTCGTTTTTTTTATTTTTTCTGTATCCACCCTGCCAAGGTCTTGGAAACAAGACCACAGTGTAAATTATTAACTAATTAATTATATATTATTTAATTGACGGGATATAACATTGTTCCGTACATGGGCGGCTTTTCAATTTTCCGTCACTGACGAAGATACATCAACAAATTCAAGGTATATAGAACTTTCTCAAAAATTTCGTGCTACATGGACACGCTGATGAAGATGCCAGTGACAATTACTCGCTTATTGCAATACGATCTCTGACAGTTTCTTTTTTTTTCGCTACCAGGCTTAGGCCAGCCAGCGTATAAGCCAGCCAGGACCCTTGAGGAGTCGCGATGCGATCACACGGCGTATCAATTATTGCGTCCTCGTATGTGCCTCTCGGCCTCCATTATTTGTTGATCGCATTTCCGGTCAGCGAGTTTTATCTGCGCTTCATCGAGGGCTTCGTCGCAGCACCAAATTTCAGCCCTAGGAGAACGGAGCACAATAACGGCGCCAAAAAATCCGGTGACCTGGAGCCTCAAACACAAATGTGGCCTAGGCTCCGAATGTTCCCCGTAAAAGACGTACATATATACCTTTATGTGTATATTGTGCGTATTAGACAAGTCATGAATGAATGAGACCAAATGCAAATAAGACAAACCAAAGCCAAACCGCTTTCACTTATCCTAAAGCGGCTAAGATAATCGCTAATAAAATCAGGAAAACGTTAGATGGCAATAAAGCAAAAGATGAAGCAGGTTTTCGGAAAAGGTGTGCTCTACTATTCTTCATATCCATGTCATTAACCAGGTAATAGAATTCTCAGAATATACAACCAGCCCTCATTCATAGTGTTCACTGAATATAAAAAAGCATTTGACGAAGTCGAAACCTTGGCGGTAATGCAGGCATTGCGAAATCAGGCTGTAGACGAGCCGTATACGAAAGTACTGAAAGATATGTACATGGCTGCACAACAACCATAGTTCTGCATAAAGTGACAAATTTTCTATAAACAAAGGTGCTAGGCTAGGAGACACGATCTCCCCAGTACTACTCACTGCTTGCCTAGAGGAAGTAGCCAAAGATTTGGAACGGGAGTAGTTAGGGAAAAGGGTAGATGGAGAATACCTCAGAAACTTGTGATTTGCTGATGACATTACCTTGCTAAGTAACTCAGGGGATAAATTGCAAAGAATGATTGATGAATTAGACAGGAATAGTAAAAAGGTAACTTTGAAAATCAATATGTAGAAGACAAAGGTAATGTTAACAGCTTCGGGAAGGAACAGCAGTTTACGTTAGGTAGCGAAGAACGGGAAGTAGTAAGCGATATGTCTACTTAGGACAGGTAGTAACCGCAGATCCGGACCATGAAGGAAAATAACAAGGAGAGTAAGATTGGTATTGAGCGAATTTGGCAAGCACTCGAAGATTATGACTGATGAAACTCTCACCTCACCCTGACCTGGGAGAGAGAAACCACGTATAGATCTAAAGTTTTGGATCTGCTACAATAAAGGCTCTATAGAAAGCACGAAAAGAATAGATGAGAGTGTGCATCATTGCCGTATTCCACGTGTAACAACTATCGGGTCAGTGACCATTTAAAAGATTTTGTTTCTCTAATAATCTACAATCCTCAGGCACATTTCTCTGGGACACATATTGGTCTGATAAGCACTCAGTCATGTACAGTCGTGAGCAAAAGTGATATACAACACTCAGCCGGTGACGGAGCTCGGGAAAACGGCATACTAATGCCATATAGCGATAGAGACAGCGACCGTGACATGTGCATGTGGATAAAATGCGGCACCGCCACTATTGTCTCGATCCCAGATAGCTGTTGTTAGATGAAATCGCAATGCAATTTTCCTGAGCTCCGTCACCGGTTGAGTGTTGTACACCACTTTTGCTCACGGCATACACTGAATATATGTTTCATACAGGAATTTGCAACAATAACACTTGCGTAGCCGTATTACTCTATGGATTCAGACATCATACCATTAGAAAATACTTCCCTCCCTTCCAAGTACGTATGGATAGGCGCGGTCAATATGCCGTTCACAACAAGTATGAATCGTCTAAAAAATCGTCACATAAATTCTTCCTCCCCGGTGTAGTCCGTTCTTCTTTTAAATTTGTGTAGAACATTGTTCTTATCCCATGCAGCATTGGAAGCATGACTTTTTGCGAGTGTCCCGCAAAACAGCCAGGACCCTCCACTTCATAAGTACATACATGCCTATGCACATATAAACTCTACACAAAATAGAATTTATTGGTTACACTCATACATGCAAAAACGCACATTACTCACAAAACAAAGCACTATACAAAACAGCATAGTTTACATATGCATAATAAACTAAAAATAACACGATTCCCCAGAGAGGAGAAAACAATATAAACGAAGAGGTTTCTAATAAAGGACGACAGGCATCTCATTTCTGCTGCCTTGTACAACATAGAAGCGTGTGTGCCAGCGCCCCGCAGAAACATTAACATTTGAAAGGTCTGCATCTAGAGTCGACTTTATCTCGGCAACCTCGCTGTATAAAGGCAGAGGTCTGTCCGCTTGTGGGCCGACATATTGTTCGGGTGCAAGCACACGACGCGCCGTGCTCATCCATTACAGGATGAGCGAGCGACCAGGGTAAGACTCGTCAGCTAATAGCCTCTCTACCAGCCTTAACGCGAGCGCTCGAGCCACTGTCGGGATGCACGGAAGGCCAAGGCCTCCCCTGCTCCTCGGAAGGTGTAGGATGTGACGGGCGACTAGCGCTGTCCTGCCATCCCAAACAAAAGTCCCTATTAGGGACGCGAGTCTGTTCACCACCCGGCGCGAGATTGTCGCGATACGCGCCACATGAAAGGTGAAAGCGCACGATCGCGTCTTGACGATGCTAACTTTAGCATCGTGCACGAGGTTTAAACTCGCTGCTTCAGAAAGGGCGTGCGTGGCTCGCGAGAGAACTACGTCGCATGTCCGGGGGGAGACTCCGCTTGGCTCAAACAGCACGCCAAGTACACGCACTGCGTCCAAAAACGGTACGGCGGCGGCTAAAGGGCCCCTGAACAGACCGAAGCGGAGAGCGCTACTTTTCTTCGGGTTGAGCTGCGCTCCTGATACAGCTGCGTATTCTTAAAAGATGTTAAAAAAAACAATGAAGCTGTCATTGTCGCGCACGAAGAGTGAAATGTCGTCCGCGTATGCAGATAAAACGACAGTCTCCTGTCCTACCGTTGGAAAACCTCGAATACGCCTGTCCGCGGCGACCCTACGCAGCAGCGGGTCGAGCGAAAGTATGAAGAGTACCGGAGAGAGCGGGCACCCCTGACAAGCACTCCCCGCGTAATCGGAAAGTTGCGGGCAATTCCGCCATTCCGTACTAGTTCACTGCTAAGATCTGCGTAAAGGCCGCGTAGGAGCTGAACGAATTCGTCAGGAAATCCAAATGAGCGGAGCACAGCTAACAAGTAACCATGTTCTGCGCAGTCGAAGGCCTTTGGCTGGTCCAAGGAAACAAAAGCTCCAGTGATCTGTTTGGCACAGGCGTATTTGAAGACGTCTCTCGTCAGTGTCAGCGAAGCGAACACCGATCGTCCAGGTACCGAACAGGATTGGCATGGGCTAACCAAGTCCTGAAGGTAGATTCTCACCCTACGGACTAGCAATGTGGCTACGAGCTTATAGTTGGTGTTAAGGAGGGTAATCGGTCGCCACGATGAGGGACTCGACGGCGTCATGCCCTCCTTCGGTATAAGAACGATACGACCGGCACTGAACGAGGGTGGCTTGGTGCCGCTCTCGAGGAAACAATTTACGAGCTTAAGTAAAGGACCGAGGATGTCAAAGAAAGTAGAATAAAAACCGGTTACAAGTCCGTCAGGACCGGGAGCGGTCGACTGGTTCATGGCGCCTAAGGCACAACGCACCTCCTCCAAAGTGCCGAAGATGCGTCTTCTGGAAGTTGACGAAGCGGCCCACAGAAGGAACCGACAGTTTCTTGAAAATGCGCCTCCTGGTAGAGGCCTTGCGACAAAAAGAGGGCAGCGAAATGCTAGGTAATCGATTTGCGGGTGTCCGCGGGTTTTGAAGACGTCGTACCGTCCGCAAACGTGACGCTCTCCACGCGCGTTCGCCTGTTACTGCGCTGGCCAACGGCTCGAGCATGTCCAAGGTCCGCGGCATCCTCAAGCGGCACGTTTGCTGGTCCCGCTAAGAGTGATGCGCGAGGACTGTCTTCGAGGATGCGGTGATAACGCGCGCGCAGCGTCTCGAGATATCGCGAACGTAAGCGTTTCGCCGCCCCGTACGATGCGCATACGGCGCAGAACGTCATTCAGCATGGTCGTCATGCCGACACGCCGCGCCTTCCCCGCACTCACAAGAACATCGCGCCAGCGTGTTTTCAGCGCGTCCCAGGTAACAGGTGTTATGTCACTAACTGCTGCCACAGATAAGCACAACTCTCGGCGTATATCAGTGAAACACTGTTCATCGCGTAGTACCGCTGCATCCATGCGCCACATCAGGGGGCTGTTTGCACGGCACAGGGCGCAGAGTAACCGGGAAGTGATGACTTAGTTTAAGGCCTGGTGGGAAAGGCAATACCTCGCACTGTAGCAAGTCAGGTGCCATGGCGGAGGGGATGTAAACTCGATCTATTCGGCTTGCGCTCTGGCCCCAGACTCGTGTTGCCTCGAAATTGTCTCTTTGAAGAGTGCCCCACGCGTCCTCTAAGCGTAATGATCGCACTAGTTTTCCAAGTTCTTTCGCGTGGTAATTGGAGGCGCCCTGACCAGGCTCCCTGATGTCGCGCATTGTGTCTAAAACACAATTGAAATCCCCGAGCAGAAAGTGGGGCACGTCGTCGAGAAAGTATGTCATGATGGATCGAAAGAACTCGTTTGTCAGACTACGCGTGACTGGCGCGTACACGTTGACAAAACGAGTCTTGCGGCCATCCAGAAAAATGTAAACGACAATCACGCGCCCATCTATGCCATATGTACAATGAGCAGGTGGGAGCTTGCAGCTGACTAGGCCGAGCACTTAACGAGACTACATGACGTCGGAAAGTTTGAAGTTGTCAAGTCGTTTTTCACTGGAGCTGGAAAAGTGAAATAAGAGTCAACCTTATAGTGCTCTTTGATGTTGAGTCAGGTAAGCTACACCCAGGCCACGCAGGCAAGTTCATACGGCTTGGTTAAAGCGGGGCTGTGTATGTCGGACGGTAACCTACCCCTATTGCAAAAACCAGCGTCTCCAGTGCGAAACCAGTACGATTTCCGCGCTGGTTTTGCACTGGATCTGCTGGGCACGCTGGAGGTCTGCGATATTCACTGGAGCAGTAACGGGAAGACACTGGTTGCACTGGTGCGATGGAAGAAAAACGCTGGTATTAGCTTTTTGACGCTGGGTGGGTCGCTGGCATCCGCGATGCACTGGGATAAGCGCTGTATGTGCACTGGAGCCGCACTGGTCCCAGTGTCCCAGTATAGGCGGTGCGGCCAGCGGCGTCACCCGGAGTAGCATCCCTCAGGGGCCAACAGGGCAACAGCGTACTCGCAATCGACTATCGGGGCGCATATGAAAAATATGGTTCAAGCAAGCGCTTTTTGCTTCGAAGGCGTTGCGCATTTGTAAGAAAACAAAGGCAGTGTCTTTTTTTCTAGAGTTTCCATGTTTCGATAGGTCGTTTCGATCGTTTCGAGAGAGACCATGACTGCCGCGCCTCTATCTCATGACACACTGACGATTAACGCACAACTAAAGCTGGAATTGAATAATGTGGGCTACCAAGCATAACAAACTTCACAGCTGATTTTAAGGGCACTCTAACACAATGATTACCACAAAAATGTTAAATGCGGGCTCAATCGCAGGCGATCGTAGCCTGCACCACGGCCCAGTATAAACAGCAGAAAGAAAAACTAAAACGAGGAAGAGAGTAGTTTACCGAGCGATGGGCCCATAAGAGAAAAAACAACAACACACAGCGCTTGTAATGCATAATATTTGGCGTGTTTCTCAAACTTTTGCGCTCCTTCTTACTCTGCGTATGAAGCAGCCGAGCCCTCTGTCATCGCAACGCTTCCCGAAATGTTTACATACAAATAAGGTTTATAGTTACTCGCAATATAGGGTCATCGCTGCGGCACTTGCCGGTATTGAAGCTTGGTCGCACTTTTTTCTTTGAAGGTTTGTACTAAAGCTCCGTGTTCAGCGAAAATTACGCCCACGGTAGCAGAGCACCACCGAAGAGCCGGCGTTGGTAAATTTGCCAGCGATGTCAAACTCCACATGTTAAAATGATTCCAGTGCACAAAATAGCGCGCAAAGGCACCCAGAACATCATTTGCAAGTGCTGAGAGCAGACAGCTAGCTCCAATGATCAAGAAGTTGTAATTGTTAGAGCGGTAGCGATAACCTGTAGACTGCGAAACATAAAGTCCCAACCTTATAAATGCGGGTCATGACATAAAATGCACAAATGTTTCGAAGAAATCCAGTTCTCGGCGTGTATCCAATGCAAACATTGGATCTGTCAGTTTTTCAAAAATGGGACTTGTTCAAACAGGAAACCAAAAACTTAGCAATTGAAGCCTCTGCAAGAATCGCGTTCCTAAAGAGACACCACCTTCGTGAGCTTGGGCGCACTCTAACTGAGCTACATGAGCTAGAGAGGGTTAGCCCGGGTGCCTATGTTGAAGAAATTAATAACGTAAAGGCAGAGCTTCAACAAATTGCGACGGAAAGATACAAGGGGGCCCTAATAAGATCTAGGACTCGAAGGTTTCTTGACGAGCAACCTTCACGTCGGGCCCTCAGTGATGAAAGAGAGAATGCTCTTACGAAGGAAATATTGGAAATTCAGTATGGTGGTTGCACATATAGTGATGCTCCTAGTATTCTTGCTGCTTTCTATGATTATTATCGAAAGCTGTTCGGCAGTTGTAAAGATCCAAATCAGGGTTTCGATTATAATTCCTTACTTGAGAACTTTCCTCGACTAGACGATGAGAAATGTGCTGTAGTAGAGGGACCCATCACTTTGGAAGAAATTAAATCAGCCATTTCAGACCTTCAGAACCAGAAATCTCCTGGCCCAGATGGTATTACTAGCGAATTTTATAAAACATTTTCGCCTTGCCTAATGCCTGTTTTGATGGAAGTATTCCAAGCATCTTATGATGTGGGTTTCCTGCCTCCCACTTTCTATTCAGGCCACACAATATTAATACCCAAAAGCAAAGATACTAATCGGTTGAAAACTGTTGAAGGATATCGTCCAATTTCCCTCTGTAATGTTGATTACAAAATTTTTGCCAAGGTCCTTTGTTCTCGTTTGCACCTGGTTATCATGGACTTGATAGGTTCGCATCAGGTGTGTGGTATCAGAGGGCGCAGTATTCAAACACACATCCATATTGCACGTTCAGTAATCGAGACAGTATCAGATGAGACAGGCCAAGTAGCTCTGATTCAAATTGACCTGGCGAAGGCGTTTGATAAAGTTCGGCACAATTTCTTGTTCGCGGTCTTGGAGAATGCAAACATTGGTGACGTTTTGCTCAAAGGCATAAGGCTGTGCTATATGAACTCGTATACAAGACTAATTGTTAATCAGGAGCTAACGAAACCAATACCACTGGAATCATCTGTTCGTCAAGGATGGCCACTGTCTCCACTGTTGTTTGGCTTATATCTGGAACCCCTCTGTCTCAGTGTAATTAACAGTGCAGCCATCCATGGTTTCTCTCTGGCTCAATGTGAAGTTAAGATTTTAGCTTACGCGGACGATATCGCCCTCTTTTGTTCTGACGAAAAGAGTGTACTTGAACACTTGGCTGAACAGTTCTGCGATGTATCAGGCGCGGCCCTTAATTTCGATAAATCCAAAGGTTTTTGGTTGGGACACTGGGGCACTAGACCAAGCCAGTTTGGAGGCATATGCTGGGACTGTAGTCCTCTTCAGTACCTAGGGGTTCCGCTGCACCAAGTTCGTAACAGCGCAGCCTACTGGGATTCACAAATCGTGCCTATGCGGCGACAAACGCAGGCTTGGATGGGTAGGGAACTCTCAGTGTTTGCTAGGGCACAGGTCTATAACATATTTTTGTTTGCAAAGCTTGCGTATGTCCTTCAAGTCCTGCATTGTGCGAGGAGCAAAGTACAAGTTATACACAGAATATTTGCAACATTTGTGTGGCGCTCTCAATGGGAGCCCATGCGGCATGACAACTTGTTTCTTCCCTTAGAGTCTGGTGGAGTTTGCCTTGTTCACTTGTTTGTGCATCAACTTGTCTCCCGTTTTTTCTTTTTCAAATCGGCAAACCATCCGTTTCTTGTAACTGTGCTCATAAGGCGCCTTAGTCCACATTTGCCTTACTTATTCGCACCAACTGGGCAGGCTCGTGAGGGGCATTTATGGATACTCCTTAAGGAGGTTGCTGACACTTTCAATTTTCTCACTGTGCGTTTCTCTGTAGATTACCTGTATAGCCTCTCGAGAAAGCAGATGACCCAGGCTCTCACTGAGTCTGTTCCCTACACCGTTGTATCGGCAGCCTTATCTGGGGTTTTAGGACACCACTGTTCTAAAGCGTGTTAGCCAAATGTGCATTCAGGCAGCTGCAAAAACCTTCATTTTCAAATTACATACAGCGACGTTGCCTGTCAAGACATTTCTTCACAATAAGGAGATGTTTGTGCCCTGGTCGGTAAATTGTCGTCTCTGTAACGTGCCTGAGACAATTGAGCATTGCTTTATTCTGTGCCGTGATGCTATGTGTTTTTGGGACATACTACAAAGAACTCTTAAAAAGGACATTGAAATTACGCCTTATACAATTAGATTTTTGCCTCCTGACAAAAACTCTGTCGTGCCTTACGATCTATTTGTGTTGATGGGACTGTTCAGCCTTTGGAAAAGCCGCATGATCGACAGGCATGCAGAGCCACCAAGATCGTCGAAATCCGTGTTTCGGGAGCAGTGTGCTTTGGTGAGAAGTGTATATGCTGCACGTGAAGAACCTCCAAACTGGATGCCGTATCTAGACGCATGTGTATGTCTCCCAGACTTTTGATGTTCTAATGATTGTGCATTGTCGGGCTGAGGATATGACGGGCTCGTATTAAGCAGCCCGGTAACTTTAGACATGGACATGTTTAAGTAAGTGGAGTTGTTCCTTTTTACGGAAGTTTTTCCATGCAATAAAGAAAAAAAAATTCACGGCGTGGCCAAGTGGTTAGCGTGCTGAGCTACGGGTTAGTATGTGCCTAGGGACTGAGTTCGAAGCGCGTTTGGTGCTGTCATTTTTTTTTCTTTATTTTACTCAGTTTTTAGGTTTTTTTTATGGACCTAACTTGTTTCGTTTCTTTTTACTTTTTAATTTCTATCTCACGCCTTTTTTTCTCCGGGCGAACAGTGCCGCCAGTGCAAAGCGTCAGTATGCCGCGTTCCAGTGCGCCCAGTTTCCAGCGTCATACTGGGACCATAATCAGGTATGGCGCTGGGGCGCTGGGACCAGTGGCACTGGTTTTTGCAATAGGGACGACCGGTAGCTGGAGGACGTAATTACTTTGTACTGTACCTAATCAATATGCATGATATATTAGAGGCAGGAATTTGGGGATTGATAAATGGTAAATAAGCGAGCAAAGACTACATGCACGCAGCCCTTGATGGCGGAGCTTAAGTGTACTCACAGCTGTTGTTCACAAAGTAGACTAGTCATTGTCATAGGTACATCATTACAAAGTTTAATTAATTTTGAAATTCTTTCAAAATATAGTAGAGTGCAAGCAGTAAACGAACCAAGAAGGCAGGCGCCATGAAGCATCGCCTTGTACTAAGCTTGTACGGAAGCTTACACTAAGTGGACTCTGGCATTTCAAACTCTACCTATGTCTACATTCCTCTCATGACTAACTTGGGCAACGATATGAGATAGACTCTAAACCATGTGGGGCTATCTTGATATGGAATGGTGTGCATTGTTGTATGTTCTGAAGCTGCACATGGAATATGCGTAATCTCCCTCGTGGAGGGATCCGTTTAATTTAAACCACCGACGTTGCACAGAACCAGGGTATATTTGCTTTTTGTTCCCATAAAAATTCTCTACCACTGCAAGAATTTGACCGATGATCTTGGGGTCAGCTAGCAGCCGAACGCCAAAGCTACAGAGCCACCGCTGCGGCTACATGTGCTTCCCCTAGAGAAAAATCCCATATCGCGACAAACGGGATTGAACCGCTCCTGTATTATCCCGTATAAATTTCATTCCGGTGTGACCAGTCCTGTACGAAGCTTACTCGGGTTTATTTCGGACAGGTCATGTCCGGTATGAGTTTGAATCCGGACGGTACGGTCCGGTATAGAGTTAATACAGGGCGGACCATTTCCATTATGCATCTCATACATGACATCCCAGTCCGGTATGGATATGAAATGGCGGACCAGTCCTGTATTGACCTCATACACAAGACAGGCCACGTCAGGTTTAACAGAAACCGGACAAACCCGATATGAATGAAACTGATACGGGACAGAGTATTTTCGCTTCTCAACACAATTCGGGCGGATCGTGAAGCTCAACCAGGATGACCACGTCGGAACATGTCTTTGTGCTAAATAAACATGAAACCATACATATTATACGTTACAACTTTTCTGTATATGTGGAGTACGCGTTTTTTCTCAAATACCTAGAAGATAAGAAGATGGGTGCGCTAGCAAGTACACAAACGCATCGCGTTTTGCTTTTGCGTGTGCAACAGTCGCTACAGCTTGTACGAACTTGCGGTGCATCTTCATATCTGCGACTGAAGATCTGCCACCTTCAACGCGAAAGTGCAAGCAAGAACGTAGTGTTTCGTTAGCGAGGATGAAATACGCTCGAGAATAAATGAAACATATCGCTGACAATCGAAATATGCACAGGTCAGCCGGACATTGGGAGTCGCTTCCTCGAGTGTTTACGTACGCAAAACACTTGGTCAGAAGTAAGTTCATTGATGTAGCGGCTCCGCTGGCAGCAGGTGAAGCTAAAACAAGTAGTATTACAAGAGTTGGTGCACCGCATATATCTATATGTAGCAAAATTGCGCGCGTTCGAAGACGATGACAAAACACATAAGCACTAGTAAATTGTGACATCCCGAGGTTTGTCTGCAAGAAAGCGATACATTGTAAAGATGCGGGACACGGATAACCCTGCGTGATAGCCCGGAAAAAGATTCAGCGTGTTTGAATGGCGATCGTTCAATTACAACCACAAATTCTACAGGCTACAAAAATACACAAACTACGAAAGAGCAGTGTAGACTACATAAGCAGAAATATAACCGCTGCCTCCGTATGCTTCCGTGGTGTAGGGGTTAAAGTGCGTGCTTGCTGACCGAGAAGACCGAAGTCTAAAAAACGCGCAAATTTTTTTCTTTTCCATTTTTCTGTCTTTTTATTCTTTTTTTTTCGTTTTCAAATATTATTGTATTATTCTGTAGCTCTGCATGATTTTTGCAGCCTGGCGTCCAGTTTTTCTTGTGAAACAAAGGCCGCGGACTATACAGGAATTTTTGAAATGAGAGCTCCGCGCGGTTTAATTTCGGTTAAGCCTGTATCAATTAACCAAAAACCGGACGAACGTGTCATTTCCGGAACTGATACCGGGCAGAGTTTTTCCACTTCTGAACAGAAGCCGGGCCGATCGATGAAACGCAACCAGAATGACCATGCCAGACACGCCAGCGCACTAAATAAGCATGATACCAAACATATAGAACTATTCTCTATACGAAGACACGCATTGTTTCACAAATACCTCGAAAATACGAAGCCGTTGAAGTGTGCACTAGGAAGCATGTACGCGCGTCGCGTTGCTTTTGGGCGTGCAACAGTCACTGCAGCTCGTACGATCTTGCGGTGCGTCTTCATATCTGCGACTGAAGATCTGCCACCTTCAACACGAAAGTGGAAGCACGAACGTATCGTTTCGCTAGCAATGACAAAAAACTGCTCGATATAAAATAAACAAACATCGCTGACCATCGAAAGACGCGCAGATAGCCGCGCACCGGGCGACGCGTTCTCGAATGTTTACGTATTGAGACCGCTCATTGGAAGTGTATTCATTGACGTCGCGGCTCCACTCGTAGCACGTCAAGCTGAAACGCCCTGTATTAAAAGTATTTAGTGCACCGGATATCTCTGTATGTAGGAAAACTTACAAGCGTTCGTAGACGATGAAAAACACATCAGCACTAGAAAATTATATCTTGAGGTTTGCCTGCAATAAAGCGACGCATTATAAAAATACGAGACATTCGTAAACCATCGTGATAGCCTGGAAAAAGATTCAGCGTGTTTAAAGGGCGATCAGTGAATTACGGCCATCAACTCTACAGCGAAAAAAATATACGAAGTACGAAAAAGGAAAATTAGCTACACATACTGAATAACAACCATTGTAACTCTAAACCACTGTATACAGAGTAGTGAAGAAGACGAAGACGCTGTTCAAAGCGGTTGCGTTTCGCGATGTTCTCAACTCAAAGGCTTCAATCGGCCTCTGGACGAGGTACTGCTCAGGCTAATGCCAGCAGCAATGAATACCGGATTGTTTTGCCCCGTCTCCCAGCAGGTAAGCTGGTCGCTGACTCCGTTTTCTTGCATGCGGACCTTGCCCGACGCCCGTACCGGGCACAAGACTTCAGAGACTCCCGTCAGAATGTTGTGGACCTCAAGGAAATTAGTTCAATTGGCCAATTTCAAATGTCTCATGTATGGATGGTCACCTGCAAGTCTGCACAATCGAAAGAGAAATTGGTGGCTTGCGGTGATCTTGTCGTTAAGAGCCGCCGTTGTGTCGTTGTGGACCCAGAACCAAAACGTGGTGAAATTGAATCTTCTGTGGCTTCCCGAACGCTTGGAAGATGCCTTCATACGTGAGGCACTACAGGCGTACGGGAAGGTGACTTCCATTTCGACGGAAAATTTTAAAGTGGCGGACATGGAAGATTTGAGAACGCTGAACCGGGATGATGTTGTGTCTCTCGCTGAAGGAGTCGGCGTTGGCGACGTCCCGCATGCACTGACTATTTGTGGTATACAGAGCCTTGTTTTAATACCAGGGAGGCCACCGCTCTGCCTCCGATGCACCCGTGTTGACCACATCCGTAGGCACTGCCGTACTCCGCATTGTGACGACTGCCGACGGTTCGGTCACACCGTAGAAGAGTGCATCGTTACCTATGCGTACAAGTTGCGGCATTGTGTGCGGCCACCGGAAGACGTCATACAAGAGCATATTATGGACGCCACAGAAGTGCTTGACGCGGCTGGTGTCCTCTCAGTTGCTACTGTGGACACGGCTACCACAGCTAATACAACGGTTGTTCCTCAAGGTGACTCCAAGGAAAGTAAGACGCTGCTTCGATATGAGACGCCGAATCCGGCACATGATAAGGAGCCTGCCACCTGTTCTAATGCTGCCAAAGATACCGCCCCGGTTACTCCAGCCACGGAGGTCAACGCCGAGGAAGAGCTTGCAGGTCAGCCCACTCTACCTGCAGCTGAGGCCGTCCCTCTTGTTGAAGAGCATCTTCATCAGCGCAAGAGAAAATGCGCATCTGACGCGAGTGAAAATGATGATCTGGTAAGCGCGAAGCATCGCCGCCGCCGGCGCACGTCAAAACACAAGGGGAAGTGCCAACGTTCGCGTTCCCGCAGTCGTGGTGGAGGTCCGGAGGCGACGTCGCCGTCTCCGGAGAGACAAATGCAAGCCTAGTTAGTCCTTGTGTGGTCACCATGGCGACCTCTGAGGAGCTAGTGTTTGCAACGCTGAATGTGCGTGTGTGTTGTGTATCTTCTCTTGTGTTTGTGTTTGTTGCGCCACATTTCTGAATACGATGCAGCACCAACTTGCCCCTCAAGCCGTTATTTTGGAACGTGGGAGGCTTTAGGTCTCATCAGAAGCAGGTGGAACTTCGTCGACTTTTCAGCAGCAGGCGGCTTGATTTTGTCGCCGTCCAGGAAACGAAGATTGAGTGAACAGGACACAGAGAGGGCACTAGGACCCTTTTTGTCTGATTACAATGTTATTGTGACGCATGCTATTGGTTTTTCGGCGGGTAGCTTCCTATTTCTGCGAAGGGCTCTCCATTATTCTGGGTTATCTTACTATACTGACTCTGATGGGCGGCTAATGAGTTGTGATTTTTTGCTCCACGGGAAGCCATGAAGACTTATCAACATTTATGCTTTTAATAGTGCAGCTGAGCGTGTTGATACGTTTGAAGCCATGACTAACCTCCTAGATTGTGATAAGAATGTTGTGCTAATGGGAGACTAATTGTGTATGTTGCATGAATTATCGTGCTGGGCCTAGTGTACACAGATACAGAAGTGGCGAAGTGTTGTCGCGTGTTATAGATGATTCAGGACTCATTGATACAGGGGCCTCATGTCATGCAACTCCACTATTCACGCATATCCAGGGGAGGTCCCACGCGCGCCTAGACAAGATTTCTGTTTCTTCCACGCTGATTTCCCGTGATTTGTTGTGTGAAACTGTAGCGGTTTCGTTTTCAGATCATTGTGTGGTGGTTTCTCGGCTCGGGAGAACTTACTGTTCAAAATTTAGGCCGCAATGGGAGCTTTAGAAGCTAAATTCTTCACTTGTAAATGATCAGGCGTTTGCCTTTCGGATACGCTCCCAGCTACAAGTGTGTTTGACAGGTGCCATGCCAATATTTGCTGCATGGGAGCTGTTTAAACAGGAGGTGCGGATATATCTATTGAAATTGCGTCTGTTAGGTCATTTTACAGGAAATTACAAGAGAGGACATTGCATAAGAGTTTGTATTACCTCTATGAATTAGAATGTGAGGCACCTGGAGTATATTTAGACGAAATTGCTAGGGTAAAGTGTGACTTACAAAAACAGGACGCTGCAAGATACATGGGGCGCCCGAGTTCCATCTCGTACAAATCGTGCATTGCACCCTGAAACCCCTACGCGACAAGCTCTATTTGATGAGCACCGTAATGCTACGGCCAAATTGATACCGGGAATGATGTCCAAAGGCACCCTAGTAAAGAAAACGTGTGACAAATCTCTGTGTTTGTGAGCTATTACACGACACTGTTCAGTGACGCTTCTGCTACTTCTAATTCGGATCTACTAGCTAACTTTAAAGCTCTTATAACGCCTTTATCAGATGAAGACTGTGCTCTTATCAATGGCCCTTTCACGTTGGAAGAAATAGAGCACGCACTTGACCAATTACCCCTCTCCAAAACATTTGGCCCTGATGGCATATCGTGCGGGTTTTACAAAGCTTTTAAACTTTTGCTGAGCCCTATCTTGCTGCAGATCTTCGCTTTAGGTTTCGATGTGGGGTTCCTTCCTCAGTCCTTTACTAGGAAACACACAGTCTTAATTCCAAAGAGTACGGATAAAGAAAAATTGCTCTCAGTCGATGGCTATAGGCCAATCACGTTGGCAAATGTGGACTACAAAATTTTTGCAAAAGTTCTATCGAATCGTTTACAGTATGCCATGACGGTTCTCATTGGCCCTCATCAGACGTGTGGCTTGAGTGGACACTCCATACAAAATAACATGCATATTGCACGTACAATTATCGAATATTACTTTGGCTTTTATGAGCAGCTTGCTCTACTCCAGATTGACCTTGCGAAGGCATTTGATCGTGTCGGCATTCGTTTCTATTTTCTCTTCTCGAGCGTGCAAATGATGAATGAACTGTACTGAAAGGGGTGCAACTTTGTTACGACAACTGTTCCACTCGCTTGATTGTTAACGGTGATCTCTCAAAGCCTGTGCCAATTCGATCGTCCGTGAAGCAGGGTTGACCTATGTCACTGCTGCTCTTTGCCCTCTACCTAGAACCACTTTGTTTGAGTGTACTGCAAAACCACAGTATCCATGGTTATGTTGCCTTCAGTAACAAAGTGAAAGGGCTTGCGTACGCCGACGATTTGGCGTTTTTCTGCACAGAAAAACCCAGCATTGACAAAATTATAACCATCATTGAGCTGTTTGGGATTGTATCTGGCGCTCAAATGAATAAGTCTAAGAGTTCGGATCTATGGTTCGGTTCATGGGGAGCAATGCCGACTTATTATGCTGGAATTGAATGGTCTCGTGTTCCCCCTAAATACCTTCGATTCCCCTTCATGCATTCAAGTTTAGTGGACGTTACCGGAAAGAGCGGGTCACGGCACTCAAAAGCTATGCTCAGACTTTTGTTCCGCACTGCCTATCAATTTTAGTCGAGCACAGGCATGTAACATGTTTCTGGCTACAAAACTTTATTTTTTTACAGGTACTCCATTGCGCGAGGAATTAAATCCACAGGTTTCACAGAACGTTTGCGACGCTCATATGGTCGTCCAGTTTTGAGCCTATGAGGCGCGATAACTTATTCAGGCCTGTTTGTGCTGGCGGACTAGGTTTGACACATATCTATATCAGACAGTTAGAAGCTCGTTGCTTCTTTTTCCGTAATAGCTCCCATCCAATTACCAGAGCATCCCTGCACACTAATCTAGTGAACCTTCTTCCAAACTTAGTGGTCTCTTGGTTTGGTTTTATGTGGTTTCATGAAAGAAATTTACGATTCAGTGCGTTTTCTGGCGGTTTGCTTTTCTTATGAGTACTTATTCTTTGTTTCACGGAAAAATATATACCATAATTTCATATCTATGTTGTTCCCGCCTCCCTTACATCGTTCACTCAATTCCAATAATATGGAGCATGATGTGTTAAAAAGGGTGCGCAAAATGCTGATCTCACCTTCTACTGAAACATTTTTCTTTAAACTTCATACCAAGGTTTTGCCTTTTAAAGTGTGGCTTCAGAAAAAAATATTTTCGTTTTTTCTGTTAATTGCCGGTTATGTGATACACCTAAAACCATCGAACACTGGTTTATTGCCTGCAAAGATGCAATATTATTTTGGGACGTTCTGTAAAGAACATTGAAGAAAGGCTTTATTTTGAATTGCCACCATGTGCGTTATTTGATAACCACCAAACATGACCACGAATCCTTTGACATGATCTTCCTCCATGGACTGCACAGCCCATGGAAAACTCGTATGTTGGACCGGAATGCTGAACCTCTAATCTCCCCCGCTACTCATTTTGGTCAGATGGTACACCAGCTTAGAGACACTTACGAAGATAGTGACCATCAACCTGACTGGCTGCCATTTTTGATGTGTTGTCTTTACTTGCCACCGTTTTAGTGAAGTTGTGCTAAGTCGTATTTTAGTTGAGTGGTGTTGTGTTGTATGTTCCAATTGGACGTTTCGCCTACAGGCTGATTACTCTGTAAATAATGTTTATAACTCTACGCTGAATTTAAAAGCATGTAATAAACACCATGCTGAAAAAAAAAAAAGAGTAGTGGTTAAGGTGCCCGTCTAAAGACCATGAGGGCCGAGGTTCGATTCCATAATTGGTAATAAAAGTTTTTTATTTTATTTATTATTTTCTATGTAGTCGTATTATTTTGTATTGTTTCATGCTTTTTCCACCCTGGCGACGCGTTTCTTTCCGGAAGCGAGGGCCGTCAACCATACAGGCCATTCCGCGCTGTTTCATTCCGGACTTTCCAAGGCAGTACAGGAATTTCCTGAAACAGCCAACAATCCTGTATCCCAGATTCTGTACAGTAAACCTGTATGCGATTTCCTGTACAAAAGTTATAAGGATTTTTCAGTAGGGTCCTGTTTAGACGGTTGGGATTACTTGGCACGAGTTCTCGTATTATGTCACACCAGCCGGACCATGATGATTAGTTTGTGCGTGTGACAACGCTCAAATGCCCCCTGATCTTCCCAAAGACCCTTTTCCTTTTTACAGGGTGGCACGAGTCATAACTTCCCGCAAAATTACTGCCCCAGTCAAGGAGAGCAAAAGGCTATGATGGAAGTTTGTTAGCTTGTTGGCATATCATATTATGTTCGTAAATCATTATAGTTAGTAAACTGGGGCCGAAATATGTGGGAGGAACATATAAACTGGGTTAAACCCCTTTACTGGATTGCTCGTGTCCCTCCCACCTAGTCATGTCCCTGTTGGCAAGGTACAGTTTTTCTAACAAAAGGAAGACGATTGCTTGAAACGTAGTCCTTAAGGGCTAAAATTGTTATAAAAGAGAGCAAAATATATAGTGTCATATTCGTAGCAATGAGAGCTGGTGCGTCAAAATTGTTGCAAACAGACCGCGCCTACTCAGTGGTAAAAAAGGGGGATTTTGTGTAAAACTGCGAAACAAGGCAGTAAAGCGTGCAATGCCCACTGTATGCAGACATTGAAGAAAACAATGAGTAAACACTGGCACAACGGGGCCACAAATCGGCGAAAACATAACTCGGTGGTGCATATTATTTTACACGGGTGATAAGAGGACGTTTCCGGTAACAAAAAACTAAATCGATGGCCCCTACGGTTTCCACGTGTGAATGTACGTAATAGTTTTTTGAACACTCAGAAGGGTAAAAAGGCAGGACATCTATGAAGTCTCTTAAGTGGTGCATGTGAGAAATGGCACAACAATTAAGGCGAAAGCCTTTAATGACTCATCACTGTCGTGAGCAAAAGTGTCACGCTTTAGCGGTTGCTGTGGTACTTAAAAAATAACTAATAAACTTTGTCTCCTACCGGGGAATCGAATCTCCATCCCTTGGATCGCCTGCCCAGCGTGTTACCACAACGCTCTTCATAATTACCCTTGTCTGCAGTGAGAATTAAGCTTCGATTGAGGAGGTATGATCTGGATCTAAATTTCATTAGAATATGCTGTGGAAGTGAGGAATAGATTTCAAGAATTAGATCTAGAAGACAGAGAGCCCGAAGAGATGTGGACCGATGTTCGTGATATAATACAAGAAGCTACTAAGGTAGTTCCAAAGCAAAAGAAATGCAAGAAAGAAAACTGGTTATCTGAAGAGGCTTTGCAAATAGCTGAGGAAAGGAGGATGGCAAAAGTTATGGGGGAAAGAGAAAGATACAAGGTTCTCAATGCGGATTTTCAGAAAATAGCAAGGAGAGATAAGAATGCCTTCCTTAACATACAGTCCCAAGCAGTTGAGGACAACAGCCAATTAAGGAACACAAGAGCTCTGTATAAGACAATCAAAGATATCAAAGGAAGCTTCTGTGATAAGCTGGGCGTGATAAAGGACAAACGAGGCAAGGACCTCACTGAAGTCTCAGAGATAAAGAAGAGGTGGCAGGAATACACAGAAGAACTGTACAAGAAGGTCCCGAAAGTGCAAACACAACATAAGACAGTTGTGATTACTGATCTCGAGCCGGGTATCCTGAAGAGTGAAGTTGAGTGGGCCATAGCCAGCCTTGCTAAGAACAAAGCTAGCGGAATTGATGGTATTCCAGCTGAGTTGCTTCAAAACCTCAACCATGACGCTGCTAACATTCTGCATACATTATGTCAGAAGATTTGGACAACCGAGCAGTGGCCACAGGATTGGAGGAGGTCAGTTTACATCCCCATCCCAAAGAAAGGCAGTGCAAAGATTGTTCCAACTATCGCACGATCGCGCTTATTTCGCATGCTAGCAAGGTGATTTTGAAAATCCTCCAAGGTAGGCTGCAGCAGTATGTGGATCGGGAGCTTCCGGACGTGCAAGCTGGGTTTCGCAAGGGCAGAGGAACTAGAGACCAGATTGCCAACCTTCGCAGAAAAGTGGAAAAAGCAAGAGATTTCCAGAAACCCATGCACTTCTGCTTTACTGATTATGCAAAAGCGTTTGACTGCGTATATCACAGCAGATTGTGGCAAGCTCTCCAAGAGATGGGAGTTGCAAGTCACCTCATCTGTCTCCTCAGGAACCTGTATGAAGGGCAAGAGGCCACAGTCAGAACTGGGCATGGTCTTACTGATTGGTTTCCGATCGAGAAAGAAGTGAGGCAAGGCTGCATACTGTCGCCCTGCCTATTTAACATATATGCAGAGTGCATCATGAGGAAGGGCGGTCTGGACGAGTCTTCAGCTGGCGTGAAGATTGCTGGAAAACGTATCAACAACCTTAGATATGCGGATGATACCACTTTAATGGCAGAAAGTGAAGTGGAACTCAAAGGACTTCTGATGCGCGTACAAGAAGAGAGTGAGAAGTTTGGGCTTAAAGTGAACATTAAAAAGACAAAGATCATGGCGTCTTGCCCTATCAAGTCCTGGAGCATCAATGGAGAAGTGGAAGCTGTGACAGATTTTCTCTTCTTGGGCTCCAAGATTAATTCGGAAGGAGACTGCAGCCATGAAATTAGGAGATGCTTGCTTTTGGGAAAGAGAGCAATGGTTAGCCTTGACCGCCTAGTAAAGAGCAGAGACATTAGTCTGCCAACCAAGATCCGTATAACTCGTGCTATGGTCTTTCCAGTTGTGATGTATGGATGCGAGAGTGTGACTGTGAAAAAGGCTGACCGCCGAAGAATTGACGCATTTGAATTGTGGTGCTGGCGAAGATTCTTGAGAGTTCCTTGGACTGCCAGAAGATCAAATCAGTCGATATTGTCGACCATAAACCCTGACTGGTCATTGGAGGGTCAAATTCTAAAGTTAAAACTCAGCTACTTTGGTTATCTGATGAGAAGAGAGGAGTCGCTGGAGAAAGATTTGATGTTGGGAAAGGTTGAGGGTCGCTGGAGAAGGGGTAGGCAGCGAACGCGATGGTTAGATGGCATCCTCGAGGCACTGCAGATGAAGTCATGTGATGTTATGAAGATGGTGAAAGACCGGAAAGCGTCGCGTGACATGGTCCATAGGGTCACTAAAAGTCGGACACGAGTGAACGACTGAACTGAACTCACAGTGAGAATGATAGCGAGATTTCGCGAGTGACAGGCACTGCGCCTTTCCTTTCCTGGATGCGAATTATAGAACGCCGGTGAACTTTAATTCGTTCAATGAGATGCTGGTTGTGTTCAACAAGGGGCGCGCGATGTACCGTCACGACAGGTAATGACGTTACAAGGGGATTCATTCATTACGAAGCTGACCCCAGCGGGCGATCAATTCCGGCGTCCGTGCTCCCTTTCCTTTGCCGCTACCTCGAACGCCGCACCGCACAGCAAACAGAAGCAGACGCAGATGTCAAGGAGGCGTTAGTATAGCAGGCATCAGCGCTGTTTGAAATTGATTTACAGGATAGAAAAGGGATAGAAACGTTTTATGCTGCGAATGACAGTCAAATATTCATCTTGAGCTACCTAATATATAGTTTTGCTATCAAATTGTGTTGCCGCTATCTTCCCAATAGAGGCGCTTATTTTTCGAATTTTTTTAAAGAATCAGTAAAGCATGATTTTTGGTTACTTGAACGAATGTTGACGGTTGGTATATGTTTATCACGTGAATCATTTATTTATTTTTAAAGATTGCCCAGTTATCATGTGTTGATTGAATGTCATATGTAGCTTCTTATGCAGGAAAGTAGGTCTTAAGTTCTTGATTTATCGCCCCTTAATGACTATTTTCTTAAAGTGTTACAGTCTTCTTCAAGGTCATATTTGGTATTACAAGAAAAAAGCAGGCGGCTGGAATGACATTTTGGTCTATAATTCTCTGAAGGTAAGTAATGAATGAGACGGCATCGGGTTTACTAGCCAAAATAAAGTCAAGAATGATTTTAGATTACGATAAGGTGCGCGTTGGTTCTGAAAGCAATTGTGATAAATTACCGTTGAAATGTATTTCAATAAGGTTGCCTTTTGCGGAACCTACTATTGATGCAGGTGGAAGATTACGCCATTCTATGTTTGGGAAGTTAAAATACCCGAAAAGGAGGATAGCGGCAGTTGGGGTAGCTTGCTGTGGGTTAGATTAGGTTGTTATTTTGCTCGTTAGAAAAGTCATGGGTGGAATGGGGACGCCTGTAGGATACTCCCAGTAAAAGTGCTATTGGTTATGAATGACACAGTAACTAAATTATTCCGGTCTTAGATTAGACGTTGTGGGGCTCCGCAGCCTCTTTAGGTGTTTTAAACCGCGCGCGCGTTTTCCTATTTGTGTTGTGTTTGCGCGAGCAGCGCGAGTGTGCATGAGTGAGCAGATAATCTTGGGGGCGGGATGTTAGCGGCAAAAGACGAGAGCAGATACGCGCGTCGAAGCAAGGCGCGAGGCCTTTTTTCGCCCCGGCGGGGCAAGCAGCGAGCGTCATGGACCAGCGGGGTGTGCACGGACTACGGAAAGAAGACCGGCGACACGAAGGTGGAAAGAGTGCCTGCAGAAACAGCCTGGGCGTATTCGCGTGAGTTGGTGTAACGCGAGGAGCAATGCTTCTTGTTCCGCCGTGAGCGCTTTGGCCTTATTGCTCGCCCTATTCGCTCCTCAGTGTGTTTTGTCTCGCCGCGGTAAAGCCCTGACATGTTTCCCGCTTCTCTTCGCTGTTCTATTGTCGCGCGCATGAACAGCATGTTCTCAGCGCAGTAGCGCCTGATGTTGTTTCCTTTCTTTTCAATGCATTTTCGTTTATCCGGAATAAAGCGGGGTTATTAAGAGACTGGATTTGTCACTCTTCAGTCGAGACCATGGCTCGCGGACCGGTTTTTTGAAGGCGAGGCCTTCATCTGGCGCCCAATGTGGGGCCTGAACCCATGACCCTGAGGTTAAGTCTCATGCTCTACGGACAGAGCTAGCCGGGCCCTCTGTCGCTCACTGTTAAGTCAAAGTCCCTTCACGTCTAAATGACGAGTGACGCCATAAAACGTCATTATTTCAGCTGTGAGAATCGGAGCGGTGACCATGACAAACGATTTCTAGGGAAGTCTGCTCTGAACAGCTGCCAACTAGCATATCCGTTATGCTGTCGGAGTGTAGCTCGCCCTGACAGAAGCGTCCATTCAGTTCGTGGTGACATCCTCGATCATATTGATAAAGCCATACAACTGATTGAACGGATAAAGGAGGCCTTCCCGTTCACAGTATTTTGTTATCCTCTCCTCTTTGTTATCCTCATGACTTCATCTTTTTTTCTTGTACGATACGCACCTAAACATCGAGATCATAAGGCGGGTGGCCCGAAATGGAACTCGCATACTGGGCTCGTGTCGTTCAGGCACTAGTCAGCTCTGTGATCTCTGGTCCGTTGAGATTCTCCTACTTTACAGCCGCACGAGGGCACTATCTGTCTTCCCGTCGCAAACGCTTTGCTCTCGCAGAGAAACCATTGATCCGTGAGGTTGTTGCCAAGCGAAGCAATGGCGATCTGCTAACTCAAGCGGCTTATCTGCTCGAGATGAGGCCTTTCAGAGAGCACTGCGACGCTTTCGAATTATCTGTCTGGACAGTTCGTAAGTGCGACCACCCGAGGAGTCATATGGTGCTGCGACAGGCTCGGCGGAACTGTTAGACGCACGATGCTGAACTTCGTACTTTTCTTTGCACAGGCGCTCTGGAATGCAGTGGATCGGGCTGTGGCGACTTCCATGTGTCCCCGGGCCATCTGTCTTTTGTGACGTTGGTGACGCGACATCGGTAACCTTGTTTGCCTACGGGTCTGTTTGTGTCGCTTATATCGGTGCCATCAGATGGAAACCGCATGGAAGGACTATCGCCGTTACCTCGTTTGGACACATCGTTTGGCGCAGCGGCAACATCTGAGACTTCGTGGGAACGGCCTAAAACGACTGGACGGACAGCAGATCTCTTCAGTGGGCTCGGCGGCACCGTTAGACGCATGATGCTGAACTTCGTACTTTTCTTTGCACAGGTTAGTGACAAATGGTCATTCACAAGTTGCCTTAGAAGCGATTGTGCCTGCCTTGTCGTGCTGCCGAGCCCCCAGTGTATTTGTTGTTGCTACCATGAGTAATCGCGAGTACTTTGCATGCTGTTGAAGCTAAGTGGCGATCTGGAGGAGAACCCTGTGCCTGATGAACAGAAACTGGATCAAATTCTGAGCACTGTCACGGAAATTAAGCCTACCCAAACTGCTTTGCAAGGTGGATTTGAGGGTGTTCAGTTCAGGCTCTCTGAAATAGAAGCCACATTAGCGTCGCTAAAGCTATGTAACGAAAAAGTGCAGAAATGTGAGGAATCTGTAGTGGTGATGCATAAGGAATTGTTCCAAATCACTAAAAGATTGGATGCCCTGGAAAATAGAAGCCGTAGAAATAATATTGTGACCTATGGATTGAAAGAGGAAAATAACGAGAGTGCCTCCGAGCTTCAAGAAAAAGTAGAAAACAATCTCTTGAGAAGCAAATTGGAAGTCCAGGTCAGATCCATAAAACGCATCCATGGTGTTGGCAGGAAAGATGCTGGCAAAGAACGCCCTGTTGTCTTGCGCTTTTATGATTTCACTGAAAAGGTTAAGGTTTTTCAAAGTTGCCATAAGCTAAAGAACAGTGGAATATCAATATCTGAGAATTTCTCGGTTCCTGTGCGCGAAATACGCAGAAAATTATGGCAGTCTTTAAATTGAATCGTTACAATGGGGATAAAGTAAGTTTAGTTTTTGACAGGCTCAAAATAAACAATAATATGTACGCATGGGATCCCACAGAGGATAAAAGGGTACCAGTGAAGCAAACGAAAAACAGATTTTCGAAATCTCATGGTGGTCCCGCTGAATGACGTTTTCGCAATAATCCATTAATCAATCTGAGTTTCAATGCTAGGAGCATTGTTAATAAGGATGATAAATTAAAAGAATTATTCCTGCTTTACAGTTCAGACGTAATAATAATTACAGAAACGTGGTTGCACTCTTCCATACATGACTCGGAAATCGTCCCTGAGTCTTACACACTTCTTAGATCTGATAGGAACAGCCGTGGTGGTGGGGTTGCTATTGCCATTAAGCAGGACCTCTACTTCAAGGAAGAGGAAGGCATGGACGGCCATTAAAGTGTTTGGTGCATGATAACAACGGGTAATGATAAGCAGTAATCGGTGGTATTTTTAGGTGCCCGAACGCCACAGATGACTATCTTTTGAAATGGCATGACTATTTGAATTCTAAAATGAAAGAACGGACTAAAATCATATTATCTGGAGATTTCAATTTACCCGGAATTGATTGGACCACCTTAACTCCTGGAAGAAAGGAAGTGACCAATTGCGAACTGCTTTTAAACATAATGTTCAGTTTTTTGTTTACAACAGCTGGTTACTATTGCCGACACGCATTCGGGGCTATACTACCTCAGTGCTCAATCTTGTTATTGTATCTAGCATGTGAACCCCGGAACTTGTCATTGCGGAAAGTATATCAGACCATAAGTTACTCGCATTAACATTTCCACAGATGAGACAGCAGAACACCGCAGTCCACCTTGAGCAGACACGTATTGTAACGAAAGGTTATAGTCGGGCTTATGACGTGAGCATCATCGACTTTATAGATTTAAAGTAGGATATTTATATTTTGGAAAACCGGTCAATTGTTAAAGACTTATGGCTAAAGCTCAAGGAAACGATAATATCCTGGGAAGAAAAATTCATTCCATCCAAGACGAAAAGAAGACAACGTAAAACGCCATATATTACCCGCAATATTATTCACCTAAAGCGAAAACTCGTGAGAATTCGTAGAAGTAAAAAATCACTTGCGGAAATATGTGAAATCCCCCCTCCCCCCTGTTCATGAAATAAATTAAAGAGGCGAGATTAAGGTTTTTTTCAAGCACAATGTCGAACTTTGTCTACACAACCACAGAAATGTTGGCGCTATTCATCGAAATCTGATGACGCGATCTCAAAAATAGAAGTTGACGGATGTATCGTAAAGATCAGTGAGCGATTGCAAACTATTTAAATTCATACTTCCAATCTGTCTTCACACATGCAACACCAGTGAATGCAACCCCTGCCCAACACACTAGCCACATGCCCGAAGTGGTGATAACACAAACAGGCGTCCTTAACTTACTCTTGCAAATAGATACGAAAAAGTGTCCTGGTCCTGATGGCATCTTAAGCGTATTCATTAGACGCTATGCTGAGTAGATTGCTCCTTTTCTGTGCGCAAAATGTACCGAGTCACTTAAAACAGGTACTGTTCCACAAGATTGGCTCCATTTAAAGGTGAATCCTATTCACAAGGGCGGCAGCAAATTGCTGGTGAACACATACCGACCTATATCATTAATCAGTTCTTGTTGCAAGGTAATGGAGCATATAATCCATAATGCTATCATAACATACTTAGAAGAAAACAACCTTCTATTCCCCAGACTACATGGCTTTCGAAATACATTGTCAACAGTTACTCAACTGTTTGAAATCACACTGACCTGGCATCAATAATTATTTCTCGACTACAGGCTGATACAATCCTCATAAATTTCGCTGAAGCTTTCCATCGTGTTCACCATAAAAATTTATTTTAAAACTGATAACGATAGGTATTGATCTGAAAATAGTAGCATGGATAGAAAGCCTATCTTTCCAACCGTAAACAGTTCGTGTCAATGAATGGTTTCGACTCAGATTACCTTGAAGTCCTCTCGGGGGTCCCGCAGGGCTCCGTTCTTGGGCCCCTGCTGTTTCTCATATATGTAAATGATATCTATTTGTGTGCCGAACATGGAGTGACAATGAGACTTTCTGCAGATGACTGCGTGATTTATACAGCCGTGAACAGCTCTGGTGACCAAATGAAACTTCAGTCTTCTTTAAAAAACATTTCTGACTGGTGTGCAGCATGGGACATGCAAATTAACATATCGAAAACGGCGCATTTAAACATAACAAGAAAAAAAATTCCTTTGTTTTACAACTACACATTATCTGGCTCCCCGATACCACACGTAGCCAAAGCAAAATACCTGGGGATCACTCTAACCCAAGACCTTAAATGGCATGCACACATCGAGAACATATGTAGCAACGCATTCAAGCAGCTTGGTTTTCTTCGCAGCAGACTAGCAATGGCTCCACCGCACGTGAAGTTAACAGCCTATAAAATATTAGTACGACCTATCCTTGAGTATGCACACATAATCTGGGATCCCCATCAAGCGTACCTGATCGAAAAGTTAGAAACAATTCAGTCGAAAGCACTACGATTCATATATTCAAAATACTCACGTCATGAAAGCGTAACAGCCATGCGCATCACTGCACAAATACAGATCTTGTTTTGTCGCCGGAAAACGACTGTAATGAAGTTACCCACCTACTTCTGCTTTATTGATTATGCGAAAGCGTTTGACTGCGTAGATCACAGCAGATTGTGGCAAGTTCTCCAAGAGATGGGAGTTCCAATTCACCTCATCTGTCTCCTCAGGAACCTGTATGAAGGGCAAGAGGCCACAGTCAGAACTGGGGATGGTCTTACTGATTGGTTTCCGATTAGGAAAGGAGTGAGACAAGGCTGCATACTGTCGCCCTGCCAATTTAACCTATATGCTGAGTGCATCACGAGGAAGGCCGGTCTGTACGAGTCTTCAGCTGGAGTGAAGATGCTGGAAAACGTATCAACAACCTCAGATATGCGGACGATACCACTTTAATGGCAGAAAGTGAAGTGGAACTCAAGAGACTTCTGATGCGCGTAAAAGAAGCGAGTGAGAAGTTTGGGCTTAAACCGAACAATAAAAAGACAAAGATCATGGCGTCTTGCCCTATCAAGTCCTAGAGCATCAAGGGGCAAGAAGTGGAATCTGTGACAGATTTTCTCTTCTTGAGCTCCAAGATTACCCCGGAAGGAGACTGCAGCCATGAAATTAGGAAACGCCTGCTTCTGGGAAAGAAAGCCATGGCTAGCCTTGACCGCCTAGTGAAGAGCAGAGACATTACACTGCCAACAAAGATCCGTATAACTCGTTTCAACAGCATGTTAAAACACCTGAGTCACACACTTTTTTCCATTCTTCCTCCTTACTCCATCAAAATGCAGGCGCTGAAACAGAAACCAAATGTGAGTGCTTATGCTAAGCGTTTTTCTGTATTTATATCAACTACATCAACACCCGGTGACGTAACTGAAAGGGGCAGGGAGACCGATAAAATTGCATAAACCTGTGCGAGTTAGTAGTCAGAAATTACAGCAATAGAGTCTGAAACAAGGTTCTAAATTTCCATAGTTCTAGACAGGCAACAAAAAACAATCCTGTAAATACAGGGGCGAAAACATGACACACCAATTTTCAAACATTGACTATAGCACGATGACAGCACTCTGGCTAACTAAAAATACGACAATAAAAAATACAACTGGTCCTTCCGGAGAGAGTTAGAGTGATAGATTATGCTATATATTGTCAAGTGGAAGCATAATGCAAGGCAAAGCAAAATGAGGCAGCTCGAGATGATTTCTTGTAGATACGCTTGCACTGTATGTGTATTTCAACAGTCCAAAATGAGTGGCCAGATTGCACACTGATTCGAGATTGCTGGAAAGCTGTCTAAGCAGTTTCCTAAAATTAAGAGGGTGTTTAAGACTTACCAATGCTTTGTAGAGTCAGTTTCATAGGAACTGTTGCACAAGAAAGGAATATAGACAGTCTAGCATGCAATGGGTTTTTAACCAAAGTATTTATGTACACGCATATGAAAATACGGATGTATGATAGGGTAAAACATACAATAGCTAGCAAGCACTTATTATTAGGAAGATTGTTTATGTAGGAGCTCACAGTTAAAACCGCTAGGAACCAAAGCAAACTGCGAAGTATGAGTGAAAATCCGGATAACGTTTCAGCATTGCATGTTTTGATTGGTGACAAGTGTAACTCGCCTACTCAATACTCGATGCAACCTTTCTACAGACATAAATAGCCACTTGCCTATAGAGCTTATTCACGTGACATCATTTCTGCTTTACTGGCAACCATGGCACGAACAACCTAACACCAAAGAGAGAGAAAGAAAGAGAGAGAGGGCCCACGGCGAATCAGGGTACAGCGGTGGTGAAATCCGAGCTCTGGTTGGACAGCGTTCCAAACGGCGTCTCATGTGTCCGACAAATGAACGGCGCGCAGCAGGGAGGTCGCAGGGAGGGAGCAGGGAGGAGGAGGAGTTTTGAAAAGCCCAATGCTATGGCGTATCCTCAATACAGGGTTGCCACAACGGCCGCCTGCTAAACCTGATAGTGAATAGGGTCTATACACGACGTCCACATCTATGAAAAAATGCTTCATACTGCTTCCAAGTTTATTTGGAGTCGACGTTTTGGCAGGAGCACTGCCTTTCTCAAGACTGAGGGTACATGATTCTTGTTCGTCTTCTTATAGTGTTGGCAAGAGGAGATACAAACATAATATGGGCACATATAGGTGAACCAGCTGGGCACGCACAACACACACATACACACACAGGTGCGGAGAGCAGGCTAGTCCCAAAGGCTCATCCACCCAAGGCAACGGCTGCCGGGAGTCATCTGTATAGAATACAGGCAGCCGCTGAACAACCTCGGGAAAAAAAATCACAGGTGGGGGAACGTGTTTGCTGCAGATGGTGAGAAATCTTTTTCCGTTCTCACTAAAAGATGGTAGCGCCAAGCGTGAAGGAGGTTTTTGGGGGAAGTGGTCAACTATGAATGGTCAAGGCCTTGTTTTTGAAGATTTGTTCTTTTTCTCTGCTGCGTCTGTTACCCTCCCCACCCTTGCTCCGACCCGCGGCCCGACAGGATGAAAAAAAACGCGACAACCAGGTGGACATTGCTGGTTAGAAGAACGTGACATCTACGAGTAGAGTTCGAGCCTGCTTAGAGCGGTAAGCAACTCGCGACGAGAGATGAACATCAAAGAAAGAAAAGAAAAAAAATATGTGGGACAGTAGAATGCTGAAATACTTTGAGGTTTTCGCTAAAAGGTGCGAGCGCCAAGCATGAAGAAGGTTTTTACGAGAAGTGGGATGTGGAGGGTATCAAAGAAGCGGGGTAAAAAAAGGGGCGGAAAGGGGGAAAAAACCCCGAGGAAAACTGTCCTCACATGTACCGTACATTAGTGCCGTCCAGAACGACGTAATCAGAGCTTATAAGGACTAGAGACCAGGGAAGTAAAACCTTTCCAAAAAGGAACGGGACGCATTGAAGGCGCTTAGCAGACGGAAAGATGTGGTCATCAAACCGGCAGATAAAAGAGGCGGCATATTGGTCATGGACAATGACCAATATATTGCCGCGAAACTTCAAAACTGTATTTGTTGTTGTTTAACAGCCGCCGGCATTCAGACTTATCACTCTGATTCTGGACCGCGTATCAGTTCCGTAATCTTTGTTTGTTTGCGATATTTATCATCGTTCACGTTAAGCAATGGCCTCCTAGTGAAGAACTTCGCAGCCAACAATACCGCGCAGCTTCTTGTAGTGCCTAAAAACCTCCGGCAGGAAATTCTGCAGGCGTTGCACGATGAGCCCACAGCAGGCCACCTCGGATTTGCGCGCACGTTGCATCGAATCCAGGAGAAGTACTACTGGCCGCGACTGCCTGCCGAAGTTGCCCACTACGTGAAGACGTGTCGTGAGTGCCAACGACGCAAGACGCCGCCGATCAGACCAGCAGGACTACTAAACCCGATTCCGCCCCCAGTTCTTGCTTTGGTTCCTAGCGGTTTTAACTGTGAGCTCCTACATAAACAATCTTCCTAATAATAAGTGCTTGCTAGCTATTGTATGTTTTACCCTATCATACATCCGTATTTTCATATGCGTGTACATAAATACTTTGGTTAGAAACCCATTGCATGCTAGACTGTCTATATTCCATTCTTGTGCAACAGTTCCTATGAAACTGACTCTACAAAGCATTGGTAAGTCTTAAACACCCTCTTAATTTTAGGAAACTGCTCAGACAGCTTTCCAGCAATCTCGAATCAGTGTGCAATCTGGCCACTCATTTTGGACTGTTGAAATACACATACAGTGCAAGCGTATCTACAAGAAATCATCTCGAGCTGCCTCATTTTGCTTTGCCTTGCATTATGCTTCCACTTGACAATATATAGCATAATCTATCACTCTAACTCTCTCCGGAAGGACCAGTTGTACTTTTTATTGTCGTATTTTTAGTTAGCCAGAGTGCTGTCATCGTGCTATAGTCAATGTTTGAAAATTGGTGTGTCGTATTTTCGCCCCTGTATTTACAGGATTGTTTTTCGTTGCCTGTCTAGAACTATGGAAATGTAGAACCTTGTTTCAGACTCTATTGCTGTAATTTCTGACTACTAACTCGCACAGGTTTATGCAATTTTATCGGTCTCCCTGCCCCTTTCAGTTACGTCACCGGGTGTTGATGTAGTTGATATAAATATAGAAAAACGCTTAGCATAAGCACTCACATTTGGTTTCTGTTTCAGCGCCTGCATTTTGATGGAGTAAGGAGGAAGAATGGAAAAAAGTGTGTGACTCAGGTGTTTTAACATGCTGTTGAAACGAGTTATACGGATCTTTGTTGGCAGTGTAATGTCTCTGCTCTTCACTAGGCGGTCAAGGCTAGCCATGGCTTTCTTTCCCAGAAGCAGGCGTTTCCTAATTTCATGGCTGCAGTCTCCTTCCGGGGTAATCTTGGAGCTCAAGAAGAGAAAATCTGTCACAGATTCCACTTCTTGCCCCTTGATGCTCTAGGACTTGATAGGGCAAGACGCCATGATCTTTGTCTTTTTATTGTTCGGTTTAAGCCCAAACTTCTCACTCGCTTCTTTTACGCGCATCAGAAGTCTCTTGAGTTCCACTTCACTTTCTGCCATTAAAGTGGTATCGTCCGCATATCTGAGGTTGTTGATACGTTTTCCAGCATCTTCACTCCAGCTGAAGACTCGTACAGACCGGCCTTCCTCGTGATGCACTCAGCATATAGGTTAAATTGGCAGGGCGACAGTATGCAGCCTTGTCTCACTCCTTTCTTAATCGGAAACCAATCAGTAAGACCATGCCCAGTTCTGACTGTGGCCTCTTGCCCTCCATACAGGTTCCTGAGTAGACAGATGAGGTGAATTGGAACTCCCATCTCTTGGAGAACTTGCCACAATCTGCTGTGATCTACGCAGTCAAACGCTTTCGCATAATCAATAAAGCAGAAGTAGGTGGGTTTCTGGAAATCTCTTGCTTTTTCCACTTTTCTGCGAAGGTTGGCAATCTGGTCTCTAGTTCCTCTGCCCTTGTGACACCCAGCTTGCACGTCCGGGAGCTCTCGATCCACATATTCCTTCAGCCTACCTTGCAGGATTTTCAACATCACCTTGCTAGCATGCGAAATAAGCGCGATCGTGCGGTAGTTGGAACAATCTTTGGCACTTCCTTTTTTTGGGATGGGAATGTAAACTGACCTCCTCCAATCTTGTGGCCACTGCAGGGTTGTCCAAATTTGCTGCCATCATGAATACTTTAACAGCGTCGTCATGGTTAAGGTTTCGAAGCAACTCAGCTGGAATGCCATCAATGCCGCTAGCTTTGTTCTTAGCAAGGCTGGCTAAGGCCCATTCTACTTCACTATTCAGGATGCCCGGCTCGACTGTGCGGACTGTTGCTTACGCTGTGATGCCGACGTTGAGCCATTTATCGGAGTCCGGTAGTGTATATAGATGGTATACCGTCAACCTGACGAGACTGAGGCCTAGTTGAACTTGGGTCCAGTCTTTCACGGCTTGGACTGACTGAGATTGCTTTTGCCGCTTGTATTCACAGATTTCCCGCTTCGCGCCTAAGTTCAGCTCCATTCGTTCGCGCTTAACTCCAACTATGCCAAAAGTCAGACTAAAGTCGAGAGTTACAGGCTCCTGCTTCTTTGCACTCACTTTCCCTAGTTAAACTTCTTGATTTTCCATTCTTCTGATTCTCTTTCTTGCTTTGTACTGTTTTTGTAAGGAAGCGAGGGAGTCTAGTTGGCAGGCTACTATACAGAGGGCTATCAAACAGCCCTTTCCTGTGCCGTTTGTATGTGTTCCTATGAAACAAACACTGTAAGCTGAAGTACAGTTTAAAACGACGGCTAGCCGACTACGAAGAGCTCAAACCTTGTCAAGGCCGCATCGTTGACTCAAGGCGAAGCCGACATGCGGATCGCTGTGGTGCAAAATGTGGTAGTTCGGCAGCGCAACAGTGACGAAAACCAGGAGCATGAGAAGGACAGGCGTCCAGGACGGGACGCCCGGTCCTGTTTGCGTGGTCGTCGCGTTTCTTTTGTCGCTCTACTTCCTTAGTGTGTCTTTACCCTGACCGAAACGGCTTCATAGAACATGCTTTGTGTTCTGGGCTAGAAAAACTTCAGTTCCCACCCCCAATTTCGGCGCTTGTCTATCTTCTTATCGTTTCTTTCTTACGTTTTTACCGGCTTCTCTTCTGTTCACGTTCAGCAGAATTTATTGCAACCACATGTTACTGTTTTCCCGACTCCGGCCACTAGTTGCGGCGCTGCCGCTGCACCCATAAATCTCCCGGTTGCCTCATTTTGGGGTCTTTCTCAGTCAGCTGACCTTCGGTTTGCTGTGTACAATCCCTGTCAACCACACAACCTTTCTCCTCCTCTTCCCTTCCTTTCCGCTCTTGCCCCCCCCCCCCCGTCCCCCTTCCCTCCTAAAACGACGACACGCCCGATTTGGTTCTTTCCAACTCCACAGGACTCGTTCAGGCATCCTACCGTATCGGCTGTCGCATTGGTTCCCGGCATGCGCACCCTTCATAAACTTGCGTTCAGACTCCCCTGCTTTTTTCAAACAATGTCCATATTAACGAGACAAAAATACATGGGCCGAATAGGCTGTGTGCATTCATCCCATCTACATTGTTCAGAGAGCGAGTTTCTATATTAACGTGACATAAAAACTTTGAAAAATCTTCGGCCCTAGAAAAATTGTCCATTATTCGGGTCCTCCATATAAACGGATGTCATATTAACGGGGCACAAGTTTTCCATAACAGCCACTCATGAAATGACTTGTGAAGACTAAATCCCCAACAAAACAAAAAAAAGAGGAAAAGACAGGAAAACACCAATTAATCATAAAACTAAGCCAACGCCGAATAAACCTTCAGAAAATTTCTAAGAGGAATGCTGTTTATGTTATGAGGTCCAAACCTGCCACTCCTGGGGGTTAGTTTATAATTCTGTGATCCCGTGGCGTATTGCAAGAATTGGCGAAATTGCTTCTTTGAACACCACGCTTACATTAAAAAATTACAACTGTCGGAACTGCTAGGAAAAAGGGTTTCATTTCATTTCATTTCATTTTATTACCCTCAAGCGCATACGCATTACAGAGGGGAGTGGTACATCATATATGATAGAAAGCATAGAACACTAAATTAACAAAATATAACAAAGGCTAAACGAACAAGGGAATACAGAACAACGAAAACAATCTTACAATAAAGAAAGTTATACAAGCGGAATAAATTGAAAACAATCATAAGCGGTGAGAGAACAGCATTATACAGCGAAAAGAACAACAGCACTGGGAGCAAACAAGCATGAAAAACTAAAAACGGAAATAAGATAATAGTCAGGGGGGAAAAAAGTGTCACGGATCAGCTTCAAGATATTGCATCAGTGATGAGTGAAATGAATCGTGATCTTGGATTAATGCGATATCGGGCGGAAGGCGATTCCACTCTACTGACGTACGAGGTAGAAAGGAATGAAAAAGGGCATTAGTATTGCAAGTTATGACATTTACTTTGTAAGCATGATCAACGCGGGAGGAGCGATACGATGGCTGCGAAATGAAAGTATGCCTCAATTCGTTATGATGATAAATTTTGTGAAAAAGGCTAAGACGTGAAATTTTCCTTCTAAGCTCGAGAGATGGCAAAGATAACGTTAGTTTCATTGAAGTTATGCTGCTAGTGCGACTGTAATTGGAAAGAATGAAACGCGCTGAATTATTTTGAACCATCTCAAGTGAGGATTTCAAGTTCGTGAAACCGGGATCCCAGATTGCAGAAGCATATTCAATCTTTGAACGTACCAATGCTTTGTACATAGTCATTTTAGTCGAAACAGGTGCCTTCGAAAAGTTACGGCGCAAATACCCAAGCATGCGGTTACTGTTGTTAATAATGTAATCAATATGTTGCTTCCAGCCGAGGTCATTAGTAATATGCACACCCAAATATTTGTACGAAGTTACAGTATCTAAAGGAGTGTTATTCAATACATAGCAAGCAGGGGGGAAATTACTGCGCGACACTCGCATAGCTTTACATTTTTTAACATTTAGGTCCATACACCATGTGCTGCACCATTTAGTTATATTATTGAGGTCAGATTGTATAGCAGAAACATCGGCGGGTTCAGCAAGCTCGCGATAAATAACACAGTCATCGGCAAATAAGTGAATATGGGAAGTCACACAGTTAGGAAGGTCATTAATATAAACTAAAAAAAGAAGAGGGCCCAAAACGGACCCTTGTGGTACACCTGACGTAACAGGTGTTGACGGTGAATTATTGTTGTTAGCAAAGACATGCTGTGATCGACCGATGAGGAAAACTTCGACCCAGGTAAGAAGATGTCTGTCAATATTAAGACACTCGAGTTTAAGTAGTAAAAGATGATGGTTTATTTTGTCAAAGGCTAGAAAAATCCAAGAAGATACAATCAGCCAAGGAACGGTTGTCAATAAGGGTTAGCATGGAGTTTGTGAAACAAAGTAGCTGTGTCTCGCATGAGTATGATTTCCTGAAGCCATGTTGCGCTGGATTGAAAAAAAGGTTCGAGTCAAGAAAACTAGCTAGGTGTGAGCAAATGACATGTTCAAGAATTTTACATGGTATGCTAGTAAGAGATATGGGGCGATAATTAAGGGGAGATTGCTTGTTACCGGATTTATGAAGTGGAATCACCTTCCCCTGCTTCCAATGTACAGGAATAGCGCCAGTATCTAAAGATTGTTGAAATAATTTTGCCAAAAGGACAGAGGAGTACATGTTTGTTTCTTTAAGGAATCTTGCATTTATATTGTCAACACCTGAGGAACATGAAGGTTTTAGTGTTTCAATTAGCTTTGCAATCCCGTCGGCATCTATTGATATTGGATGCGTAATCGTATAGCCCGAAAACGAATGTGTAGGCAATTGAAGATTAGTTGCAGATGAAAAGTTCAGTGTGAACATATTGTTTAAAATCGATGCGCACTCCTTGCTAGGCACAGGTAAGTCGTTCTGGTCAAGTAAAGAAATCTCTGAGTTGCTCTGGGAGTTAGTTACGATGTTCCAAAATTTGCTAGGGTTATTAGTGAGCAAGGATGGTAGAGTGTATTTCAAAAAAGTAGATTTTGCAGAAGCGACAGCTTGAGAGTAGGTGTGAGATGCATTAGTGTATGCTTGCCAGCGTGACGCAGTCTGCTGCAGTTTTGCTGCCCGAAATAAGCGTTTTTTTTCTGTTCGACAGTCGATTTAAGTACGGATTTTACCATGGCGAATGTCTATGTACTGTTAGTATTTTCTTGGGAATGTAAGCCTCACTTAGATATGAAATTTTATTGACGAACAGGTCCCAGTTCTCTTGGACAGAACGATGTTCAAAACCACTAAGATAGTTGTCAAGGAAGAGCGAAAGTTCTCTATTTATCTCTTCAAAGTTTGCCTTTTTGTAATCAAA
Organism: Amblyomma maculatum; assembly: GCF_055883805.1. NCBI lineage: Eukaryota > Metazoa > Arthropoda > Arachnida > Ixodida > Ixodidae > Amblyomma > Amblyomma maculatum. The sequence continues at coordinate 324,376 of NW_028146766.1, read as the reverse complement.
TATAATCTTGCGTTTTTTCGTAGCTGAAGACGCGGTAAAGTTTAGGTCGAAATGAAGTAAAGAATAATCCCTGAGTCCCGGCATGAAAATTATTGGGCCTATCATATCAAGGTTAGTGGTGAGGATCAGGTCAAGAATGTTAGCAGAACTGCCGATAACACGCGTTGGGCTATTAACAACCTGATCAAAATTGAAAAGGGAGCACATATCGAGAAAAGCTTGACAATTCGAAGAATATGGTGTGCAGGTAGGCGGTGTCGATGTCCAGTTTATTGATGGATAATTGAAATCGCCTAGAAGAAATACCGGGGATGCTGGATAACGAAGGACGACGGTGTTACCCGGTCATGCAATTCATTCACGAATGTGATGTCTGCATTAGGTGGACGATAACAGACGCCAATGATGTGTACTCTGTTGTTTAAAATGACGCCGCATCAGACAGATTCTATGTTGCATGAAACATTAATTCTGAACGATGTTAGGTTAGTATAGACTACGAGCAGGGTTCCACCCCCTTGTCTTCCATCTCTGTCACAACGATAGACATTGAAAGGCTTGGCGTGAGTAAAAATTTCGCTGTCGCTTACACGAGCACTTAACCAAGTTTCAGTGAGCGCCACCAGGTCGGCATCGCACGGATAGCTGCGCTGATATCATCTCTTTTGCCTAAAATGCTCCGGATATTAGTATAAAGTACTGATATAGGGCGCCGATGACCACTACCCCTGGCTTAGTATTATGAAACATTACGCGTGGGACTTGAATTCGAAATGTCTCCCATCGCGCATGCGCGAGCAGCATTGGATGTAGAGGGTCGAGCGCGTGCAGATGAATCATCGGATGGGCTGCTACGAGAAGGAGAATGATAACGCAGCCGGGGCAGCTCAATGAAACTGTCTGTTCTGGGGTCATAAACATATTGCCTTTTATTTACAGTTGGTTTGTCGTAGCGAAGCCTAAAGGAAGGTCAACCAGGCAAAGATTTTGCGAAAGCAGTTAACCTTTTGCGAGCGAGCCTAGTTGCTGCGCAGTAGTCTTCAGAAACTGAAATGTCATTTGTTTTCAGCTCATCACGATGTGACATCATTTCTTCTTTCGCTTTAAAGTGCGAAAATTTTATCATCACTGGTCGGCATTTTTCTTGAACAAAAGGGCCACCAAGGCGGTGGGCTCGTTCTATTTTGTCTGGTTTAAATTCTGACCCAAAACTGGATGAAAGCAAACTAATAACGTTTTTTTCTGTGTCATTCCACGTTTCATTGCTATCGGGGACGCCATAAAATATTAAATTATTTCTGCGAGATCTGTCTTCCAGATGATTGATGCGGGAAAGAAGCTCATTATTCTGTTGCGTCAAGTCATTAATGGTGTCGTTTGTTAACAGAAGTTCTCCTTCGAGACTACTAACCATGCTGACTTTTGTTTCAACAGAAGCGAGTCGAGTATCAATATTAGACAGCCGCTTTGCTAAACATTCCTGATTGGCTTTTACGTCATTAACAGCCTGCGTCAACATGGCTTGGGCCTCCGCTGACGCCTCACAGGCGGTATAATAAAGGACAACGCAGCCATGACTTCATTATGACGATGGGCGCACGACGTGCCGTCTTCATCAGCTACTTGGGTCTGCCGCTCTGTAGTTTGCTTGCGATTAGGCCCGGGGTTTAGCTCAACGTCACCCGAACATAGCAACAACATAAGCAACACCTCCTTGCAGTCACAACACACGTCATAGAGCCCTTGTGGGCACGGAAGCAGCAGTAAAAACGATTTGATGTTTTCCTAGCATGTAGAGAACACGATTGACCAACCTGGATAACGTGAAGACGACGATCGTTAGCCATGTGCTCTATCGTGCTGCTTCCATGCCCACTGACGTGTCGCGGCTGGCTGTTGGCTTTTAAGGCAGGCGTGGATGATGTTCCTGTTGATGCGGCTGAACCGATGAACAAGGATTCCGATCCAACGAAGGCAGCGCCTGGGTTCGAAGAAAGGTCGCACACCTGAACACGGCATGGCTGCAGGCAGGTAGCGACGTACGGGTCCGGTGCACTTCTGGCCAGGCATGGTAGAAGCCAAGCCAAAACCTGGATAACGTGAAGACGACGATCGTTAGCCATGTGCTCTATCGTGCTGCTTCCATGCCAAACGTGAACCGCTTTGCTTCCGCGAACATCGGCTCGTCCGTCAAATTTCGCCGGAGCAAAATGTCCAACTCGCAACCACCTAAAAAAAAAACACGTACACACGATATAAATACGTGTACGTCCGAACCGAATACTGGATGCCATTTCGCCAACAATTCTGAGACGAGCTTCTTTCTGGTATTCACTTGTTTTCCTTCGACGACTGAACTAATCAATTGAACGGTGGTGTCTCCGAAGCAGCTTCCCCGCATGCACCTTAGGTGAATGTAGAGAAACCGTTTCCCTGTTAGTGTCGTATAGTTACAGCACATAAACGTAAAATAAAGACAAGAAAAACAGAAAGGAGACGAGCAAGCAGCCCGGAGGGACCGCGCCCCCCGCTGTGCACGCGCTCCTCCCTTCACCCTCCGTCTGTAGGCATCTGGTTTTGCTCATGCGGTGAATGCCGAACTGTCACCAATACACACCAAAAGGTAGTGGCGTATGTGTGCCAGCTCCGCATTCAGAGAGTAGATCGCGCTTTCCAATACTTGCAAAAGAAAAAGAAAAAACTAAATGACCGCAAGGGTATGTGGAAAGGAGGGTTGTGCTATGCGCCTCTGAAAAGATGCCAAAGAAAGAGCCTAATGTGAGGGAAGAAGCCTGTTCTCTTTTCGGCAGTGTACGAACTTAATTGACATACAAGAAAATATATATATAAATAAATACCATGTTGCCGAAAGTAATAACCAATATCGCACAATAAAAACAGGAGAGAACTGCTCTTCCCAGAGCGTATGAAAGGTTTGAGACATCGACTTAATACTGCATTCCTCAGTGCTAGCATGTAATTGGCTTCACATCACGTACATCTAAATTGATTTTTAAAGAAAAAAACAAATACCTGAAAGAATTATTCCGACATCTGGCCACAACAATTTTCACCCTATTGATTTGTGCGTCTCGAGCAGACTGGAGCACAAAACAGGCATGTTCACTTCGCCACACCAATTCGTCCGTCTAGACACCAAAATGTCGAGCCGGAAACCATCTCAATACTTTTTAGCTCATAAAAACATGTAGGAGTACGCTTTTCAAATTTCGTTTTCTGCTCCTGAATAAGTTAAGAATCCCTTAGTCTCCTCCTTCCTCCTGCATTGCTTGATTTCACTAGAATTTGAGAGAGAAATAAAGGGCCCTAGCGGAGCGAAATCATTTTTTTTTCATTGCGCTGTACTGCATACAGGCCCCATATATTTTTTGTCCCTTCTATCTCAGCATATGGTTAACATGCGCAGGCTTTTTCCTGTTTACCAGTTGCGTCTTATAAGCTGTGCCGTCCATTTCATCCTGTTGCATGTTTTACCGCTACACTAGCACCATCACCTTTAAATCTGTTAGAAGAAACAAGCAGCACAAGACCAAAGAGAGGTTGTTCGTGAGAATACAAGAATATAAATTTACAGGACAGGAATATAAAACGATAACGTACAATTCGAAAGGGAGGACTTCGATAAAATGCACAGATGGTAGTGTGCCGGTTTTTCTGATTTGTGCATGTTTTTTTTTTTTATCTGTCAGTATCACGTCCTCTAACAATTTCGCTGCACCATTTCCTGTTAAGTTTCCGTGCAATGTACAGCGGGGTCCTTTATCGAATTTAAGGCAGCAGCCGTGACGTTATCGCCTGGAAACGGGAATGCACAAGACACAGTTCTGGTCCGCGCCGTCTGCGCAAAGATAATTTGCTTCACTTTTTAGTTTGCTGGTTTCCTTGCGGCATCGGACAAAAGCACCGCTGGTCAACGTGAGTTATGTCTTTCCGCTCTCCTGGGTGTTTGAGCCTGCGGCGAGCATCGGCACAAACAAGTCAGAGGAAACGGGGGTGGCAGGCGGGGGGCATGAGGAGTTCGTGAAGTAAAAAAAAAATCTCCTTCCTAGTAGACCAGAGGGAAGTGTACTCGGGCTTCGGACATTACGGTGGAATGCCGAAAGCTGGGCAGGGGCTGCGGCATTCGGTCGTCCGATTGGGGGGTAACCAAACACCGAGAGTCGGCGGGCACACCGCGGCAGTATGCTCGAGCTCCGCGTCAAAAGGGGCGCTCTTCGAAGACAGCCGCGGCAACAGCCAAAAGCCTGGACCTCACTATTTCGACGTCACACAATGACGACCTCACTCAACCTCAAACTCACGCGTGAGTTTGAGGTTCAATTTGGTGACCTCACACAAAAAATTTCTAGCTGTCACCGACCTCACCTCGACCTCACCTCAACCTCACCTCACTCCGTGAGGTTGAGGTCATTTTGAGGTTCAGGTCCATCTCATGAGGCCGAAACCTCAAGAGGTTGTCCACCTCTGCTTAGGAGACACCCTCAAAGATCCGGAAGACGGCGATGCGCATGTGACGCCTTTGTTGCCACTGCGCAGAAACTTTGCTCTCCAGTAGAATGCGACAGCGTAGTAGGTACATTAAGCTTAGGACTAAGTTTTTTTTTTCATAGTTTCTAGCGACCCTATTATTCTACGACGCGCATCACCAAATGTGGCGGTAGAGACAGAAAAGAAGGGTGTACGACTGAAAACCGGCCGAGAAACTGGGGTAATCAACTTCAAAACAACTCCCTTCTCTTTCCTTCGCAGCATTCCCCGTCCTCGAGCAAAGTGGTTGCAGTCGGAGTGGTTGCCCGCGCCGACCATTAACGCGCGTTATAGGTGTTCACTCAACGACGGAATGGACAGGAGCGAGGACGGTTGTTGGTCACTTTGCTTACTGGCGCCAACCGATTTCCTTTCGGCTTCTGCGGTGGCTTATTCGCCCTTGCGGACTGCATGATTTCGATGGCCTTTTCTAGATTTAGGTGTATGCTGCAAGTGCCCCCCCCCCCATTTCTCTCCTCAAATATGTGTGCACAACACTAACCTTGGTTTAAGATACGTTGTTCCTATGCTATGCTCAGAAGGTTAAATAAAGATCAGGCTTCCGAGATAGCACAGCTTTTGCCACTTTGGTCGTGAAGGAGAGCTTTGGGTTTAAAAGAAAACAGTCCACGGCTCTCCTCCTCCTAAGCAGCAATATGTACTTAGCAAAACCCGGCACGTGAATTATGAAACAAAAATAAAAACGAAAAAAGCAGATGACTCAAATGCCTCGAACAGTGGCCAAATAATCCCGATCTTGGTAAATAGAAGCAGATATACGGAAAGTGGCGCACTCTGTATTTTTACGTCAGTTATATCGACCTATCATTGCGGATTTAGGGTTTGTTGGTATTTTTCAGGAAGTCCAATTTCCCAAGTGGAAGCGAGATTTTACAAGTACCAATAATAACAATCACTTCAGTGCGAGCTCATTCCAAGGAGACCGTAAAAACACAGGGAGCATTATTGTTGTAGCATTTTTATGACTTCGAATGAGTTCTAAGCAGGTGCTTTACATTTTCATGCTTAAAACAAAGAAGCAGAACTCTCCTGCTATTTTCACCTGACTTCAGTTCCGTTTATTACCTTAATTAATACATAGAGGCATTACATAAGGCGTAGGTTCTTATACAAACACTAGTGATCATGGTAATTAGTTACTGTGAACAATGGTCAGACAAAAGTTGCGAAAACGAAGATGGTCATTTTCGTGGATTTCGTGTAGCAATTTTAAGGAGGAGGCCGTTCCAGTCTATGGTGGTTCGAATGAAAAACGAAGCAGTAAATGCGGTCGTCCGGCGTGTGGGTTCGCAATGTGAAGTGGATGACTGGTTCGTTAAGATATGCCTGCTGCTGCTGTGATTAATGGGGCTTGATTAAGTGATGAAAAAAAAAAAACGTGACACAATAAAATGCTGGAAATGCGATGTCGACATAAAAGTGTCGATACACCGGATTCTCTTTTTAGGGATCAAAACCTGATTTTCTATGAGTATGATGCATGAATCAATGTAACAGCGCAATCTTTAACCAATTATTTTTGACGAGATATGCTTGATTGGGCTCCAGATGGGTCGCATGCATTTTAAATTTTTGGCCTAACAAATGAATTATAAGCCAGTAGTTTTGAACACGGCAGTGCATTCCACAAATTCTCTGAGTTTTTGTTAGATGTTGATATAATGTTACTGACGTATGTCCTGACGTTACTGACGTATGATATAATGTTACTGACGTATGGCAGTGGCACGGCTGCTCCTTGCCACTGCCAGCAAGTCGACCAGCGGCTCGTCGCCCCTCAAAGCGTCCCTCCCGCTCCACTGGCGCTGTCGAAGACACAACCGGGGCCATAATTCTCACCAAACTCGGCGGGCCTGCACCACGTGTCGGCAGAAGAGGTTCCTGGAAGTCCAAAGGGAACAGCGATGGGCTGAACCGCGTCCATGCCACGGATAGAAGGTTTCAGGCCTGGGCATGTGTACGCGCTGGCGGCCTAACCAGACGCGGACGCCCGCCTGCCCTGAATTTCCAGCCTACGAGGCGGCTGCGGGCCAGCACCGGAGACGCAAGGAGGATTCCTCTGTTACCGACACCGCCGAACGTGCGCCGCCACTGCCAGGTTCTAAGGGCCCACGCAAGCGGGGGACCCCCTAAAGAAAAAGGAAAGAAAGGAAGGCCTGTAGAGAGGAACACGGCCAACCGTCATGAAAGGAGTAGCTTAAAAGACGCCGAACGAAACGGTCGTCAGTTGGAATTTCTGTAATGTTTCTTCCATGTAGCCATTAAATCAGTTTATGAAGTTTCACCGGAGTTTTATTCTGTGACCAAATTATGCCAACGCAGACACGACGACAACAACGATTACGACAACATGTGCGTCCCAAGACAAATCATGAATAGGGTTACACGTAAGCATTTACAAGAATGTACCTGTTCAAGCGGGGGGTTAACAGTTGCGTAAGGAAAGAAATAGGGAGCGCGATGGTGCGAGAAGGACAGGCAAGTGAATTTGCTGGTGATTACGGTCATTAGTGTAATATTGCACCATTCTGAATCGTTCTTAAACAAGTTCTAGAGAGCAGAATGGTGCGATGCGTTATAGATAGTGCGGTGACACAGTCGTCCGCAAATATGCGTATATTAGAGGAGACATATTAAAGTGAATCATTAAAATATATGAAAATAACAGGAAGCCAAGAGCAGATACTTGCAGCATACCGGAAGTTACTGGGAGGGGGCTACACAAATTATTGTTGACCGAAACCATTTGCGTACGAATATACAAAAATTCCCGTATCCACATCAGAACATTAGGATCTAGGTTTATTCGTTGAACTTTTAGTTGTAAGCGGTAGTTAGGCACTTTATCAAATGCTTTCTCTAAATCCAAAATAGATAGCACCGATTCGCACATCGATGACCAGGTTAAGACGCAAGTCATGAAGAAAATAGTTAATTGGGTTTCACAGGAGAAAGCTATGCGAAACCTATGCTGCGACGGGTTAAAATAGTTGTTACCATCTAAGAAAAAAATAATTTGACAGTAGACGACGTGTATTATGATTCTGCATGACACGCTTGTTAGCGAGATAGTTCGCTAATTTAATGTAGAGCTTCTGTTGTCTTTCTTGTAGATTTGAATGACCTATGCCACTTACCAATCATCCGGAAAGGTAGTGAAGAAAGTGACTGAGAACAGTAATGACAGGCAATAAGCAGACGTGTGTCTTGTGTTTCTTGGAATTTTATAGTTCATACCTTCATGCCACACGATGATGATAGTGCAGTCTTCAGAGTTATGGATGAAATTCCGTCTTCATAAACTGCGATGCTTAGTATGACACCTTTCATAATGCAAAAAGAAAAAAGAAAAAGAAAGGGCCTTTTGATTTCATTCGAGAATACTGAGGAAAATGCGGAATTAAATGTGCCAGCACATTCAACGCTTGTGTCATTGGTGAGGGTAAGTGCGTATTTTAGGTTAGAGTGTATTACTTGCCAAAACAGTTTTGGGTTAGTACGCAACAAATTTGGAAGTGTAGTATTATAAAAAGGACGTTTTACGCTGCGAATGACAGTCAAATATTCATCTTGAACTACCTAATATATAGTTTTGCTATCAAATTGTGTTGCCGCTATCTTCCCAATAGAGGCGCTTATTTTTCGAATTTTTTTTAAAGAATCAGTAAAGCATGGTTTTTGGTTACTTGTACGAATGTTGACGGTTGGTATATGTTTATCAGGTGAATCATTTATTTATTTTTCAAGATTGCCCAGTTATCATGTGTCGATTGAATGTCATATGTAGCTTGTTATGCAGGAAATTAGGTCTTAAGTTCTTGATTTATCGCCCCTTAATGACTATTTTCTTAAAGTGTTACAGTCTTCTTCAAGGTCATATTTGGTATTACAAGAAAAAAGAAGGCGGCTGGAATGACATTTTGGTCTATAATTCTCTGAAGGTAAGTAATGAATGAGACGGCATCGGGTTTACTAGCCAAAATAAAGTCAAGAATGATTTTAGATTGCGATAAGGTGCGCGTTGGTTCTGAAAGCATATGTGATAAATTACCGTTGAAATGTATTACAATAAAGTTGCCTTTTGCGGAACCTACTATTGATGCAGGTGGAAGATTACGAAATTCTATGTTTGGGAAGTTAAAATCCCCGAAAAGGAGGATAGAGGCACTTGGGGTAGCTTGCTGTGGGTTAGATTAGGTTGTTATTTTGCTCGTTAGAAAAGTCATGGGTGGAATGGGGACGCCTGTAGCAGACTCCCAGTAACAGTGCTATTGGTTATGAATGACACAGTAACTTAATTATTCCGGTCTTAGATTAGCCGTTGTGGGGCTCCGCAGGCTCTTTAGGTGTTTTAAACCGCGCGCGCGTTTTCCTATTTGTGTTGTGTTTGCGCGAGCAGCGCGAGTGCGCATGAGTGAGCAGATAATCTTGGGGGCGGGATGTTAGCGGCGAAAGACGCGGGCAGATACGCGCGTCGAAGCAAGGCGCGAGGCCTTTTTTCGCCCCGGCGGGGCAAGCAGCGAGCGTCATGGGCCAGCGGGGTGTGCAGGGACTACGGAAAGCAGACCGGCGTCACGAAGGTGGAAGGAGTGCCTGCAGAAACAGCCTGGGCGTATTCGCGTGAGTTGCTGTAACGCGAGGAGCAATGCTTCTTGTTCCGCCGTGAGCGCTTTGGCCTTATTGCTCGCCCTATTCGCTCCGCAGTGTGTTTTGTCTCGCCGCGGTAAAGCCCTGACATATTTCCCGCTTTTCTTCGCTGTTCTATTGTCGCGCGCATGAACAGCATGTTCTCAGCGCAGTAGCGCCTGATGTTGTTTCCTTTCTTTTTAATGCATTTTCGTTTATCCGGAATAAAGCGGGGTTATTAAGAGACTGGATTTGTCACTCTTCAGTCGAGACCATGGCTCCCGGACCGGCTTTTTGGAGGCGAGGCCTTCATCTGGCGCCCAATGTGGGGCCTGAACCCATGACCCTGAGGTTAAGTCTCATGCTCTACGGACAGAGCTAGCCGGACCCTCTGTCGCTCACTGTTAAGTCAAAGTCCCTTCACGTCTAAATGACGAGTGACGCCATAAAACGTCATTATTTCAGCTGTGAGAATCGGAGCGGTGACCTTGACAAACGATTTCTAGGGAAAGTCTGCTCTGAACAGCTGCCAACTAGCATATCCGTTATGCTGTCGGAGTGAAGCTCGCCCTGACAGAAGCGTCCATTCAGTTCGTGGTGAGATCCTCGATCATATTGATAAAGCCATACAACTGATTGAACGGATAAAGGAGGCCTTCTCGTTCACAGTATTTTGTTAGCCTCTACTCTTTGTTATCCTCATTACTTCATTTTTTTCTTGTACGATGTGCACCTAAACATCGAGCACATAAGGTGGATGGCATGAAATGGAACTCGCATACTGGGCTCGTGCCGTTCAGGCGCTCGTCAGCTCTGTGATCTGTGGTCCGTTGAGATTCTCCTACTCATTCCGCCTGATTTTATCCTTGGAAACGCCAAAGACATTGATGCTGGTGATTACGACGAAGCTGCTCATTTCGTGGTGCCGGTTTTATGTAAACCACGATTTACAGGGAGGCTTAGAGCGAGAGAGACAAGGATAAGAGAGTGACACAGGACGGTCGCTCGTCTGCTCGCGCTAAACCTCCCTGTAAATCATGGCCTGCCAACTGTACCAAAACTCAGCTTTGCTTAAACTATGTGAACCGTACTTGCGCGGGCAGAGGAGACTTATCGGGAGATATAGGACAGTGGTCGTACAACCAGAAAGTTCGGTAAAAAATCAGGAGTCTCCCGGGGACGTCAGCAGAGTTGGCAGGCATGCGGAAGAGCCTTGCAACTTGGCCAAGTTGATGCCTGCGGTGGGCTTGTGATCCACGAGCTCATGGCTTTCCTCTGCATCGGCGATTCTGCAGAACGTGGCAATTCTCTGCCCCAGGCACTCTGCGGCCTCCGCAGAACAAGCTCGCGAGACCGTAGGCAGACGGTAGCATAACGTGACTCAATCATTCTTCCCTGGTCCAGCACCTGTTCGGCCTTCGTCCTCGCTCAACATTTTTAACGCACGACGCGCCAACGCCAGGTCGTTGCGAAGAATAGCCCTATATTTATTGTAATCGGCCATTACAGGAGTTCAATGCAAATGCTAACACTTGAATTGGTTATGAGCGATACAGTAACTAAATTATTCCGATCTTAAATTAGACGTTTACAACAAAACATAAAATTTGCTGACGATCTGCTATGAGAACACCACCGCTCTTTGATAATTCACGGTCACTTGGGTGAACTTTGATGTCAGGCAAGTTGCGCCAGAACTTTGATATCACTAACGTCATATTGTAGCCAGTTTTCTGTTAGAATAAGCAAGTTGCCTTGTGTTGATGCGATGATGTTAGAAACGAGCCTAATCTCCTCTGAAGATAACTGCGTACGTTAGTGAAGATTGCGGAAAACGAAAGATCCCTTCTGGGAGTTAGTGTACTCTGTCTCTATTTATGGGATGCGGTGACTGCTACTCGATTTCTGTTAGTTATACACATCGTCTAAAGCTTACCATTTAGGGCCAATGCGATCTGAATTTGAGTCCGGACTTAATCAAGACTCAGATCATGATCTGAGCGTGAATGAGCCCGAGAGAGTCGATACATGTGTGCGTCCGCCGACCTGTGGGTGATTATAAAATGGTCTGAGCCTTGCGCCTGGAACCGCAGTGAGTCTGGTGAAACTAATACAGGGGGGCGCCACTCGCGAATAAAAAAGATAAAAATGCCGAATAAAAAAAAAACACGAACAGGATGGCAGCAACGCGAGCACGAAAACGCAGAATTATTCCCTCCTGAACAAAAATCCAAACGGGTTGTTTGTTACTTAGAAATATTTTATCGCGCCTTTCAAATAAGAAAACTCAACTGCACTATATCTCAGATTACACCACTTATGATCTAGTCATCCGAAACGGGTGTCGTGCTGTGCGCAGTTAATTTTGGTCATTTTGCATTTGACGCTGACTCTAGTCACTGTAAGCGAAAACGCGATCAATTTATAGCTCTTGCTCATGTATTAAAATCGAAATGCCTGCAAATTGTACTCAACCCCATCCCGTCTTTGTGCATATGCGTGTTGAATTGTATTGTTGATCGCAGCGTCAGTACAGCTGCTTAGTCGGCGGTCATTTTGAGTAGATTCCTTGAGCAGTCAGAGTACTTTTCGTGTTCCTGCATACGATATCGTGTGCTAAACAATGACAATTTTTCTAAGTATCTGTAAGATGCTTGGATATCGCGTCTTCAATTTCTTAAATTTCAGTACACAGGGAAGCGTGCGACCCCCGAGTACGGATCATTTGTTCGTGCTGCCCAGAAGCTTGTCACCTGTTTCGGGATCTTTTCAGCACATGGCCGCTGTTCGCCGCCTTATTGTTTGATTGGTTCTCAGAATGGTCATGTGTTTCAATCTTGTGGCGCAAAATTTTGAGCTGTCGAAATGGCTTCTTGCAGTGCCGTCAAAATAACGTTAAGTGCCAGACACATCTTTAGCAGAGCTATTCACGCCGACTGAATAGTAGATATCAGTAACTGCGGACGGAAAAAAAATAAAACTGGTGTAGATGATTGGGAGGAAAACACTTATGCTTGTATTACGGATGAGATAAAAGGTACTATTCCTGTAATCTGACTGGTTCACGTTGTGCAGCGAGAAATACGTCATGCATACACATCAGACTGTTATGACAAAATGAAGTTTCATGACATAAACAATGTGCTGTCATTGACGAAAATGGCAGAAGTTGGGCGCCACGTTAGGCGAGTGCATAAAGCGGCGAATTCGATGTGGAGTACAGGAGGCTGTCAACTCACCGCAGTTTCGTACAAAATTACTCTGGGTGGTGATGTAAGCTGAGACATCTTGCTGTAATTACAGAAAGTACTGAAACGACGCCATAAGATTAGTTTTCAGCCGCGCAACCTTTTGAAGGATGAAAATGGAAGCGCAAATTTACAGCCGCACGAGGGCACTATCTGTCTTCCCGTCGCAAACGCTTTGCTCTCGCAGAGAAACCATTGATCCGTGAGGTCGCCAAGCGAAGCAATGGCGGTCTGCTAACTCAAGCGGCTTATCTGCGCGAGATGAGGCATTTCAGAGAGCACTGCGACGCTTTCGAATTATCTGTCTGGACAGTTCGTAAGTGCGACCACCCGAGGAGTCATATGGTGCTGTGACTGGCTCGGCGGCACCGTTAGACGCACGATGCTGAACTTCGTACAGTCGAGCGCGATTTGAAGGTTATCGCGCGAGCGTCGACCAGCCTTGCACTCCAGGCACCTGGCGGCCGGGTTTGGAACAGGAAAAATCATGATTTCGCACTCTTCTCTCCCTCGTTCGCTGTTCCATGCAACAACCATCACCCCCGCGACATACTCACCGCCCTTTCGCTTTGTTCTAAGCTTTCCATTTGTTGCGATAAAGTGTCCAATTTCAGATAATACCGAAGAATACGTCGCGCTCATAACTATAACTGCCTGTTCGTAGAACCAAACGAAAAAAATGAAAGTGATGTCCCAGCAGGGAGTGACGGCTAACAAAGGAACAGCAAAAAGAGTGAGGGAAGCTGGCTTGATACCTCCCTCGCCTCGGCAGAGAATTCTGGGCCATGGCGCTGTTCATGTACCCGGTCGGCGCTCGCGCGATAACCTTCAAATCGCGCTCGACTGTACTTTTCTTTGCACAGGCGCTACTGGAATGCAGTGGATCGGGCTGTGGCGACTTCCATGTGTCCCCGGGCCATCTGTCTTTTGTGACGTCGGTGACGCGACATCGGCAACCAAGTTTGCATACGGGAGTGTTTGGGTCGCTTATATCGGTGCACTCAGATGGAAACCGCATGGAAGGACTATCGCCGTTACCTCGTTTGGACACATCGTTTGGCGCAGCGGCAACATCTGAGACTTCGTGGGAACGGCCTAAAAAGACTGGACGGACAGCAGATCTCTTCAGTGGGCTCGGCGGCACCGTTAGACGCATGATGCTGAACTTCGTACTTTTCTTTGCACAGGTTAGTGACAAATGGTCATTCACAAGTTGCCTTAGAAGCGATTGTGCCTGCCTTGTCGTGCTGCCGATCCCCCAGTGTATTTTTTGTTGCTGCCATGAGTAATCGCGAGTGCTTTGCATGCTGTTGAAGCTAAGTGGCGATGTGGAGGAGAACCCTGTGCCTGATGAACAGAAACTGGATCAAATTCTGAGCACTGTCACGGAAATTAAGGCTACCCAAACTGCTTTGCAAGGTGGATTTGAGGGTGTTCAGTTCAGGCTCTCTGAAATAGAAGACACATTAGCGTCGCTAAAGCTATGTAATGAAAAAGTGCAGAAATGTGAGGAATCTGTAGTGGTGATGCATAAGGAATTGTTCCAAATCACTAAAAGATTGGATGCCCTGGAAAATAGAAGCCGTAGCAATAATATTGTGACCTTTGGATTGAAAGAGGAAAATAACGAGAGTGCCTCCGAGCTTCAAAAAAAAGTAGAAAACAATTTCTTGAGAAGCAAATTGGAAGTCCAGGTCAGATCCATAAAACGCATCCATCGTGTTGGCAGGAAAGATGCTGGCAATGAACGCCCTGTCATCTTGCGCTTTTATGATTTCACTGAAAAGGTTAAGGTTTTTCAAAGTTGCCATAAGCTAAAGAACAGTGGAATATCAATATCTGAGAATTTCTCGGTTCCTGTGTGCGAAATACGCAAAAAATTATGGCAGTCTTTAAATTGAATCGCGACAATGGGGATAAAGTAAGTTTAGTTTTTGACAAGCTCAAAATAAACAATAATATGTACGCATGGGATCCCACAGAGGATAAAAGGGTACCAGTGAGGCAAACGAAAAACACATTTTCGAAATCTCATGGTGGTCCCGCTGAATGACGTTTTCACAATAATCCATTAATCATTCTGGGTTTCAATGCTAGGAGCATTGTTAATAAGGATGATAAATTAAAAGAATTATTCCTGCTTTACAGTTCAGACGTAATAATAATTACAGAAACGTGGTTGCACTCTTCCATACATGACTCGGAAATCGTCCCTGATTCTTACACACTTCTTAGATCTGATAGGAACAGCCGTGGTGGTGTGGTTGCTATTGCCATTAAGCAGAACTTCTACTTCAAGGAAGAGGAAGGCATGGACGGCCATTAAAGTGTTTGGTGCATGATAACAACGGGTAATGATAAGCAGTAATCGGTGGTATTTTTAGGTGCCCGAACGCCACAGATGACTATCATTTGAAATTGCACGACTATTTGAATTCTAAAATGAAAGAACGGACTAAAATCATATTATCTGGAGATTTCAATTTACCCGGAATTGATTGGACCACCTTAACTCCTGGAAGAAAGGAAGTGATCAATTGCGAACTGCTTTTAAACATAATGTTCAGTTTTTTGTTTACAACAGCTGGTTACTATTGCCGACACGCATTCAGGGCTAGACTAGCTCAGTGCTCAATCTTGTTATTGTATCTAGCATGTGAACCCCGGAACTTGTCATTGCGGAAAGTATATCAGACGATAAGTTACTCGCATTAACATTTCCACAGATGGGACAGCAGAGCACCGCAGTCCACCTTGAGCAGACACGTATTGTAACGAAAGGTTATAGTCGGGCTTATGACGTGAGCATCATCGACTTTATATATTTAATTCGGATATTTATATTTTGGAAAACCGGTCAATTGTTTAAGACTTACGGCTAAAGCTCAAGGAAACGATAATATACTGGGAAGAAAAATTCATTCCATCCAAGACGAAAAGAAGACAACGTAAAACGCCATATATTACCCGCAATATTATTCACCTAAGGCGAAAACTCGTGAGAATTCGTAGAAGTAAAAAATCACTTGCGGAAATTAGTGAAATCCCCCCTCCCCCCTGTTCATGAAATAAATTAAAGAGGCGAGAGTAAGGTTTTTTTCAAGCACAATGTCGAACTTTGTCTACACAACCACAGAAATGTTGGCGCTATTCATCAAAATCTGATGACGCGATCTCAAAAATATAAGTTGACGGATGTATCATAAATATCAGTGAGCGATTGCAAACTATTTAAATTCATACTTCCAATCTGTCTTCACACGTGCAACACCGGTGAATCCAACCCCTGCGCAGCACACTAGCCACATGCCCGAAGTGGTGATAACACAAACAGGCGTCCTTAACTTACTCTTGCAAATAGATACGAAAAAGTGTCCTGGTCCTGATGGCATCTCAAACGTATTCATTAGACGCTATGCTGAGTAGATTGCTCCTTTTCTGTGCGCAAAATGTACCGAGTCACTTAAAACAGGTACTGTTCTACAAGATTGGCTCCATTCAAAGGTGAACCCTATTCACAAGGGCGGCAGCAAATTGCTGGTGAACGCATACCAACCTATATCATTAATCAGTTCTTGTTGCAAGGTAAGGGAGCATATAATTCATAATGCTATCGTAACATACTTAGAAGAAAACAACCTTCTATTCCCCAGACTACATGGCTTTCGAAATAAATTGTCAACAGCTGCTCAAGTGTTTGAAATCACACTGACCTGGCATCAATAATTATTTCTCGACTACAGGCTGATACAATCCTCATAAATTTCGCTAAAGCTTTCGATCGTGTTCACCATAAAAAATTTATTTTAAAACTAGAAACGATAGGTATTGATCTGAAAATAGTAGCATGGATAGAAGCCTATCTTTCCAACCGTAAACAGTTCGTCTCAATAAATGGTTTCCACTCAGATTACCTTGAAGTCCTATCGGGGGTCCCGCAGGGCTCCGTTCTTGGGCCCCTGCTGTTTCTCACATATGTAAATGATATCTATTTGTGTGCCGAACATGGAGTGACAATGCGACTTTCTGCAGAGGACTGCGTGATTTATACAGCCGTGAACAGCTCTGGTGACCAAATGAAACTTCAGTCTTCTTTAAAAAACATTTCTGACTGGTGTGCAGCCTGGGACATGCAAATTAACATATCGAAAACGGTGCATTTAAACACAACAAGAAAAAAATTCCTTTGTCTTACAACTACACATTATCTGGCTCCCCGATACCACACGTAGCCAAAGCAAAATACCTGGGGATCACACTAACCCAAGACCTTAAATGGCATGCACACATCGAGAACATATGTAGCAACGCATTCAAGCAGCTTGGTTTTCGTCGCAGCAGACTAGCAATGGCTCCATCGGACGTGAAGTTAACAGCCTATAAAACATTAGTACGACCTATCCTTGAGTATGCAAACATAATCTGGGATCCCCATCAAGCGTACCTGATCGAAAAGTTAGAAACAATTCAGTCGAAAGCACTACGATTCATATATTCGAAATACTCACGTCATGAAAGCGTAACAGCCATGCGCATCACTGCACAAATACAGATCTTGTTTTGTCGCCGGAAAACGACTGTAATGAAGTTCCTTTACAACATTTATCATCATAGATTAAACATACATAAGGAAGACTACCTGTTAACACCCCAGCGTCGATCCACCCGAGGTAGCCATAACTATTGCATAGACCATTCTTGGCGCGTTGCAACACGATTAAATACTCGTTTCTTCCTAAGGCTATCGAAATGTGGAAAGCGTTACCAAGTGAAATTGTTAACATTACTAACCCTGACAGGCATCGATAGATCGCCAAGTACTGCCTTAAACTTCAGCTCAAACACTGGCATATTTGTCTAGCACTATGCATACACTTCAATGTCAACGAAATGGAGTCTTCCCACTATGGAAGAAGCAAGCAAATTTACTGGCAGCTTCTTTTTTAATAAAGTAATGTACGCGCCATGTATATGGAACATGTTTGCTTGCCACTTATGATGTATTTCACGTAAGGTTTTGCAGATGTGTGCATACAGGCTCACCCTTTGCTTATTATTCGGAAAACAAATATAATTACTCAAGAGCACGTTATGACACTACGCTGTATTCATGTGATGTTGTTAACTGACTTTTTATCTTGACTGCTTTTTAATCCAGCCAAAAAAGAATCTTTCTTTATTGCTTTGCATTTTAGCGTTTCGACACTAATGAACACGTGCACGCGGCGTCACCATAGCTTCATACCACGATTTCCAGTCATCTTTCGCTTTCATTCCCTTTTCTCATTTGATCCCCGTCTGTATGTGCAAATTGGCCCCCCTGGGCATTGACAAGTTAACCTTCCAGCTGTACTCCGTTCTTCTGTTTCTGTCTCTCTTTCTCAGAAATCTTTCGCGTTTCGCAGGAGCCCTTTCGCGCGCTAGCGCATGAAAATTTAACAGACTATGTATGCCTTCCACTAAATTGGTTGTGTGCGTGTGTGTAACTGGGTTACACTTGGTTATATTTTCATGCGCTGGTGCGCAAAAGGCTCTTGCGAACGCGAAAGATGTCTCTCTCACTGCGCTGCTTTCCGCGCTCCACACAACTCAAGTTAATACTTTAAGAACTTAGCGGGCTTGCTGACCTGATGGTAGCGGGTTTTAACACGGCTGTTCAAAAAGGTGGACAGAAAAGACAGTAGCTAAGACTAATTTTTGATATTCTGTGACTGGACATGGATCATGACGGGTGCGCGGGCGCCGCTTGGCCAGTGCTGGAGCCACATCGCAAATCTGTCGATTCCATTGTTTACGACGACGTTCTTAAACGTTTTAGTTCTTGCATTCAAATGCCGCTAATACGTGGATGTGAGAGGTCATCGGCGGTTACGAGGGGCAATGCCATTTTTCGCTCCTATTCTGTGCCAATCAACTGCGAATATTTCGTTGCCATTCTTTCTCTTCAGCTGTAACGTTCCTCGAGTCTCATAAACCCGTTCAGCCTCTCCGTGTGTAGCTGCTGTTGAATGTGCACTCGCCAGCAGGCTCCCGCAAACGCAATGCCACCTCACGACCGCGCTCTTGCTCGCGCCGGCCGTTCGCGCATGTATTGTTACTTTTGATAAAGAGGGTATGGCATATGTCATCATTTTGATTTCAATCGCAAACTAGGCTTGCGACGGCGTTCTGAAGGGTAAAAGAAATAGGATGGCACCACCCGGAATACTGCAAATGGAACACATGTTTGATATAGAAGTTGTGAAATCTTCCACTACATGGAGGTTCATTAGTGATGCCGTATGCCATCGTTATGAACCCCGTCGCCTGTTGACAATCCCAACTGCATCTAGTACAACTACAGCAATGGCAGACGGATTTCGCATTATGGGGCTAGTAAGGCATTTGCGTTATTATGCCCATAGATTTCGTGTACACTATTTCAATAGACACGAGTATCGAGCTCAGTGACCGGAGGAACAAAGCGGATGCCGAAAAATAGTATCGTTTGGTTTACAAATACTTTTCTGTGGTTTGGTAAGCCCCAGGCCACAGAGAAAAGAGATATTAACTAGAGTTGCACTCAACACCTTCTAAATATCGGTGCTTCGTCGATAAACATGCATTCGAACATTCTTGGTGACTGACGTAGCCGAAGCTATCCACGGCCGGCGTTCAGATTCAGATGCAGTATATCGCTTTTGCTTCATTATCATGCAGTTAAACCATGCCGGTAATACTGCGTGAAAAGATAAGTGCGTATGATCCCACGAGACAGGTAGATGATCATACACCGATGCACATAACCCTGTCCATTTATGCGCATTAGTTTATGGCAACATGCACAGTCTAGGGTAATGGTCATTTCCGGGGTAAAAAAAATAAAACGCTGAATAGGAAAGCGTACAGTGTCAATCACACTTAGCGGGAAAATGCTTTCGCGTGATCATGCACCTGTGGAACGCCATTGCATTTAACTGGTCCGCGAATCAATGCTAAGCGACACGCGAGAAGATTTACAACGATGCGGTGCTTCATGTTGACGGCCACTCTGCATCAGTTTTCTACCCGTTTGGGTACAATAGCGCTTCTCACGCGTGCAGCCTGCGGGGCCGGGTTCCTGTTTAGTATGATTGACTCTCCCCATGCGCGAAAAGAGAAATCCCACTGCGCGGACACACTGACAAGATGCGTCGTTCCAAAGGCAGGGCTGGATTTTTCCCAATTTCTGCCCTTGCGTCACCAGGGCACTCTATAGACTTTGTATAGATTGGATTGGCTGAAAGTGAACGCGCGTCACCTGCTGATCGGACGCGGCGCGCCAAAGAAAGCGAAACGTGCACACAATATTAAAGCATAACAATGGTTAGTCAGCCATAAATCCAGTCAAAATAAAACGAAGGGTAAATGCTCCAAATGTCAAACAGCCACAGCAAAAAAAAAAAGGCCTTAGTGCACCATAAAGACATCCAGACGAATTACCATGAAGCCATGCCTGAATGTAACGCCATCAAACAAAAACAACATAAAATGCAAAAGCCTTCTCCCGAAAGCTCACCCTGCTTATGATTGTTCATCGCATCGGCCCATCTAGCCATCTATTATTTATTAAATGAGGTTTTCAGCGTTTATTTGTAACGCTACTCCCACCTCTCAAAAAGGTAGTCATTGGGGATATGTTTACCCGGAAAGCAAAAATGTCAACGTTGAAAAAGATTAAAGAACGCTGGATATGTCGAGGAAACGCCTTCCGCATGTAGATGAAATTTCAGACTCGCCGTTTCTTAATTTTGTTCCATTCACTTCATTCCAGTGTGGCTTTCGTTTCAGTTTTAATTCGCTTTGTTCTTTATCTGTTAATCGTTAGTTTCTCCGCGCTTTCACTTATAATTTCGTTTCCTCTTGTATATTCACCTTTCCCTCCAGTTTCTTTTTTTCCGTCTTTCTTTGATTTTTTTTTTGTCGGTACTATTTTTTTGCTTTCATATACAATTTGTGCCCTCCTCCTATGAGCGTCTTTTGTAATTTCTCCGTTTCTTCCTTTTACTTTCCTTCTTTTTTTTCTCTTCGTGCGAACCAGTTTTCGCTTGTGCGCTGGTTGCAGAATGTTCAGCTATGTGCGAGCTTAAATGATAATGCATTCTAAACATTTCGGTGTCGATGACTTCCAGAGGACTTGCCAATTAACAACACCGTTCTTTTTTCCTAACTGGAGTCTCTGGGAACCTTTGGCCGAACTTTAACATATTATTACTCAGTTGCCTTACTGATCATTTCGAAATAATAAGCTTGGCCGACATTTTATTGCACCCAGCATCCATTAACCAATGTATGCCCCAGGGTTCAATTTTAGGACGACTGTATTTTTTAGCATGCATCAAGAATTTTTCTGGTTATTTCACCAAATCTAACTGCATTTTATACGCTGATGACACTACATTATATACTAGTGACAGAAATATAAATGATCTAATCAAAACATTGAAGCTGAACTAAAACTTACAGCTGACTGGTTTCAGGTAACCAGATTGAAATCAATCCTTTAAAGAAAAGGAAATTTTACGATGTTTAATTCGCAATCATAAACAAGCGATTAATATTGCTCTACTTTATTTGGATAACCAAATTATACCACTTTCTGAATGCACTACATTTCTTAGTGTCCCACGAGACGAACATCTGAGATTTAGTATGCACTCGGAATCATTGTCAGAATGGGCTTTTTGTATTGGGGTGCTTCTTAGAACTCATCATTACTTTCAGCAACATATCCCCCGGGCACTTTTTTTAACATATTCACAATCAATTAACATACTGCATATCAACTTGGGGAACTGCATATCTCATTGATATATCAAGCTTTCATCATTTACAAAATAGTGCAGTTCGAATATTTAGCTTTCCTCAGTCCACTTCCCCCCCTCCCCCTATACCGGAATCTTATTATCCTTCCTTTGTTGAGTCTGCCTCGCCACAACAGTTCTGCTAATGGTGATATTGTAATTACTGCTCTTTTTTCATCTTTGTTCATAAACAGTAATCTGACCAAATTTTGCGGCAATTTGCTACTGCCCATAATTAACACTATCTATGACAAGCAAAACCTTCTGTTTTCAGCTATAACTATATGAAACTCACGGCCCTCATGCGTTAAAACAGATCAGTGTCCAGGTTTTTCAATAATAACGTCAAAGCAATAGCGGCTGTGACTCAGTGCTAAAGTACTGTATCTTCCTGTGCAGATCCTTGGATGCATCGTCAAGCTGGCTTCATGGAACAATACTCCAAGTGGCGTCATCTGCGCATGCTTCGCAGACGGGTCATCGACTTACGAGCAGCATGCTGAAACCTTCGCCAGTGCATCGCCCCTGTGTGCGATAGCTACGGCTTGCCGGGTGGATCAACGGCTTGGCTCCTGAGCGTTCCATGGAACTTTGGTGCTTGTGAGCGCACCGTCGACTTCGGGAGCAGCGCGACGTCACCAGCCAAGAGCTTAAAAGCGCCATACGAGATCTCGTTCTTCAGTGGACAAAGCAACAGCGGCTGTGACACAATGCTAAAGCACTGTCTCTTCATTGTGCAGGTATGTTATCTTGAGAATACTCGGTGCCTAAGATCAGACAATCGATCATTGCTGCTGTTTCTTTGCCCACAAGACGCAGTTGGTTTGTGTTCGAACGCCATGTATTATATCAGCCACCTATTGTTGAGTGGAGACGTGGAGCTCAATCCAGGACCTCCTTAATCTGACC
Source organism: Amblyomma maculatum (assembly GCF_055883805.1). Taxonomy (NCBI): domain Eukaryota; kingdom Metazoa; phylum Arthropoda; class Arachnida; order Ixodida; family Ixodidae; genus Amblyomma; species Amblyomma maculatum. Next base: position 302,202 of record NW_028146766.1, on the reverse strand, counting down.
CCCCAACGAAGCCCGGAAACTCATCAAAATGTAATGAGCCTATTACAGCACTTCTGTACTGTCCACGTGCTCTGCAAAGACCGCTCAACAATCGGCTGCTGTAACATGTCCAACTGAAACTGATAACATTGTGACCATGCATGCCGAAGTTGTTGAACGACGCAAGCATATGGCTGAGGACCGTGGCAATATTAAGCCATTCCAAGCATTCGTGAACTCACGTTTTGATACGCTTGAAACCCGCGTGGCTGCACTTGAAGCGTCACCATCTAGCTTAACAGTTAGCGCGTTCCGAAATTAAAACACTAACTAGAACTGTGGCTCGGTTGGTTGAAAAGAATGAGGACCATGATAACCGATCCAGTCGCAACAATATTGTTACGTTAGGCGATCCATGCGCTCATATGCGCATAAGAAGGAAAAAGAAGAATCTCGGTAGTTTTTGGTGAAGACGACGACGACGTTCAAGCAGTGTCGGCTGCTGGTGCCTGCAGGAAAGGCCTGTTGTGTGAAAGCCTTGTCTCCTTGTCCTAGCCGTTCGCCATCGCCTCGAGCCTACCCTTCCCGATCACCTACTCCTCGCCGCAGCTTGTCGCGAAAGTACCAAGGCCCCTACTCGGGAAACTAGGGAACACAGCACCCGCACGTGGCGCTGTGTTACCAACCCGGACAGCCAATTATGTTTCGACCATCGCACCACGCAGCAATTTGATCAATGCCCTCGTAGATAGAGTCCCTGTTCCCGCTCTCATTGACACTGGAACCCATATTTCAGTCCTTAGCACTTCGTTCCGCCAACGCCTCAAAAAAGTTCTTACGTCCGCTAACACCTCTGCAGTTCGTGTTGCTGATGGCAACACTGCTACCATCATCGGAATGGGCACCTCGCGCGCTAGCATCGCCGGCCACCACGTCCCTGTGCTCTTCGCCGTCCTTACTACTTGTCCTCAAGCCTTCATTTTAGGCCTATACTTTTTATCAGCCCATTCCGCATTTATTGACTGTTCCTCCGGACGTCTGCGCCTAGCCCTGGTCCATTGTGTTCACGACCCTAGTGCTGACCATTCCCAGCCTCGCCTCCGCTCTAGTACATTTACTCGCCTACCTCCCGAGGCGGCAGTATACGTGCCCATGTAACCTTTTCCTTCCCTTCCTGACGGCGACTTCATTGTCAACCCCATCACCGACGTCGCTCTACAGCGCAACATCGTCCTACCTTATAACATTGTACACGTCGCGAATAACCACACCTACATTCCCCTTATCAACTTCACCATGTCTTCGCAAGTTCTCCCGGAGAGAAGTTTTCTTGCCGAGCTCTCACCTTTGTCCAGCTTTACTATATCAGCAGTACTGTCTGACCATGACGCCGAGGTGCCTGCCCAACCAGTCCCGTCACAAAGCCCGGAGAACCGCATCTCAGCTATGGTTGCCTCTGGCCTGCGTCCCGAATAGGGCAGAGCCTGTGCCGGCCTTTTGCGGTCATACAGCGACATTTTTGATTTCGGTCACGGATCCCTGGGCCAAACGTCTGTCGTTACACATCGCATCGATACTGAGATGCCCGCCCTATTCATCTACGGCCTTACAGAGTTGCTCTTTGCGAACGCTGGATCATTCAAGAATAAGTGGAGAAAATGTTGGCCAGCAACATTATTGAGGCGGCGAGCAGCCCCTGGGCGTCTCCGGTAGTACTCATTAAAAAAAAGACAACAGCTGGAAGTTATGCGCAGATTATCGACACCTAAATAAGATAACAAAGAAAGACATGTACCCTCCTGCAAGGATCAAAGACGCCCTCGACTGCCTGCATGGTACCAAATACTTCTCCGTTAACCTCCGTTCTGTATATTGGCAGATCTCTGTTGACGACAGAGATCGCGAAAAGTGCTTTTGTCACCCCGGATTGCCTCTATCAATTCAAGGTGATGCCTTTCGGCTTATGTAATTCCCCTGCGACCTTCGAGCGCTTGATGAACTCGTTACTACGCGGGTTCAAATGGAACACATGTCTGTGCTACCTCGATGAGGTCATCGTATTTTCATCAACATTTGAGGGCCACCTCCATCGTATTTCGGCTATTCTTGGCGTCTTCCGAAGAGCTCGCCTTCAGTTGAACTCCAAGGAGTGTAGCTTAGGAGGCAGGGAACCAAGGTCCTAGGATATTTAGTCAACACCCATGGCATCCAGCCGGACCCCGACAAAATTCGCGAAATTCGCGCTGTAAGTGGTTTTCCTATCCCGAAATCTCTCAGCGACGTGCATAGCTTCCTCGGACTTTGCTCATATTTCCTGCGATTTGCACCAAACTTCGCGGAAATTGCCCGCCCACTTACGCAGCTTCCGAAAAAAGAGGTCTCCTTTTCCTGGGGCCACTAACTATCGGCCGCCTTCGCAGCTATTATTGGCCGCCTAACCGGTCCGCCGGTATTGGCTCACTTCAATCCGTCAGCGCCCACAGAAGTACGCACTGACGCAAGTGGGGATAGAATTGGTGCCGTTCTCGCAACACATCAGCTCGTTTCCTCTCGCGTCATCGCCTATGTCAGCCGACTCGACTCTTCTCTGCGGCCGAACAGAATTATTCCTTGACTGAACGTGAGTGCTTAGCCCCAGTTTGGGCCATTACGAAGTTCCGCTCTTACTTGTATGGGTGGCCATTCACAGTAGTCACTGACCACCGCGCATTGTGTTGGCTTTCTACACTCAAAGACCCTACTGGTCCCCTTGGGCGTTGGCCTTGCGCCTTCAGGAGTACAATATTTCAGTGGTCCCTTTCCCATCATCCATTCGACCCACCAAGCCAACTTGATTGTGACAATGATGCTTGCGTGCTCTCTATTTCTGACTTCTCCAATATTCGCCGTGAGCAACGCCAAGACCCTCAGCTTCGCAAAATTGTCAATCGCCTTAGCGCCGATCGCCATGACCATTCCCTTCGTTTGTTTGTGCCCCATGACGGCAGCTTATACCGGCACAGTATGCGATCTGATGGCCCGGCCTTCTACTAGTAGTCCCTCAGCACCTACGCACAGCCGTCCTTGAACAGCTTCACGACGTTCCCGCAGCGGATCATCTAGGCGTCTCTCGCACATACGACAGTGTGCGCGGTCGGTTCTTTAGGCCAGGCCTATACTGCGCAATCCGCTGTTACGTGGCTTCTTGTGACCGCTGTCAACGCCGGAAAACGATCAGTTTTACCAGCTGGACTTCTGCAAAGGTCGACATCCATATAGACCCATTTTCTCGAGTGGGTCTGGATCTTTTAAGGCCTTTTCCACTGTCCGCACCGGGGAGGAAATGGATTGCGGTGGCCACTGATTACACCACACGCTACGCGGTCACACGAGCAATACCAACCTGTTGAGCAACTGATGTCGCTCTTTCCCTCCTCAACGATGTTATACTCGTCCATGGAGCTCCCCGCCAACTGCTCACCGATCGTGGCCGTTGCTTTCTTGCGCGTATAGTCGACGAGATCCTAAGGTTGTGCAACATTCGTCATTCTTTGACAACTGCCTACCATCCACTGACGAACGGGCTTACCGAGAGCCTTAAGCGGACATTGAATGACTTGCTGTCAATGTATGTTTCTGATGATCACTGCGACTGGGACATAATGCTGCCGTTTGTGACATTTGCATACAATCCGTCGCGTCACGGCACTACTGGCAACTGCCCCTTCTATCTTCTATACGGCCGTGAACCTCTGCTTCAATTTGACAGCCTGTTTCCTTCTGTCACCACTGCCAGCTCATGCTCGTGACGCCATAGCCCGAGCTGATGCGGCCCGCGTTGTTTCTCGCAACCGACTCGCAGCCTCCCAGCGCTCCCAGAAACTTCGCTGTGATTTCTGTCATCGCAACACCCATTATACTTGCGGGTTTCTCGTGCTGCTTTGAAACCCAGCTCGCCGCGTTGGCTTCTGGGAAAAAAATGTGCCCCGTTATACAGGACCCTACCGTATTTAACAAGTCACTGCAGTGACATACGAAATTGTGCCCTTGCATTCCGCACGCCATACCTCTACATCACGCACCAAAACGGTTCACGTGGCACGCCTAAAGCCCTACTACACGAACCCTGGTTTGGACGCTAGTACGCACCGGGACGGTTCTTTTCAGCCGGCGGGTAGTGTTACGTTAGGCGATCCATGCGCTGATATGCGCATAAGGAAAAAGAAGAATCTCGGTAGTTTTTGACGAAGACGACGTTCGAGCAGTGTCAGCCCCCTCAAACCCCCTAACGTAGAGCGTTGCCACAGACTCGGTCGAAAGCGGAAAGAGCATCCACACCTAGTTATTCTCAAGCTACTGGACCGGGAAAAGTCTTTGGTCATGAAAAATGTCTCAAAACCTAGAGGGTCTGATTATTACATAACTGAAGATTTTTCACCCAATGTTCGTGCTATTAGGAAAAGAATTTGGGATGCTTCTTCACATCTTCGATGACAGGGTTATGAGGTCAAACTGAGCTATGATCATGCTTTTACCGACCATGTTCGCTACATTTGCGACAGTGTCTAATGCTCTTATCAGAGACCCGAAATTTTTGAATTTTAACACTTTCCAGTCGCAATCTCGAGATTTCTGGCCTGCAGATAAAAAAAAATCTTCCACTGGTCAGGCTACGACGCCAGAAGGTAGCGCCACATAGGACTGTGTGCGGGGCAGTGGATTGGCATCTTTGACTGCACATCCCATTTCAGTTCTTTACACCAACATACGAAGTGTTCTACTGAAGTGCGATGAACTTATCTCTGTTGCTGATTCAGCTGACGCTGATATTGTGTTCATAACCGAAAAGTGGCTTTCGTCAAAGGTTGATGACTGAACATGTGATTTGCAAAAAAAGATTTAATATATACCGATTTGACAGAGGGCAGCCATGTGGCGGAGGTGTTATGATTGCAGTTGCTGACCACCTTGTTTCGTCATGCGTGAATATTGTGACCGATTTGGAAATGATATGGGTCGAACTTCGTGTGTCTCTTAAGAAACTGATTTTGGGAATTTGCTACCAGCCACCATCGTATGGCCGTACTTTTGTAGATGAACTACATTATGCTATCAATAGGATTGTTGTACGCTTTCTTGATGTTCCTGTCATTTTATTCAGCGATTTCAACTACCTATCCATTGTGTGGTCAAACTCATCTGCTTATCCTAGCCCTTTCTCGACCAAATGCAGTTACGATCTTCACATGTGTGCAGATTTTAATCTATCATAACTTATCACTGAACCACCCCGCACTGTCTCATCATCATCTAGTGTGTTATATCTAGTGTTAACCAACACACGCTGGCGTGCTGAAATTTTACTCAAGACGATTCACTAACACAAATCAAGACTGGAACGTGCGCGAACTTTCAACTGTTTCTTACAAGTACTTCTATCCTTATACAAACACATACAAAGAAAACATGTACAAACACGTGTCAGAAACAAGTTTATAAGTGCAATTCATCAAATCCTAACCCTTGAAGCACCGCTTTCCATCACGCTGCCTGTTAACAGCTGCATCTCTCTTCACGTCAGCGCTATCGACGGATCGCTTACGCATTCCGTGGAAGCGGCCCGTGACATTTCATATGCTTCAAAGATTATTCTTTATCGCCGGTCTGTAAAATGTCCGATTACAGCTGTTTCCTCGAATATTGGGATGCATGTTTTACAGCTATAACGTGCTTGGTGAGGTTGCTTGGGTAGTTATTTTTGCCGCAGTACCTGCTATGTTCATCCAATCTTATTTTTATGCAACTTTCCGTCTTGCCGATGTATCTCCTGCCGCATGACGGAGGGATGCTGTACACAACACACTTATCACAGTTTATGATCTTCTTCTGGTGGTCGATTCCGCATGTTGTGCTAACTCTCTTTTTCCTATTCCGGGAGTTAACTTTTCTGCACATTCAGGTTAGCGTCGGGGGGGGGGGGGGTGAAAATACAAGGGGGGTTCCATGTTTTGCTGCAAATTTCTTAAGTCGGTCCGATACCTTGTCTGCGTACGTTACCACGACTGGCCTCGCCCTTTCTTTTTCCTTCGTTTTCCCAGTTTCTGGTCCCATTACCTCTTTCATCAACTTCTCTACTGTTGCACCAATCAAATGTTCGGGGAAGCCACTTGCGGCAAGCCTGTCAACTTGCAGATGTACACTTCTTCCCATTTCGAGATCGCATGATTTCTTAACGCACTGCCGGAGGGAAGAGTGTGCTACACTCCTTTTTACAAGCTTAGATTGACATGTGTCATATCTCATTATTGGCTTTTCACATTGAGTTCTTTACATCCAGCATGTATCATCCGGGCACAAGTGCATTTCAATGTCATGGAACCTGATAGTGGAGTTTTCCGGCATTTCATGCGTTAATTCTAAACCTGCGAACACCGTTATAAATATCCGTTATACAGGACCAATATCAAGCGACTTGAATATACGGTAGGGCAAACAAAGTAGAAAGTCATCCCCATACCGGATACATTCTACAAACCCAAGTGCCTCTAGCTCATTTATCAGCGTACGGTCGCCTTTTGCCATGTACAGATTAGAATTCAAAGGCGTTTTTCAGGAACCTATGCAGATCCCGTCTCGTTGGCCGTACACTATGCCATCATGCTCGACAAACAACGAAGTCATGTACACGCGCAGTAATTAAAAAAATCCACGTGCACTAGTTCCACATTGCTTCTCAAATTTTATAACCCCATACTCGTCTATGCACTCCTCCACTGCTGTGAGTGCGGCTTTCTGCAGAATCTTATAAAACACGTCTTTAACATCGATAGATAGGCATCCTACAGGTTCATTTTTCTTGAAAAATGCAATAATTTTCTCTGATCTTGGCCCCATGAACGGGTCATTGATGTGGGAGCGTGGATAGGTTTGTCTGAAGATACTTGGCTACATGCCTTTGCTATGTGCTCTGGTTCTCGACGATCATTCGGAACGCGACCCTTCCTTGTGAATCTTCACGGCAGAGAACGGTCTCAGTGAAAGCTCACTACTTCTTTCACCTCATCACTAATCTTATCAAGACCCATACGTCCACAAGTCATCGCCACTCCCAAGCGTACCTGGTTAGTGTTCCTCACAGAGGTCCCTTGGCTCGAAGTTACTGTTGATGGCTTCCAGAGCTTTGCGGTCATAGTCACCCTTGTTCATGACCACGAATATTGCTGTCTTGTGGGATAGCAATAGTCTAAGGTTCCTCTGCTTCAAGAACGACTGTTTTTCCCTCGACGCACCCTCTATTCTTTGGTCTTGACTATTTCGGGATGCACTGCAGTCTTTCAGGCACACAATAGTCCTTCTGGTTAGCAGGCGCCCGGTCCGCGACTGCGTGACATTGCTGATCAGCTGCAGAGACTTCATGTGCGGCTGCGGTGCGAAATTGAGGCCTTTATCCAGAGTCGTGGTCTGTATGCCTGGTAGCTAGAAATATGAAAGGTTGACCCAAACGCATCATTGCCGTTTCCCTTTCTCTCTGCGTGGTAGCTTTCCGATAGGGCTACATTCCATTGCTGCTCTCAGCTTTGCTCGGCCAAGTTCAGGAAGTACAATGTCATGAGATGGGAGGGGATGATCAAGTCGGAGAGTAATAATGGAATATAGCCATGGGAAAGCTACCGCGCAAGAGAAAAGGAAACGGCAATGATGCGTTTGGGTCAAGCTTTCAGACTGCTAGCTACCAGGCATAGCGACCGCGACTCTGGATTAAGGCCCGAAGTTGGCACCACAGCCGCACTTGAAGCCTCTGCAGCTGATTAACACGGTTCACGCAGTCGAGGACCGGGCGCCAGCTAACCAGAAGGACTCTCGTGTGTGTGAAGCACTGCATCGCATCCTGAAATACTCATCACCCAAGAATAGAGGGTGCGCCGAGGGAAAAACAGTGTATTCCTTGAAGCAGAGGAACCTTAGACTGTTGTTATCAGACAAGAAAGCAATATTCGTGGTCATGAACCAGGCTGACTATGACCCGAAAGCTCTGGAAGCCATCAACAGTCACTTCAAGGCAACGGACGTTCGTGAGGAGCTCCTCAACCAGGTACGCTTGGGGGTGGCGAAGAGTTGTGGACGTATGGGTCTTGATAAGCTAGGGATTGAGGTGAAAGGAAGTGGTGAGCTTTCACTGAGACCATTCTTTACCGTGAAGGCTCACAAGAAAGAGTCGCCGTTCCGAATGATCGTCGAGAACCGGGGCACATGGCAAAGACATGTAGCCAAGTATCTTAAGGCACACTTATCCGCTATCCCCATCAATGACCCTTTCATGGGGCCAGGATCGGAGGAAAGCTTTGCATTTTTCAAGCAAAATGAACCTGTAGAATGCCTATCCATTGATGTTAGACATGCTTCATAACATTTCGCAAAAAGCCGTACTCATAGCAGTGGAGGAGTGCATAGACCAATATGGGGTTATAAAATTTGAGAAGCAGTGTCGAACTAGTGCATGCGGTTTTTTGGAATTACTGCGTGTGTACTTCACTTCGTTGTTTGTCGACCATGATGGCATAGTTTACGGCCAACGAGACGTTAACTGCGTAGGCTCATGCATAGCGGCTTTGATTTCTAATCTGTACATGGCGAAAGGAGACTGTACACTGAGAAATGAGCTAGAGGCCCTTAAGTTTGAAGCATGTTTCCGGTATGTGAATGACCTTCTACTTTCTTTGCCCTACCGTATGATCAAGTCGCTTGATATTTGTCCTCTAATACGGTAGGGCAAAGTAGAAAGTCATCCACATACCGGAAACGTTCTACAAACCCAAGGGCCTCTAGATCGTTTCTCAGCGTACGGTCGCCTGTCGCAATGTACAGATTAGAAATCAAAGGCGCTATGCATCAGCCTATGCGGATCTCGTCTCCTTGGCCGTACACTATGCCATCATTCTCGACAACCAACGAAGTCATGTACACACGCAGTAATTCCCAAAACCACATGCACTTCTTAAACACTGCTTTTAAAATTTTAAAACCCCATATTTGTCTACGCACTCCTCTTGTGCTGTGAGTGCGGCTTTCTGCGGAATGTTATAAAACATGTCTAACATCGATTTATAGGCATCCTACAGGATCATTTCGCTTGAAAAATGCAATAATTTCCTTCGAACCTGGCACCATGAACGGGTCATTGATGGGGATCGCGGTTAGGTGTGCCTGAAGATACTTGGCTACATGTATTTGCCATGTGCCCCGGTTCTCGACGATCATTCGGAATGGAGACACTTCCTTGTGAGTCTTCACGGCAAAGAATGGTCTCAGTGAAAGCTCACGACCTCCTTTCACCTCAGCCCTTAGCCTATCAAGACCCATACGTCCACAATTCTTTGCCACCCCCAAGCATACCTGGTTGAAGCGCTCCTCACAAAGGTCCGTTGCTTTGAAATGACTATTGATGGCTTCCAGAGCTTTCCGGTCATAGTCACACTTATTCATGACCACGAATCTTGCTTTCTTGTCTGATAACAAGAGTCTAAGGTTCCTCTGCTTCAAGACGACACTGTTTTGCCCTTGGCGCATCCTCTATTCTTTGGTCTTGAGTATTTCAGGATGCACTGCAGTCCTTCAGACACATGACAGTCCTTCTGGTTAGCTGGCACCCGATCAGCTTCTGTGTGCACCATGCTGATCAGCTGCGGAGGCTTCATGTGTGGCTGCGGTGCGAACTTCGGGCCTTTATCCAGAGTCTTGGTCTCTATGCCTTGTAGCTGGCAGTCTGAAAGTTTGACCCAAACGCATCATTGCCGTTTGCTTTTCTCTTGTGTGGTAGTATTTCCTAGAGCTACATTCCATTATTGCTCTCCGATTTGATCATCCCATCCCATCTCATGAGAAGGTACTTCCTGAACTTGGCCGAGCAAAGCGGAGAGCAACCATGGGATATAGCCCTCGGAAAGCTACCACGCAGAGATAAAACAAAACAGCAATAATTCGTTTGGGTCAACCTTTAAGACTGCCAGCTACCAGGCATAGTGACCATTACATTGGAAAAAGGCCCCAAGTTAGCATCGCAGCAGCACATGAAGCCTCTGCAGCTGATCATCTTGGTGCACGCAGTCGTCGTGGACCGGGTGCCAGCTAACTAGAAGGACTCGCATGTGTCTGAAAGACTGGAGTGCATCCTGAAACACTAAACTCCAAGGACTAGAGGGTGCGCCGAGGGAAAAACAGTGTCTTCCTTGAATCAGAGGAATCTTACTCGGTTGCTATCAGACAAGACACCAAGATTCGTGGTTATGAAGAAGGATGACTAGGACTGGAAAGCTCTGGAAGCCATCAACAGTAATTTCGAGGCAACGGACCTCTGTGAGGAGCACCTCAACCAGGTATGCTTGGGGGTTGGCGAAGAGTTGTGGACGTATGGGTCTTGATAAGCGAAAGATTGAGATGAAAGGAAGTACTGAGCTTTCACTGAGACCATTATTTGCCTTGAAGACTCACAAGGAAGAGTCGCCGTTCCGAATGATCGTCGAGGACCGGAGCACATGGCAAAGGCATGTAGCCAAGTATCTTCAGGCACACCTGTCCGCGTTCCCCATCAATGACCCGTTCATGGTGCCAGGATTGGAGGATATTATTGCATTTTTTCAAGCAAAATGAACCTGCAGGATGCCTATGCATCGATGTTAAAGAAATGTATTATAACATTCCGCAGAAAGCCGCACTCACAGCAGTGTAGTAGTGCACAGACTAATATGGGGTTATAAAATTTAAGAAGCAGTGTAGAATTTTGGAATTACTGTGTTTGTACATGACTTCTTTGTTTGTCGAGCATGATGGCATAGTGTAGGGCCAACGAGACGGGATCTGCATAGGGTTTCTAATCTGTACATGGCGAAATGCGACCTTGCGCTGAGAAATGAGCTAGAGCCTTTGGGTTTGTAGAATGTTTCCGGTATGTGGATGCCTTTCTACTGTGTTTGCCCTACCGTAGGATCAAGTCGGTTGATATTGGTCCGGTATTACTGCAATTTAGAACGGTGTTCGCAGGTTTAGAATTTACGCATGAAATGCGGAACTCCACTATGAGGTTCCTCGACATTGAAATACACTTGTATCCGGATCATACATGCTGGATGTGCAGAAATAAATGTGAAAATACAACATACAAAAGGACCACATAAATTCGAAATTTTTGTTAAATACAAAGGCGTACTCATCCAATGTCCTGTCTAAACCTTTTGAGCAGTCGCTTGTTACAGGCTGCCTACCCGATGACTGGAAGGTTGGAAAAGTAATTCCTCTGCATATGTCTGGCGATAAACACTGTCCTAAAAACCATCGTCCCGTATCGCTCACCTGCATACCATGCAAGATCATGGAATAGGTCATCTTCTCTCATCATGCTACATTTTTTTAACTAATTCTTTTTTCAGTAATTTTCAGGATGGTTTTCGAAAAACCTTCTCCTGTGAGACCCAGCTTCTATGTTTCACTCATGACCTCCATTGCATTCTTGACGGTGGTTCGTTGGCAGACTGCATATGCCGGGACTTTTGTAAAGCTTTTGATAAAGTCTCACATGAATTGCTTCTCTTTAAACTAAGCAGATTGAACTTAGATGCTTTCATGGCTTCACTCTTTTCTTGCTAATCAATCTCAGTTCGTTACAGCAAATAATACCGACTCTAAGTTTCCCCAGTTGATTCCGGTTTGCCGCAAGGTTCAGGCTTGGGACCCCTGCTTTTCCTCATACATAAATGACTTTCCGGTAAACCTTACTTCATCAATTTGTCTCTTTGCGGATGATTGTGTTATCTATCGTAAAATTAACAATGGTCATGACGTCTTTATATTACAATCCGATATTAGCAGAATTTCTGAATGTTGTCAGCGCTGGAATATGAAGCTTAACACAAAAATGTGTAAACATACGCGTTCCACTCGCGTTAGCACATCAGCCCCTTCGTACTACCTCAACACTGGTCCTCTTTAATCTGTCTCTTCATAGAAATATTTAAGTGTTCACATAACTAATAACTTATCATGGAAATGGCATGTTCATCACGTAGTTAATAATGCTAACCAAACTCTTGGCCAGTTCAGAAGAAACTTTTCATTTTGTCCTAGCGCGCTAAAACTTCTCCTTTGCAAAAATTTGTTGGTCCAAAACTAGAGTTTGCAGCTTCTGTCTGGGACCCAAGCGTCGTTTCACTCATTACTGAACTAGAAAGTGTGCAGAATCGCGCATATTCCTTTTTATTGTCTAACTATTATCGCACTTCTAGCGTGACTCTCATGAAATCTTCACTTTCATTGCCTCTTCTAACAGAACGCAGAAGAGTACTTCGGCTAAGTTTGTTTCATAAGATTTTTTCCTATAATACATATCTCAGACAGAAGCTTCTAACGCAACCGTCATACACTTCTTCACGCATTGATCACCGTCACAAAGTAGGAAATCCATTATGTCGCACCAAATACTGCCATGACTCCTTCATTCCAGACACTTCTAACAGTTGGAATCGCCTTCCTTGTGCTATTGCCGAAATTACAGATGCCGTTTATTTACGTACAGCTGTTACTAACCTTTTTTGCTCCAGTGTTTAACATACTCTTGCTGCCGTTTTTCGGTGCTTTTTCTTGTTAAACATCTATGCTTGTCTGCGTTGCTGTTGATTTTGTATTTTTATATCTTGTTGCGCAGTCGTTATCATTTACTGTATAATGACAAATTATTTTTGTGTTATTATTTACTGTATTGAGTTTTTTATTTTTTGTGTTCACCCCAACTCTCCTCTGTAATGCTCTTGGGCCCTGGGGGTAAATAAATAAATGTAAAAAGCGTTTTTATAAGCCAAGTTATAACCAGACTGTTGAGCTTTTCTTTTTTATTTTATTGATGTATCGTTGCTCTTGTTGTTCATGGATTTACCATACCGATACTTTCAGCGTTATCACAGCATTAAATCTAAGAAATGCTACAGAACCTTTAATCGGAAACATCATTCATAATATAATCGCCGCCGAAACACAGGGGCATACAATTAAACTCTGTTGGGTACTAAGCAACGTTGGAATCAGCGGCAATAGGAGCTGATGCATGTGCTGCAGCAGCCCGTCATACTAAAATACAGCCAGTCTACATACCACATAAAGATGTTCTAAGAGTTGTAAAGAGAAAACTGAGAGCAAAATGGCAGAGCTCATGGAACAACAAAATAAATAATAAATTGCACCTTGTCAAGTAGATCGTTGAAGAATGGAAATCGCGCAGTCACCAAAAACGCTTCATCGAAGTCATTTTATGTCGCCTTGGCATCGAACACACCCTTCTGAAAAACAGCTTCATTCTAAAGAAAGACCAAAGACCTCTCTGTGAAAGATGCGGAGGTGAACTAACAATAAACCACGTCCTACTTTCGTGCGCTGAACTAAAGAAGTGAACGAAAAAAAGTGAAGGAAGGAAAAAAAGGAAAAAGTGCAAAATTGCTTTATACAGCTGCGAGTAAAGTTCGAGCCTGCTTACAGCGGTAAGCAACTCTCGACGAGAGATGAACCTCAAAGAAAGAAAAGAAAAAAAAATATATGTGGGACAGTACAATGGTGAGATACTTTCAGGTTTTCGCTTAAAGGTGTGAGCGCCAAGCATGAAGGTTTTTACGAGAAGTTTGATGTGGAGGGTATCAAACAAGCGGGGGGAAAAAAAGAGGGGGGAAAATAAAAAAAAAACGCGAGGAAAACTGTCAAGTGATAATGATTGATATATGTGCTTAGCATTAAACTTGCAGGGCTCGTAATGACGACATTGCCCCATTGTTTTCATTTATCCCAGTTTAAGTGTCCTAAACTTATACATAAAGTATGACTCACGCTGCTCCCGTTCCATGTATTATTGAATCCCCGCTGAAGAACTGTTAGTTTGACTGAGTCGAATGAGTGCTGTTTCTGGTTGATATGTTTTGAAAAAGGAAGGTTGGGCAGAGAGCGGACATCAGCACGGTGATAATTAAACCGCATTCGTATAGGGGTAGCTGTCTGGCCAATATACTGCATTCGGCATACATTGCATTCTAGGAGATATATTACGTTTGAGGCATCGCAATCAAAGTTACCATCTATTCTCCACATAAAATTTGACGTTGTGCTTGTTGCGCAGCTTGATGTCTGCATGTGCCTGCACACCCGGAATCTACTCTTTCCTCAAGGCCGGCACCCCAACCGCGGGTTATTACCTATTTTTCAGTGGACTAGGATGTTGCGAATGTTTTTCGGTCGTCTGTAGAGAACCTGGGGAGGAGTCGTGAAAGTATTGGAGAGACGATCGCTCTGTTCTAGAACGTTGAAATGTTTCTTTAGGATTCTGTTCACGTTGGGGGGGTTACTCGTGTAGGGAGTACCAGGCTTGTTCGACGGTCTATGTTTTCCTCTCGTGGACGTCCCTCCAGTATTTCCTCTCGGTTGAGTTCATATGCCTTTTTTATGGCGTCGTCAACAATATCTGGCGGGTATCGTTGTTTAGTCAGGACTTTCCGCATACGTTTTGCGTTTGGTGCGAAATCCTGATCTTGGGAACAAAGTCTTTTGAATCGATGAGCCTGAGAATACGGAATGCTTGTTTTTGAGTGATGAGGACGACAGCTTTGTGCGTATTGTTGTCGGACCGGGGGTTTTCTGTATACGCTAGTGGTGAGCGAACCTTCATAAACCGCAATTTCAACGTCTTCAGATTTAATTTTGTTTTGGGAATATGTGTGCGTGAAGGATATGCTAGGATGGAGGAGATTGAAGTTTTCAATGAAATGTAGGAGTGATTGTTCTGTGTCAGTCCAAACTAAGAAAATATCATCCAAGCAGCATTTGTATAGGATGGGCTTAATAGGGGAAGTAAGTAAAAATTCAAATTCAATGCTATGCATGAAGATGTTAGCATAACTAGGGGCCATTTTTGTACCCATGGCGGTGTCGTTAATTTGTAAGTAGTGTTCATTGTCGAAATCAAATTTGTTGTATTCTAGAACTAGTTTCGTCAATACCTCTAGGACTTCTGGAGTTGGGGTCCTTCCTCACTATTCTGATTATAGGCCTCAATTAGAGCTTTGATTCTGTCGGAATGCGGGATATTTGTATATAGAGAGACTACATCTAAGGTTACAAGGAAGGTCCCCTGAGGAAGATTTACCCCTGCTATTTCGCGAAGGAAGTGGTTGGTGTCACGTATGTGGGATAGGTGTGTTTCAGGTATGTGTCCAATTAATGTGTCAATGTAACTGGAGATTGGTTCTGTGATTGTGCCGATAACGGATACTATAGGGCGGCCAGGGTTAACCCTTCTATGAATTTTCGGAAGCATGCAGAATCGGCCCGGCGACGGGTGTGAGGCGGTCAGGGCTTTGCATAATCGCAGAAGATGTCCCCACTTTTTGCGAGCTCATCTAGAGTCCCTGTAAGAAGTTTTGATGCTTTAGAGTGGGGTCCGCTTTTAGGTGTTTATAAAATTTAGTGTTACAGAGTTGTCTAATTCCTTCCTCAATATTGTCACGTGGTGGTGACCAGGGTCGCTGACACAAATGAAGGCACAGGCTTGATGGTACTTAAATTACCTCTTTATTGGGCTGACTTGCAACCGCAAAAGAACTAAGCAACTCGGCGGCGGCGATAGCAACAAACGTGCTGGTCGATCGTCGAACAAAGAATGTCCGTCACACTCATCAACGCTCAATTTAAAGGCTGCCCAGAACAATCTAGATAACGTCGCAAACAGCTACCAGCACGGGCTGGAACATTGCGGAAAGACACCCGAGTGGCCGGAACCTTCGAGACAGATCTCGGTGCATCTTGTGCTACAACGAAACTGATAAAGGTGTGACTCGCGACATCGAGCAATAACAAGCAAAGTTTACGGAACTGATACGCGGTCCAGAATCAGAGTGATAAGCCTGAATGCCGGCGGCTGTTAAAAAAACAACAAATACAGTTTTGAAGGTTTCGCCATAGAGAAATTGATTGGTAAAGAGCGGTCACTCGGCGAAAACTGGCCCCAGAAAATGACGCGCGACTTTTTGCGCTGCCGTCGATTGATGAATGGCGGCACCAATGCGCGGACGCGCGCGCGACGGCACTCGCTGCAGCGGTAGCCCGACGGAGCGCTAGGAGACAAGAAGTTGTCGAGGGGAGCGGTTGTGTGCTCGTGCCTCGCCGCGCTTGTGCGGCACAGACCTCTTGTGGGCTGCTGCGCGGAACGACAGCGGTTTGGAACGATGGCAAGGTGAGCAACGTTTTTTGCTTAACTACGCTGCATTTCAAGCAGTTTACACTGGCCATGCCGGCCGGGACTTTGTTGTCAAACTGTGCAGTATTTCAGGCAGTTTAGCTCAGTACGGCGGCGACTGCGCTTCACAAAGTCGCAAGTGAAGGGCAAGCTAACAGGCATGACAAGGCGTGCTGACCGCCGCGGTGACGTGACATGGCGATTTTGCGAACGGCTAGTTTTGCCTGGCGTCGCGTTTAACAGGGCAACCGCAAGGTGTGAAATGTTTCATTCTTGTCAAACTGCGAGACATTTCGGGCAGTTTAGCTCAGCACGGTGTTCTGCGCTTCACAAAGTCGCGTATGAAGAAAAGCCAACATGGCGTGCCCGCCGGCCGCGGTTTTGCGAACAACTAGTTTTGCGTGGTGTCGCGTTGCATGTAACGTGACAACGTTAAAGTGAGAAATGTTTTATAATGCAGCAAGCTTCATTGCTCTAGCTGTTCAGTGCTCTTGAGGAATGTTGTTAATTTAGTGGCTGTTATTTCACTCACTGTAGAAATGCATTTTCAGATAGGTTCGGTTAGCCTGCATTTCCTGACCTCTACGTTGCAACAGTAGCTTTTGTATCAATTTTACGAATCACAGCTTTTCTGTTCTGGACCATAACTGCTGCTCACCAAGTCTTCAGTACGCACCCACATGCAATTTTGTGCATGGTGCAGTGGCCTTATATTTCATTGCAACCTTCTGCATCATGTTCATTCCTTTTCCAACAGCACTGAATGGACCCACGGACTGCAGCCGAAGCGCGGCAGATGCGACGAGTGAACGGAGTGGCATTTCCCCCAAGTGTCAGTACTTCTCTCCGCCCTGAACAATACAAGTTACCCTTTCTAAGGTAGCCGGGACTGAGACTGTGTAGTTTATGTATAATGCCTGTTTTGTTACATATCATTTGCCATATTTTGGAAATAAACGTTATGCTATTTTTTGTCGCTACCGAAGTGCTGTTTCTCGCCTTGTGTATTTTTATTTTTCTGTATTTTGCACATCGCCTTATGTGTGCAAAGTTTTGTCAATGCATCCGCCTACATGTGTTGCGTCTCTTGTATGTTTTATATGCAGCATAATAAATGTTCATTTCACAAAGCACTTGACGTCTTTTCTGCAATACTGTTTTGCAAAGGCTGTGGCGCAGCTGCGTTGATGGCCAATTTAGTGAACTGGGAATCTATTTTTCATGTTGTTATGCATGCTGAACATAAATAGAAACACTAGCAGACCGTGTAAAACCAAAATAATGCGCCAAAAGGGCAGGGAAGGACGCAGCGCATGCTAGTATTCAAATAACGCGCCTTTCAGCAAGACCGGAAGTAGTTGCCGCCGGCCGCTTGGTGCACTACAGTCAAATGGGCCGCGTGGCCCTGTGGGAGTGTCCGCTCTTTACCAATCTCTTTCTCTATGGTTTCGCGGCATTACCCCCCCCCCCCCCCTTAAAAAAACATCGCCTCGATGTTCCAAAACAAAGCAACTTAAACATAAACCCTGCAAAGTTTAAACACCACAGATTCTTTAACGCGTGTAATATGGCTTCATTCGTACAACATGTACTAATTTCTGGGCATGCGCCTCGCCGTTGTAATGCTGACGTTCCGTCGGGAATGACTTCATAGTCCTGTGGTACGGCGCGGCGAATGATTTTGTACGGCCCAAAGTCTCGACGCAACAACTTTTCACTTAGTCCGCGACGGCGAATTGGTGTTCAAATCCACACTTGGTCTCGTGGGTTGTACTTTTTCGTCGTCGTAAGTTGTATCGTCGGCTGTCGATGCGCTGTTGGTCTTTAATACGCAGACGTGCGAGTCGTCGGGCTTCCTCTGCAATGCTGCAGGTAGGCAGCGACGTCAAGGTTGTCCTCGTTAGTTACGTGCGTCAGCATTGCGTCGAGCTTCGTCGTGGGCTCCCTGCCGTACACATGCTTAAACGGGGTCGCTCTGGTCGTCTCCAGGACTGCCGTGTTATACGCGAAGATCATGTACGGCAAGATGGCGTCCCAGGTCTTGTGTTCAGCGTCGATGTACATGGCGATCATGTCCGCGATTGTTTTATGCAGGCGCTCCGTAAGGCCATTGGTCTGGGGATGGTACGCAGTTGTTCGTCGATGGCTTGTATGACTGTATTCCAGGATGGCTTGAGTCAACTCTGCCGTAAACGCCGTTCCCCTGTCCGTGATGAGGACTTCTGGGGCGCCATGTCGCAAGAGAATTTGTTCGACAAAAAATTTGGCGACTTCTGCCGCGGTACCATTGGGTAGTGCTTATTCTTCGGCGTAACGGGTAAGGTAGTCAGTGGCCACGATGATAAACTTGTTACCCATAGACGAAGATGGAGAGGGGCAAAGGAGATCCATCCCAATTTGTTGAAAGGGCATGACTGGGGGCGGAATCGGGTTTAGTAGTCCTGCTGGTCTGATCGGCGGCGTCTTGCGTCGTTGGCACTCACGACACGTCTTCACGTAGTGGGCAACTTCGGCAGGCAGTCGCGGCCAGTAGTACTTCTCCTGGATTCGATGCAACGTGCGCGCAAATCCGAGGTGGCCTGCTGTGGGCTCATCGTGCAACGCCT
This sequence comes from Amblyomma maculatum, assembly GCF_055883805.1. NCBI lineage: Eukaryota > Metazoa > Arthropoda > Arachnida > Ixodida > Ixodidae > Amblyomma > Amblyomma maculatum. Next base: position 283,380 of record NW_028146766.1, on the reverse strand, counting down.
GCAGAATTTCCTGCCGGAGCTTTTTAGGCACTACAAGAAGCTGCGCGGTATTGTTGGCTGCGAAGTTCTTCACTAGGAGGCCATTGCTTAACGTGAACGATGATAAATATCGCAAACAAACAAAGATTACGGAACTGATACGCGGTCCAGAATCAGAGTGATAAGTCTGAATGCCGGCGGCTGTTAAACAACAACAAATACAGTTTTGAAGTTTCGCGGCAATATATTTGTCATTGTCCATGACCAATATGCCGCCTCTTTTATCTGCCGGTTTGATGACCACATCTTTCCGTCTGCTAAGCGCCTTCAATGCGTCACGTTCCTTTTTGGAAAGGTTTTACTTCCCTGGTCTCTAGTCCTTATAAGCTCTGATTACGTCGTTCTGGACGGCACTAATGTACGGTACATGTGAGGACAGTTTTCCTCGGGGTTTTTTCCCCCTTTCCGCCCCTATTTTACCCCGCTTCTTTGATACCCTCCACATCCCACTTCTCGTAAAAACCTTCTTCATGCTTGGCGCTCGCACCTTTTAGCGAAAACCTCAAAGTATTTCAGCATTCTACTGTCCCACATATTTTTTTTCTTTTCTTTCTTTGATGTTCATCTCTCGTCGCGAGTTGCTTACCGCTCTAAGCAGGCTCGAACTCTACTCGTAGATGTCACGTTCTTCTAACCAGCAATGTCCACCTGGTTGTCGCGTTTTTTTTTTCATCCTGTCGGGCCGCGGGTCGGAGCAAGGGTGGGGAGGGTAACAGACGCAGCAGAGAAAAAGAACAAATCTTCAAAAACAAGGCCTTGACCATTGATAGTTGACCACTTCTCCCAAAAACCACCTTCACGCTTGGCGCTACCATCTTTTAGTGAGAACGGAAAAAGATTTCTCACCATCTGCAGCAAACACGTTCCCCCACCTGTGATTTTTTTTCCCGAGGTTGTTCAGCGGCTGCCTGTATTGTATACAGATGACTCCCGGCAGCCGTTGCCTTGGGTGGATGAGCCTTTGGGACTAGCCTGCTCTCCGCACCTGTGTGTGTATGTGTGTGTTGTGCGTGCCCAGCTGGTTCACCTATATGTGCCCATATTATGTTTGTATCTCCTCTTGCCAACACTATAAGAAGACGAACAAGAATCATGTACCCTCAGTCTTGAGAAAGGCAGTGCTCCTGCCGAAACGTCGACTCCAAATAAACTTGGAAGCAGTATGAAGCATTTTTTCATAGATGTGGACGTCGTGTATAGACCCTATTCACTATCAGGTTTAGCAGGCGGCCGTTGTGGCAACCCTGTATTGAGGATACGCCATAGCATTGGGCTTTTCGAAACTCCTCCTCCTCCCTGCTCCCTCCCTGCGACCTCCCTGCTGCGCGCCGTTCATTTGTCGGACACATGAGACGCCGTTTGGAACGCTGTCCAACCAGAGCTCGGATTTCACCACCGCTGTACCCTGATTCGCCGTGGGCCCTCTCTCTCTTTCTTTCTCTCTCTTTGATCTTAGGTTGTTCGTGCCATGGTTGCCAGTAAAGCAGAAATGACGTCACGTATATAAGCTCTATAGGCAGGTGGCTATTTATGTCTGTAGAAAGGTTGCATCGAGTATTGAGTAGGCGAGTTACACTTTTCACCAATCAAAACATGCAATGCTGAAACGTTATCCGGATTTTCACTCATACTTCGCATTTTGCTTTGGTTCCTAGCGGTTTTAACTGTGAGCTCCTACATAAACAATCTTCCTAATAATAAGTGCTTGCTAGCTATTGTATGTTTTACCCTATCATACATCCGTATTTTCATATGCGTGTACATAGATACTTTGGTTAAAAACCCATTGCATGCTAGACTGTCTATATTCCTTTCTAGTGCAACAGTTCCTATGAAACTGACTCTACAAAGCATTGGCAAGTCTTAAACACCCTCTTAATTTTAGGAAACTGCTTAGACAGCTTTCCAGCAATCTCGAATCAGTGTGCAATCTGGCCACTCATTTTGGACTGTTGAAATACACATACAGTGCAAGCGTATCTACAAGAAATCATCTCGAGCTGCCTCATTTTGCTTTGCCTTGCATTATGCTTCCACTTGACAATATATAGCATAATCTATCACTCTAACTCTCTCCGGAAGGACCAGTTGTATTTTTTATTGTCGTATTTTTAGTTAGCCAGAGTGCTGTCATCGTGCTATAGTCAATGTTTGAAAATTGGTGTGTCATATTTTCGCCCCTGTATTTACAGGATTGTTTTTCGTTGCCTGTCTAGAACTATGGAAATTTAGAACCTTGTTTCAGACTATTGCTGTAATTTCTGACTACTAACTCGCACAGGTTTATGCAATTTTATCGGTCTCCCTGCCCCTTTCAGTTACGTCACCGGGTGTTGATGTAGTTGATATAAATACAGAAAAACGCTTAGCATAAGCACTCACATTTGGTTTCTGTTTCAGCGCCTGTATTTTGATGGAGTAAGGAGGAAGAATGGAAAAAAGTGTGACTCAGGTGTTTTAACATGCTGTTGAAACGAGTTATACGGATCTTTGTTGGCAGTGTAATGTCTCTGCTCTTCGCTAGGCAGTCAAGGCTAGCCATGGCTTTCTTTCCCAGAAGCAGGCGTTTCCTAATTTCATGGCTGCAGTCTCCTTCCGGGGTAATCTTGGAGCTCAAGAAGAGAAAATCTGTCACAGATTCCACTTCTTGCCCCTTGATGCTCTAGGACTTGATAGGGCAAGACGCCATGATCTTTGTCTTTTTATTGTTCGGTTTAAGCCCAAACTTCTCACTCTCTTCTTTTACGCGCATCAGAAGTCTCTTGAGTTCCACTTCACTTTCTGCCATTAAAGTGGTATCGTCCGCATATCTGAGGTTGTTGATACGTTTTCCAGCATCTTCACTCCAGCTGAAGACTCGTACAGACCGGCCTTCCTCGTGATGCACTCAGCATATAGGTTAAATTGGCAGGGCGACAGTATGCAGCCTTGTCTCACTCCTTTCTTAATCGGAAACCAATCAGTAAGACCATGCCCAGTTCTGACTGTGGCCTCTTGCCCTTCATACAGGTTCCTGAGGAGACAGATGAGGTGAATTGGAACTCCCATCTCTTGGAGAACTTGCCACAATCTGCTGTGATCTACGCAGTCAAACGCTTTCGCATAATCAATAAAGCAGAAGTAGGTGGGTTTCTGGAAATCTCTTGCTTTTTCCACTTTTCTGCGAAGGTTCCTAGTTCCTCTGCCCTTGTGACACCCAGCTTGCACGTCCGGGAGCTCCCGATCCACATACTGCTGCAGCCTACCTTGCAGGATTTTCAACATCACCTTGCTAGCATGCGAAATAAGCGCGATCGTGCGGTAGTTGGAACAATCTTTGGCACTTCCTATTTTTGGGATGGGAATGTAAACTGACCTCCTCCAATCTTGTGGCCACTGCAGGGTTGTCCAAATTTGCTGCCATCATGAATACTTTAACAGCGTCGTCATGGTTAAGGTTTCGAAGCAACTCAGCTGGAATGCCATCAATGCCGCTAGCTTTGTTCTTAGCAAGGCTGGCTAAGGCCCATTCTACTTCACTATTCAGGATGCCCGGCTCGACTGTGCGGACTGTTGCTTACGCTGTGATGCCGACGTTGAGCCATTTATCGGAGTCCGGTAGTGTATATAGATGGTATACCGTCAACCTGACGAGACTGAGGCCTAGTTGAACTTGGGTCCAGTCTTTCACGGCTTGGACTGACTGAGATTGCTTTTGCCGCTTGTATTCACAGATTTCCCGCTTCGCGCCTAAGTTCAGCTCCATTCGTTTGCGCTTAACTCCAACTATGCCAAAAGTCAGACTAAAGTCGAGAGTTACAGGCTCCTGCTTCTTTGCACTCATTTTCCCTAGTTAAACTTCTTGATTTTCCATTCTTCTGATTCTCTTTCTTGCTTTGTACTGTTTTTGTATGGAAGCGAGGGAGTCTAGTTGGCAGGCTACTATACAGAGGGCTATCAAACAGCCCTTTCCTGTGCCGTTTGTATGTGTTCCTATGAAACAAACACTGTAAGCTGAAGTACAGTTTAAAACGACGGCTAGCCGACTACGAAGAGCTCAATCCTTGTCAAGGCCGCATCGTTGACTCAAGGCGAAGCCGACATGCGGATCGCTGTGGTGCAAAATGTGGTAGTTCGGCAGCGCAACAGTGACGAAAACCAGGAGCATGAGAAGGACAGGCGTCCAGGACGGGACGCCCGGTCCTGTTTGCGTGGTCGTCGCGTTTCTTTTGTCGCTCTACTTCCTTAGTGTGTCTTTACCCTGACCGAAACGGCTTCATAGAACATGCTTTGTGTTCTGGGCTAGAAAAACTTCAGTTCCCACCCCCAATTTCGGCGCTTGTCTATCTTCTTATTGTTTCTTTCTTACGTTTTTACCGGCTTCTCTTCTGTTCACGTTCAGCAGAATTTATTGCAACCACATGTTGCTGTTTTCCCGACTGCGGCCACTGGTTGCGGCGCTGCCGCTGCACCCATAAATCTCCCGGTTGCCTCATTTTGGGGTCTTTCTCAGTCAGCTGACCTTCGGTTTGCTGTGTACAATCCCTGTCAACCACACAACCTTTCTCCTCCTCTTCCCTTCCTTTCCGCTCTTGCCCCCCCCCCTTCCCTCCTAAAACGACGACACGCCCGATTTGGTTCTTTCCAACTCCACAGGACTCGTTCAGGCATCCTACCGTATCGGCTGTCGCATTGGTTCCCGACATGCGCACCCTTCATAAACTTGCGTTCAGACTCCCCTGCTTTTTTCAAACAATGTCCATATTAACGAGACAAAAATACATGGGCCGAATAGGCTGTGTGCATTCATCCCATCTACATTGTTCAGAGAGCGAGTTTCTATATTAACGTGACATAAAAACTTTGAAAAATCTTCGGCCCCAGAAAAATTGTCCATTATTCGGGTCCTCCATATAAACGGATGTCATATTAACGGGGCACAAGTTTTCCATAACAGCCACTTATGAAATGACTTGTGAAGACTAAATCCCCAACAAAACAAAAAAAAGAGGAAAAGACAGGAAAACACCAATTAATCATAAAACTAAGCCAACGCCGAATAAACCTTCAGAAAATTTCTAAGAGGAATGCTGTTTATGTTATGAGGTCCAAACCTGCCACTCCGGGGGGTTAGTTTATAATTCTGTGATCCCGTGGCGTACTGCAAGAATTGGCGAAATTGCTTCTTTGAACACCACGCTTACATTAAAAAATTACAACTGTCGGAACTGCTAGGAAAAAGGGTTTCATTTCATTTCATTTCATTTTATTACCCTCAAGCGCATACGCATTACAGAGGGGAGTGGTACATCATATATGATAGAAAGCATAGAACACTAAATGAACAAAACATAACAAAGACTAAACGAACAAGGGAATACAGAACAACGAAAACAATCTTACAATAAAGAAAGTTATACAAGCGGAATAAATTGAAAACAATCATAAGCGGTGAGAGAACAGCATTATACAGCGAAAAGAACAGCAGCACTGGGAGCAAACAAGCATGAAAAACTAAAAACGGAAATAAGATAATAGTCAGGGGGGAAAAAAGTGTCACGGATCAGCTTCAAGATATTGCATCAGTGATGAGTGAAATGAATCGTGATCTTGGATTAATGCGATATCGGGCGGAAGGCGATTCCACTCTACTGACGTACGAGGTAGAAAGGAATGAAAAAGGGCATTAGTATTGCAAGTTATGACATTTACTTTGTAAGCATGATCAACGCGGGAGGAGCGATACGATGGCTGCGAAATGAAAGTATGCCTCAATTCGTTATGATGATAAATTTTGTGAAAAAGGCTAAGACGTGAAATTTTCCTTCTAAGCTCGAGAGATGGCAAAGATAACGTTAGTTTCATTGAAGTTATGCTGCTAGTGCGACTGTAATTGGAAAGAATGAAACGCGCTGAATTATTTTGAACCATCTCAAGTGAGGATTTCAAGTTCGTGAAACCGGGATCCCAGATTGCAGAAGCATATTCAATCTTTGAACGTACCAATGCTTTGTACATAGTCATTTTAGTCGAAACAGGTGCCTTCGAAAAGTTACGGCGCAAATACCCAAGCATGCGGTTACTGTTGTTAATAATGTAATCAATATGTTGCTTCCAGCCGAGGTCATTAGTAATATGCACACCCAAATATTTGTACGAAGTTACAGTATCTAAAGGAGTGTTATTCAATACATAGCAAACAGGGGGGAAATTACTGCGCGACACTCGCATAGCTTTACATTTTTTAACATTTAGGTCCATACACCATGTGCTGCACCATTTAGTTATATTATTGAGGTCAGATTGTATAGCAGAAACATCGGCGGGTTCAGCAATCTCGCGATAAATAACACAGTCATCGGCAAATAAGTGAATAGGGGAAGTCACACAGTTAGGAAGGTCATTAATATAAACTAAAAAAAGAAGAGGGCCCAAAACGGACCCTTGTGGTACACCTGACGTAAGAGGTGTTGACGGTGAATTATTATTGTTACCAAAGACATGCTGTGATCGACCGATGAGGAAAACTTCGACCCAGGTAAGAAGATGTCTGTCAATATTAAGACACTTGAGTTTAAGTAGTAAAAGATGATGGTTTATTTTGTCAAAGGCCTTAGAAAAATCCAAGAAGATACAATCAGCCAAGGAACGGTTGTCAATAAGGGTTAGCATGGAGTTTGTGAAACAAAGTAGCTGTGTCTCGCATGAGTGATTTCCTGAAGCCATGTTGCGCTGGATTGAAAAAAAGGTTCGAGTCAAGAAAACTAGCTAGGTGTGAGCAAATGACATGTTCAAGAATTTTGCATGGTATGGTAGTAAGAGATATGGGGCGATAATTAAGGGGAGATTGCTTGTTACCGGATTTATGAAGTGGAATCACCTTCGCCTGCTTCCAATGTACAGGAATAGCGCCAGTATCTAAAGATTGTTGAAATAATTTTGCCAAAAGGACAGAGGAGTACATGTTTGTTTCTTTAAGGAATCTTGCATTTATATTGTCAACACCTGAGGAACATGAAGGTTTTAGTGTTTCAATTAGCTTTGCAATCCCGTCGGCATCTATTGATATTGGATGCGTAATCGTATAGCCCGAAAACGAATGTGTAGGCAATTGAAGATTAGTTGCAGATGAAAAGTTCAGTGTGAACATATTGTTTAAAATCGATGCGCACTCCTTGCTAGGCACAGGTAAGTCGTTCTGGTCAAGTAAAGAAATCTCTGAGTTGCTCTGGGAGTTAGTTACGATGTTCCAAAATTTGCTAGGGTTATTAGTGAGCAAGGATGGTAGAGTGTATTTCAAAAAAGTAGATTTTGCAGAAGCGACAGCTTGAGAGTAGGTGTGAGATGCATTAGTGTATGCTTGCCAGCGTGACGCAGTCTGCTGCAGTTTTGCTGCCCGAAATAAGCGTTTTTTTCTGTTCGAAAGTCGATTTAGGTACGGATTATACCATGGCGAATGTCTATGTACTGTTAGTATTTTCTTGGGAATGTAAGCCTCAGTTAGATATGAAATTTTATTGACGAACAGGTCCCAGTTCTCTTGGACAGAACGATGTTCAAAACCACTAAGATAGTTGTCAAGGAAGAGCGAAAGTTCTCTATTTATCTCTTCAAAGTTTGCCTTTTTGTAATCAAATATAATCTTGCGTTTTTTCGTAGCTGAAGACGCGGTAAAGTTTAGGTCGAAATGAAGTAAAGAATGATCACTGAGTCCCGGCATGAAAATTATTGGGCCTATCATATCAAGGTTAGTGGTGAGGATCAGGTCAAGAATGTTAGCAGAACTGCCGATAACACGCGTTGGGCCATCAACAACCTGATCAAAATTGAAAAGGGAGCACATATCGAGAAAAGCTTGACAATTCGAAGAATATGGTGTGCAGGTAGGCGGTGTCGATGTCCAGTTTATTGATGGATAATTGAAATCGCCTAGAAGAAATACCGGGGATGCTGGATAACGAAGGACGACGGTGTTAACCGCGTCATGCAATTCATTCACGAATGTGATGTCTGCATTAGGTGGACGATAACAGACGCCAATGATGTGTACTCTGTTGTTTAAAATGACGCCGCACCAGACAGATTCTATGTTGCATGAAACATTAATTCTGAACGATGATAGGTTTTTAGAAACTGCGAGCAGGGTTCCACCCCCTTGTCTTCCATCTCTGTCACAACGATAGACATTGAAAGGCTTGGTGTGAGTAAAAATTTCGCTGTCGCTTACACGAGCACTTAACCAAGTTTCAGTGAGCGCCACCAGGTCGGCATCGCACGAATTGATAGCTGCGATGATATCATCTCTTTTGCCTAAAATCCTCCGGATATTACTATAAAGGACTGATATAGGGCGCCGATGACCACTACCCCTGGCTAAGTGTTATGAAACATTACGCGTGGGACTTGAATTCGAAATGTCTCCCATCTCGCATGCGCGAGCAGCATTGGATGTAGAGGGTCGAGCGCGTGCAGATGAATCATCGGATGGGCTGCTACGAGAAGGAGAATGATAACGCAGCCGGGGCAGCTCAATGAAACTGTCTGTTCTAGGGTCATAAACATATTGCCTTTTATTTACAGTTAGTTTGTCGTAGCGAAGCCTAAAGGATGGTGAACCAGGCAAAGATTTTGCGAAAGCAGTTAACCTTTTGCGAGCGAGCCTAGTTGCTGCGCAGTAGTCTTCAGAAACTGAAATGTCATTTAATTGTTTTCAGCTCATCACGATGTGACATCACTTCTTCTTTCGCTTTAAAGTGCGAAAATTTTATTATCACTGGTCGGCATTTTTCTTGAACAAAAGGGCCACCAAGGCGGTGGGCTCGTTCTATTTTGTCTGGTTTAAATTCTGACCCAAAACTGGATGAAAAGCAAACTAATAACGTTTTTTTCTGTGTCATTCCACGTTTCATTGCTATCGGGTACGCCATAAAATATTAAATTATTTCTGCGAGATCTGTCTTCCAGATGATTGATGCGGGAAAGAAGCTCATTATTCTGTTGCGCCAAGTCATTAATGGTGTCGTTTGTTAACAGAAGTTCTCCTTCGAGACTACTAACCATGCTGACTTCTGTTTCAACAGAAGCGAGTCGAGTATCAATATTAGACAGCCGCTTTGCTAAACATTCCTGATTGGCTTTTACGTCATTCACAGCCTGCGTGAACATGGCTTGGACCTCCGCTGACGCCTCACAGGCGGTTTTAATAAAGGACAACGCAGCCATGACTTCATTATGACGATGGGCGCACGACGTGTCGTCTTCATCAGCTACTTGGGTCTGCCGCTCTGTAGTTTGCTTGCGATTAGGCCCGGGGTTTAGCTCAACGTCACCCGAACATAGCAACAACATAAGCAACACCTCCTTGCAGTCACAACACACGTCATAGAGCACTTGTGGGCACGGAAGCAGCAGTAAAAACGATTTGATGTTTTCCTAGCATGTAGAGAACACGATTGACCAACCTGGATAACGTGAAGACGACGATCGTTAGCCATGTGCTCTATCATGCTGCTTCCATGCCCACTGACGTGTCGCGGCTGGCTGTTGGCTTTTAAGGCAGGCGTGGATGATGTTCCTGTTGATGCGGCTGAACCGATGAACAAGGATTCCGATCCAACGAAGGCAGCGCCTGGGTTCGAAGAAAGGTCGCACACCTGAACACGGCATGGCTGCAGGCAGGTAGCGACGTACGGGTCCGGTGCACTTCTGGCCAGGCATGGTAGAAGCCAAGCCAAAACCTGGATAACGTGAAGACGACGATCGTTAGCCATGTGCTCTATCGTGCTGCTTCCATGCCAAACGTGAACCGCTTTGCTTCCGCGAACATCGGCTCGTCCGTCAAATTTCGCCGGAGCAAAATGTCCAACTCGCAACCACCTAAAAAAAAGAACACGTACACACGATATAAATACGTGTACGTCCGAACCGAATACTGGATGCCATTTCGCCAACAATTCTGAGACGAGCTTCTTTCTGGTATTCACTTGTTTTCCTTCGACGACTGAACTAATCAGTTGAACAGTGGTGTCTCCGAAGCAGCTTCCCCGCATGCACCGTAGGTGAATCTAGAGAAACCGTTTCCCCGTTAGTGTCGTATAGTTACAGCACATAAACGTAAAATAAAGACAAGAACAACAGAAAGGAGACGAGCAAGCAGCCCGGAGGGACCGCGCCCCCCGCTGTGCACGCGCTCTTCCCTTCACCCTCCGCCTGTAGGCATCTGGTTTTGCTCATGCGGTGAATGCCGAACTGTCACCAATACACACCAAAAGGTAGTGGCGTATGTGTGCCAGCTCCGCATTCAGAGAGTAGATCGCGCTTTCCAATACTTGCAAAAGAAAAAGAAAAAACTAAATGACCGCACGGGTAAGTGGAAAGGAGGGTTGTGCTATGCGCCTCTGAAAAGATGCCAAAGAAAGAGCCTAATGTGAGGGAAGAAGCCTGTTCTCTTTTCGGCAGTGTACGAACTTAATTGACATACAAGAAAATATATATATATAAATAAATACCATGTTGCCGAAAGTAATAACCAATATCGCACAATAAAAACAAAAGAGAACTGCTCTTCCCAGAGCGTATGAAAAGTTTGAGACATCGACTTAATACTGCATTCCTCAGTGCTAGCATGTAATTGGCTTCATATCACGTACATCTAAATTGGTTTTTAAAGAAAAAAACAAATACCTGAAAGAATTATTCCGACATATGGCCACAACAATTTTCATCCTATTGATTTGTGCGTCTCGAGCAGACTGGAGCACAAAACAGGCATGTTCACTTCGCCACACCAATTCGTCCGTCTAGACACCAAAATGTCGAGCCGGAAACCATCTCAATACTTTTTAGCTCATAAAAACATGTAGGAGAACGCTTTTCAAATTTCGTTTTCTGCTCCTGAATAAGTTAAGAATCCCTTAGTCTCCTCCTTCCCCCTGCATTGCTTGATTTCACTAGAATTTGAGAGAGAAATAAAGGGCCCTAGCGGAGCGAAATCATTTTTTTTTTCATTGCGCTGTACTGCATACAGGCCCCATATATTTTTTGTCCCTTCTATCTCAGCATATGGTTAACATGCGCAGGCTTTTTCCTGTTTACCAGTTGCGTCTTATAAGCTGTGCCGTCCATTTCATCCTGTTGCATGTTTTACCGCTACACTAGCACCATCACCTTTAAATCTGTTAGAAGAAACAAGCAGCACAAGACCAAAGAGAGGTTGTTCTGGAGAATACAAGAATATAAATTTACAGGACAGGAATATAAAACGATAACGTACAATTCGAAAGGGAGGACTTCGATAAAATGCACAGATGGTATTGTGCCGGTTTTTCTGGTTTGTTCATGTTTTTTTTTTATCTGTCAGTATCACGTACTCTAACAATTTCGCTGCACCATTTCCTGTTAAGTTTCGGTGCAATGTACAGCGGGGTCCTTTATCGAATTTAAGGCAGCAGCCGTGACGTTATCGCCTGGAAACGGGAATGCACAAGACACTGTTCTGTTCCGCGCCGTCTGCGCAAAGATAATTTGCTTCACTTTTTAGTTTGCTGGTTTCCTTGCGGCATCGGACAAAAGCACCGCTGGTCAACGTGAGTTATGTCTTTCCGCTCTCCTGGGTGTTTGAGCCTGCGGCGAGCATCGGCACAAACAAGTCAGAGGAAACGGGGGTGGCAGGCGGGGGGCATGAGGAGTTCGTGAAGTAAAAAAAAAATCTCCTTCCTAGTAGACCAGAGGGAAGTGTACTCGGGCTTCGGACATTACGGTGGAATGCCGAAAGCTGGGCAGGGGCTGCGGCATTCGGTCGTCCGATTGGGGGGTAACCAAACACCGAGAGTCGGCGGGCACACCGCGGCAGTATGCTCGAGCTCCGCGTCAAAAGGGGCGCTCTTCGAAGACAGCCGCGGCAACAGCCAAAAGCCTGGACCTCACTATTTCGACGTCACACAATGACGACCTCACTCAACCTCAAACTCACGCGTGAGTTTGAGGTTCAATTTGGTGACCTCACACAAAAAATTTCTAGCTGTCACCGACCTCACCTCGACCTCACCTCAACCTCACCTCACTCCGTGAGGTTGAGGTCATTTTGAGGTTCAGGTCCATCTCATGAGGCCGAAACCTCAAGAGGTTGTCCACCTCTGCTTAGGAGACACCCTCAAAGATCCGGAAGACGGCGATGCGCATGTGACGCCTTTGTTGCCACTGCGCAGAAACTTTGCTCTCCAGTAGAATGCGACAGCGTAGTAGGTACATTAAGCTTAGGACTAAGTTTTTTTTTTCATAGTTTCTAGCGACCCTATTATTCTACGACGCGCATCACCAAATGTGGCGGTAGAGACAGAAAAGAAGGGTGTACGACTGAAAACCGGCCGAGAAACTGGGGTAATCAACTTCAAAACAACTCCCTTCTCTTTCCTTCGCAGCATTCCCCGTCCTCGAGCAAAGTGGTTGCAGTCGGAGTGGTTGCCCGCGCCGACCATTAACGCGCGTTATAGGTGTTCACTCAACGACGGAATGGACAGGAGCGAGGACGGTTGTTGGTCACTTTGCTTACTGGCGCCAACCGATTTCCTTTCGGCTTCTGCGGTGGCTTATTCGCCCTTGCGGACTGCATGATTTCGATGGCCTTTTCTAGATTTAGGTGTATGCTGCAAGTCCCCCCCCCCCCCCCCATTTCTCTCCTCAAATATGTGTGCACAACACTAACCTTGGTTTAAGATACGTTGTTCCTATGCTATGCTCAGAAGGTTAAATAAAGATCAGGCTTCCGAGATAGCACAGCTTTTGCCACTTTGGTCGTGAAGGAGAGCTTTGGCTTTAAAAGAAAACAGTCCACGGCTCTCCTCCTCCTAAGCAGCAATATGTACTTAGCAAAACCCGGCACGTGAATTATGAAACAAAAATAAAAACGAAAAAAGCAGATGACTCAAATGCCTCGAACAGTGGCCAAATAATCCCGATCTTGGTAAATAGAAGCAGATATACGGAAAGTGGCGCACTCTGTATTTTTACGTCAGTTATATCGACCTATCATTGCGGATTTAGGGTTTGTTGGTATTTTTCAGGAAGTCCAATTTCCCAAGTGGAAGCGAGATTTTACAAGTACCAATAATAACAATCACTTCAGTGCGAGCTCATTCCAAGGAGACCGTAAAAACACAGGGAGCATTATTGTTGTAGCATTTTTATGACTTCGAATGAGTTCTAAGCAGGTGCTTTACATTTTCATGCTTAAAACAAAGAAGCAGAACTCTCCTGCTATTTTCACCTGACTTCAGTTCCGTTTATTACCTTAATTAATACATAGAGGCATTACATAAGGCGTAGGTTCTTATACAAACACTAGTGATCATGGTAATTAGTTACTGTGAACAATGGTCAGACAAAAGTTGCGAAAACGAAGATGGTCATTTTCGTGGATTTCGTGTAGCAATTTTAAGGAGGAGGCCGTTCCAGTCTATGGTGGTTCGAATGAAAAACGAAGCAGTAAATGCGGTCGTCCGGCGTGTGGGTTCGCAATGTGAAGTGGATGACTGGTTCGATAAGATATGCCTGCTGCTGCTGTGATTAATGGGGCTTGATTAAGTGATGAAAAAAAAAAAAACGTGACACAATAAAATGCTGGAAATGCGATGTCGACATAAAAGTGTCGATACACCGGATTCTCTTTTTAGGGATCAAAACCTGATTTTCTATGAGCATGATGCATGAATCAATGTAACAGCGCAATCTTTAACCAATTATTTTTGACGAGATATGCTTGATTGGGCTCCAGATGGGTCGCATGCATTTTAAATTTTTGGCCTAACAAATAAATTATAAGCCAGTAGTTTTGAACACGGCGGTGCATTCCACAAATTCTCTGAGTTTTTGTTAGATGTTGATATAATGTTACTGACGTATGTCCTGACGTTACTGACGTATGATATAATGTTACTGACGTATGGCAGTGGCACGGCTGCTCCTTGCCACTGCCAGCAAGTCGACCAGCGGCTCGTCGCCCCTCAAAGCGTCCTTCCCGCTCCACTGGCGCTGTCGAAGACACAACCGGGGCCATAATTCTCACCAAACTCGGCGGGCCTGCACCACGTGTCGGCAGAAGAGGTTCCTGGAAGTCCAAAGGGAACAGCGATGGGCTGAACCGCGTCCATGCCACGGATAGAAGGTTTCAGGCCTGGGCATGTGTACGCGCTGGCGGCCTAACCAGACGCGGACGCCCGCCTGCCCTGAATTTCCAGCCTACGAGGCGGCTGCGGGCCAGCACCGGAGACGCAAGGAGGATTCCTCTGTTACCGACACCGCCGAACGTGCGCCGCCACTGCCAGGTTCTAAGGGCCCACGCAAACGGGGGACCCCCTAAAGAAAAAGGAAAGAAAGGAAGGCCTGTAGAGAGGAACACGGCCAACCGTCATGAAAGGAGTAGCTTAAAAGACGCCGAACGAAACGGTCGTCAGTTGGAATTTCTGTAATGTTTCTTCCATGTAGCCATTAAATCAGTTTATGAAGTTTCACCGGAGTTTTATTCTGTGACCAAATTATGCCAACGCAGACACGACGACAACAACGATTACGACAACATGTGCGTCCCAAGACAAATCATGAATAGGGTTACACGTAAGCATTTACAAGAATCTACCTGTTCAAGCGGGGGGTTAACAGTTGCGTAAGGAAAGAAATAGGGAGCGCGATGGTGCGAGAAGGACAGGCAAGTGAATTTGCTGGTGATTACGGTCATTAGGGTAATATTGCACCATTCTGAATCGTTCTTAAACAAGTTCTAGAGAGCAGAATGGTGCGATGCGTTATAGATAGTGTGGTGACACAGTCGTCCGCAAATATGCGTATATTAGAGGAGACATATTAAAGTGAATCATTAAAATATATGAAAATAACAGGAAGCCAAGAGCAGATACTTGCAGCATACCGGAAGTTACTGGGAGGGGGCTACACAAATTATTGTTGACCGAAACCATTTGCGTACGAATATACAAAAATTCCCGTATCCACATCAGAACATTAGGATCCAGGTTTATTCGTTGAACTTTTAGTTGTAAGCGGTAGTTAGGCACTTTATCAAATGCTTTCTCTAAATCCAAAATAGATAGCACCGATTCGCACATCGATGACCAGGTTAAGACGCAAGTCATGAAGAAAATAGTTAATTGGGTTTCACAGGAGAAAGCTATGCGAAACCTATGCTGCGACGGGTTAAAATAGTTGTTACCATCTAAGAAAAAAATAATTTGACAGTAGACGACGTGTATTATGATTCTGCATGACACGCTTGTTAGCGAGATAGTTCGCTAATTTAATGTAGAGCTTCTGTTGTCTTTCTTGTAGATTTGAATGACCTATGCCACTTACCAATCATCCGGAAAGGTAGTGAAGAAAGTGACTGAGAACAGTAATGACAGGCAATAAGCAGACGTGTGTCTTGTGTTTCTTGGAATTTTATAGTTCATACCTTCATGCCACACGATGATGATAGTGCAGTCTTCAGAGTTATGGATGAAATTCCGTCTTCATAAACTGCGATGCTTAGTATGACACCTTTCATAATGCAAAAAGAAAAAAGAAAAAGAAAGGGCCTTTTGATTTCATTCGAGAATACTGAGGAAAATGCGGAATTAAATGTGCCAGCACATTCAACGCTTGTGTCATTGGTGAGGGTAAGTGCGTATTTTGGGTTAGAGTGTATTACTTGCCAAAACAGTTTTGGGTTAGTACGCAACAAATTTGGAAGTGTAGTATTATAAAAAGGACGTTTTACGCTGCGAATGACAGTCAAATATTCATCTTGAACTACCTAATATTTAGTTTTGCTATCAAATTGTGTTGCCGCTATCTTCCCAATAGAGGCGCTTATTTTTCGAATTTTTTTTAAAGAATCAGTAAAGCATGGTTTTTGGTTACTTGTACGAATGTTGACGGTTGGTATATGTTTATCAGGTGAATCATTTATTTATTTTTCAAGATTGCCCAGTTATCATGTGTCGATTGAATGTCATATGTAGCTTGTTATGCAGGAAATTAGGTCTTAAGTTCTTGATTTATCGCCCCTTAATGACTATTTTCTTAAAGTGTTACAGTCTTCTTCAAGGTCATATTTGGTATTACAAGAAAAAAGAAGGCGGCTGGAATGACATTTTGGTCTATAATTCTCTGAAGGTAAGTAATGAATGAGACGGCATCGGGTTTACTAGCCAAAATAAAGTCAAGAATGATTTTAGATTGCGATAAGGTGCGCGTTGGTTCTGAAAGCATATGTGATAAATTACCGTTGAAATGTATTACAATAAAGTTGCCTTTTGCGGAACCTACTATTGATGCAGGTGGAAGATTACGAAATTCTATGTTTGGGAAGTTAAAATCCCCGAAAAGGAGGATAGAGGCACTTGGGGTAGCTTGCTGTGGGTTAGATTAGGTTGTTATTTTGCTCGTTAGAAAAGTCATGGGTGGAATGGGGACGCCTGTAGCAGACTCCCAGTAACAGTGCTATTGGTTATGAATGACACAGTAACTTAATTATTCCGGTCTTAGATTAGCCGTTGTGGGGCTCCGCAGCCTCTTTAGGTGTTTTAAACCGCGCGCGCGTTTTCCTATTTGTGTTGTGTTTGCGCGAGCAGCGCGAGTGCGCATGAGTGAGCAGATAATCTTGGGGGCGGGATGTTAGCGGCGAAAGACGCGGGCAGATACGCGCGTCGAAGCAAGGCGCGAGGCCTTTTTTCGCCCCGGCGGGGCAAGCAGCGAGCGTCATGGGCCAGCGGGGTGTGCAGGGACTACGGAAAGCAGACCGGCGTCACGAAGGTGGAAGGAGTGCCTGCAGAAACAGCCTGGGCGTATTCGCGTGAGTTGCTGTAACGCGAGGAGCAATGCTTCTTGTTCCGCCGTGAGCGCTTTGGCCTTATTGCTCGCCCTATTCGCTCCGCAGTGTGTTTTGTCTCGCCGCGGTAAAGCCCTGACATATTTCCCGCTTTTCTTCGCTGTTCTATTGTCGCGCGCATGAACAGCATGTTCTCAGCGCAGTAGCGCCTGATGTTGTTTCCTTTCTTTTTAATGCATTTTCGTTTATCCGGAATAAAGCGGGGTTATTGAGAGACTGGATTTGTCACTCTTCAGTCGAGACCATGGCTCGCGGACCGGCTTTTTGAAGGCGAGGCCTTCATCTGGCGCCCAATGTGGGGCCTGAACCCATGACCGTGAGGTTAAGTCTCATGCTCTACGGACAGAGCTAGCCGGACCCTCTGTCGCTCACTGTTAAGTCAAAGTCCCTTCACGTCTAAATGACGAGTGACGCCATAAAACGTCATTATTTCAGCTGTGAGAATCGGAGCGGTGACCTTGACAAACGATTTCTAGGGAAAGTCTGCTCTGAACAGCTGCCAACTAGCATATCCGTTATGCTGTCGGAGTGTAGCTCGCCCTGACAGAAGCGTCCATTCAGTTCGTGGTGAGATCCTCGATCATATTGATAAAGCCATACAACTGATTGAACGGATAAAGGAGGCCTTCTCGTTCACAGTATTTTGTTAGCCTCTACTCTTTGTTATCCTCATTACTTCATTTTTTTCTTGTACGATGTGCACCTAAACATCGAGCACATAAGGTGGATGGCATGAAATGGAACTCGCATACTGGGCTCGTGCCGTTCAGGCGCTCGTCAGCTCTGTGATCTGTGGTCCGTTGAGATTCTCCTACTCATTCCGCCTGATTTTATCCTTGGAAACGCCAAAGACATTGATGCTGGTGATTACGACGAAGCTGCTCATTTCGTGGTGCCGGTTTTATGTAAACCACGATTTACAGGGAGGCTTAGAGCGAGAGAGACAAGGATAAGAGAGTGACACAGGACGGTCGCTCGTCTGCTCGCGCTAAACCTCCCTGTAAATCATGGCCTGCCAACTGTACCAAAACTCAGCTTTGCTTAAACTATGTGAACCGTACTTGCGCGGGCAGAGGAGACTTATCGGGAGATATAGGACAGTGGTCGTACAACCAGAAAGTTCGGTAAAAAATCAGGAGTCTCCCGGGGACGTCAGCAGAGTTGGCAGGCATGCGGAAGAGCCTTGCAACTTGGCCAAGTTGATGCCTGCGGTGGGCTTGTGATCCACGAGCTCATGGCTTTCCTCTGCATCGGCGATTCTGCAGAACGTGGCAATTCTCTGCCCCAGGCACTCTGCGGCCTCCGCAGAACAAGCTCGCGAGACCGTAGGCAGACGGTAGCATAACGTGACTCAATCATTCTTCCCTGGTCCAGCACCTGTTCGGCCTTCGTCCTCGCTCAACATTTTTAACGCACGACGCGCCAACGCCAGGTCGTTGCGAAGAATAGCCCTATATTTATTGTAATCGGCCATTACAGGAGTTCAATGCAAATGCTAACACTTGAATTGGTTATGAGCGATACAGTAACTAAATTATTCCGATCTTAAATTAGACGTTTACAACAAAACATAAAATTTGCTGACGATCTGCTATGAGAACACCACCGCTCTTTGATAATTCACGGTCACTTGGGTGAACTTTGATGTCAGGCAAGTTGCGCCAGAACTTTGATATCACTAACGTCATATTGTAGCCAGTTTTCTGTTAGAATAAGCAAGTTGCCTTGTGTTGATGCGATGATGTTAGAAACGAGCCTAATCTCCTCTGAAGATAACTGCGTACGTTAGTGAAGATTGCGGGAAACGAAAGATCCCTTCTGGGAGTTAGTGTACTCTGTCTCTATTTATGGGATGCGGTGACTGCTACTCGATTTCTGTTAGTTATACACATCGTCTAAAGCTTACCATTTAGGGCCAATGCGATCTGAATTTGAGTCCGGACTTAATCAAGACTCAGATCATGATCTGAGCGTGAATGAGCCCGAGAGAGTCGATACATGTGTGCGTCCGCCGACCTGTGGGTGATTATAAAATGGTCTGAGCCTTGCGCCTGGAACCGCAGTGAGTCTGGTTAAACTAATACAGGGGGGCGCCACTCGCGAATAAAAAAGATAAAAATGCCGAATAAAAAAAAAACACGAACAGGATGGCAGCAACGCGAGCACGAAAACGCAGAATTATTCCCTCCTGAACAAAAATCCAAACGGGTTGTTTGTTACTTAGAAATATTTTATCGCGCCTTTCAAATAAGAAAACTCAACTGCACTATATCTCAGATTTCACCACTTATGATCTAGTCATCCGAAACGGGTGTCGTGCTGTGCGCAGTTCATTTTGGTCATTTTGCATTTGACGCTGACTCTAGTCACTGTGAGCGAAAACGCGATCAATTTATAGCTCTTGCTCATGTATTAAAATCGAAATGCCTGCAAATTGTACTCAACCCCATCCCGTCTTTGTGCATATGCGTGTTGAATTGTATTGTTGATCGCAGCGTCAGTACAGCTCCTTAGTCGGCGGTCATTTTGAGTAGATTCCTTGAGCAGTCAGAGTACTTTTCGTGTTCCTGCATACGATATCGTGTGCTAAACAATGACAATTTTTCTAAGTATCTGTAAGATGCTTGGATATCGCGTCTTCAATTTCTTAAATTTCAGTACACAGGGAAGCGTGCGACCCCCGAGTACGGATCATTTGTTCGTGCTGCCCAGAAGCTTGTCACCTGTTTCGGAATCTTTTCAGCACATGGCCGCTGTTCGCCGCCTTATTGTTTGATTGGTTCTCAGAATGGTCATGTGTTTCAATCTTGTGGCGCAAAATTTTGAGCTGTCGAAATGGCTTCTTGCAGTGCCGTCAAAATAACGTTAAGTGTCAGACACATCTTTAGCAGAGCTATTCACGCCGACTGAATAGTAGATATCAGTAACTGCGGACGGAAAAAAAAATAAAACTGGTATAGATGATTGGGAGGAAAACACTTGTGCTTGTATTACGGATGAGATAAAAGGTACTATTCCTGTAATCTGACTGGTTCACGTTGTGCAGCGAGAAATACGTCATGCATACACATCAGACTGTTATGACAAAATGAAGTTTCATGACATAAACAATGTGCTGTCATTGACGAAAATGGCAGAAGTTGGGCGCCACGTTAGGCGAGTGCATAAAGCGGCGAATTTGATGTGGAGTACAGGAGGCTGTCAACTCACCGCAGTTTCGTACAAAATTACTCTGGGTGGTGATGTAAGCTGAGACATCTTGCTGTAATTACAGAAAGTACTGAAACGACGCCATAAGAGTAGTTTTCAGCCGCGCAACCTTTTGAAGGATGAAAATGGAAGCGCAAATTTACAGCCGCACGAGGGCACTATCTGTCTTCCCGTCGCAAACGCTTTGCTCTCGCAGAGAAACCATTGATCCGTGAGGTTGCCAAGCGAAGCAATGGCGGTCTGCTAACTCAAGCGGCTTATCTGCGCGAGATGAGGCATTTCAGAGAGCACTGCGACGCTTTCGAATTATCTGTCTGGACAGTTCGTAAGTGCGACCACCCGAGGAGTCATATGGTGCTGTGACTGGCTCGGCGGCACCGTTAGACGCACGATGCTGAACTTCGTACAGTCGAGCGCGATTTGAAGGTTATCGCGCGAGCGTCGACCAGCCTTGCACTCCAGGCACCTGGCGGCCGGGTTTGGAACAGGAAAAATCATGATTTCGCACTCTTCTCTCCCTCGTTCGCTGTTCCATGCAACAACCATCACCCCCGCGACATACTCACCGCCCTTTCGCTTTGTTCTAAGCTTTCCATTTGTTGCGATAAAGTGTCCAATTTCAGATAATACCGAAGAATACGTCGCGCTCATAACTATAACTGCCTGTTCGTAGAACCAAACGAAAAAAATGAAAGTGATGTCCCAGCAGGGAGTGACGGCTAACAAAGGAACAGCAAAAAGAGTGAGGGAAGCTGGCTTGATACCTCCCTCGCCTCGGCAGAGAATTCTGGGCCATGGCGCTGTTCATGTACCCGGTCGGCGCTCGCGCGATAACCTTCAAATCGCGCTCGACTGTACTTTTCTTTGCACAGGCGCTACTGGAATGCAGTGGATCGGGCTGTGGCGACTTCCATGTGTCCCCGGGCCATCTGTCTTTTGTGACGTCGGTGACGCGACATCGGCAACCAAGTTTGCATACGGGAGTGTTTGGGTCGCTTATATCGGTGCACTCAGATGGAAACCGCATGGAAGGACTATCGCCGTTACCTCGTTTGGACACATCGTTTGGCGCAGCGGCAACATCCGAGACTTCGTGGGAACGGCCTAAAAAGACTGGACGGACAGCAGATCTCTTCAGTGGGCTCGGCGGCACCGTTAGACGCATGACGCTGAACTTCGTACTTTTCTTTGCACAGGTTAGTAACAAATGGTCATTCACAAGTTGCCTTAGAAGCGATTGTGCCTGCCTTGTCGTGCTGCCGATCCCCCAGTGTATTTTTTGTTGCTGCCATGAGTAATCGCGAGTGCTTTGCATGCTGTTGAAGCTAAGTGGCGATGTGGAGGAGAACCCTGTGCCTGATGAACAGAAACTAGATCAAATTCTGAGCACTGTCACGGAAATTAAGGCTACCCAAACTGCTTTGCAAGGTGGATTTGAGGGTGTTCAGTTCAGGCTCTCTGAAATAGAAGACACATTAGCGTCGCTAAAGCTATGTAATGAAAAAGTGCAGAAATGTGAGGAATCTGTAGTGGTGATGCATAAGGAATTGTTCCAAATCACTAAAAGATTGGATGCCCTGGAAAATAGAAGCCGTAGCAATAATATTGTGACCTTTGGATTGAAAGAGGAAAATAACGAGAGTGCCTCCGAGCTTCAAAAAAAAGTAGAAAACAATTTCTTGAGAAGCAAATTGGAAGTCCAGGTCAGATCCATAAAACGCATCCATCGTGTTGGCAGGAAAGATGCTGGCAATGAACGCCCTGTTGTCTTGCGCTTTTATGATTTCACTGAAAAGGTTAAGGTTTTTCAAAGTTGCCATAAGCTAAAGAACAGTGGAATATCAATATCTGAGAATTTCTCGGTTCCTGTGTGCGAAATACGCAAAAAATTATGGCAGTCTTTAAATTGAATCGCGACAATGGGGATAAAGTAAGTTTAGTTTTTGACAAGCTCAAAATAAACAATAATATGTACGCATGGGATCCCACAGAGGATAAAAGGGTACCAGTGAGGCAAACGAAAAACACATTTTCGAAATCTCATGGTGGTCCCGCTGAATGACGTTTTCACAATAATCCATTAATCATTCTGGGTTTCAATGCTAGGAGCATTGTTAATAAGGATGATAAATTAAAAGAATTATTCCTGCTTTACAGTTCAGACGTAATAATAATTACAGAAACGTGGTTGCACTCTTCCATACATGACTCGGAAATCGTCCCTGATTCTTACACACTTCTTAGATCTGATAGGAACAGCCGTGGTGGTGTGGTTGCTATTGCCATTAAGCAGAACTTCTACTTCAAGGAAGAGGAAGGCATGGACGGCCATTAAAGTGTTTGGTGCATGATAACAACGGGTAATGATAAGCAGTAATCGGTGGTATTTTTAGGTGCCCGAACGCCACAGATGACTATCATTTGAAATGGCACGACTATTTGAATTCTAAAATGAAAGAACGGACTAAAATCATATTATCTGGAGATTTCAATTTACCCGGAATTGATTGGACCACCTTAACTCCTGGAAGAAAGGAAGTGATCAATTGCGAACTGCTTTTAAACATAATGTTCAGTTTTTTGTTTACAACAGCTGGTTACTATTGCCGACACGCATTCAGGGCTAGACTAGCTCAGTGCTCAATCTTGTTATTGTATCTAGCATGTGAACCCCGGAACTTGTCATTGCGGAAAGTATATCAGACGATAAGTTACTCGCATTAACATTTCCACAGATGGGACAGCAGAGCACCGCAGTCCACCTTGAGCAGACACGTATTGTAACGAAAGGTTGTAGTCGGGCTTATGACGTGAGCATCATCGACTTTATATATTTAATTCGGATATTTATATTTTGGAAAACCGGTCAATTGTTTAAGACTTACGGCTAAAGCTCAAGGAAACGATAATATACTGGGAAGAAAAATTCATTCCATCCAAGACGAAAAGAAGACAACGTAAAACGCCATATATTACCCGCAATATTATTCACCTAAGGCGAAAACTCGTGAGAATTCGTAGAAGTAAAAAATCACTTGCGGAAATATGTGAAATCCCCCCTCCCCCCTGTTCATGAAATAAATTAAAGAGGCGAGAGTAAGGTTTTTTTCAAGCACAATGTCGAACTTTGTCTACACAACCACAGAAATGTTGGCGCTATTCATCAAAATCTGATGACGCGATCTCAAAAATATAAGTTGACGGATGTATCATAAATATCAGTGAGCGATTGCAAACTATTTAAATTCATACTTCCAATCTGTCTTCACACGTGCAACACCGGTGAATCCAACCCCTGCGCAGCACACTAGCCACATGCCCGAAGTGGTGATAACACAAACAGGCGTCCTTAACTTACTCTTGCAAATAGATACGAAAAAGTGTCCTGGTCCTGATGGCATCTCAAACGTATTCATCAGACGCTATGCTGAGTAGACTGCTCCTTTTCTGTGCGCAAAATGTACCGAGTCACTTAAAACAGGTACTGTTCCACAAGATTGGCTCCATTCAAAGGTGAACCCTATTCACAAGGGCGGCAGCAAATTGCTGGGGAACGCATACCAACCTATATCATTAATCAGTTCTTGTTGCAAGGTAAGGGAGCATATAATTCATAATGCTATCGTAACATACTTAGAAGAAAACAACCTTCTATTCCCCAGACTACATGGCTTTCGAAATAAATTGTCAACAGCTGCTCAAGTGTTTGAAATCACACTGACCTGGCATCAATAATTATTTCTCGACTACAGGCTGATACAATCCTCATAAATTTCGCTAAAGCTTTCGATCGTGTTCACCATAAAAAATTTATTTTAAAACTAGAAACGATAGGTATTGATCTGAAAATAGTAGCATGGATAGAAGCCTATCTTTCCAACCGTAAACAGTTCGTCTCAATAAATGGTTTCCACTCAGATTACCTTGAAGTCCTATCGGGGGTCCCGCAGGGCTCCGTTCTTGGGCCCCTGCTGTTTCTCACATATGTAAATGATATCTATTTGTGTGCCGAACATGGAGTGACAATGCGACTTTCTGCAGAGGACTGCGTGATTTATACAGCCGTGAACAGCTCTGGTGACCAAATGAAACTTCAGTCTTCTTTAAAAAACATTCCTGACTGGTGTGCAGCCTGGGACATGCAAATTAACATATCGAAAACGGTGCATTTAAACACAACAAGAAAAAAATTCCTTTGTCTTACAACTACACATTATCTGGCTCCCCGATACCACACGTAGCCAAAGCAAAATACCTGGGGATCACACTAACCCAAGACCTTAAATGGCATGCACACATCGAGAACATATGTAGCAACGCATTCAAGCAGCTTGGTTTTCGTCGCAGCAGACTAGCAATGGCTCCATCGCACGTGAAGTTAACAGCCTATAAAACATTAGTACGACCTATCCTTGAGTATGCAAACATAATCTGGGATCCCCATCAAGCGTACCTGATCGAAAAGTTAGAAACAATTCAGTCGAAAGCACTACGATTCATATATTCGAAATACTCACGTCATGAAAGCGTAACAGCCATGCGCATCACTGCACAAATACAGATCTTGTTTTGTCGCCGGAAAACGACTGTAATGAAGTTCCTTTACAACATTTATCATCATAGATTAAACATACATAAGACTACCTGTTAACACCCCAGCGTCGATCCACCCGAGGTAGCCATAACTATTGCATAGACCATTCTTGGCGCGTTGCAACACGATTAAATACTCGTTTCTTCCTAAGGCTATCGAAATGTGGAAAGCGTTACCAAGTGAAATTGTTAACATTACTAACCCTGACAGGCATCGATAGATCGCCAAGTACTGCCTTAAACTTCAGCTCAAACACTGCCATATTTGTCTAGCACTATGCATACACTTCAATGTGCACGAAATGGAGTCTTCCCACTATGGAAGAAGCAAGCAAATTTACTGGCAGCTTCTTTTTTAATAAAGTAATGTACGCGCCATGTATATGGAACATGTTTGCTTGCCACTTATGATGTATTTCACGTAAGGTTTTGCAGATGTGTGCATACAGGCTCACCCTTTGCTTATTATTCGGAAAACAAATATAATTACTCAAGAGCACGTTATGACACTACGCTGTATTCATGTGATGTTGTTAACTGACTTTTTATCTTGACTGCTTTTTAATCCAGCCAAAAAAGAATCTTTCTTTATTGCTTTGCATTTTAGCGTTTCGACACTAATGAACACGTGCACGCGGCGTCACCATAGCTTCATACCACGATTTCCAGTCATCTTTCGCTTTCATTCCCTTTTCTCATTTGATCCCCGTCTGTATGTGCAAATTGGCCCCCCTGGGCATTGACAAGTTAACCTTCCAGCTGTACTCCGTTCTTCTGTTTCTGTCTCTCTTTCTCAGAAATCTTTCGCGTTTCGCAGGAGCCCTTTCGCGCGCTAGCGCATGAAAATTTAACAGACTATGTATGCCTTCCACTAAATTGGTTGTGTGCGTGTGTGTAACTGGGTTACACTTGGTTATATTTTCATGCGCTGGTGCGCAAAAGGCTCTTGCGAACGCGAAAGATGTCTCTCTCACTGCGCTGCTTTCCGCGCTCCACACAACTCAAGTTAATACTTTAAGAACTTAGCGGGCTTGCTGACCTGATGGTAGCGGGTTTTAACACGGCTGTTCAAAAAGGTGGACAGAAAAGACAGTAGCTAAGACTAATTTTTGATATTCTGAGACTGGACATGGATCATGACGGGTGCGCGGGCGCCGCTTGGCCAGTGCTGGAGCCACATCGCAAATCTGTCGATTCCATTGTTTACGACGACGTTCTTAAACGTTTTAGTTCTTGCATTCAAATGCCGCTAATACGTGGATGTGAGAGGTCATCGGCGGTTACGAGGGGCAATGCCATTTTTCGCTCCTATTCTGTGCCAATCAACTGCGAATATTTCGTTGCCATTCTTTCTCTTCAGCTGTAACGTTCCTCGAGTCTCATAAACCCGTTCAGCCTCTCCGTGCGTAGCTGCTGTTGAATGTGCACTCGCCAGCAGGCTCCCGCAAACGCAATGCCACCTCACGACCGCGCTCTTGCTCGCGCCGGCCGTTCGCGCATGTATTGTTACTTTTGATAAAGAGGGTATGGCATATGTCATCATTTTGATTTCAATCGCAAACTAGGCTTGCGACGGCGTTCTGAAGGGTAAAAGAAATAGGATGGCACCACCCGGAATACTGCAAATGGAACACATGTTTGATATAGAAGTTGTGAAATCTTCCACTACATGGAGGTTCATTAGTGATGCCGTACGCCATCGTTATGAACCCCGTCGCCTGTTGACAATCCCAACTGCATCTAGTACAACTACAGCAATGGCAGACGGATTTCGCATTATGGGGCTAGTAAGGCATTTGCGTTATTATGCCCATAGATTTCGTGTACACTATTTCAATAGACACGAGTATCGAGCTCAGTGACCGGAGGAACAAAGCGGATGCCGAAAAATAGTATCGTTTGGTTTACAAATACTTTTCTGTGGTTTGGTAAGCCCCAGGCCACAGAGAAAAGAGATATTAACTAGAGTTGCACTCAACACCTTCTAAATATCGGTGCTTCGTCGATCAACATGCATTCGAACATTCTTGGTGACTGACGTAGCCGAAGCTATCCACGGCCGGCGTTCAGATTCAGATGCAGTATATCGCTTTTGCTTCATTATCATGCAGTTAAACCATGCCGGTAATACTGCGTGAAAAGATAAGTGCGTATGATCCCACGAGACAGGTAGATGATCATACACCGATGCACATAACCCTGTCCATTTATGCGCATTAGTTTATGGCAACATGCACAGTCTAGGGTAATGGTCATTTCCGGGGTAAAAAAAATAAAACGCTGAATAGGAAAGCGTACAGTGTCAATCACACTTAGCGGGAAAATGCTTTCGCGTGATCATGCACCTGTGGAACGCCATTGCATTTAACTGGTCCGCGAATCAATGCTAAGCGACACGCGAGAAGATTTACAACGATGCGGTGCTTCATGTTGACGGCCACTCTGCATCAGTTTTCTACCCGTTTGGGTACAATAGCGCTTCTCACGCGTGCAGCCCGCGGGGCCGGGTTCCTGTTTAGTATGATTGACTCTCCCCATGCGCGAAAAGAGAAATCCCACTGCGCGGACACACTGACAAGATGCGTCGTTCCAAAGGCAGGGCTGGATTTTTCCCAATTACTGCCCTTGCGTCACCAGGGCACTCTATAGACTTTGTATAGATTCGATTGGCTGAAAGTGAACGCGCGTCACCTGCTGATCGGACGCGGCGCGCCAAAGAAAGCGAAACGTGCACACAATATTAAAGCATAACAATGGTTAGTCAGCCATAAATACAGTCAAAATAAAACGAAGGGTAAATGCTACAAATGTCAAACAGCCACAGCAAAAAAAAGGCCTTAGCGCACCATAAAGACATCCAGACGAATTACCATGAAGCAATGCCTGAATGTAACGCCATAAAACAAAAACAACATAAAATGCAAAAGCTTTCTCCCGAAAGCTCACCCTGCTTATGATTGTTCATCGCATCGGCCCATCTAGCCGTCTATTATTTATTAAATGAGGTTTTCAGCGTTTATTTGTAACGCTACTCCCACCTCTCAAAAAGGTAGTCATTGGGGATATGTTTACCCGGAAAGCAAAAATGTCAACGTTGAAAAAGATTAAAGAACGCTGGATATGTCGAAGAAACGCCTTCCGCATGTAGATGAAATTTCAGACTCGCCGTTTCTTAATTTGTTCCATTCACTTCATTCCAGTGTGGCTTTCGTTTCAGTTTTAATTCGCTTTGTTCTTTATCTGTTAATCGTTAGTTTCTCCGCGCTTTCACTTATAATTTCGTTTCCTCTTGTATATTCACCTTTCCCTCCAGTTTCTTTTTTTCCCTCTTTCTTTGATTTTTTTTTTTGTCGGTACTATTTTTTTGCTTTCATATACAATTTGTGCCCTCCTCCAATGAGCGTCTTTTGTAATTTCTCCGTTTCTTTCTTTTACTTTCCTTCTTTTTTTTTCTCTTCGTGCGAACCAGTTTTCGCTTGTGCGCTGGTTGCAGAATGTTCAGCTATGTGCGAGCTTAAATGATAATGCATTCTAAACATTTCGGTGTCGATGACTTCCAGAGGACTTGCCAATTAACAACACCGTTCTTTTTTCCTAACTGGAGTCTCTGGGAACCTTTGGCCGAACTTTAACATATTATTACTCAGTTGCCTTACTGATCATTTCGAAATAATAAGCTTGGCCGACATTTTATTGCACCCAGCATCCATTAACCAATGTATGCCCCAGGGTTCAATTTTAGGACGACTGTATTTTTTAGCATGCATCAAGAATTTTTCTGGTTATTTCACCAAATCTAACTGCATTTTATACGCTGATGACACTACATTATATACTAGTGACAGAAATATAAATGATCTAATCAAAACATTGAAGCTGAACTAAAACTTACAGCTGACTGGTTTCAGGTAACCAGATTGAAATCAATCCTTTAAAGAAAAGGAAATTTTACGATGTTTAATTCGCAATCATAAACAAGCGATTAATATTGCTCTACTTTATTTGGATAACCAAATTATACCACTTTCTGAATGCACTACATTTCTTAGTGTCCCACGAGACGAACATCTGAGATTTAGTATGCACTCGGAATCATTGTCAGAATGGGCTTTTTGTATTGGGGTGCTTCTTAGAACTCATCATTACTTTCAGCAACATATCCCCCGGGCACTTTTTTTAACATATTCACAATCAATTAACATACTGCATATCAACTTGGGGAACTGCATATCTCATTGATATATCAAGCTTTCATCATTTACAAAATAGTGCAGTTCGAATATTTAGCTTTCCTCAGTCCACTTCCCCCCCTCCCCCTATACCGGAATCTTATTATCCTTTCTTTGTTGAGTCTGCCTCGCCACAACAGTTCTGCTAATGGTGATATTGTAATTACTGCTCTTTTTTCATCTTTGTTCATAAACAGTAATCTGACCAAATTTTGCGGCAATTTGCTACTGCCCATAATTAACACTATCTATGACAAGCAAAACCTTCTGTTTTCAGCTATAACTATATGAAACTCACGGCCCTCATGCGTTAAAACAGATCAGTGTCCAGGTTTTTCAATAATAACGTCAAAGCAATAGCGGCTGTGACTCAGTGCTAAAGTACTGTATCTTCCTGTGCAGATCCTTGGATGCATCGTCAAGCTGGCTTCATGGAACAATACTCCAAGTGGCGTCATCTGCGCATGCTTCGCAGACGGGTCATCGACTTACGAGCAGCATGCTGAAACCTTCGCCAGTGCATCGCCCCTGTGTGCGATAGCTACGGCTTGCCGGGTGGATCAACGGCTTGGCTCCTGAGCGTTCCATGGAACTTTGGTGCTTGTGAGCGCACCGTCGACTTCGGGAGCAGCGCGACGTCACCAGCCAAGAGCTTAAAAGCGCCATACGAGATCTCGTTCTTCAGTGGACAAAGCAACAGCGGCTGTGACACAATGCTAAAGCACTGTCTCTTCATTGTGCAGGTATGTTATCTTGAGAATACTCGGTGCCTAAGATCAGACAATCGATCATTGCTGCTGTTTCTTTGCCCACAAGACGCAGTTGGTTTGTGTTCGAACGCCATGTATTATATCAGCCACCTATTGTTGAGTGGAGACGTGGAGCTCAATCCAGGACCTCCTTAATCTGACCCCCCAACGAAGTCCGGAAACTCATCAAAATGTAATGAGCCTATTACAGCACTTCTGTACTGTCCACGTGCTCTGCAAAGACCGCTCAACAATCGGCTGCTGTAACATGTCCAACTGAAACTGATAACATTGTGACCATGCATGCCGAAGTTGTTGAACGACGCAAGCATATGGCTGAGGACCGTGGCAATATTAAGCCATTCCAAGCATTCGTGAACTCACGTTTTGATACGCTTGAAACCCGCGTGGCTGCACTTGAAGCGTCACCATCTAGCTTAACAGTTAGCGCGTTCCGAAATTAAAACACTAACTAGAACTGTGGCTCGGTTGGTTGAAAAGAATGAGGACCATGATAACCGATCCAGTCGCAACAATATTGTTACGTTAGGCGATCCATGCGCTCATATGCGCATAAGAAGGAAAAAGAAGAATCTCGGTAGTTTTTGGTGAAGACGACGACGACGTTCAAGCAGTGTCGGCTGCTGGTGCCTGCAGGAAAGGCCTGTTGTGTGAAAGCCTTGTCTCCTTGTCCTAGCCGTTCGCCATCGCCTCGAGCCTACCCTTCCCGATCACCTACTCCTCGCCGCAGCTTGTCGCGAAAGTACCAAGGCCCCTACTCGGGAAACTAGGGAACACAGCACCCGCACGTGGCGCTGTGTTACCAACCCGGACAGCCAATTATGTTTCGACCATCGCACCACGCAGCAATTTGATCAATGCCCTCGTAGATAGAGTCCCTGTTCCCGCTCTCATTGACACTGGAACCCATATTTCAGTCCTTAGCACTTCGTTCCGCCAACGCCTCAAAAAAGTTCTTACGTCCGCTAACACCTCTGCAGTTCGTGTTGCTGATGGCAACACTGCTACCATCATCGGAATGGGCACCTCGCGCGCTAGCATCGCCGGCCACCACGTCCCTGTGCTCTTCGCCGTCCTTACTACTTGTCCTCAAGCCTTCATTTTAGGCCTATACTTTTTATCAGCCCATTCCGCATTTATTGACTGTTCCTCCGGACGTCTGCGCCTAGCCCTGGTCCATTGTGTTCACGACCCTAGTGCTGACCATTCCCAGCCTCGCCTCCGCTCTAGTACATTTACTCGCCTACCTCCCGAGGCGGCAGTATACGTGCCCATGTAACCTTTTCCTTCCCTTCCTGACGGCGACTTCATTGTCAACCCCATCACCGACGTCGCTCTACAGCGCAACATCGTCCTACCTTATAACATTGTACACGTCGCGAATAACCACACCTACATTCCCCTTATCAACTTCACCATGTCTTCGCAAGTTCTCCCGGAGAGAAGTTTTCTTGCCGAGCTCTCACCTTTGTCCAGCTTTACTATATCAGCAGTACTGTCTGACCATGACGCCGAGGTGCCTGCCCAACCAGTCCCGTCACAAAGCCCGGAGAACCGCATCTCAGCTATGGTTGCCTCTGGCCTGCGTCCCGAATAGGGCAGAGCCTGTGCCGGCCTTTTGCGGTCATACAGCGACATTTTTGATTTCGGTCACGGATCCCTGGGCCAAACGTCTGTCGTTACACATCGCATCGATACTGAGATGCCCGCCCTATTCATCTACGGCCTTACAGAGTTGCTCTTTGCGAACGCTGGATCATTCAAGAATAAGTGGAGAAAATGTTGGCCAGCAACATTATTGAGGCGGCGAGCAGCCCCTGGGCGTCTCCGGTAGTACTCATTAAAAAAAAGACAACAGCTGGAAGTTATGCGCAGATTATCGACACCTAAATAAGATAACAAAGAAAGACATGTACCCTCCTGCAAGGATCAAAGACGCCCTCGACTGCCTGCATGGTACCAAATACTTCTCCGTTAACCTCCGTTCTGTATATTGGCAGATCTCTGTTGACGACAGAGATCGCGAAAAGTGCTTTTGTCACCCCGGATTGCCTCTATCAATTCAAGGTGATGCCTTTCGGCTTATGTAATTCCCCTGCGACCTTCGAGCGCTTGATGAACTCGTTACTACGCGGGTTCAAATGGAACACATGTCTGAGCTACCTCGATGAGGTCATCGTATTTTCATCAACATTTGAGGGCCACCTCCATCGTATTTCGGCTATTCTTGGCGTCTTCCGAAGAGCTCGCCTTCAGTTAAACTCCAAGGAGTGTAGCTTAGGAGGCAGGGAACCAAGGTCCTAGGATATTTAGTCAACACCCATGGCATCCAGCCGGACCCCGACAAAATTCGCGAAATTCGCGCTGTAAGTGGTTTTCCTATCCCGAAATCTCTCAGCGACGTGCATAGCTTCCTCGGACTTTGCTCATATTTCCTGCGATTTGCACCAAACTTCGCGGAAATTGCCCGCCCACTTACGCAGCTTCCGAAAAAAGAGGTCTCCTTTTCCTGGGGCCACTAACTATCGGCCGCCTTCGCAGCTATTATTGGCCGCCTAACCGGTCCGCCGGTATTGGCTCACTTCAATCCGTCAGCGCCCACAGAAGTACGCACTGACGCAAGTGGGGATAGAATTGGTGCCGTTCTCGCAACACATCAGCTCGTTTCCTCTCGCGTCATCGCCTATGTCAGCCGACTCGACTCCTCTCTGCGGCCGAACAGAATTATTCCTTGACTGAACGTGAGTGCTTAGCCCCAGTTTGGGCCATTACGAAGTTCCGCTCTTACTTGTATGGGTGGCCATTCACAGTAGTGACTGACCACCGCGCATTGTGTTGGCTTTCTACACTCAAAGACCCTACTGGTCCCCTTGGGCGTTGGCCTTGCGCCTTCAGGAGTACAATATTTCAGTGGTCCCTTTCCCATCATCCATTCGACCCACCAAGCCAACTTGATTGTGACAATGATGCTTGCGTGCTCTCTATTTCTGACTTCTCCAATATTCGCCGTGAGCAACGCCAAGACCCTCAGCTTCGCAAAATTGTCAATCGCCTTAGCGCCGACCGCCATGACCATTCCCTTCGTTTGTTTGTGCCCCATGACGGCAGCTTATACCGGCACAGTATGCGATCTGATGGCCCGGCCTTCTACTAGTAGTCCCTCAGCACCTACGCACAGCCGTCCTTGAACAGCTTCACGACGTTCCCGCAGCGGATCATCTAGGCGTCTCTCGCACATACGACAGTGTGCGCGGTCGGTTCTTTAGGCCAGGCCTATACTGCGCAATCCGCTGTTACGTGGCTTCTTGTGACCGCTGTCAACGCCGGAAAACGATCAGTTTTACCAGCTGGACTTCTGCAAAGGTCGACATCCATATAGACCCATTTTCTCGAGTGGGTCTGGATCTTTTAAGGCCTTTTCCACTGTCCGCACCGGGGAGGAAATGGATTGCGGTGGCCACTGATTACACCACACGCTACGCGGTCACACGAGCAATACCAACCTGTTGAGCAACTGATGTCGCTCTTTCCCTCCTCAACGATGTTATACTCGTCCATGGAGCTCCCCGCCAACTGCTCACCGATCGTGGCCGTTGCTTTCTTGCGCGTATAGTCGACGAGATCCTAAGGTTGTGCAACATTCGTCATTCTTTGACAACTGCCTACCATCCACTGACGAACGGGCTTACCGAGAGCCTTAACCGGACATTGAATGACTTGCTGTCAATGTATGTTTCTGATGATCACTGCGACTGGGACATAATGCTGCCGTTTGTGACATTTGCATACAATCCGTCGCGTCACGGCACTACTGGCAACTGCCCCTTCTATCTTCTATACGGCCGTGAACCTCTGCTTCAATTTGACAGCCTGTTTCCTTCTGTCACCACTGCCAGCTCATGCTCGTGACGCCATAGCCCGAGCTGATGCGGCCCGCGTTGTTTCTCGCAACCGACTCGCAGCCTCCCAGCACTCCCAGAAACTTCGCTGTGATTTCTGTCATCGCAACACCCATTATACTTGCGGGTTTCTCGTGCTGCTTTGAAACCCAGCTCGCCGCGTTGGCTTCTGGGAAAAAAATGTGCCCCGTTATACAGGACCCTACCGTATTTAACAAGTCACTGCAGTGACATACGAAATTGTGCCCTTGCATTCCGCACGCCATACCTCTACATCACGCACCAAAACGGTTCACGTGGCACGCCTAAAGCCCTACTACACGAACCCTGGTTTGGACGCTAGTACGCACCGGGACGGTTCTTTTCAGCCGGCGGGTAGTGTTACGTTAGGCGATCCATGCGCTGATATGCGCATAAGGAAAAAGAAGAATCTCGGTAGTTTTTGACGAAGACGACGTTCGAGCAGTGTCAGCCCCCTCAAACCCCCTAACGTAGAGCGTTGCCACAGACTCGGTCGAAAGCGGAAAGAGCATCCACACCTAGTTATTCTCCAGCTACTGGACCGGGAAAAGTCTTTGGTCATGAAAAATGTCTCAAAACCTAGAGGGTCTGATTATTACATAACTGAAGATTTTTCACCCAATGTTCGTGCTATTATGAAAAGAATTTGGGATGCTTCTTCACATCTTCGATGACAGGGTTATGAGGTCAAACTGAGCTATGATCATGCTTTTATCGACGATGTTCGCTACATTTGCGACAGTGTCTAATGCTCTTATCAGAGACCCGAAATTTTTGAATTTTAACACTTTCCAGTCGCAATCTCGAGATTCCTGGCCTGCAGATAAAAAAAAAATCTTCCACTGGTCAGGCTACGACGCCAGAAGGTAGCGCCACATAGGACTGTGTGCGGGGCAGTGGATTGGCATCTGTGACTGCGCATCCCATTTCAGTTCTTTACACCAACATACGAAGTGTTCTACTGAAGTGCGATGAACTTATCTCTGTTGCTGATTCAGCTGACGCTGATATTGTGTTCATAACCGAAAAGTGGCTTTCGTCAAAGGTTGATGACTGAACATGTGATTTGCAAAAAAAGATTTAATATATACCGATTTGACAGAGGGCAGCCATGTGGCGGAGGTGTTATGATTGCAGTTGCTGACCACCTTGTTTCGTCATGCGTGAATATTGTGACCGATTTGGAAATGATATGGGTCGAACTTCGTGTGTCTCTTAAGAAACTGATTTTGGGAATTTGCTACCAGCCACCATCGTATGGCCGTACTTTTGTAGATGAACTACATTATGCTATCAATATGATTGTTGTACGCTTTCTTGATGTTCCTGTCATTTTATTCAGCGATTTCAACTACCTATCCATTGTGTGGTCAAACTCATCTGCTTATCCTAGCCCTTTCTCGACCAAATGCAGTTAAGATCTTCACATGTGTGCAGATTTTAATCTATCATAACTTATCACTGAACCACCCCGCACTGTCTCATCATCATCCAGTGTGTTATATCTAGTGTTAACCAACACACGCTGGCGTGCTGAAATTTTACTCAAGACGATTCACTAACACAAATCAAGACTGGAACGTGCGCGAACTTTCAACTGTTTCTTACAAGTACTTCTATCCTTATACAAACACATACAAAGAAAACATGTACAAACACGTGTCAGAAACAAGTTTATAAGTGCAATTCATCAAATCCTAACCCTTGAAGCACCGCTTTCCATCACGCTGCCTGTTAACAGCTGCATCTCTCTTCACGTCAGCGCTATCGACGGATCGCTTACGCATTCCGTGGAAGCGGCCCGTGACATTTCATATGCTTCAAAGATTATTCTTTATCGCCGGTCTGTAAAATGTCCGATTACAGCTGTTTCCTCGAATATTGGGATGCATGTTTTACAGCTATAACGTGCTTGGTGAGGTTGCTTGGGTAGTTATTTTTGCCGCAGTACCTGCTATGTTCATCCAATCTTATTTTTATGCAACTTTCCGTCTTGCCGATGTATCTCCTGCCGCATGACAGAGGGATGCTGTACACAACACACTTATCACAGTTTATGATCTTCTTCTGGTGGTCGATTCCGCATGTTGTGCTAACTCTCTTTTTCCTATTCCGGGAGTTAACTTTTCTGCACATTCAGGTTAGCGTCGGGGGGGGGTGAAAATACAAGGGGGGTTCCATGTTTTGCTGCAAATTTCTTAAGTCGGTCCGATACCTTGTCTGCGTACGTTACCACGACTGGCCTCGCCCTTTCTTTTTCCTTCGTTTTCCCAGTTTCTGGTCCCATTACCTCTTTCATCAACTTCTCTACTGTTGCACGAATCAAATGTTCGGGGAAGCCACTTGCGGCAAGCCTGTCAACTTGCAGATGTACACTTCTTCCCATTTCGAGATCACATGATTTCTTAATGCACTGCCGGAGGGAAGAGTGTGCTACACTCCTTTTTACAAGCTTTGATTGACATGTGTCATATCTCATTATTGGCTTTTCACATTGAGTTCTTTACATCCAGCATGTATCATCCGGGCACAAGTGCATTTCAATGTCATGGAACCTGATAGTGGAGTTTTCCGGCATTTCATGCGTTAATTCTAAACCTGCGAACACCGTTATAAATATCCGTTATACAGGACCAATATCAAGCGACTTGAATATACGGTAGGGCAAACAAAGTAGAAAGTCATCCCCATACCGGATACATTCTACAAACCCAAGTGCCTCTAGCTCATTTATCAGCGTACGGTCGCCTTTTGCCATGTACAGATTAGAAATCAAAGGCGTTTTTCAGGAACCTATGCAGATCCCGTCTCGTTGGCCGTACACTATGCCATCATGCTCGACAAACAACGAAGTCATGTACACGCGCAGTAATTAAAAAAAACCACGTGCACTAGTTCCACATTGCTTCTCAAATTTTATATCCCCATACTCGTCTATGCACTCCTCCACTGCTGTGAGTGCGGCTTTCTGCAGAATCTTATAAAACACGTCTTTAACATCGATAGATAGGCATCCTACAGGTTCATTTTTCTTGAAAAATGCAATAATTTTCTCTGATCTTGGCCCCATGAACGGGTCATTGATGTGGGAGCGTGGATAGGTTTGTCTGAAGATACTTGGCTACATGCCTTTGCTATGTGCTCTGGTTCTCGACGATTATTCGGAACGCGACCCTTCCTTGTGAATCTTCACGGCAGAGAACGGTCTCAGTGAAAGCTCACTACTTCTTTCACCTCATCACTAATCTTATCAAGACCCATACGTCCACAAGTCATCGCCACTCCCAAGCGTACCTGGTTAGTGTTCCTCACAGAGGTCCCTTGGCTCGAAGTTACTGTTGATGGCTTCCAGAGCTTTCCGGTCATAGTCACCCTTGTTCATGACCACGAATATTGCTGTCTTGTGGGATAGCAATAGTCTAAGGTTCCTCTGCTTCAAGAACGACTGTTTTTCCCTCGACGCACCCTCTATTCTTTGGTCTTGACTATTTCGGGATGCACTGCAGTCTTTCAGGCACACAAGAGTCCTTCTGGTTAGCAGGCGCCCGGTCCGCGACTGCGTGACATTGCTGATCAGCTGCAGAGACTTCATGTGCGGCTGCGGTCCGAAATTGAGGCCTTTATCCAGAGTCGTGGTCTGTATGCCTGGTAGCTAGAAATATGAAAGGTTGACCCAAACGCATCATTGCCGTTTCCCTTTCTCTCTGCGTGGTAGCTTTCCGATAGGGCTACATTCCATTGCTGCTCTCAGCTTTGCTC
This sequence comes from Amblyomma maculatum, assembly GCF_055883805.1. NCBI lineage: Eukaryota > Metazoa > Arthropoda > Arachnida > Ixodida > Ixodidae > Amblyomma > Amblyomma maculatum. Next base: position 246,002 of record NW_028146766.1, on the reverse strand, counting down.
GGCCAAGTTCAGGAAGTACAATGTCATGAGATGGGAGGGGATGATCAAGTCGGAGAGTAATAATGGAATATAGCAATGGGAAAGCTACCGCGCAAGAGAAAAGGAAACGGCAATGATGCGTTTGGGTCAAGCTTTCAGACTGCTAGCTACCAGGCATAGCGACCGCGACTCTGGATTAAGGCCCGAAGTTCGCACCACAGCCGCACTTGAATCCTCTGCAGCTGATTAACACGGTTCACGCAGTCGAGGACCGGGCGCCAGCTAACCAGAAGGACTCTCGTGTGTGTGAAGCACTGCATCGCATCCTGAAATACTCATCACCCAAGAATAGAGGGTGCACCGAGAGAAAAACAGTGTATTCCTTGAAGCAGAGGAACCTTAGACTGTTGTTATCAGACAAGAAAGCAATATTCGTGGTCATGAACCAGGCTGACTATGACCCGAAAGCTCTGGAAGCCATCAACAGTCACTTCAAGGCAACGGACGTTCGTGAGGAGCTCCTCAACCAGGTACGCTTGGGGGTGGCGAAGAGTTGTGGACGTATGGGTCTTGATAAGCTAGGGATTGAGGTGAAAGGAAGTGGTGAGCTTTCACTGAGACCATTCTTTACCGTGAAGGCTCACAAGAAAGAGTCGCCGTTCCGAATGATCGTCGAGAACCGGGGCACATGGCAAAGACATGTAGCCAAGTATCTTAAGGCACACTTATCCGCTATCCCCATCAATGACCCTTTCATGGGGCCAGGATCGGAGGAAAGCTTTGCATTTTTCAAGCAAAATGAACCTGTAGAATGCCTATCCATTGATGTTAGACATGCTTCATAACATTTCGCAAAAAGCCGTACTCATAGCAGTGGAGGAGTGCATAGACCAATATGGGGTTATAAAATTTGAGAAGCAGTGTCGAACTAGTGCATGCGGTTTTTTGGAATTACTGCGTGTGTACTTCACTTCGTTGTTTGTCGACCATGATGGCATAGTTTAAGGGGCAACGAGACGTTAACTGCGTAGGCTCATGCATAGCGGCTTTGATTTCTAATCTGTACATGGCGAAAGGAGACTGTACACTGAGAAATGAGCTAGAGGCCCTTAAGTTTGAAGCATGTTTCCGGTATGTGAATGACCTTCTACTTTCTTTGCCCTACCGTATGATCAAGTCGCTTGATATTTGTCCTCTAATACGGTAGGGCAAAGTAGAAAGTCATCCACATACCGGAAACGTTCTACAAACCCAAGGGCCTCTAGATCGTTTCTCAGCGTACGGTCGCCTGTCGCAATGTACAGATTAGAAATCAAAGGCGCTATGCATCAGCCTATGCGGATCTCGTCTCCTTGGCCGTACACTATGCCATCATTCTCGACAACCAACGAAGTCATGTACACACGCAGTAATTCCCAAAACCACATGCACTTCTTAAACACTGCTTTTAAAATTTTAAAACCCCATATTTGTCTACGCACTCCTCTTGTGCTGTGAGTGCGGCTTTCTGCGGAATGTTATAAAACATGTCTAACATCGATGTATAGGCATCCTACAGGATCATTTCGCTTGAAAAATGCAATAATTTCCTTCGAACCTGGCACCATGCACGGGTCATTGATGGGGATCGCGGTTAGGTGTGCCTGAAGATACTTGGCTACATGTATTTGCCATGTGCCCCGGTTCTCGACGATCATTCGGAATGGAGACACTTCCTTGTGAGTCTTCACGGCAAAGAATGGTCTCAGTGAAAGCTCACGACCTCCTTTCACCTCAGCCCTTAGCCTATCAAGACCCATACGTCCACAATTCTTTGCCACCCCCAAGCATACCTGGTTGAAGCGCTCCTCACAAAGGTCCGTTGCTTTGAAATGACTATTGATGGCTTCCAGAGCTTTCCGGTCATAGTCACACTTATTCATGACCACGAATCTTGCTTTCTTGTCTGATAACAAGAGTCTAAGGTTCCTCTGCTTCAAGACGACACTGTTTTGCCCTTGGCGCATCCTCTATTCTTTGGTCTTGAGTATTTCAGGATGCACTGCAGTCCTTCAGACACATGACAGTTCTTCTGGTTAGCTGGCACCCGATCAGCTTCTGTGTGCACCATGCTGATCAGCTGCGGAGGCTTCATGTGTGGCTGCGGTGCGAACTTCGGGCCTTTATCCAGAGTCTTGGTCTCTATGCCTTGTAGCTGGCAGTCTGAAAGTTTGACCCAAACGCATCATTGCCGTTTGCTTTTCTCTTGTGTGGTAGTATTTCCTAGAGCTACATTCCATTATTGCTCTCCGATTTGATCATCCCATCCCATCTCATGAGAAGGTACTTCCTGAACTTGGCCGAGCAAAGCGGAGAGCAACCATGGGATATAGCCCTCGGAAAGCTACCTCGCAGAGATAAAACAAAACAGCAATAATTCGTTTGGGTCAACCTTTAAGACTGCCAGCTACCAGGCATAGTGACCATTACATTGGAAAAAGGCCCCAAGTTAGCATCGCAGCAGCACATGAAGCCTCTGCAGCTGATCATCTTGGTGCACGCAGTCGTCGCGGACCGGGTGCCAGCTAACTAGAAGGACTCGCATGTGTCTGAAGGACTGGAGTGCATCCTGAAACACTAAACTCCAAGGACTAGAGGGTGCGCCGAGGGAAAAACAGTGTCTTCCTTGAATCAGAGGAATCTTACTCGGTTGCTATCAGACAAGACACCAAGATTCGTGGTTATGAAGAAGGATGACTAGGACTGGAAAGCTCTGGAAGCCATCAACAGTAATTTCGAGGCAACGGACCTCTGTGAGGAGCACCTCAACCAGGTATGCTTGGGGGTTGGCGAAGAGTTGTGGACGTATGGGTCTTGATAAGCGAAAGATTGAGATGAAAGGAAGTACTGAGCTTTCACTGAGACCATTATTTGCCTTGAAGACTCACAAGGAAGAGTTGCCGTTCCGAATGATCGTCGAGGACCGGAGCACATGGCAAAGGCATGTAGCCAAGTATCTTCAGGCACACCTGTCCGCGTTCCCCATCAATGACCCGTTCATGGTGCCAGGATTGGAGGATATTATTGCATTTTTTCAAGCAAAATGAACCTGCAGGATACCTATGCATCGATGTTAAAGAAATGTATTATAACATTCCGCAGAAAGCCGCACTCACAGCAGTGTAGTAGTGCACAGACTAATATGGGGTTATAAAATTTAAGAAGCAGTGTAGAATTTTGGAATTACTGTGTTTGTACATGACTTCTTTGTTTGTCGAGCATGATGGCATAGTGTAGGGCCAACGAGACGGGATCTGCATAGGGTTTCTAATCTGTACATGGCGAAATGCGACCATGCGCTGAGAAATGAGCTAGAGCCTTTGGGTTTGTAGAATGTTTCCGGTATGTGGATGCCTTTCTACTGTGTTTGCCCTACCGTAGGATCAAGTCGGTTGATATTGGTCCGGTATTACTGCAATTTAGAACGGTGTTCGCAGGTTTAGAATTTACGCATGAAATGCGGAACTCCACTATGAGGTTCCTCGACATTGAAATACACTTGTATCCGGATCATACATGCTGGATGTACAGAAATAAATGTGAAAATACAACATACAAAAGGACCACATAAATTCGAAATTTTTGTTAAATACAAAGGCGTACTCTTCCAATGTCCTGTCTAAACCTTTTGAGCAGTCGCTTGTTACAGGCTGCCTACCCGATGACTGGAAGGTTGGAAAAGTAATTCCTCTGCATATGTCTGGCGATAAACACTGTCCTAAAAACCATCGTCCCGTATCGCTCACCTGCATACCATGCAAGATCATGGAATAGGTCATCTTCTCTCATCATGCTACATTTTTTTAACTAATTCTTTTTTCAGTAATTTTCAGGATGGTTTTCGAAAAACCTTCTCCTGTGAGACCCAGCTTCTATGTTTCACTCATGACCTCCATTGCATTGTTGACGGTGGTTCGTTGGCAGACTGCATATGCCGGGACTTTTGTAAAGCTTTTGATAAAGTCTCACATGAATTGCTTCTCTTTAAACTAAGCAGATTGAACTTAGATGCTTTCATGGCTTCACTCTTTTCTTGCTAATCAATCTCAGTTCGTTACAGCAAATAATACCGACTCTAAGTTTCCCCAGTTGATTCCTGTTTGCCGCAAGGTTCAGGCTTGGGACCCCTGCTTTTCCTCATACATAAATGACTTTCCGGTAAACCTTACTTCATCAATTTGTCTCTTTGCGGATGATTGTGTTATCTATCGTAAAATTAACAATGGTCATGACGTCTTTATATTACAATCCGATATTAGCAGAATTTCTGAATGTTGTCACCGCTGGAATATGAAGCTTAACACAAAAATGTGTAAACATACGCGTGCCACTCGCGTTAGCACATCAGCCCCTTCGTACTACCTCAACACTGGTCATCTTTAATCTGTCTCTTCATAGAAATATTTAAGTGTTCACATAACTAATAACTTATCATGGAAATGGCATGTTCATCACGTAGTTAATAATGCTAACCAAACTCTTGGCTAGTTCAGAAGAAACTTTTCATTTTGTCCTAGCGCGCTAAAACTTCTCCTTTGCAAAAATTTGTTGGTCCAAAACTAGAGTTTGCAGCTTCTGTCTGGGACCCAAGCGTCGTTTCACTCATTACTGAACTAGAAAGTGTGCAGAATCGCGCATATTCCTTTTTATTGTCTAACTATTATCGCACTTCTAGCGTGACTCTCATGAAATCTTCACTTTCATTGCCTCTTCTAACAGAACGCAGAAGAGTACTTCGGCTAAGTTTGTTTCATAAGATTTTTTCCTATAATACATATCTCAGACAGAAACTTCTAACGCAACCGTCATACACTTCTTCACGCATTGATCACCGTCACAAAGTAGGAAATCCATTATGTCGCACCAAATACTGCCATGACTCCTTCATTCCAGACACTTCTAACAGTTGGAATCGCCTTCCTTGTGCTATTGCCGAAATTACAGATGCCGTTTATTTACGTACAGCTGTTACTAACCTTTTTTGCTCCAGTGTTTAACATACTCTTGCTGCCGTTTTTCGGTGCTTTTTCTTGTTAAACATCTATGCTTGGCTGCGTTGCTGTTGATTTTGTATTTTTATATCTTGTTGCGCAGTCGTTATCATTTACTGTATAATGACAAATTATTTTTGTGTTATTTTTTACTGTATTGGGTTTTTTATTTTTTGTGTTCACCCCAACTCTCCTCTGTAATGCTCTTGGGCCCTGGGGGTAAATAAATAAATGTAAAAAGCGTTTTTATAAGCCAAGTTATAACCAGACTGTTGAGCTTTTCTTTTTTATTTTATTGATGTATCGTTGCTCTTGTTGTTCATGGATTTACCATACCGATACTTTCAGCGTTATCACAGCATTAAATCTTAGAAATGCTACAGAACCTTTAATCGGAAACATCATTCATAATATAATCGCCGCCGAAACACAGGGGCATACAATTAAACTCTGTTGGGTACTAAGCAACGTTGGAATCAGCGGCAATAGGAGCTGATGCATGTGCTGCAGCAGCCCGTCATACTAAAATACAGCCAGTCTACATACCACATAAAGATGTTCTAAGAGTTGTAAAGAGAAAACTGAGAGCAAAATGGCAGAGCTCATGGAACAACAAAATAAATAATAAATTGCACCTTGTCAAGTAGATCGTTGAAGAATGGAAATCGCGCAGTCACCAAAAACGCTTCATCGAAGTCATTTTATGTCGCCTTGGCATCGAACACACCCTTCTGACACACAGCTTCATTCTAATGAAAGACGAAAGACCTCTCTGTGAAAGATGCGGAGGTGAACTAACAATAAACCACGTCCTACTTTCGTGCGCTGAACTAAAGAAGTGAAGGAAAAAAAAATTTTGCACGTTTTTATACAGAACACATCCCTGTCTATCCCAGCCTGTTGTTGCGAGATCCAATTATCGAAGGTGAAAATGTTATTCATTTTCTAAAGGATGCAAAGCTCCTGAACGAACTTTAAGAAAATTATATATATATATATATATATATATATATATATATATATATATATATATATATATATATATATATATATATATATATATATATATATATAAAGTGCAAAATTGCTTTATACAGCTGCGAGTAAAGTTCGAGCCTGCTTACAGCGGTAAGCAACTCTCGACGAGAGATGAACCTCAAAGAAAGAAAAGAAAAAAAAATATATGTGGGACAGTACAATGGTGAGATACTTTCAGGTTTTCGCTTAAAGGTGTGAGCGCCAAGCATGAAGGTTTTTACGAGAAGTTTGATGTGGAGGGTATCAAACAAGCGGGGGGAAAAAAAAAGAGGGGGGAAAATAAAAAAAAAAACGCGAGGAAAACTGTCAAGTGATAATGATTGATATATGTGCTTAGCATTAAACTTGCAGGGCTCGTAATGACGACATTGCCCCATTGTTTTCATTTATCCCAGTTTAAGTGTCCTAAACTTATACATAAAGTATGACTCACGCTGCTCCTGTTCCATGTATTATTGAATCCCCGCTGAAGAACTGTTAGTTTGACTGAGTCGAATGAGTGCTGTTTCTGGTTGATATGTTTTGAAAAAGGAAGGTTGGGCAGAGAGCGGACATCAGCACGGTGATAATTAAACCGCATTCGTATAGGGGTAGCTGTCTGGCCAATATACTGCATTCGGCATACATTGCATTCTAGGAGATATATTACGTTTGAGGCATCGCAATCAAAGTTACCATCTATTCTCCACATAAAATTTGACGTTGTGCTTGTTGCGCAGCTTGATGTCTGCATGTGCCTGCACACCCGGAATCTACTCTTTCCTCAAGGCCGGCACCCCAACCGCGGGTTATTACCTATTTTTCAGTGGACTAGGATGTTGCGAATGTTTTTCGGTCGTCTGTAGAGAACCTGGGGAGGAGTCGTGAAAGTATTCGAGAGACGGTCGCTCTGTTCTAGAACGTTGAAATGTTTCTTTAGGATTCTGTTCACGTTGGGGGGGTTACTCGTGTAGGGAGTACCAGGCTTGTTCGACGGTCTATGTTTTCCTCTCGTGGACGTCCCTCCAGTATTTCCTCTCGGTTGAGTTCATATGCCTTTTTTATGGCGTCGTCAACAATATCTGGCGGGTATCGTTGTTTAGTCAGGACTTTCCGCATACGTTTTGCGTTTGGTGCGAAATCCTGATCTTGGGAACAAATTCTTTTGAATCGATGAGCCTGAGAATACGGAATGCTTGTTTTTGAGTGATGAGGACGACAGCTTTGTGCGTATTGTTGTCGGACCGGGGGTTTTCTGTATACGCTAGTGGTGAGCGAACCTTCATAAACCGCAATTTCAACGTCTTCAGATTTAATTTTGTTTTGGGAATATGTGTGCGTGAAGGATATGCTAGGATGGAGGAGATTGAAGTTTTCAATGAAATGTAGGAGTGATTGTTCTGTGTCAGTCCAAACTAAGAAAATATCATCCAAGCAGCATTTGTATAGGATGGGCTTAATAGGGGAAGTAAGTAAAAATTCAAATTCAATGCTATGCATGAAGATGTTAGCATAACTAGGGGCCATTTTTGTACCCATGGCGGTGTCGTTAATTTGTAAGTAGTGTTCATTGTCGAAATCAAATTTGTTGTATTCTAGAACTAGTTTCGTCAATACCTCTAGGACTTCTGGAGTTGGGGTCCTTCCTCACTATTCTGATTATAGGCCTCAATTAGAGCTTTGATTCTGTCGGAATGCGGGATATTTGTATATAGAGAGACTACATCTAAGGTTACAAGGAAGGTCCCCTGAGGAAGATTTACCCCTGCTATTTCGCGAAGGAAGTGGTTGGTGTCACGTATGTGGGATAGGTGTGTTTCAGGTATGTGTCCAATTAATGTGTCAATGTAACTGGAGATTGGTTCTGTGATTGTGCCGATAACGGATACTATAGGGCGGCCAGGGTTAACCCTTCTATGAATTTTCGGAAGCATGTAGAATCGGCCCGGCGACGGGTGTGAGGCGGTCAGGGCTTTGCATAATCGCAGAAGATGTCCCCACTTTTTGCGAGCTCATCTAGAGTCCTGTAAGAAGTTTTGATGCTTTAGAGTGGGGTCCGCTTTTAGGTGTTTATAAAATTTAGTGTTACAGAGTTGTCTAATTCCTTCCTCAATATTGTCACGTGGTGGTGACCAGGGTCGCTGACACAAATGAAGGCACAGGCTTGATGGTACTTAAATTACCTCTTTATTGGGCTGACTTGCAACCGCAAAAGAACTAAGCAACTCGGCGGCGGCGATAGCAACAAACGTGCTGGTCGATCGTCGAACAAAGAATGTCCGTCACACTCATCAACGCTCAATTTAAAGGCTGCCCAGAACAATCTAGATAACGTCGCAAACAGCTACCAGCACGGGCTGGAACATTGCGGAAAGACACCCGAGTGGCCGGAACCTTCGAGACAGATCTCGGTGCATCTTGTGCTACAACGAAACTGATAAAGGTGTGACTCGCGACATCGAGCAATAACAAGCAAAGTTTACGGAACTGATACGCGGTCCAGAATCAGAGTGATAAGCCTGAATGCCGGCGGCTGTTAAAAAAACAACAAATACAGTTTTGAAGGTTTCGCCATAGAGAAATTGATTGGTAAAGAGCGGTCACTCGGCGAAAACTGGCCCCAGAAAATGACGCGCGACTTTTTGCGCTGCCGTCGATTGATGAATGGCGGCACCAATGCGCGGACGCGCGCGCGACGGCACTCGCTGCAGCGGTAGCCCGACGGAGCGCTAGGAGACAAGAAGTTGTCGAGGGGAGCGGTTGTGTGCTCGTGCCTCGCCGCGCTTGTGCGGCACAGACCTCTTGTGGGCTGCTGCGCGGAACGACAGCGGTTTGGAACGATGGCAAGGTGAGCAACGTTTTTTGCTTAACTACGCTGCATTTCAAGCAGTTTACACTGGCCATGCCGGCCGGGACTTTGTTGTCAAACTGTGCAGTATTTCAGGCAGTTTAGCTCAGTACGGCGGCGACTGCGCTTCACAAAGTCGCAAGTGAAGGGCAAGCTAACAGGCATGACAAGGCGTGCTGACCGCCGCGGTGACGTGACATGGCGATTTTGCGAACGGCTAGTTTTGCCTGGCGTCGCGTTTAACAGGGCAACCGCAAGGTGTGAAATGTTTCATTCTTGTCAAACTGCGAGACATTTCGGGCAGTTTAGCTCAGCACGGTGTTCTGCGCTTCACAAATATGAAGAAAAGCCAACATGGCGTGCCCGCCGGCCGCGGTTTTGCGAACAACTAGTTTTGCGTGGTGTCGCGTTGCATGTAACGTGACAACGTTAAAGTGAGAAATGTTTTATAATGCAGCAAGCTTCATTGCTCTAGCTGTTCAGTGCTCTTGAGGAATGTTGTTAATTTAGTGGCTGTTATTTCACTCACTGTAGAAATGCATTTTCAGATAGGTTCGGTTAGCCTGCATTTCCTGACCTCTACGTTGCAACAGTAGCTTTTGTATCAATTTTACGAATCACAGCTTTTCTGTTCTGGACCATAACTGCTGCTCACCAAGTCTTCAGTACGCACCCACATGCAATTTTGTGCATGGTGCAGTGGCCTTATATTTCATTGCAACCTTCTGCATCATGTTCATTCCTTTTCCAACAGCACTGAATGGACCCACGGACTGCAGCCGAAGCGCGGCAGATGCGAGGAGTGAACGGAGTGGCATTTCCCCCAAGTGTCAGTACTTCTCTCCGCCCTGAACAATACAAGTTACCCTTTCTAAGGTAGCCGGGACTGAGACTGTGTAGTTTATGTATAATGCCTGTTTTGTTACATATCATTTGCCATATTTTGGAAATAAACGTTATGCTATTTTTTGTCGCTACCGAAGTGCTGTTTCTCGCCTTGTGTATTTTTATTTTTCTGTATTTTGCACATCGCCTTATGTGTGCAAAGTTTTGTCAATGCATCCGCCTACATGTGTTGCGTCTCTTGTATGTTTTATATGCAGCATAATAAATGTTCATTTCACAAAGCACTTGGCGTCTTTTCTGCAATACTGTTTTGCAAAGGCTGTGGCGCAGCTGCGTTGATGGCCAATTTAGTGAACTGGGAATCTATTTTTCATGTTGTTATGCATGCTGAGCATAAATAGAAACACTAGCAGACCGTGTAAAACCAAAATAATGCGCCAAAAGGGCAGGGAAGGACGCAGCGCATGCTAGTATTCAAATAACGCGCCTTTCAGCAAGACCGGAAGTAGTTGCCGCCGGCCGCTTGGTGCACTACAGTCAAATGGGCCGCGTGGCCCTGTGGGAGTGTCCGCTCTTTACCAATCTCTTTCTCTATGGTTTCGCGGCATTACCCCCCCCCCCCCCCTTAAAAAAACATCGCCTCGATGTTCCAAAACAAAGCAACTTAAACATAAACCCTGCAAAGTTTAAACACCACAGATTCTTTAACGCGTGTAATATGGCTTCATTCGTACAACATGTACTAATTTCTGGGCATGCGCGTCGCCGTTGTAATGCTGACGTTCCGTCGGGAATGACTTCATAGTCCAGTGGTACGGCGCGGCGAATGATTTTGTACGGCCCAAAGTCTCGACGCAACAACTTTTCACTTAGTCCGCGACGGCGAATTGGTGTTCAAATCCACACTTGGTCTCGTGGGTTGTACTTTTTCGTCGTCGTAAGTTGTATCGTCGGCTGTCGGTGCGCTGTTGGTCTTTAATACGCAGACGTGCGAGTCGTCGGGCTTCCTCTGCAATGCTGCAGGTAGGCAGCGACGTCAAGGTTGTCCTCGTTAGTTACGTGCGTCAGCATTGCGTCGAGCTTCGTCGTGGGCTCCCTGCCGTACACATGCTTAAACGGGGTCGCTCTGGTCGTCTCCAGGACTGCCGTGTTATACGCGAAGATCATGTACGGCAAGATGGCGTCCCAGGTCTTGTGTTCAGCGTCGATGTACATGGCGATCATGTCCGCGATTGTATTATGCAGGCGCTCCGTAAGGCCATTGGTCTGGGGATGGTACGCAGTTGTTCGTCGATGGCTTGTATGACTGTATTCCAGGATGGCTTGAGTCAACTCTGCCGTAAACGCCGTTCCCCTGTCCGTGATGAGGACTTCTGGGGCGCCATGTCGCAAGAGAATTTGTTCGACAAAAAATTTGGCGACTTCTGCCGCGGTACCATTGGGTAGTGCTTATTCTTCGGCGTAACGGGTAAGGTAGTCAGTGGCCACGATGATAAACTTGTTACCCATAGACGAAGATGGAGAGGGGCAAAGGAGATCCATCCCAATTTGTTGAAAGGGCATGACTGGGGGCGGAATCGGGTTTAGTAGTCCTGCTGGTCTGATCGGCGGCGTCTTGCGTCGTTGGCACTCACGACACGTCTTCACGTAGTGGGCAACTTCGGCAGGCAGTCGCGGCCAGTAGTACTTCTCCTGGATTCGATGCAACGTGCGCGCAAATCCGAGGTGGCCTGCTGTGGGCTCATCGTGCAACGCCTGCAGAATTTCCTGCCGGAGGTTTTTAGGCACTACAAGAAGCTGCGCGGTATTGTTGGCTGCGAAGTTCTTCACTAGGAGGCCATTGCTTAACGTGAACGATGATAAATATCGCAAACAAACAAAGATTACGGAACTGATACGCGGTCCAGATTCAGAGTGATAAGTCTGAATGCCGGCGGCTGTTAAACAACAACAAATACAGTTTTGAAGTTTCGCGGCAATATATTTGTCATTGTCCATGACCAATATGCCGCCTCTTTTATCTGCCGGTTTGATGACCACATCTTTCCGTCTGCTAAGCGCCTTCAATGCGTCACGTTCCTTTTTGGAAAGGTTTTACTTCCCTGGTCTCTAGTCCTTATAAGCTCTGATTACGTCGTTCTGGACGGCACTAATGTACGGTACATGTGAGGACAGTTTTCCTCGGGGTTTTTTCCCCCTTTCCGCCCCTTTTTTTACCCCGCTTCTTTGATACCCTCCACATCCCACTTCTCGTAAAAACCTTCTTCATGCTTGGCGCTCGCACCTTTTAGCGAAAACCTCAAAGTATTTCAGCATTCTACTGTCCCACATATTTTTTTTCTTTTCTTTCTTTGATGTTCATCTCTCGTCGCGAGTTGCTTACCGCTCTAAGCAGGCTCGAACTCTACTCGTAGATGTCACGTTCTTCTAACCAGCAATGTCCACCTGGTTGTCGCGTTTTTTTTTTTTCATCCTGTCGGGCCGCGGGTCGGAGCAAGGGTGGGTAGGGTAACAGACGCAGCAGAGAAAAAGAACAAATCTTCAAAAACAAGGCCTTGACCATTGATAGTTGACCACTTCTCCCAAAAACCACCTTCACGCTTGGCGCTACCATCTTTTAGTGAGAACGGAAAAAGATTTCTCACCATCTGCAGCAAACACGTTCCCCCACCTGTGATTTTTTTTCCCGAGGTTGTTCAGCGGCTGCCTGTATTGTATACAGATGACTCCCGGCAGCCGTTGCCTTGGGTGGATGAGCCTTTGGGACTAGCCTGCTCTCCGCACCTGTGTGTGTATGTGTGTGTTGTGCGTGCCCAGCTGGTTCACCTATATGTGCCCATATTATGTTTGTATCTCCTCTTGCCAACACTATAAGAAGACGAACAAGAATCATGTACCCTCAGTCTTGAGAAAGGCAGTGCTCCTGCCGAAACGTCGACTCCAAATAAACTTGGAAGCAGTATGAAGCATTTTTTCATAGATGTGGACGTCGTGTATAGACCCTATTCACTATCAGGTTTAGCAGGCGGCCGTTGTGGCAACCCTGTATTGAGGATACGCCATAGCATTGGGCTTTTCGAAACTCCTCCTCCTCCCTGCTCCCTCCCTGCGACCTCCCTGCTGCGCGCCGTTCATTTGTCGGACACATGAGACGCCGTTTGGAACGCTGTCCAACCAGAGCTCGGATTTCACCACCGCTGTACCCTGATTCGCCGTGGGCCCTCTCTCTCTTTCTTTCTCTCTCTTTGATCTTAGGTTGTTCGTGCCATGGTTGCCAGTAAAGCAGAAATGACGTCACGTATATAAGCTCTATAGGCAAGTGGCTATTTATATCTGTAGAAAGGTTGCATCGAGTATTGAGTAGGCGAGTTACACTTTTCACCAATCAAAACATGCAATGCTGAAACGTTATCCGGATTTTCACTCATACTTCGCATTTTGCTTTGGTTCCTAGCGGTTTTAACTGTGAGCTCCTACATAAACAATCTTCCTAATAATAAGTGCTTGCTAGCTATTGTATGTTTTACCCTATCATACATCTGTATTTTCATATGCGTGTACATAAATACTTTGGTTAAAAACCCATTGCATGCTAGACTGTCTATATTCCTTTCTAGTGCAACAGTTCCTATGAAACGGACTCTACAAAGCATTGGCAAGTCTTAAACACCCTCTTAATTTTAGGAAACTGCTTAGACAGCTTTCCAGCAATCTCGAATCAGTGTGCAATCTGGCCACTCATTTTGGACTGTTGAAATACACATACAGTGCAAGCGTATCTACAAGAAATCATCTCGAGCTGCCTCATTTTGCTTTGCCTTGCATTATGCTTCCACTTGACAATATATAGCATAATCTATCACTCTAACTCTCTCCGGAAGGACCAGTTGTATTTTTTATTGTCGTATTTTTAGTTAGCCAGAGTGCTGTCATCGTGCTATAGTCAATGTTTGAAAATTGGTGTGTCATATTTTCGCCCCTGTATTTACAGGATTGTTTTTCGTTGCCTGTCTAGAACTATGAAAATTTAGAACCTTGTTTCAGACTCTATTGCTGTAATTTCTGACTACTAACTCGCACAGGTTTATGCAATTTTATCGGTCTCCCTGCCCCTTTCAATTACGTCACCGGGTGTTGATGTAGTTGATATAAATACAGAAAAACGCTTAGCATAAGCACTCACATTTGGTTTCTGTTTCAGCGCCTGTATTTTGATGGAGTAAGGAGGAAGAATGGAAAAAAGTGTGTGACTCAGGTGTTTTAACATGCTGTTGAAACGAGTTATACGGATCTTTGTTGGCAGTGTAATGTCTCTGCTCTTCGCTAGGCAGTCAAGGCTAGCCATGACTTTCTTTCCCAGAAGCAGGCGTTTCCTAATTTCATGGCTGCAGTCTCCTTCCGGGGTAATCTTGGAGCTCAAGAAGAGAAAATCTGTCACAGATTCCACTTCTTGCCCCTTGATGCTCTAGGACTTGATAGGGCAAGACGCCATGATCTTTGTCTTTTTATTGTTCGGTTTAAGCCCAAACTTCTCACTCTCTTCTTTTACGCGCATCAGAAGTCTCTTGAGTTCCACTTCACTTTCTGCCATTAAAGTGGTATCGTCCGCATATCTGAGGTTGTTGATACGTTTTCCAGCATCTTCACTCCAGCTGAAGACTCGTACAGACCGGCCTTCCTCGTGATGCACTCAGCATATAGGTTAAATTGGCAGGGCGACAGTATGCAGCCTTGTCTCACTCCTTTCTTAATCGGAAACCAATCAGTAAGACCATGCCCAGTTCTGACTGTGGCCTCTTGCCCTTCATACAGGTTCCTGAGGAGACAGATGAGGTGAATTGGAACTCCCATCTCTTGGAGAACTTGCCACAATTTGCTGTGATCTACGCAGTCAAACGCTTTCGCATAATCAATAAAGCAGAAGTAGGTGGGTTTCTGGAAATCTCTTGCTTTTTCCACTTTTCTGCGAAGGTTCCTAGTTCCTCTGCCCTTGTGACACCCAGCTTGCACGTCCGGGAGCTCCCGATCCACATACTGCTGCAGCCTACCTTGCAGGATTTTCAACATCACCTTGCTAGCATGCGAAATAAGCGCGATCGTGCGGTAGTTGGAACAATCTTTGGCACTTCCTATTTTTGGGATGGGAATGTAAACTGACCTCCTCCAATCTTGTGGCCACTGCAGGGTTGTCCAAATTTGCTGCCATCATGAATACTTTAACAGCGTCGTCATGGTTAAGGTTTCGAAGCAACTCAGCTGGAATGCCATCAATGCCGCTAGCTTTGTTCTTAGCAAGGCTGGCTAAGGCCCATTCTACTTCACTATTCAGGATGCCCGGCTCGACTGTGCGGACTGTTGCTTACGCTGTGATGCCGACGTTGAGCCATTTATCGGAGTCCGGTAGTGTATATAGATGGTATACCGTCAACCTGACGAGACTGAGGCCTAGTTGAACTTGGGTCCAGTCTTTCACGGCTTGGACTGACTGAGATTGCTTTTGCCGCTTGTATTCACAGATTTCCCGCTTCGCGCCTAAGTTCAGCTCCATTCGTTTGCGCTTAACTCCAACTATGCCAAAAGTCAGACTAAAGTCGAGAGTTACAGGCTCCTGCTTCTTTGCACTCATTTTCCCTAGTTAAACTTCTTGATTTTCCATTCTTCTGATTCTCTTTCTTGCTTTGTACTGTTTTTGTATGGAAGCGAGGGAGTCTAGTTGGCAGGCTACTATACAGAGGGCTATCAAACAGCCCTTTCCTGTGCCGTTTGTATGTGTTCCTATGAAACAAACACTGTAAGCTGAAGTACAGTTTAAAATGACGGCTAGCCGACTACGAAGAGCTCAATCCTTGTCAAGGCCGCATCGTTGACTCAAGGCGAAGCCGACATGCGGATCGCTGTGGTGCAAAATG
The DNA here is from genome assembly GCF_055883805.1 of Amblyomma maculatum. NCBI lineage: Eukaryota > Metazoa > Arthropoda > Arachnida > Ixodida > Ixodidae > Amblyomma > Amblyomma maculatum. Next base: position 230,373 of record NW_028146766.1, on the reverse strand, counting down.
TGGTAGTTCGGCAGCGCAACAGTGACGAAAACCAGGAGCATGAGAAGGACAGGCGTCCAGGACGGGACGCCCGGTCCTGTTTGCGTGGTCGTCGCGTTTCTTTTGTCGCTCTACTTCCTTAGTGTGTCTTTACCCTGACCGAAACGGCTTCATAGAACATGCTTTGTGTTCTGGGCTAGAAAAACTTCAGTTCCCACCCCCAATTTCGGCGCTTGTCTATCTTCTTATTGTTTCTTTCTTACGTTTTTACCGGCTTCTCTTCTGTTCACGTTCAGCAGAATTTATTGCAACCACATGTTGCTGTTTTCCCGACTGCGGCCACTGGTTGCGGCGCTGCCGCTGCACCCATAAATCTCCCGGTTGCCTCATTTTGGGGTCTTTCTCAGTCAGCTGACCTTCGGTTTGCTGTGTACAATCCCTGTCAACCACACAACCTTTCTCCTCCTCTTCCCTTCCTTTCCGCTCTTGCCCCCCCCCCCCCCCGTCCCCCTTCCCTCCTAAAACGACGACACGCCCGATTTGGTTCTTTCCAACTCCACAGGACTCGTTCAGGCATCCTACCGTATCGGCTGTCGCATTGGTTCCCGACATGCGCGCCCTTCATAAACTTGCGTTCAGACTCCCCTGCTTTTTTCAAACAATGTCCATATTAACGAGACAAAAATACATGGGCCGAATAGGCTGTGTGCATTCATCCCATCTACATTGTTCAGAGAGCGAGTTTCTATATTAACGTGACATAAAAACTTTGAAAAATCTTCGGCCCCAGAAAAATTGTCCATTATTCGGGTCCTCCATATAAACGGATGTCATATTAACGGGGCACAAGTTTTCCATAACAGCCACTTATGAAATGACTTGTGAAGACTAAATCCCCAACAAAACAAAAAAAAGAGGAAAAGACAGGAAAACACCAATTAATCATAAAACTAAGCCAACGCCGAATAAACCTTCAGAAAATTTCTAAGAGGAATGCTGTTTATGTTATGAGGTCCAAACCTGCCACTCCGGGGGGTTAGTTTATAATTCTGTGATCCCGTGGCGTACTGCAAGAATTGGCGAAATTGCTTCTTTGAACACCACGCTTACATTAAAAAATTACAACTGTCGGAACTGCTAGGAAAAAGGGTTTCATTTCATTTCATTTTATTACCCTCAAGCGCATACGCATTACAGAGGGGAGTGGTACATCATATATGATAGAAAGCATAGAACACTAAATGAACAAAACATAATAAAGGCTAAACGAACAAGGGAATACAGAACAACGAAAACAATCTTACAATAAAGAAAGTTATACAAGCGGAATAAATTGAAAACAATCATAAGCGGTGAGAGAACAGCATTATACAGCGAAAAGAACAGCAGCACTGGGAGCAAACAAGCATGAAAAACTAAAAACGGAAATAAGATAATAGTCAGGGGGGAAAAAAGTGTCACGGATCAGCTTCAAGATATTGCATCAGTGATGAGTGAAATGAATCGTGATCTTGGATTAATGCGATATCGGGCGGAAGGCGATTCCACTCTACTGACGTACGAGGTAGAAAGGAATGAAAAAGGGCATTAGTATTGCAAGTTATGACATTTACTTTGTAAGCATGATCAACGCGGGAGGAGCGATACGATGGCTGCGAAATGAAAGTATGCCTCAATTCGTTATGATGATAAATTTTGTGAAAAAGGCTAAGACGTGAAATTTTCCTTCTAAGCTCGAGAGATGGCAAAGATAACGTTAGTTTCATTGAAGTTATGCTGCTAGTGCGACTGTAATTGGAAAGAATGAAACGCGCTGAATTATTTTGAACCATCTCAAGTGAGGATTTCAAGTTCGTGAAACCGGGATCCCAGATTGCAGAAGCATATTCAATCTTTGAACGTACCAATGCTTTGTACATAGTCATTTTAGTCGAAACAGGTGCCTTCGAAAAGTTACGGCGCAAATACCCAAGCATGCGGTTACTGTTGTTAATAATGTAATCAATATGTTGCTTCCAGCCGAGGTCATTAGTAATATGCACACCCAAATATTTGTACGAAGTTACAGTATCTAAAGGAGTGTTATTCAATACATAGCAAGCAGGGGGGAAATTACTGCGCGACACTCGCATAGCTTTACATTTTTTAACATTTAGGTCCATACACCATGTGCTGCACCATTTAGTTATATTATTGAGGTCAGATTGTATAGCAGAAACATCGGCGGGTTCAGCAATCTCGCGATAAATAACACAGTCATCGGCAAATAAGTGAATAGGGGAAGTCACACAGTTAGGAAGGTCATTAATATAAACTAAAAAAAGAAGAGGGCCCAAAACGGACCCTTGTGGTACACCTGACGTAAGAGGTGTTGACGGTGAATTATTATTGTTACCAAAGACATGCTGTGATCGACCGATGAGGAAAACTTCGACCCAGGTAAGAAGATGTCTGTCAATATTAAGACACTTGAGTTTAAGTAGTAAAAGATGATGGTTTATTTTGTCAAAGGCCTTAGAAAAATCCAAGAAGATACAATCAGCCAAGGAACGGTTGTCAATAAGGGTTAGCATGGAGTTTGTGAAACAAAGTAGCTGTGTCTCGCATGAGTGATTTCCTGAAGCCATGTTGCGCTGGATTGAAAAAAAGGTTCGAGTCAAGAAAACTAGCTAGGTGTGAGCAAATGACATGTTCAAGAATTTTACATGGTATGGTAGTAAGAGATATGGGGCGATAATTAAGGGGAGATTGCTTGTTACCGGATTTATGAAGTGGAATCACCTTCGCCTGCTTCCAATGTACAGGAATAGCGCCAGTATCTAAAGATTGTTGAAATATTTTTGACAAAAGGACAGAGGAGTACATGTTTGTTTCTTTAAGGAATCTTGCATTTATATTGTCAACACCTGAGGAACATGAAGGTTTTAGTGTTTCAATTAGCTTTGCAATCCCGTCGGCATCTATTGATATTGGATGCATAATCGTATAGCCCGAAAACGAATGTGTAGGCAATTGAAGATTAGTTGCAGATGAAAAGTTCAGTGTGAACATATTGTTTAAAATCGATGCGCACTCCTTGCTAGGCACAGGTAAGTCGTTCTGGTCAAGTAAAGAAATCTCTGAGTTGCTCTGGGAGTTAGTTACGATGTTCCAAAATTTGCTAGGGTTATTAGTGAGCAAGGATGGTAGAGTGTATTTCAAAAAAGTTGATTTTGCAGAAGCGACAGCTTGAGAGTAGGTGTGAGATGCATTAGTGTATGCTTGCCAGCGTGACGCAGTCTGCTGCAGTTTTGCTGCCCGAAATAAGCGTTTTTTTCTGTTCGAAAGTCGATTTAAGTACGGATTATACCATGGCGAATGTCTATGTACTGTTAGTATTTTCTTGGGAATGTAAGCCTCAGTTAGATATGAAATTTTATTGACGAACAGGTCCCAGTTCTCTTGGACAGAACGATGTTCAAAACCACTAAGATAGTTGTCAAGGAAGAGCGAAAGTTCTCTATTTATCTCTTCAAAGTTTGCCTTTTTGTAATCAAATATAATCTTGCGTTTTTTCGTAGCTGAAGACGCGGTAAAGTTTAGGTCGAAATGAAGTAAAGAATGATCACTGAGTCCCGGCATGAAAATTATTGGGCCTATCATATCAAGGTTAGTGGTGAGGATCAGGTCAAGAATGTTAGCAGAACTGCCGATAACACGCGTTGGGCCATCAACAACCTGATCAAAATTGAAAAGGGAGCACATATCGAGAAAAGCTTGACAATTCGAAGAATATGGTGTGCAGGTAGGCGGTGTCGATGTCCAGTTTATTGATGGATAATTGAAATCGCCTAGAAGAAATACCGGGGATGCTGGATAACGAAGGACGACGGTGTTAACCGCGTCATGCAATTCATTCACGAATGTGATGTCTGCATTAGGTGGACGATAACAGACGCCAATGATGTGTACTCTGTTGTTTAAAATGACGCCGCACCAGACAGATTCTATGTTGCATGAAACATTAATTCTGAACGATGATAGGTTTTTAGAAACTGCGAGCAGGGTTCCACCCCCTTGTCTTCCATCTCTGTCACAACGATAGACATTGAAAGGCTTGGTGTGAGTAAAAATTTCGCTGTCGCTTACACGAGCACTTAACCAAGTTTCAGTGAGCGCCACCAGGTCGGCATCGCACGAATTGATAGCTGCGATGATATCATCTCTTTTGCCTAAAATCCTCCGGATATTACTATAAAGGACTGATATAGGGCGCCGATGACCACTACCCCTGGCTAAGTGTTATGAAACATTACGCGTGGGACTTGAATTCGAAATGTCTCCCATCTCGCATGCGCGAGCAGCATTGGATGTAGAGGGTCGAGCGCGTGCAGATGAATCATCGGATGGGCTGCTACGAGAAGGAGAATGATAACGCAGCCGGGGCAGCTCAATGAAACTGTCTGTTCTAGGGTCATAAACATATTGCCTTTTATTTACAGTTAGTTTGTCGTAGCGAAGCCTAAAGGATGGTGAACCAGGCAAAGATTTTACGAAAGCAGTTAACCTTTTGCGAGCGAGCCTAGTTGCTGCGCAGTAGTCTTCAGAAACTGAAATGTCATTTAATTGTTTTCAGCTCATCACGATGTGACATCACTTCTTCTTTCGCTTTAAAGTGCGAAAATTTTATTATCACTGGTCGGCATTTTTCTTGAACAAAAGGGCCACCAAGGCGGTGGGCTCGTTCTATTTTGTCTGGTTTAAATTCTGACCCAAAACTGGATGAAAAGCAAACTAATAACGTTTTTTTCTGTGTCATTCCACGTTTCATTGCTATCGGGTACGCCATAAAATATTAAATTATTTCTGCGAGATCTGTCTTCCAGATGATTGATGCGGGAAAGAAGCTCATTATTCTGTTGCGCCAAGTCATTAATGGTGTCGTTTGTTAACAGATGTTCTCCTTCGAGACTACTAACCATGCTGACTTCTGTTTCAACAGAAGCGAGTCGAGTATCAATATTAGACAGCCGCTTTGCTAAACATTCCTGATTGGCTTTTACGTCATTCACAGCCTGCGTGAACATGGCTTGGGCCTCCGCTGACGCCTCACAGGCGGTTTTAATAAAGGACAACGCAGCCATGACTTCATTATGACGATGGGCGCACGACGTGTCGTCTTCATCAGCTACTTGGGTCTGCCGCTCTGTAGTTTGCTTGCGATTAGGCCCGGGGTTTAGCTCAACGTCACCCGAACATAGCAACAACATAAGCAACACCTCCTTGCAGTCACAACACACGTCATAGAGCACTTGTGGGCACGGAAGCAGCAGTAAAAACGATTTGATGTTTTCCTAGCATGTAGAGAACACGATTGACCAACCTGGATAACGTGAAGACGACGATCGTTAGCCATGTGCTCTATCATGCTGCTTCCATGCCCACTGACGTGTCGCGGCTGGCTGTTGGCTTTTAAGGCAGGCGTGGATGATGTTCCTGTTGATGCGGCTGAACCGATGAACAAGGATTCCGATCCAACGAAGGCAGCGCCTGGGTTCGAAGAAAGGTCGCACACCTGAACACGGCATGGCTGCAGGCAGGTAGCGACGTACGGGTCCGGTGCACTTCTGGCCAGGCATGGTAGAAGCCAAGCCAAAACCTGGATAACGTGAAGACGACGATCGTTAGCCATGTGCTCTATCGTGCTGCTTCCATGCCAAACGTGAACCGCTTTGCTTCCGCGAACATCGGCTCGTCCGTCAAATTTCGCCGGAGCAAAATGTCCAACTCGCAACCACCTAAAAAAAAGAACACGTACACACGATATAAATACGTGTACGTCCGAACCGAATACTGGATGCCATTTCGCCAACAATTCTGAGACGAGCTTCTTTCTGGTATTCACTTGTTTTCCTTCGACGACTGAACTAATCAGTTGAACAGTGGTGTCTCCGAAGCAGCTTCCCCGCATGCACCGTAGGTGAATCTAGAGAAACCGTTTCCCCGTTAGTGTCGTATAGTTACAGCACATAAACGTAAAATAAAGACAAGAACAACAGAAAGGAGACGAGCAAGCAGCCCGGAGGGACCGCGCCCCCCGCTGTGCACGCGCTCTTCCCTTCACCCTCCGCCTGTAGGCATCTGGTTTTGCTCATGCGGTGAATGCCGAACTGTCACCAATACACACCAAAAGGTAGTGGCGTATGTGTGCCAGCTCCGCATTCAGAGAGTAGATCGCGCTTTCCAATACTTGCAAAAGAAAAAGAAAAAACTAAATGACCGCACGGGTAAGTGGAAAGGAGGGTTGTGCTATGCGCCTCTGAAAAGATGCCAAAGAAAGAGCCTAATGTGAGGGAAGAAGCCTGTTCTCTTTTCGGCAGTGTACGAACTTAATTGACATACAAGAAAATATATATATATAAATAAATACCATGTTGCCGAAAGTAATAACCAATATCGCACAATAAAAACAAAAGAGAACTGCTCTTCCCAGAGCGTATGAAAAGTTTGAGACATCGACTTAATACTGCATTCCTCAGTGCTAGCATGTAATTGGCTTCATATCACGTACATCTAAATTGGTTTTTAAAGAAAAAAACAAATATCTGAAAGAATTATTCCGACATCTGGCCACAACAATTTTCATCCTATTGATTAGTGCGTCTAGAGCAGACTGGAGCACAAAAAAGGCATGTTCACTTCGCCACACCAATTCGTCCGTCTAGACACCAAAATGTCGAGCCGGAAACCATCTCAATACTTTTTAGCTCATAAAAACATGTAGGAGAACGCTTTTCAAATTTCGTTTTCTGCTCCTGAATAAGTTAAGAATCCCTTAGTCTCCTCCTTCCTCCTGCATTGCTTGATTTCACTAGAATTTGAGAGAGAAATAAAGGGCCCTAGCGGAGCGAAATCATTTTTTTTTTCATTGCGCTGTACTGCATACAGGCCCCATATATTTTTTGTCCCTTCTATCTCAGCATATGGTTAACATGCGCAGGCTTTTTCCTGTTTACCAGTTGCGTCTTATAAGCTGTGCCGTCCATTTCATCCTGTTGCATGTTTTACCGCTACACTAGCACCATCACCTTTAAATCTGTTAGAAGAAACAAGCAGCACAAGACCAAAGAGAGGTTGTTCTGGAGAATACAAGAATATAAATTTACAGGACAGGAATATAAAACGATAACGTACAATTCGAAAGGGAGGACTTCGATAAAATGCACAGATGGTATTGTGCCGGTTTTTCTGGTTTGTTCATGTTTCTTTTTATCTGTCAGTATCACGTCCTCTAACAATTTCGCTGCACCATTTCCTGTTAAGTTTCCGTGCAATGTACAGCGGGGTCCTTTATCGAATTCAAGGCAGCAGCCGTGACGTTATCGCCTGGAAACGGGAATGCACAAGACACAGTTCTGTTCCGCGCCGTCTGCGCAAAGATAATTTGCTTCACTTTTTAGTTTGCTGGTTTCCTTGCGGCATCGGACAAAAGCACCGCCGGTCAACGTGAGTTATGTGCTTTCCGCGCTCCTGGGTGTTTGAGCCTGCGGCAAGCATCGGCACAAACAAGTCAGAGGAAACGGGGGTGGCAGGCGGGGGGCATGAGGAGTTCGTGAAGTAAAAAAAAAATCTCCTTCCTAGTAGACCAGAGGGAATCGTACTCGGGCTTCGGACATTACGGTGGAATGCCGAAAGCTGGGCAGGGGCTGCGGCATTCGGTCGTCCGATTGGGGGGTAACCAAACACCGAGAGTCGGCGGGCACACCGCGGCAGTATGCTCGAGCTCCGCGTCAAAAGGGGCGCTCTTCGAAGACAGCCGCGGCAACAGCGAAAAGCCTGGACCTCACTATTTCGACGTCACACAATGACGACCTCACTCAACCTCAAACTCACGCGTGAGTTTGAGGTTCAATTTGGTGACCTCACACAAAAAATTTCTAGCTGTCACCGACCTCACCTCGACCTCACCTCGACCTCACCTCAACCTCACCTCACTCCGTGAGGTTGAGGTCATTTTGAGGTTCAGGTCAATCTCATGAGGCCGAAACCTCAAGAGGTTGTCCACCTCTGCTTAGGAGACACCCTCAAAGATCCGGAAGACGGCGATGCGCATGTGACGCCTTTGTTGCCACTGCGCAGAAACTTTGTTCTCCAGTAGAATGCGGCAGCGTAGTAGGTACATTAAGCTCAGGACTAAGTTTTTTTTTTTCATAGTTTCTAGCGACCCCATTATTCTACGACGCGCATCACCAAATGTGGCGGTAGAGACAGAAAAGAAGGGTGTACGACTGAAAACCGGCCGAGAAACTCGGGTAATCAACTTCAAAACAACTCCCTTCTCTTTCCTTCGCAGCATTCTCCGTCCTCGAGCAAAGAGGTTGCAGTCGGAGTGGTTGCCCGCGCCGACCATTAACGCGCGTTATAGGTGTTCACTCAACGACGGAATGGACAGGAGCGAGGACGGTTGTTGGTCACTTTGCTTACTGGCGCCAACCGATTTCCTTTCGGCTTCTGCGGTGGCTTATTCGCCCTCTCGGACTGCATGATTTCGATGGCCTTTTCTAGATTTAGGTGTATGCTGCACGTGCCCCCCCCCCCCCCCATTTCTCTCCTCAAATATGTGTGCACAACACTAACCTTGGTTTAAGATACGTTGTTCCTATGCTATGCTCAGAAGGTTAAATAAAGATCAGGCTTCCGAGATAGCACAGCTTTTGCCACGTTGGTCGTGAAGGAGAGCTTTGGCTTTAAAAGAAAACAGTCCACGGCTCTCCTCCTCCTAAGCGGCAATATGTACTTAGCAAAACCCGGCACGTGAATTATGAAACAAAAATAAAAACGAAAAAAGCAGATGACTCAAATGCCTCGAACAGTGGCCAAATAATCCCGATCTTGGTAAATAGAAGCAGATATACGGAAAGTGGCGCACTCTGTATTTTTACGTCAGTTATATCGACCTATCATTGCGGATTTAGGGTTTGTTGGTATTTTTCAGGAAGTCCAATTTCCCAAGTGGAAGCGAGATTTTACAAGTACCAATAATAACAATCACTTCAGTGCGAGCTCATTCCAAGGAGACCGTAAAAACACAGGGAGCATTATTGTTGTAGCATTTTTATGACTTCGAATAAGTTCTAAGCAGGTGCTTTACATTTTCATGCTTAAAACAAAGAAGCAGAACTCTCCTGCTATTTTCACCTGACTTCAGTTCCGTTTATTACCTTAATTAATACATAGAGGCATTACATAAGGCGTAGGTTCTTATACAAACACTAGTGATCATGGTAATTAGTTACTGGGAACAATGGTCAGATAAAAGTTGCGAAAACGAAGATGGTCATTTTCGTGGATTTCTTGTAGCAATTTCGTGGAGGAGGCCGTTCCAGTCTATGGTGGTTCGAATGAAAAACGAAGCAGTAAAGGCGGTCGTCCGGCGTGTGGGTTCGCAATGTGAAGTGGATGACTGGTTCGTTAAGATATGCGTGCTGCTGCAGTGATTAATGGGGCTTGATTAAGTGATGAAAAAAAAAAAAAAACGTGACACAATAAAATGCTGGAAATGCGATGTCGACATAAAAGTGTCGATACACCGGATTCTGTTTTTAGGGATCAAAACCTGATTTTCTATGAGTATGATGCATGAATCAATGTAACAGCGCAATCTTTAACCAATTCTTTTTGACGAGATATGCTTGATTGGCCTCCAGATGTGTCGCATGCATTTTAAATTTTTGGCCTAACAAATGAATTATAAGCCAGTAGTTTTGAACACGGCGGTGCATTCCACAAATTCTCTGAGTTTTTGTCAGATGTTGATATAATGTTACTGACGTATGTCCTGACGTTACTGACGTATGATATAATGTTACTGACGTATGGCAGTGGCACGCCTGCTCCTTGCCACTGCCAGCAAGTCGACCAGCGGCTCGTCGTCCCTCAAAGCGTCCCTCCCGCTCCACTGGCGCTGTCGAAGACACAACCGGGGCCATAATTCTCACCAAACTCGGCGGGCCTGCACCACGTGTCGGCAGAAGAGGTTCCTGGAAGTCCAAAGGGAACAGCGATGGGCTGAACCGCGTCCATGCCACGGATAGAAGGTTTCAGGCCTGGGCATGTGTACGCGCTGGCGGCCTAACCAGACGCGGACGCCCGCCTGCCCTGAATTTCTAGCCTACGAGGCGGCTGCGGGCCAGCACCGGAGACGCAAGGAGGATTCCTCTGTTACCGACACCGCCGAACGAGCGCCGCCACTGCCAGGTTCTAAGAGCCCACGCAAGCGGGGGCCCCCCTAAAGAAAAAGGAAAGAAAGGAAGGCCTGTAGAGAGGAACACGGCCAACCGTCATGAAAGGAGTAGCTTAAAAGACGCCGAACGAAACGTTTGTCAGTTGGAATTTCTATAATGTTTCTTCCATGTAGCCATTAAATCAGTTTGTGAAGTTTCACCGGAGTTTTATTCTGTGACCAAATTATGCCAACGCAGACACGACGACAACAACGATTACGACATGTGCGTCCCAAGACAAATCATGAATAGGGTTACACGTAAGCATTTACAAGAATGTACCTGTTCAAGCGGGGGGTTAACAGTTGCGTAAGGAAAGAAATAGGGAGCGCGATGGTGCGAGAAGGACAGGCAAGTGAATTTGCTGGTGATTACGGTCATTAGTGTAATATTGCACCATTCTGAATCGTTCTTAAACAAGTTCTAGAGAGCAGATTGGTGCGATGCGTTATAGATAGTGCGGTGACACAGTCGTCCGCAAATATGCGTATATTAGAGGAGACACATTAAAGTGAATCATTAAAATATATGAAAATAACAGGAAGGCAAGAGCAGATACTTGCAGCATACCGGAAGTTACTGGGAGGGGGCTAGACAAATTATTGTTGACCGAAACCATTTGCGTACGAATATACAAAAATTCCCGTATCCACATCAGACCATTAGGATCCAGGTTTAGTAGTTGAACTTTTAGTTGTAAGCGGTAGTTAGGCACTTTATCAAATGCTTTCTCTAAATCCAAAATAGATTGTACCGATTCGCACATCGATGACCAGGTTAAGACGCAAGTCATGAAGAAAATAGTTATTTGGGTTTCACAGGAGAAAGCTATGCGAAACCTATGCTGTGACGGGTGAAAATAGTTGTTACCATCTAAGAAAAAATAATTTGACAGTAGACGTGTATTTTGATTTTGCATGACACGCTTGTTAGCGAGATAGTTCGATAATTTAATGAAGAGCTTCTGTTGTCTTTCTTGTAGATTTGAATGACCTATGCCACTTACCAATCATCCGGAAAGGTAGTGAAGAAAGTGACTGAGAACAGTAATGACAGGCAATAAGCAGCCGGGTGTCTTGTGTTTCTTGGAATTTTATAGTTCATACCTTCATGCCACACGATGATGATAGTGCAGTCTTCAGAGTTATGGATGAAATTCCGTCTTCATAAACTGCGATGCTTAGTATGACACCTTTCATATTGCAAAAAGAAAAAAGAAAAAGAAAGGGCCTTTTGATTTCATTCGAGAATACTGAGGAAAATGCGGAATTAAATGTGCCAGCACATTCAACGCGTGTGTCATTGGTGAGGGTAAGTGCGTATTTTGGGTTAGTACGCAACAAATTTGGAAGTGTAGTATTATAAAAAGGACGTTTTAAGCTGCGAATGACAGTCAAATATTCATCTTGAGCTACCTAACATATAGTTTTGCTATCAAATTGTGTTGCCGCTATCTTCCCAATAGAGGCGCTTATTTTTCGATTTTTTTTTAAAGAATCAGTAAAGCATGGTTTTTGGTTACTTGTACGAATGTTGACGGTTGGTATATGTTTATCAGGTGAATCATTTATTTATTTTTAAAGATTGCCCAGTTATCATGTGTCGATTGAATGTCATATGTAGCTTGTTATGCAGGAAAGTAGGTCTTAAGTTCTTGATTTATCGCCCCTTAATGACTATTTTCTTAAAGTGTTACAGTCTTCTTCAAGGTCATATTTGGCATTACAAGAAAAAAGAAGGCGGCTGGAATGACATTTTGGTCTATAATTCTCTGAAGGTAAGTAATGAATGAGACGGCATCGGGTTTACTAGCCAAAATAAAGTCAAGAATGATTTTAGATTGCGATAAGGTGCGCGTTGGTTCTGAAAGCAATTGTGATAAATTACCGTTGAAATGTATTGCAATAAAGTTGCCTTTTGCGGAACCTACTATTGAGGCAGGTGGAAGATTACGCAATTCTATGTTTGGGAAGGTAAAATCCCCGAAAATGAGGATAGAGGCACTTGGGGTAGCTTGCTGTGGGTTAGATTAGGTTGTTATTTTGCTCGTTAGAAAAGTCATGGGTGGAATGGGGACGCCTGTAGCAGACTCCCAGTAACAGTGCTATTGGTTATGAATGACACAGTAACTTAATTATTCCGGTCTTAGATTAGCCGTTTTGGGGCTCCGCAGCCTCTTTAGGTGTTTTAAACCGCGCGCGCGTTTTCCTATTTGTGTTGTGTTTGCGCGAGCAGCGCGAGTGCGCATGAGTGAGCAGATAATCTTGGGGGCGGGATGTTAGCGGTGAAAGACGCGGGCAGATACGCGCGTCGAAGCAAGGCGCGAGGCCTTTTTTCGCCCCGGCGGGGCAAGCAGCGAGCGACATGGGCCAGCGGGGTGTGCAGGGACTACGGAAAGCAGACCGGCGTCACGAAGGTGGAAGGAGTGCCTGCAGAAACAGCCTGGGCGTATTCGCGTGAGTTGCTGTAACGCGAGGAGCAATGCTTCTTGTTCCGCCGTGAGCGCTTTGGCCTTATTGCTCGCCCTATTCGCTTCGCAGTGTGTTTTGTCTCGCCGCGGTAAAGCCCTGACATGTTTCCCGCTTCTCTTCGCTGTTCTATTGTCGCGCGCATGAACAGCATGTTCTCAGCGCAGTAGCGCCTGATGTTGTTTCCTTTCTTTTTAATGCATTTTAGTTTATCCGGAATAAAGCGGGGTTATTAAGAGACTGGATTTGTCACTCTTCAGTCGAGACCATGGCTCGCGGACCGGTTTTTTGAAGGCGAGGCCTTCATCTGGCGCCCAATGTGGGGCCTGAACCCATGACCCTGAGGTTAAGTCTCATGCTCTACGGACAGAGCTAGCCGGGCCTCTGTCGCTCACTGTTAAGTCAAAGTCCCTTCACGTCTAAATGACGAGTGACGCCATAAAACGTCATTATTTCAGCTGTGAGAATCGGAGCGGTGACCACGACAAACGATTTCTAGGGAAAGTCTGCTCTGAACAGCTGCCAACTAGCATATCCGTTATGCTGTCAGAGTGTAGCTTGCCCTGACAGAAGCGTCCATTCAGTTCGTGGTGACATCCTCGATCATATTGATAAAGCCATACAACTGATTGAACGGATAAAGGAGGCCTTCCCGTTCACAGTATTTTGTTATCCTCTCCTCTTTGTTAACCTCATTACTTCATTTTTTTCTTGTACGATGTGCACCTAAACATCGAGCACATAAGGTGGGTGGCCCGAAATGGAACTCGCATACTGGGCTCGTGCCGTTCAGGCACTCGTCAGCTCTGTGATCTGTGGTCCGTTGAGATTCCCCTACTCATTCTGCCTGATTTTATCCTTGGAAAGGCCAAAGACATTGATGCTGATGATTACGACGCAGCTGCTGATTTCGTGGTGCCGGTTTTATGTAAACCACGATTTACAGGGGGCTTAGAGCGAGGAGACAAGGATAAGAGAGTGACACAGGACGGTCGCTCGTCTGCTGGCGCTAAACCTCCCTGTAAATCATGGCCTGCCAACTGTACCAAAACTCAGCTTTGCTTAAACCATGTGAACCGTACTTGCGCGGGCAGAGGAGACTTATCGGGAGATATAGGACTGTGGTCGTACAACCAGAAAGTTCGGTCAAAAATCAGGAGTCTCCCGCGGACGTCAGCAGAGTTGGCAGGCATGCGGAAGAGCCTTGCAACTCGGCCAAGTTGATGCCTGCGCTGGGCTTGTGATCCACTAGCTCATGGCTTTCCTCTGCATCGGCGATTCTGCAGAACGTGGCAATGCTCTGCCCCAGGCACTCTGCGGCCTCCGCAGAACAAGCTCGCGAGACCGTAGGCAGTCGGTAGCATAACGTGACTCAATCATTCTTCTCTGGTCCAACCTGTTCGGCCTTCGTCCTCGCTCAACATTTTTAACGCACGACGCGCCAACGCCAGGTCGTTGCGAAGAATAGCCCTATATTCATTGTAATCGGCCATTACAGGAGTTCAATGCAAATGCTAACACTTGAATTGGTTATGAGCGACACAGTAACTAAATTATTCCGATCTTAAATTAGACGTTTACAACAAAACATAAAATTTGCTGACGATCTGCTATGAGAACACCACCGCTCTTTGATAATTCACGGTCACTTGGGTGAACTTTGATATCAGACAAGTTGCGCCAGAACTTTGATATCACTAACGTCATTTTGTAGCCAGTTTTCTGTTAGAATAAGCAAGTTGCCTTGTGTTGATGCGATGATGTTAGAAACGAGCCTAATCTCCTCTGAAGATAACTGCGTACGTTAATGAAGATTGCGCGAAACGAAAGATCCCTTCTGGGAGTTAGTGTACTCTGTCTCTATTGATGGGATGCGGTGACTGCTACTCGATTTCTGTTAGTTATACACATCGTCGAAAGCTTACCATTTAGGGCCAATGCGATCTGAATTTGAGTCCGGACTTAATCAAGACTCAGATCATGATCTGAGCGTGAATGAGCCCGAGAGAGTCGGTACATGTGTGCGTCCGCCGACCTGTGGGTGATTATAAAATGGTCTGAGCCTCGCGCCTGGAACCGCAGTGAGTCTGGTGAAACTAATACAGGGGGGCGCCACTCGCGAATAAAAAAGATAAAAATGCCGAATAAAAAAAAAAAACACGAACAGGATGGCAGCAACGCGAGCACGAAAACGCAGAATTATTCCCTCCTGAACAAAAATCCAAACGGGTTGTTTGTTACTTAGAAATATTTTATCGCGCCTTTCAAATAAAAAATTCAACTGCACTATATCTCAGTTTTCACCACTTATGATCTAGTCATCCGAAACGGGTGACGTGCTGTGCGCAGTTCATTTTGGTCATTTTGCATTTGACGCTGACTCTAGTCACTGTAAGCGAAAACGCGATCAATTTATAGCTCTTGCTTAAGATGAAAATCGAAATGCCTGCAAATAGTACTCAACCCCATCCCGTCTTTGTGCATATGAGTGTTGAATTGTATTGTTGATCGCAGCGTCAGTACAGCTCCTTAGTCGGCGGTCATTTTGAGTAGATTCCTTGAGCAGTCAGAGTACTTTTCGTGTTCCTGCATACGATATCGCGTGATAAACAATGGCACAATTTATCTAAGTATCTGTAAGATGCTTGGATATCGCGTCTTCAATTTCTTAAATTTCAGTACACAGGGAAGCGTGCGACCCCCGAGTAAGGATCGTTTGTTCGTGCTGCCCAGAAGCTTGTCACCTGTTTCGGGATCTTTTCAGCGCATGGCCGCTGTTCGGCGCCGTTTTGTTTGATTGGTTCTCAGAATGGTCATGTGTTTCAATCTTGTGGCGCAAAATTTTGAGCTGTCGAAATGGCTTCTTGCAGTGCCGTCAAAATGACGTTAAGTTGCAGACACATCTTTAGCAGAGCTATTCACGCCGACTGAATAGTAGATATCAGTAACTGCGGACGGAAAAAAAAACTGTATAGATGATTGGGAGGAAAACACTTATGCTTGTATTACGGATGAGATAAAAGGTACTATTCCTGTAATCTGACTGGTTCACGTTGTGCAGCGGTAAATACGTCATGCATACACATCAGACTGTTATGACAAAATGAAGTTTCATGACATAAACAATGTCCTGTCATTGACGAAAATGGCAGAAGTTGGGCGCCACGTTAGGCGAGTGCATAAAGCCGCGAATTTGATGTGGAGTACAGGAGGCTGTCAACTCACCGCTGTTTGGTACAAAATTACTCTCGGTGGTGATGTAAGCTGAGACATCTTGCTGTAATTACAGAAAGTACTGAAACGACGCTAGAAGAGTAGTTTTCAGCCGCGCAACCTTTTGAAGGATTAAAATGGAAGCGCAAATTTACAGCCGCACGAGGGCACTATCTGTCTTCCCGTCGCAAACGCTTTGCTCTCGCAGAGAAATCATTGATCCGTGAGGTTGCCAAGCGAAGCAATGGCGGTCTGCTAACTCAAGCGGCTTATCTGCGCGAGATGAGGCATTTCAGAGAGCACTGCGACGCCTTCGAATTATCTGTCTGGACAGTTCGTAAGTGCGACCACCCGAGGAGTCATATGGTGCTGTGACAGGCTCGGCGGCACCGTTAGACGCACGATGCTGAACTTCGTACTTTTCTTTGCACAGGCGCTACTGGAATGCAGTGGATCGGGCTGTGGCGACTTCCATGTGTCCCCGGGCCATCTGTCTTTTGTGACGTCGGTGACGCGACATCGGCAACCAAGTTTGCATACGGGTGTGTTTGGGTCGCTTATATCGGTGCAATCAGATGGAAACCGCATGGAAGGACTATCACCGTTACCTCGTTTGGACACATCGTTTGGCGCAGCGGCAACATCCGAGACTTCGTGGGAACGGCCTAAAAAGACTGGACGGACAGCAGATCTCTTCAGTGGGCTCGGCGGCACCGTTAGACGCATGATGCTGAACTTCGTACTTTTCTTTGCACAGGCTAGTGACAAATGGTCATTCACAAGTTGCCTTAGAAGCGATTGTGCCTGCCTTGTCGTGCTGCCGATCCCCCAGTGTATTTTTTGTTGCTGCCATGAGTAATCGCGAGTGCTTTGCATGCTGTTGAAGCTAAGTGGCGATGTGGAGGAGAACCCTGTGCCTGATGAACAGAAACTGGATCAAATTCTGAGCACTGTCACGGAAATTAAGCCTACCCAAACTGCTTTGCAAGGTGGATTTGAGGGTGTTCAGTTCAGGCTCTCTGAAATAGAAGACACATTAGCGTCGCTAAAGCTATGTAATGAAAAAGTGCAGAAATGTGAGGAATCTGTAGTGGTGATGCATAAGGAATTGTTCCAAATCACTAAAAGACTGGATGCCCTGGAAAATAGGAGCCGTAGAAATAATATTGTGACCTATGGATTGAAAGAGGAAAATAACGAGAGTGCCTCCGAGCTTCAAAAAAAAGTAGAAAACAATTTCTTGAGAAGCAAATTGGAAGTCCAGGTCAGATCCATAAAACGCATCCATCGTGTTGGCAGGAAAGATGCTGGCAATGAACGCCCTGTCATCTTGCGCTTTTATGATTTCACTGAAAAGGTTAAGGTTTTTCAAAGTTGCCATAAGCTAAAGAACAGTGGAATATCAATATCTGAGAATTTCTCGGTTCCTGTGCGCGAAATACGCAAAAAATTATGGCAGTATTTAAATTGAATCGTGACAATGGGGATAAAGTAAGTTTAGTTTTTGACAAGCTCAAAATAAACAATAATATGTACGCATGGGATCCCACAGAGGATAAAAGGGTACCAGTGAAGCAAACGAAAAACACATTTTCGAAATCTCATGGTGCTCCCGCTGAATGACGTTTTCACAATATACCAATAATCATTCTGAGTTTCAATGCTAGGAGCATTGTTAATAAGGATGATAAATTATAAGAATTATTCCTGCTTTACAGTTCAGACGTACTAATAATTACAGAAACGTGGTTGCACTCTTCCATACATGACTCGGAAATCGTCCCTGAGTCTTACACACTTCTTCTGATCGGAACAGCCGTGGTGGTGGGGTTGCTATTGCCATTAATCAGAACCTCTACTTCAAGGAAGAGGAAGGCATGGAGGGCCATTAAAGTGTTTGGTGCATGATAACAACGGGTAATGATAAGCAGTAATCGGTGGTATTTTTAGGTGCCCGAACGCAACAGATGACTATCTTTTGAAAGGGCATGACTATTTGAATTCTAAAATGAAAGAACGGACTAAAATCATATTATCTGGAGATTTCAATTTACCCGGAATTGATTGGACCACCTTAACTCCTGGAAGAAAGGAAGTGACCAATTGCGAACTGCTTTTAAACATAATGTTCAGTTTTTTGTTTACAGCAGCTGGTTACTATTGCCGACACGCATTCGGGGCTATACTACCTCAGTGCTCAATCTTGTTATTGTATCTAGCATGTGAACCCCGGAACTTGTCATTGCGGAAAGTATATCAGACCATAAGTTACTCGCATTAACATTTCCACAGATGGGACAGCAGAGCACCGCAGTCCACCTTGAGCAGACACGTATTGTAACGAAAGGTTATAGTCGGGCTTATGACGTGAGCATCATCGACTTTATAGATTTAAAGTCGGATATTTATATTTTGGAAAACCGGTCAGTTGTTTAATTACGGCTAAAGCTCAAGGAAACGATAATATACTGGGAAGAAAAATTCATTCCATCCAAGACGAAAAGAAGACAACGTAAAACGCCATATATTACCCGCAATATTATTCACCTAAAGCGAAAACTCGTGAGAATTCGTAGAAGTAAAAAATCACTTGCGGAAATATGTGAACTCCCCCCCCCCTGTTCATGAAAAAAATTAAAGAGGCGAGAGTAAGGTTTTTTTCAAGCACAATGTCGAACTTTATGTCTACACAACCACAGAAATGTTGGCGCTATTCTTCAAAATCTGATGACGCGATCTCAAAAATATAAGTTGACGGATGTATCATAAATATCAGTGAGCGATTGCAAACTATTTAAATTCATACTTCCAATCTGTCTTCACACGTGCAACACCGGTGAATGCAACCCCTGCCCAGCACACTAGCCACATGCCCGAAGTGGTGATAACACAAACAGGCGTAATTAACTTACTCTTGCAAATAGATACGAAAAAGTGTCCTGGTCCTGATGGCATCTCAAACGTATTCATCAGACGCTATGCTGAGTAGACTGCTCCTTTTCTGTGCGCAAAATGTACCGAGTCACTTAAAACAGGTACTGTTCCACAAGATTGGCTCCATTCAAAGGTGAACCCTATTCACAAGGGCGGCAGCAAATTGCTGGGGAACGCATACCAACCTATATCATTAATCAGTTCTTGTTGCAAGGTAATGGAGCATATAATTCATAATGCTATCATAACATACTTAGAAGAGAACAACCTTCTATTCCCCAGACTACATGGCTTTCGAAATAAATTGTCAACAGCTACTCAACTGTTTGAAATCACACTGACCTGGCATCAATAATTATTTCTCGACTACAGGCTGATACAATCCTCATAAATTTCGCTAAAGCTTTCGATCGTGTTCACCATAAAAAATTGATTTTAAAACTAGAAACGATAGGTATTGATCTGAAAATAGTAGCATGGATAGAAGCCTATCTTTCCAACCGTAAACAGTTCATGTCAATAAATGGTTTCGACTCAGATTACCTTGAAGTCCTTCGGGGGTCCCGCAGGGCTCCGTTCTTGGGCCCCTGCTGTTTCTCATATATGTAAATGATATCTATTTGTGTGCCGAACATGGAGTGACAATGAGACTTTCTGCAGATGACTGCGTGATTTATACAGCCGTGAACAGCTCTGGTGACCAAATGAAACTTCAGTCTTCTTCAAAAAACATTTCTGACTGGTGTGCAGCATGGGACATGCAAATTAACATATCGAAAACGGCGCATTTAAACATAACAAGAAAAAAATTCCTTTGTCTTACAACTACACATTATCTGGCTCCCCGATACCACACGTAGCCAAAGCAAAATACCTGGGGATCACACTAACCCAAGACCTTAAATGGCATGCACACATCGAGAACATATGTAGCAACGCATTCAAGCAGCTTGGTTTTCTTCGCCGCAGACTAGCAATGGCTCCACCGCACGTGAAGTTAACAGCCTATAAAACATTAGTACGACCTATCCTTGAGTATGCAAACATAATCTGGGATCCCCATCAAGCGTACCTGATCGAAAAGTTAGAAACAATTCAGTCGAAAGCACTACGATTCATATATTCAAAATACTCATGTCATGAAAGCGTAACAGCCATGCGCATCACTGCACAAATACAGATCTTGTTTTGTCGCCGGAAAACGACTGTAATGAAGTTCCTTTACAACATTTATCATCATAGATTAAACATACATAAGGAAGACTACCTGTTAACACTCCAGCGTCGATCCACCCGAGGTAACCATAACTATTGCATAAGACCATTCTTGGCGCGTTGCAACACGTTTAAATACTCGTTTTTTCCTAAGGCTATCGAAATGTGGAATGCGTTACCAAGTGAAATTGTTAACATTACTAACCCTGACAGGCATCGATAGATCGCCAAGTACTGCCTTAAACTTCAGCTCCAACACTGCCATATTTGTCTAGCACTATGCATACACTTCAATGTCAACGAAATGGAGTCTTCCCACTATGGAAGAAGCAAGCAAATTTACTGGCAGCTTCTTTTTTAATAAGGTAATGTACGCGCCATGTATATGGAACATGTTTGCTTGTCACTTATGATGTATTTCACGTAAGGTTTTGCAGATGTGTGCATACAGGCTCACCATTTGCTTATTATTCGGAAAATAAAAATAATTACTCAAGAGCACGTTATGACACTACGCTGTAATCATATGATGTTGTTAACTGACTTTTTCCTTGACTGTTTTTTAATCCAGCCAAAAAAGAATCTTTCTTTATTGCTTTGCATTTTACCGTTACGACACTAATGAACATGTGCACGCGGCGTCACCGTAGCTTCATACCACGATTTCCAGTCATCTTTCGCTTTCTTTCCCTTTTCTCATTTGATCCCCGTCTGTATGTGCAAATTGGCCCCCCTGGGCATTGACAAGTTAACCTCCCAGCTATACTCCGTTCTTCTGTTTCTGTCTCTCTTTCTCAGAAATCTTTCGCGTTATGCAGGAGCCCTTTCGCGCGCTAGCGCATGAAAATTTAACAGACTATGTATGCCTTCCACTAAATTGGTTGTGTGCGTGTCTGTAACTGGGTTACACTTGGTTATATTTTCATGCGCTGGTGCGCAAAAGGCTCTTGCGAACGCGAAAGATGTCTCTCTCTCTGCGCTGCTTTCCGCGCTCCACACAACTCAAGTTAACACTTTAAGAACTTAGCAGGCTTGCTGACCTGATGGTAGCGGGGTTTAAAACGGCTGTTCAAAAAGGTGGACAGAAAAGCCAGTAGCTAAGACTAATTTTTGATATTCTGAGACTGGACATGGATCATGACGGATGCGCGGGCGCCGCTTAGCCAGTGCTGGAGCCACATCGCAAATCTGTCGATTCCATTGTTTACGACGGCGTTCTTAAACGTTTTAGTTCTTGCATTCAAATGCCGCTAATACGTGGATGTGAGAGGTCATCGGCGGTTACGAGGGGCAATGCCATTTTCCGCTCCTATTCTGTGCCAATCAACTGCGAATATTTCGTTGCCATTCTTTCTCTTCAGCTGTAAAGTTCCTCGAGTCTCATAAACCCGTTCAGCCTTTCCGTGCGTAGCTGCTGTTGAATGTGCACTCGCCAGCAGGCTCCCGCAAACGCAATGCCACCTCACGACCGCGCTCTTGCTCGCGCCGGCCGTTCGCGCATGTATTGTTACTTTTGATAAAGACGGTATGGCATATGTCATCATTTTGATTTCAATCGCAAACTAGGCTTGCGACGGCGTTCTGAAGGGTAAAAGAAATAGAATGGCACCACCCGGAATACTGCAAATGAAACACATGTTTGATATAGAAGTTGTGAAATCTTCCACCACATGGAGGTCCATTAGTGATGCCGTACGCCATCGTTATGAACCCCGTCGCCTGTTGACAATCCCAACTGCATCTATTACAACTACAGCAATGGCAGACGGATTTCGCATTATGGGGCTAGTAAGACATTTGCGTTATTATGCCCATAGATTTCGTGTACACTATTTCAATAGACACGAGTATCGAGCTCAGTGACCGGAGGAACAAAGCGGATGCCGAAAAATTGTATCGTTTGGTTTACAAATACTTTTGTGTGGTTTGGTAAGCCCCAGGCCACAGAGAATTCAGATATTAACTAGAGTTGCACTCAACACCTTTAAATATCGGTGATTCGTCGATAAACATGCATTCGAACATTCTTGGTGACTGACGTAGCCGAAGCTAGCCACCGCCGGCGTTCAGATTCAGATGCAGTATATCGCTTTTGCTTCATTATCATGCAGTTAAACCATGCCGATAATACTGCGTGAAAAGATAAGTGCGTATCATCCCACGAGACAGGTAGATGATAATACACCGATGCACATAACCCTGTCCATTTATGCGCATTAGTTTATGGCAACATGCACAGTCTAGGGTAATGGTCATTTCCGGGGTAAAAAAAATAAAACGCTGAATAGGAAAGCGTACACTGTCAATCACACTTAGCGGGAAAATGCTTCCGCGTGATCATGCACCTGTGGAACGCCATTGCATTTAACTGGTCCGCGAATCAATGCTAAGCGACGCGCGAGAAGATTTACAACGATGCGGTGCTTCATGTTGACGGCCACTCTGCATCAGTTTGCTACCCGTTTGGGTACAACAGCGCTTCTCACGCGTGCAGCCCGCGGGGCCGGGTTCCTGTTTAGTATGATTGACTCCCCATGCGCGAAAAGAGAAATCCCACTGCGCGGACACACTGACAAGCTGCGTCGTTCCAAAGGCAGGGCTTGATTTTTCCCAACTACTGCCCTTGCGTCACCAGGGCACTCAAGTTGTATAGATTGGATTGTATAGATTGTATAGACTTTGTATAGACTGGATTGGCTGAAACTGAACGCGCGTCACCTGCTGATCGGACGCGGCACACCAAAGAAAGCGAAACGTGCACACAATATTAAAGCATAACAATGGTTAGTCAGCCATAAATACAGTCAAAATAAAACGAAGGTTAAATGCTAAAAATATCAAACAGCCACAGCAAAAAAAAAGGCCTTAGCGCACCATAAAGACATCCAGACGAATTACCATAAAGCAATGCCTGAATGTAACGCCATCAAACAAAAACAACATAAAATGCAAAAGCTTTCTCCCGAAAGCTCACCCTGCTTATGATTGTTCATCGCATCGGCCCATCTAGCCGTCTATTATTTATTAAATGAGGTTTTCAGCGTTTATTTGTAACGCTACTCCCACCTCTCAAAAAGGTAGTCATTGGGGATATGTTTACCCGGAAAGCAAAGATGTCAACGTTGAAAAAGATTAAAGAACGCTGGATATGTCGAGGAAACGACTTCCGCATGTAGATGAAATTTCAGAGACTCGCCGTTTCTTAATTTTGTTCCATTCACTTCATTCCAGTGTGGCTTTCGTTTCAGTTTTAATTCGCTTTGTTCTTTATCTGTTAATCGTTAGTTTCTCCGCGCTTTCTCTTATAATTTCGTTTCCTTTTGTATATTCACCTTTCCCTCCAGTTTCTTTTTTCCCGTCTTTCTTTGCTTTATTTTTGTCGGTACTATTTTTTTTCCTTTCATATACAATTTGTGCCCTCCTCCTATGAGCGTCTTTTGTAATTTCTCCGTTTCTTCCTTTTACTTTCCTTCTTTTTTTTCTCTTCGTGCGAACCAGTTTTTGCTTGTGCGCTGGTTGTAGAATGTTCAGCTATGTGTGAGCTTAAATGATAATGCATTCTAAACATTTCGGTGTGGATGACTTCCAGGGGACTTGCCAATTAACAACACCGTTCTTTTTTCCTAACTGGAGTCTCTGGGAACCTTTGGCCGAACTTTACCATTTATACGCAGTTGCCTTACTGATCATTTCGAAATAATAAACTTGGCCGACATTTTATTGCACCCAGCATCCATTAACCAATGTACGCCTCAGGGTTCAATTTTAGGACGACTGTATTTTTTAGCATGCATCAAGAATTTTTCTGGTTATTTCACCAAATCTAACTGCATTTTATGCGCTGATGACACTACATTATATACTAGTGACAGAAATATAAATGATCTAATCAAAACTTTGAAGCTGAACTAAAACTTACAGCTGACTGGTTTCAGGTAACTAGATTGAAATCAATCCTTTAAAGAAAAAGAAATTTTACGATGTTTAATTCGCAATCATAAACAGGCGATTAATATTGCTCTACTTTATTTGGATAACCAAATTATACCACTTTCTGAATGCACTGCATTTCTTAGTGTCCCACGAGACAAACATCTGAGATTTAGTATGCAGTCGGAATCATTGTCAGAATGGGCTTTTTGTATTGGGGTGCTTCTTAGAACACATCATTACTTTCAGCAACATATCCCCCGGGCACTTTTTTTAACATATTCACAATCAATTAACATACTGCATATCAACTTGGGGAACTGCATATCTCATTAATATATCAAGCATTCATCATTTACAAAATAGTGCAGTTCGAATATTTAGCTTTCCTCGGTCCTCTCCCCCCCCCCCTCCCCCTATACCGGAATCTTATTATCCTTTCTTTGCTGAGTCTGCTTCGCCACAACAGTTCTGCTAATGGTGATATTGTAATTACTGCTCTTTTTTCATCTTTGTTCAATTTTGCGGCAATTTGCTACTGCCCATAATTAACACTATCTATGACAAGCAAAACCTTCTGTTTTCAGCTATAACTATATGGAACTCACGGCCCTCATGCGCTAAAACAGATCAGTGTCCAGGTTTTTCAATAATAACGTCAAAGCAATAGCGGCTGTGACTCAGTGCTAAAGTGGTGTCTCTTCCTG
This sequence comes from Amblyomma maculatum, assembly GCF_055883805.1. Classification (NCBI taxonomy): domain Eukaryota; kingdom Metazoa; phylum Arthropoda; class Arachnida; order Ixodida; family Ixodidae; genus Amblyomma; species Amblyomma maculatum. The sequence continues at coordinate 205,665 of NW_028146766.1, read as the reverse complement.
TGCAGATCCTTGGATGCATCGACAAGCTGGTTTCATGGAACAATACTCCAAGTGGCGTCATCTGCGCATGCTTCGCAGACGGGTCATCGACTTACGAGCAGCATGCTGAAACCTTCGCCAGTGCATCGCCCCTGTGTGCCATAGCTACGGCTTGCCGGGTGGATCAACGGCTCGGCTCCTGAGTGTTCCATGGAACTTTGGTGCTTGTGAGCGCACCGTCGACTTCGGGAGCAGCGCGACGTCACCAGCCAAGAGCTTAAAAGCGCCATACGAGATCTCGTTCTTCAGTGGACAAAGCAACAGCGGCTGTGACACAATGCTAAAGCACTGTCCCTTCATTGTGCAGGTATGTTACCTTGAGAATACTCGGTGCCTAAAATCAGACAATCGATCATTGCTGCTGTTTCTTTGCCCACAAGACGCAGTTGGTTTGTGTTGGAACGCCATGTATTATATCAGCCACCTATTGTTGAGTGGAGACGTGGAGCTCAATCCAGGACCTCCTTAATCTGACCCCCCAACGAAGCCCGGAAACTTATCAAAATGTAATCAGCCTAATTACAGCACTTCTGTACTGTCCACGTGCTCTGCAAAGACCGCTCAACAATCGGCTGCTGTAACGTGTCCAACTGAAACTGATAACATTGTGACCATGCATGCCGAAGTTGTTGAACGACACAAGCATATGGCTGAGGACCGTGGCAATATTAAGCCATTCCAAGCATTCGTTAACTCACGTTTTGATATGCTTGAAACCCGCGTGGCTGCAATTGAAGCGTCACCATCTAGCTTAACAGTTAGCGCGTTCCGAAATTAAAACACTAACTAGAACTGTGGCTCGGTTGGTTGAAAAGAATGAGGACCATGATAACCGATCCAGTCGCAACAATATTGTTACGTTAGGCGATCCATGCGCTCATATGCGCATAAGAAGGAAAAAGAAGAATCTCGGTAGTTTTTGGTGAAGACGACGACGACGTTCAAGCAGTGTGGGCTGCTGGTGCCTGCAGGAAAGGCCTGTTGTGTGAAAGCCTTGTCTTCTTGTCCTAGCCGTTCGCCATCGCCTCGAGCCTACCGTACCCGATCACCTACTCCTCGCCGCAGCTTGTCCCCAACGTACCAAGGCCCCTACTCGGGAAACTAGGGAACGCAGCGCCCGGACGTGGCGCTGTGTTACCAACCCGGACAGCCAATTGTGTTTCGACCATCGCACCACGCAGCAATTTGATCAATGCCCTCGTAGATAGAGTCCCTGTTCCCGCTCTCATTGACACTGGAGCCCATATTTCAGTCCTTAGCTCTTCGTTCCGCCAACGCCTCAAAAAGTTCTTGCGTCCGCTAACACCTCTGCAGTTCGTGTTGCTGATGGCAACACCGCTACCATCATCGGAATGGGCACCTCGCGCGCTAGCATCGCCGGCCACCACGTCCCTGTGCTCTTCGCCGTCCTTACTACTTGTCCTCAAGCCTTCATTTTAGGCCTATACTTTTTATCAGCCCATTCCGCTTTTATTGACTGTTCCTCCGGACGTCTGCGCCTAGCCCTGGTCCATTGTGTTCACGATCCTAGTGCTGACCATTCCCAGCCTCGCCTCCGCTCTAGTACATTTACTCGCCTACCTCCCGAGGCGGCAGTATACGTGCCCATGTAACCTTTTCCTTCCCTTCCTGACGGCGACTACGTTGTAAACCCCATCACCGACGTCGCTCTACAGCGCAATATCGTCCTACCTTATAACATTGTGCACGTCGCGAATAACCACACCTACATTCCCGTACTCAACTTTAGCATGTCTTCGCAAGTTCTCCCGGAGAGAGGTTTTCTTGCCGAGCTCTCACCTTTGTCCAGCTTTACTATATCAGCAGTACTGTCTGACCATGACGCCGAGGTACCTGCCTAACCAGTCCCGTCACAAAGCCCGGAGGACCGCATCTCAGCTATGGTTGCCTCTGGCCTGCGTCCCGAATAGGGCAGAGCCTGTGCCGGCCTTTTGCGGTCATACAGCGACATTTTTTATTTCGGTCACGGATCCCTGGGCCAAACGTCTGTCGTTACACATCGCATCGATACTGAGATGCCCGCCCTATTCATCTACGGCCTTACAGAGTTGCTGTTTCCGAACGCTGGATCATTCAAGAATAAGTGGAGAAAATGTTGGCCAGCAACATTATTGAGGCGTCGAGCAGCCCCTGGGCGTCTCCGGTAGTACTCATCAAAACAAAGACAACAGCTGAAAGTTATGCGCAGATTATCGACACCTAAATAAGATAACAAAGAAAGACATGTACCCTCCTGCAAGGATCAAAGACGCCCTCGACTGCCTGCATGGTACCAGAAACTTCTCTATTAACCTCAGTTCTGTATATTGGCAGATCTCTGTTGACGAAAGAGATCGCGAAAAGTGCTTTTGTCACCCCGGATTGCCTCTATCAATTCAAGGTGATGACTTTCGGCTTATGTAATTCCCCTGCGACCTTCGAGCGCTTGATGAACTCGTTACTACGCGGGTTCAAATGGAACACATGTCTGTGCTACCTCGATGAGGTCATCGTATTTTCATCAACATTTGAGGGCCACCTCCATCGTGTTTTGGTTATTCTTGGCGTCTTCCGAAGAGCTCGCCTTCAGTTGAACTCCAAGGAGTGTAGCTTAGGTGGCAGGGAACCGATGTCCTAGGATATTTAGTCAACACCCATGGCATCCAGCCAGACCCCGACAAAATTCGCGAAATTCTCGATGTAAGTGGTTTTCCTATCCCGAAATCTCGCAGCGACGTGCATAGCTTCCTCGGACTTTTCTCATATTTCCTGCGATTTGCACCAAACTTCGCGGAAATTGCCCGCCCACTTACGCAGCTTCTGAAAAAAGAGGTCGCCTTTTCGTGGGGCCACGAACTATCGGCCGCCTTCGCCGCTATTATTCTCCGCCTAACCGGTCCGCCGGTGCTGGCTCACTTCAATCCGTCAGCGCCCACAGAAGTAAGCACTGACGCAAGTGGGGATAGAATTGGTGCCGTTCTCGGAAAACATCAGCTCGTTTCCCCTCGCATCATCGACTATGGCAGCCGACTCGACTCCTTTCTGCGGCCGAACAGTATTATTCCTTGACTGAACGTGAGTGCTTAGCCCCAGTTTGGGCCATTACGAAGTTCCGCTCTTACTTGTATGGGTGGCCATTCACAGTAGTCACTGACCACCGCGCATTGTGTTGGCTTTCTACACACAAAGACCCTACTGGCCGCCTTGGGCGTTGGCCTTGCGCTTACAGGAGTACAATATTTCAGTGGTCCCTGTCCCATCATCCATTCGACCCACCAAGCCAACTTGATTGTGACAATGATGCTTGCGTGCTCTCTATTTCTGACTTCTCCAATAATCGCCGTGAGCAACGCCAAGACCCTCAGCTTCGCAAAATTATCAATCGCCTTAGCGCCGATCGCCATGACCATTCCCTTCGTTTGTTTGTGCTCCATGACGGCAGCTTATACCGGCACAGTATGCGATCTGATGGCCCCGACCTTCTACTAGTAGTCCCTCAGCACCTACGCACAGCCGTCCTTGAACAGCTTCACGACGTTCCCACAGCGGGTCGTCTGGGCGTCTCTCGCACATACGACAGTGTGCGCCGTCGGTTCTTTAGGCCTGGCCTATACTGCGCAATCCGGTGTTACGTGGCTTCTTGTGACCGCTGTCAACGCCGGAAAACAATTAGTTTACCAGCTGGACTTCCGCAAACGATCGACATCCATATAGACCCATTTTCTCGAGTGGGTCTGGATCTTTTAGGGCCTTTTCCACTGTCCGCACCGGGGAAGAAATGGATTGCGGTGGCCACCGATTACACCACACGCTACGCGGTCACACGAGCAATACCAACCTGTTGAGCAACTGATGTCACTCTTTCCCTCCTCAACGATGTTATACTCGTCCATGGAGCTCCCCGCCAACTGCTCACCGACCGTGGCCGTTGCTTTCTTGCGCGTATAGTCGACGAGATCCTAAGGTTGTGCAACGTTCGTCATTCTATGACAACTGCCGACCATCCACTGACGAACGGGCTTACCGAGAGCCTTAACCGGACATTGAATGACTTGCTGTCAATGTACGTTTCTGATGATCACCGCGACTGGGACATAATGCTGCCGTTTGTGACATTTGCATACAATCCGTCGCGTCACGGCACTACTGGCAACTGCCCCTTCTATCTTCTATACGGCCGTGAACCTCTGCTTCAATTTGATAGCCTGTTTCCTTCTGTCACCACTGCCAGCTCACGCTCGTGACGCCATAGCCCGAGCTGATGCTGCCGGCGTTGTTGCTCGCAACCGACTCGCAGCCTCCCAGCACTCCCAGAAACATCGCTGTGATTTCTGTCATCGCAACATCCATTATTCTTGCGGGTTTCTCGTGCTGCTTTGAAACCCAGCTCGCCGCGTTGGCTTCTGGGAAAAATATTTGCCCCGTTATACAGGACCCTACCGTATTTAACAAGTCACTGCAGTGACATACGAAATTGCGCCCTTGCATTCCGCACGTCATACCTCTACATCACGCACCAAAATGGTTCACGTTGCACGCCTAAAGCCGTACTACACGAACCCTGGTTTGGACGCTAGTACGCACCGGGATGGTTCGTTTCAGCCGGCGGGTAGTTTTACGTTAGGCGATCCATGCGCTGATATGCGCATAAGGAAAAGAGAAGAATCTCGGTAGTTTTTGACGAAGACGACGTTCAAGCAGTGTCAGCCCCCTCAAACCCCCTAACGTAGAGCGTTGCCACAGACCTGGTCGAAAGCGGAAAGAGCATCCACACCTAGTTATTCTCAAGCTACTGGACCGGGAAAAGTCTTTGGTCAAGAAAAATGTCTCAAAACCTAAAGGGTCTGATTATTACATAACTGAAGATTTTTCACCCAATGTTCGTGCTATTAGGAAAAGAATTTCGGATGCTTCTTCACATCTTCGATGACAGGGTTATGAGGTCAAACTGAGCTATGATCATGCTTTTATCGACGATGTTCGCTACATTAGCGACAGTGTGTCTAATGCTCTTATCAGAGACCCGAAATTTTTGAATTTTAACACTTGCCTGTCGCAATCTCGAGATTCCTGGCCTGCAGATAAAAAAAAAATCTTCCACTGGTCAGGCTACGACGCCAGAAGGTAGCGCCACATAGGACTGTGTGAGGGGCAGTGGATTGGCATCTGTGACTGCGCATCCCATTTCAGTTCTTTACACCAACATACGAAGTGTTCTACTGAAGCGCGATGAACTTATCTCTGTTGCTGATTCAGCTGACGCTGATATTGTGTTAATAACCGAAAAGTGGCTTTCGTCAAAGGTTGATGACTGAACATGTGATTTGCAAAAAAAGATTTAATATATACCGATTTGACAGAGGGCAGCCATGTGGCGGAGGTGTTATGATTGCAGTTGCGGACCACCTTGTTTCGTCATGCGTGAATATTGTGACCGATTTGGAAATGATATGGGTCGAACTTCGTGTGTCTCTTAAGAAACTGATTTTGGGAATTTGCTATCAGCCACCATCGTATGGCCGTACTTTTGTAGATGAACTACATTATGCTATCAATATGATTGTTGTACGCTTTCTTGACGTTCCTGTCATTTTAGTCGGCGATTTCAACTACCTATCCATTGTGTGGTCAAACTCATCTGCTTATCCTAGCCCTTTCTCGACCAAATGCAGTTACGTTCTTCACATGTGTGCAGATTTTAATCTATCATAACTTATCACTGAACCAACCCGCACTGTCTCATCATCGTCCAGCGTGTTAACCAACTCACGCTGGCGTGCTGAACTTTTACTCAAGACGATTCACTAACACAAAACAAGACTGTAACGTGCGCGAACTTTCAACTGTTTCTTACAAGTACTTCTATCCTTATACAAACACATACAAAGAAAACATGTACAAACACGTATCAGAAACAAGTTTATAAGTGCAATTCATCAAATCCTAACCCTTGAGGCACCGCTTTCCATCACGCTGCCTGTTAACAGCTTGATCTCTCTTCACGTCAGAGCTATCGACGGATCGCTTACGCATTCCGTGGAAGCGGCCCGTGACATTTCATATGCTTCAAAGATTATTCTTTATCGCCGGTCTGTGAAATGTCCGATTACAGCTGTTTCCTCGAATATTGGGATGCATCTTTTACAGCTATAACGTGCTTGGTGAGGTTGCTTGGGTGGTTATTTTTGCCGCAGTACCTGCTATGTTCATCCAATGTTATTTTTATGCAACTTTCAGTCTTGCCGATGTATCTCCTGCCGCATGACAGAGGGATGCTGTACACAACACACTTATCACAGCTTATGATCTTCTTTTGGTGGTCGATTCCGCATGTTGTGCTAACTCTCTTTTTCCTATTCCGGGAGTTAACTTTTCTGCACATTCATGTTAGTGTCGGGTGGGGGGGGTGAAAATAGAAGGGGGCTCCATGTTTTTAACAAGCGTTGAGGTGCCGGCTAGTTGGTAATACATTTTGGAATAACAGCGCGTAGGACGAGGACGAAGATAGAAGGACACAAACACAGCGCTGACTGACAACTGATTTAATTCCAGAAGTTTGCTGAACAATTCCAGAAGTTTGCTGACAACTGAAGTTTAATTCCATGTTTTGCTGCAAATTTCTTAAGTCGGTGCGATACCTTGTTTGCGTACGTTACCACGACTGGCCTCGCCCTTTCTTTTTCCTTCGTTTTCCCAGTTTCTGGTCCGATTACCTCTTTCATCAACTTCTCTACTATTGCACCAATCAAATGTTCGGGAAAGCCACTTGCGGCAAGCCTGTACACTTGCAGATGTACACTTCTTCCCATTTCGAGATCACATGATTTCTTAACGCACTGTCGGAGGGAAGAGTATGCTACACTCCTTTTTACAAGCTTAGATTGACATGTGTCATATCTCATTATTGGCTTTTCACATTTAGTTCTTTACATCCAGCATGTATCATCCGGGCACAAGTGTATTTCAATGTCATGGAACCTGATAGTGGAGTTTTCCGGCATTTCATGCGTTAATTCTAAACCTGCGAACACCTTTATAAATATCCGTTATACAGGACCAATATCAAGCGACTTGAATATACGGTAGGGCAAACAAAGTAGAAAGTCATCCACATACCGGATACATTCTACAAACCCAAGTGCCTCTAGCTCATTTATCAGCGTACGGTCGCCTTTCGCCATGTACAGATTAGAAATGAAAGGCGTTTTTCAGGAACCTATGCAGATCCCGTCTCGTTGGCCGTACGCTATGCCATCATGCTCGACAAACAACGAAGTCATGTACACACGCAGTAATTAAAAAAAAACCACGTGCACTAATTCCACATTGCTTCTCAAATTTTATAACCCCATACTCGTTTATGCACTCCTCCACTGCTGTGAGTTTGGCTTTTTCGCAGAATGTTATAAAACACGTCACTAACATCGATAGATAGGCATCCTACAGGTTCATTTTGCTTGAAAAATGCAATAATTTTCTCTGATCTTGGCCCCATGAACGGGTCATTGATGGGGGAGCGTGGATAGGTTTGTCTGAAGATACTTGGCTACATGCCTTTGCCATGTGCTCCGGTTCTCGACGATCATTCGGAACGCGACCCTTCCTTGTGAATCTTCACGGCAAAGAACGGTCTCAGTGAAAGCTCACTACTTCTTTCACCTCATCACTAAACTTATCAAGACCCATACGTCCACAAGTCATCGCCACCCCAAAGCGTACCTGGTTAAAGTGTTCCTCACAGAGGTCCCTTGGCTCGAAGTTACTGTTGATGGCTTCCAGAGCTTTCCGGTCATAGTCACCCTTGTTCATGACCACGAATCTTGCTGTCTTGTGGGATAGCAATAGTCTAAGATTCCTCTGCTTCAAGAACGACTGTTTTTCCCTCGACGCACCCTCTATTCTTTGGTCTTGGCTATCTCGGGATGCACTGCAGTCTTTCAGGCACACAAGAGTCCTTCTGGTTAGCAGGCAACCGGTCCGCGACTGCGTGACATTGCTGATCAGCTGCAGAGACTTCATGTGCGGCTGCGGTGCGAAATTGAGGCCTTTATCCAGAGTCGTGGTCTGTATGCCTGGTAGCTAGAAATATGAAAGGTTGACCCAAACGCATCATTGCCCTTTCCCTTTCTCTCTGCGTGGTAGCTTTCCGATAGGGCTACATTCCATTGCTGCTCTCAGCTTTGCTCGGCCAAGTTCAGGAAGTACAATGTCATGAGATGGGAGGGGATGATCAAGTCGGAGAGTAATAATGGAATATAGCCATGGGAAAGCTACCGCGCAAGAGAAAAGGAAACGGCAATGATGCGTTTGGGTCAAGCTTTCAGACTGCTAGCTACCAGGCATAGCGACCGCGACTCTGGATTAAGGCCCGAAGTTCGCACCACAGCCGCACTTGAAGCCTCTGCAGCTGATTAACACGGTTCACGCAGTCGAGGACCGGGCGCCAGCTAACCAGAAGGACTCTCGTGTGTCTGAAGCACTGCATCGCATCCTGAAATACTCATCACCCAAGAATAGAGGGTGCGCCGAGGAAAAACAGTGTATTCCTTGAAGCAGAGGAACCTTAGACTGTTGTTATCAGACAAGAAAGCAATATTCGTGGTCATGAACCAGGATGACTATGACCCGAAAACTCTGGAAGCCATCAACAGTCACTTCAAGGCAACGGACGTTTGTGAGGAGCTCCTCAACCAGGCACGCTTGGGGGTGGCGAAGAGTTGTGGACGTATGGGTCTTGATAAGCTAGGGATTGAGGTGAAAGGAAGTAGTGAGCTTTCACTGAGACCATTCTTTGCCGTGAAGGCTCACAAGAAAGAGTCGCCGTTCCGAATGATCGTCGAGAGCCGGGGCACATGGCAAACACATGTAGCCAAGTATCTAAAGGTACACTTATCCGCGATCCCCATCAATGACCCATTCATGGGGCCAGGATCGGAGGAAAGTTTTGCATTTTTCAAGCAAAATGAACCTGTAGAATGCCTATCCATTGATGTTAGACATGCTTCATAACATTTCGCAGAAAGCCGCAATCATAGCAGTGGAGGAGTGCATAGACCAATATGCGGTTATAAAATTTGAGAAGCAGTGTCGAACTAGTGCATGCGGCTTTTTGGAATTACTGCGTGTGTACTTCACTTCGTTGCTTGTCGACCATGATGGCATAGTGTACGGCCAACGAGACGTTATCTGCGTAGGCTCATGCATAGCGGCTTTGATTTGTAATCTGTACATGGCGAAAGGAGACTGTACACTGAGAAATGAGCTAGAGGCCCTTAAGTTTGAAGCATGTTTCCGGTATGTGAATGACCTTCTACTTTCTTTGCCCTACCGTATGATCAAGTCGCTTGATATTTGTTCTCTAATACGGTAGGGCAAAGTAGAAAGTCATCCACATACCAGAAACATTCTACAAACCCAAGGGCCTCTAGATCATTTCTCAGCATATGGACGCCTGTTGCAATGTACAGATTAGAAATCAAAGGCGCTATGCATCAGCCTTTGCGGATCTCGTCTCCTTGGCCGTACACTATGCCATCATGCTCGACAACCAACGAAGTCATGTACACACGCAGTAATTCCCAAAACCACATGCACTACTTAAACACTGCTTCTCAAATTTTAAAACCCCATATTTGTCTACGCACTCCTCTTGTGCTGTGAGTGCAGCTTTCTGCGGAATGTTATAAAACATGTCTAACATCGATGGATAGGCATCCTACAGGATCATTTCGCTTGAAAAATGCAATAATTTCCTTCGAACCTGGCACTATGAACGGGTCATTGATGGGGATCGCGGATAGGTGTGCCTGAAGATACTTGGCTACATGTATTTGCCATGTGCCCCGTTTCTCGACGATCATTCGGAATGGAGACACTTCTCTGTGAGTCTTCACGGCAAATAATGGTCTCAGTGAAAGCTCACGACTTCCTTTCACCTCAATCCTTAGCTTATCAAGACCCGTACGTCCACAATTCTTTGCCACCCCCAAGCATACCTGGTTGAAGCGCTCCTCACAGAGGTCCGTTGCCTTGAAATGACTGTTGATGGCTTCCAGAGCTTTCCGGTCATAGTCACCCTTGTTCATGACCACGAATCTTGCTTTCTTGTCTGATAACAAGAGTCTAAGGTTCCTCTGCCTCAAGACGACACTGTTTTGCCCTTGGCGCATCCTCTATTCTTTGGTCTTGAGTATTTCAGGATGCACTGCAGTCTTCCAGACACACGACAGTCCTTCTGGTTAGCTGGCACCCGATCAGCTTCTGTGTGCACCATGCTGATCAGCTGCGGAGGCTTCATGTGTGGCTGCGAGGCGAACTGTGGGCCTTTATCCAGAGTCTTGGTCACTATGATTTGTAGCTGGTAGTCTGAAAGTTTGACCCAAACGCATCATTGCCGTTTCCTTTTCTCTTGTGTGGTAGTATTTCCTAGAGCTATATTCCATTATTGCTCTCCAATTTGATCATCCCATCCCGTCTCATGAGAAGGTACTTCCTGAACTTGGCCGAGCAAAGCGGAGAGCAACCATGGGATATAGCCCTCGAAAAGCTACCACGCAGAGATAAAACAAAACAGCAATAATTCGTTTGGGTCAACCTTTAAGACTGCCAGCTACCAGGCATAGTGACCATCACTTTGGAAAAAGGCCCCAAGTTAGCATCGCAGCAGCACATGAAGCCTCTGCAGCTGATCATCTTGGTGCACGCAGTCGTCGTGGACCGGGTGCCAGCTAACTAGAAGGACTCGCATGTGTCTGAAGGACTGGAGTGCATCCTGAAACACTAAACTCCAAGGAATAGAGGGTGCGCCGAGGGAAAAACAGTGTCTTCCTTGAACCAGAGGAATCTTACTCGGTTGCTATCAGACAAGACACCTAGATTCGTGGTCATGAAGAAGGATGACTAGGACTGGAAAGCTCTGGAAACCATCAACAGTAATTTCGAGGCAACGGACCTCTGTGAGGAGCACCTCAACCAGGTATGCTTGGGGGTTGGCGAAGAGTTGTGGATGTATGGGTCTTGATAAGCGAAAGATTGAGATGAAAGGAAGTACTCAGCTTTCACTGAGACCATTATTTGCCTTGAAGACTCACAAGGAAGAGTCGCCGTTCCGAATGATCGTCGAGGACCGGAGCACGTGGCAAAGGCATGTAGCCAAGTATCTTCAGGCACACCTGTCCGCGTTCCCCATCAATGACCCTTTCATGGTGCCAGGATTGGAGGATATTATTGCATTTTTTCAAGCAAAATGAACCTGCAGGATGCCTATGCATCGATGTTAAAGGAATGTATTATAACATTCTGCAGAAAGCCGCACTCACAGCAGAGTAGTAGTGCATAGACTAACATGGGGTTATGAAATTTAAGAAGCAGTGTGGAATTTTGGAATTACTGTGTTTGTACATGACTTCTTTGTTTGTCGAGCATGATGGCATAGTGTAGGGCCAACGAGACGGGATCTGCATAGGGTTTCTAATCTGTACATGGCGAAATGCGACCATGCGCTGAGAAATGAGCTAGAGCCTTTGGGTTTGTATAATGTTTCCGGTATGTGGATGACTTTCTACTGTGTTTGCCCTACCGTAGGATCAAGTCGCTTGATATTCGTCCTGTATTACTGCAATTTAGAACGGTGTTCGCAGGTTTAGAATTTACGCATGAAATGCAGAACTCCACTATCAGGTTCCTCGACATTGAAATACACTTGTATCCGGATCATACATGCTGGATGTACAGAACTAAATGTGAAAATACAACATACAAAAGGACCACATAAATTCGAAATTTTTGTTAAATACAAAGGCGTACTCATCCAATGTCCTGTCTAATTCTTTTGAGCAGTCGCTTGTTACAGGCTGCCTACCCGATGACTGCAAGGTTGGAAAAGTAATTCCTCTGCATAAGTCTGGCGATAAACACTGTCCTAAAAACCATCGTCCCGTATCGCTCACCTGCATACCATGCAAGATCATGGAATAGGTCATCTTCTCTCATCATGCTACATTTTTTTTAACTAATTCTTTTTTCAGTAATTTTCAGGATGGTTTTCGAAAAACATTCTCCTGTGAGACCCAGCTTCTATGCTTCACTCATGACCTCCATTGCATTGTTGACGGTGGTTCGTTGGCAGACTGCATATGCCGGGAGTTTTGTAAAGCTTTTGATAAAGTCTCACATGAATTACTTCTCTTTAAACTAGGCAGATTGAACTTAGATGCTTTCATGGCTTCACTCTTTTCTTGCTAATCAATCTCAGTTCGTTACAGCAAATAATACCGACTCTAAGTTTTCCCGAGTTGATTCAGGTGTGCCGCAAGGTTCAGGCTTGGGACCCTTGCTTTTCCTCATACATAAATGACTTTCCGGTAAACCTTACTTAATCAATTTCTCTCTTTGCGGATGATTGTGTTATCTATCGTAAAATTAACAATGGTCATGACGTCTCTATATTACAATCCGATTTAGCAGAATTTCTGAATGTTGTCAGCGCTGGAATATGAAGCTTAACACAAAAATGTGTAAACATACGCGTGCCACTCGAGTTAGCACATCAGCCCCTTCGTACTACCTCAACACTGGTCCTCTTTAATCTGTCTCTTCATAGAAATATTTAGGTGTTCACATAACTAATAACTTATCATGGAAATGGCATGTTCGTCACGTAGTTAATAATGCTAACCAAACTCTTGGCTACTTCAGAAGAAACTTTTCATTTTGTCCTAGCGCGCTAAAACTTCTCCTTTACAAAAATTTGTTGGTCCAAAACTGGAGTTTGCAGCTTCTGTCTGGGACCCAAGCGTCGTTTTACTCATTACTGAACTAGAAAGTGTGCAGAATCGCGCATATTCCTTTTTATTGTCTAGCTATTATCGCACTTCTAGCGTGACTCTCATGAAATCTTCACTTTCATTGCCTCTTCTAACAGAACGCAGAAGAGTACTTCGGCTAAGTTTGTTTCATAAGATTTTTTCCTATAATGCATATCTCAGACAGAAACTTCTAACGCAACCGTCATACACTTCTTCACGCATTGATCACCGTCACAAAGTAGGAAATCCATTATGTCGCACCAAATACTGCCATGACTCCTTCATTCCAGACACTTCTAACAGTTGGAATCGCCTTCCTTGTGCGATTGCCGAAATTACAGATGCCGTTTATTTACGTACAGCTGTTACTAACCTTTTTTGCTCCAGTGTTTAACATACTCTTGCTGCCGTTTTTCGGTGCTTTTTCTTGTTAAACATCTATGCTTGGCTGCGTTGCTGTTGATTTTGTATTTTTATATCTTGTTGCGCAGTCGTTATCATTTACTGTATAATGACAAATTATTTTTGTGTTATTTTTTACTGTATTGGGTTTTTTATTTTTTGTGTTCACCCCAACTCTCCTCTGTAATGCTCTTGGGCCCTGGGGGTAAATAAATAAATGTAAAAAGCGTTTTTATAAGCCAAGTTATAACCAGACTGTTGAGCTTTTCTTTTTTATTTTATTGATGTATCGTTGCTCTTGTTGTTCATGGATTTACCATACCGATACTTTCAGCGTTATCACAGCATTAAATCTTAGAAATGCTACAGAACCTTTAATCGGAAACATCATTCATAATATAATCGCCGCCGAAACACAGGGGCATACAATTAAACTCTGTTGGGTACTAAGCAACGTTGGAATCAGCGGCAATAGGAGCTGATGCATGTGCTGCAGCAGCCCGTCATACTAAAATACAGCCAGTCTACATACCACATAAAGATGTTCTAAGAGTTGTAAAGAGAAAACTGAGAGCAAAATGGCAGAGCTCATGGAACAACAAAATAAATAATAAATTGCACCTTGTCAAGTAGATCGTTGAAGAATGGAAATCGCGCAGTCACCAAAAACGCTTCATCGAAGTCATTTTATGTCGCCTTGGCATCGAACACACCCTTCTGACACACAGCTTCATTCTAATGAAAGACGAAAGACCTCTCTGTGAAAGATGCGGAGGTGAACTAACAATAAACCACGTCCTACTTTCGTGCGCTGAACTAAAGAAGTGAAGGAAAAAAAGTGAAGGAAGGAAAAAAAGGAAAAAGTGCAAAATTGCTTTATACAGCTGCGAGTAAAGTTCGAGCCTGCTTACAGCGGTAAGCAACTCTCGACGAGAGATGAACCTCAAAGAAAAGAAAAAAAAAATATATGTGGGACAGTACAATGGTGAGATACTTTCAGGTTTTCGCTTAAAGGTGTGAGCGCCAAGCATGAAGGTTTTTACGAGAAGTTTGATGTGGAGGGTATCAAACAAGCGGGGGGAAAAAAAAGAGGGGGGAAAATAAAAAAAAAAACCGAGGAAAACTGTCAAGGGATAATGATTGATATATGTGCTTAGCATTAAACTTGCTGGGCTCGTAATGACGACATTGCCCTATTGTTTTCATTTATCCCAGTATTAAGTGTTCTAAACTTATACATAAAGTATGACTCACGCTGCTCCCGTTCCATGTATTATTGAATCCCCGCTGAAGAACTGTTAGTTTGACTGAGTCGAATGAGTGCTGTTTCTGGTTGATATGTTTTGAAAAAGGAAGGTTGGGCAGAGAGCGGACATCAGCACGGTGATAATTAAACCGCATTCGTATAGGGGCAGCTGTCTGGCCAATATACTGCATTCGGCATACATTGCATTCTAGGAGATACATTACTTTTGAGGCATCGCAATCAAAGTTACCATCTATTCTCCACTTAAAATTTGACGTTGTGCTTGTTGCGCAGCTTGATGTCTGCATGTGCCTGCACACCCGGAATCTACTCTTTCCTCAAGGCCGGCACCCCAACCGCGGGTTATTACCTATTTTTCAGTGGACTAGGATGTTGCGAATGTTTTTCGGTCGTCTGTAGAGAACCTGGGGAGGAGTCGTGAAAGTATTGGAGAGACGAGCGCTCTGTTCTAGAACGTTGAAATGTTTCTTTAGGATTCTGTTCACGTTGGGGGGGTTACTCGTGTAGGGAGTACCAGGCTTGTTCGACGGTCTATGTTTTCCTTTCGTGGACGTCCCTCCAGAATTTCCTCTCGGTTGAGTTCATATGCCTTTTTTATGGCGTCGTCAACAATATCTGGCGGGTATCGTTGTTTAGTCAGGACTTTCCGCATACGTTTTGCGTTTGGTGCGAAGTCCTGATATTGGGAACAAATTCTTTTGAATCGATGAGCCTGAGAATACGGAATGCTTGTTTTTGAGTGATAAGGACGACAGCTTTGTGCGTATTGTTGTCGGACCGGGGGTTTTCTGTATACGCTAGTGGAGAGCGAACCTTCATAAACCGCAATTTCAACGTCTTCAAAGTTAATTTTGTTTTGGGAATATGTGTGCGTGAAGGATATGCTAGGATGGAGGAGATTGAAGTTTTCAATGAAATGTAGGAGTGATTGTTCTGTGTCAGTCCAAACTAAGAAAATATCATCCAAGCAGCATTTGTATAGGATGTGCTTAATAGGGGAAGTAAGTAAAAATTCAAATTCAATGCTATGCATGAAGATGTTAGCATAAGTAGGGGCCATTTTTGTACCCATGGCGGTGTCGTTAATTTGTAAGTAGTGTTCATTGTCGAATTCAAATTTGTTGTATTCTAGAACTAGTTTCGTCAATACCTCTAGGACTTCTGGAGTTGGGATCCTACCTCACTATTCTGATTATAGGCCTCAATTAGAGCTTTGATTCTGTCGGAATGCGGGATATTTGTATATAGAGAGACTACATCTAAGGTTACAAGGAAGGCCCCCTGAGGACGATTTACCCCTGCTATTTCGCGAAGGAAGTGGTTGGTGTCATGTATGTGGGATAGGTGTGTTTCAGGTATGTGTCCAATTAATGTGTCAATGTAACTGGAGATTGGTTCTGTGATTGTGCCGATGCCGGATACTATAGGGCGGCCAGGGTTAACCCTTCTATGAATTTTCGGAAGCATGTAGAATCGGCCCGGCGACGGGTGTGATGCGGTCAGGGCTTTGCATAATCGCAGAAGATGTCCCCACTTTTTGCGAGCTCATCTAGAGTCCCTGTAAGAAGTTTTGATGCTTTAGAGTGGGGTCCGCTTTTAGGTGTTTATAAAATTTAGTGTTACAGAGTTGTCTAATTCCTTCCTCAATATTGTAACGTGGTGGTGACCAGGGTCGCTGACACAAATGAAGGCACAGGCTTGATGGTACTTAAATTACCTCTTTATTGGGCTGACTTGCAACCGCAAAAGAACTAAGCAACTCGGCGGCGGCGATAGCAACAAACGTGCTGGTCGATCGTCGAACAAAGAATGTCCGTCACACTCATCAACGCTCAATTTAAAGGCTGCCCAGAACAATCTAGATAACGTCGCAAACAGCTACCAGCACCGGCTGGAACATTGTGGAAAGACACCCGAGTGGCCGGAACCTTCGAGACAGATCTCGGTGCATCTTGTGCTACAACGAAACTGATAAAGGTGTGACTCGCGACATCGAGCAATAACAAGCAAAGTTTACGGAACTGATACGCGGTCCAGAATCAGAGTGATAAGCCTGAATGCCGGCGGCTGTTAAAAAAACAACAAATACAGTTTTGAAGGCTTCGCCATAGAGAAATTGATTGGTAAAGAGCGGTCACTCGGCAAAAACTGGTCCCAGAAAATGACGCGCGACTTTTTGCGCTGCCGTCGATTGATGAATGGCGGCACCAATGCGCGGACGCGCGCGCGACGGCACTCGCTGCAGCGGTAGCCCGATGGAGCGCTAGGAGACAAGAAGTTGTCGAGGGGAGCGGTTGTGTGCTCGTGCCTCGCCGCGCTTGTGCGGCACAGACCTCTTGTGGGCTGCTGCGCGGAACGACAGCGGTTTGGAACGATGGCAAGGTGAGCAACGTTTTTTTGCTTAACTACGCTGCCTTTCAAGCAGTTTACGCTGGCCATGCCGGCCGGGACTTTGTTGTCAAACTGTGCAGTATTTCAGGCAGTTTAGCTCAGTACGGCGGCGACTGCGCTTCACAAAGTCGCAAGTGAAGGGCAAGCTAACAGGCATGACAAGGCGTGCTGACCGCCGCGGTGACGTGACATGGCGATTTTGCGAACGGCTAGTTTTGCGTGGCGTCGCGTTTAACAGGGCAACCGCAAGGTGTGAAATGTTTCATTCTTGTCAAACTGCGAGACATTTCGGGCAGTTTAGCTCAGCACGGTGTTCTGCGCTTCACAAAGTCGCGTATGAAGAAAAGCCAACATGGCGTGCCCGCCGGTCGCGGTTTTGCGAACAGCTAGTTTTGCGTGGTGTCGCGTTGCATGTAACGTGACAACGTTAAAGTGAGAAATGTTTTATAATGCAGCAAGCTTCATTGCTCCAGCTGTTCAGTGCTCTTGAGGAATGTTGTTAATTTAGTGGCTGTTATTTCACTCACTGTAGAAATGCATTTTCAGATAGGTTCGGTTAGCCTGCATTTCCTGACCTCTACGTTGCAACAGTAGCTTTTGTATCAATTTTACGAATCACAGCTTTTCTGTTCTGGACCATAACTGCTGCTCACCAAGTCTTCAGTACGCACCCACATGCAATTTTGTGCATGGTGCAGTGGCCTTATATTTCATTGCAACCTTCTGCATCATGTTCATTCCTTTTCCAACAGCACTGAATGGACCCACGGACTGCAGCCGAAGCGCGGCAGATGCGACGAGTGAACGGAGTGGCATTCCCCCCAAGTGTCAGTACTCTCTGCCCTGAACAATACAAGTTACCCTTTCTAAGGTAGCCGGGACTGAGACTGTGTAGTTTATGTATAATGCCTGTTTTGTTACATATCATTTGCCATATTTTGGAAATAAACGTTATGCTATTTTTTGTCGCTACCGAAGTGCTGTTTCTCGCCTTGTGTATTTTTATTTTTCTGTATTTTGCACATCGCCTTATGTGTGCAAAGTTTTGTCAATGCATCCGCCTACATGTGTTGCGTCTCTTGTATGTTTTATATGCAGCAAAATAAATGTTCATTTCACAAAGCACTTGGCGTCTTTTCTGCAATACTGTTTTGCAAAGGCTGTGGCGCAGCTGCGTTGATGGCCAATTTAGTGAACTGGGAATCTATTTTTCATGTTGTTATGCATGCTGAGCATAAATAGAAACACTAGCAGACCGTGTAAAACCAAAATAATGCGCCAAAAGGGCAGGGAAGGACGCAGCGCATGCTAGTATTCAAATAACGCGCCTTTCAGCAAGACCGGAAGTAGTTGCCGCCGGCCGCTTGGTGCACTACAGTCAAATGGGCCGCGTGGCCCTGTGGGAGTGTCCGCTCTTTACCAATCTCTTTCTCAATGGTTTCGCGGCATTACTCCCCCCCCCTTAAAAAAACATCGCCTCGATGTTCCAAAACAAAGCAACCTAAACATAAACCCTGCAAAGTTTAAACACCACAGATTCTTTAACGCGTGTAATATGGCTTCATTCGTACAACATGTACTAATTTCTGGGCATGCGCGTCGCCGTTGTAATGATGACGTTCCGTCGGGAATGACTTCATAGTCCAGTGGTCCGGCGCGGCGAATGATTTTGTACGGCCCAAAGTCTCGACGCAACAACTTTTCACTTAGTCCGCGACGGCGAATTGGTGTCCAAATCCACACTTGGTCTCGTGGGTTGTACTTTGTCGTCGTCGTAAGTTGTATCGTCGGCTGTCGGTGCGCTGTTGGTCTTTAATACGCAGACGTGCGAGTCGTCGGGCTTCCTCTGCAATGCCGCAGGTAGGCAGCGACGTCAAGGTTGTCCTCGTTAGTTACGTGCGTCAGCATTGCGTCGAGCTTCGTCGTGGGCTCCCTGCCGTACACATGCTTAAACGGGGTCGCTCTGGTCGTCTCCAGGACTGCCCTGTTATACGCGAAGATCATGTACGGCAAGATGGCGTCCCAGGTGCTGTGTTCAGCGTCGATGTACATGGCGATCATGTCCGCGATTGTTTTATGCAGGCGCTCCGTAAGGCCATTGGTCTGGGGATTGTACGCAGTTGTTCGTCGATGGCTTGTATGACTGTATTCCAGGATGGCTTGAGTCAACTCTGCCGTAAACGCCGTTCCCCTGTCCGTGATGAGCACTTCTGGGGCGCCATGTCGCAAGAGAATTTGTTCGACAAAAAACTTGGCGACTTCTGCCGCGGTACCATTGGGTAGTGCTTATTCTTCGGCGTAACGGGTAAGGTAGACAGTGGCCACGATGATAAACTTGTTACCCATAGACGAAGATGGAGAGGGGCAAAGGAGATCCATCCCAATTTGTTGAAAGGGCATGACTGGGGGCGGAATCGGGTTTAGTAGTCCTGCTGGTCTGATCGGCGGCGTCTTGCGTCGTTGGCACTCACGACACGTCTTCACGTAGTGGGCAACTTCGGCAGGCAGTCGCGGCCAGTAGTACTTCTCCTGGATTCGATGCAACGTGCGCGCAAATCCGAGGTGGCCTGCTGTGGGCTCATCGTGCAACGCCTGCAGAATTTCCTGCCGGAGGTTTTTAGGCACTACAAGAAGCTGCGCGGTATTGTTGGCTGCGAAGTTCTTCACTAGGAGGCCATTGCTTAACGTGAACTATGATAAATATCGCAAACAAACAAAGATTACGGAACTGATACGCGGTCCAGAATCAGAGTGATAAGTCTGAATGCCGGCGGCTGTTAAACAACAACAAATACAGTTTTGAAGTTTCGCGGCAATATATTTGTCATTGTCCATGACCAATATGCCGCCTCTTTTATCTGCCGGTTTGATGACCACATCTTTCCGTCTGCTAAGCGCTTTCAATGCGTCAAATTCCTTTTTGGAAAGGTTTTACTTCCCTGGTCTCTAGTCCTTATAAGCTATGATTACGTCGTTCTGGACGGCACTAATGTACGGTACATGTAAGGACAGTTTTCCTCGGGGTTTTTTCCCCCTTTCCTCCCCTTTTTTTCCCCGCTTCTTTGATATCCTCCACATCCCACTTCTCGTAAAAACCTTCTTCATGCTTGGCGCTCGCACCTTTTAGCGAAAACCTCAAAGTATTTCAGCATTCTACTGTCCCACATATTTTTTTTTCTTTTCTTTCTTTGATGTTCATCTCTCGTCGCGAGTTGCTTACCGCTCTAAGCAGGCTCGAACTCTACTCGTAGATGTCACGTTCTTCTAACCAGTAATGTCCACCTGGTTGTCGCGTTTTTTTTTTTTCATCCTGTCGGGCCGCGGGTCGGAGCAAGGGTGGGGAGGGTAACAGACGCAGCAGAGAAAAAGAACAAATCTTCAAAAACAAGGCCTTGACCATTGATAGTTGACCACTTCTCCCAAAAACCTCCTTCACGCTTGGCGCTACCATCTTTTAGTGAGAACGGAAAAAGATTTCTCACCATCTGCAGCAAACACGTTCCCCCACCTGTGATTTTTTTTCCCGAGGTTGTTCAGCGGCTGCCTGTATTGTATACAGATGACTCCCGGCAGCCGTTGCCTTGGGTGGATGAGCCTTTGGGACTAGCCTGCTCTCCGCACCTGTGTGTGTATGTGTGTGTTGTGCGTGCCCAGCTGGTTCACCTATATGTGCCCATATTATGTTTGTATCTCCTCTTGCCAACGCTATAAGAAGACGAACAAGAATCATGTACCCTCAGTCTTGAGAAAGGCAGTGCTCCTGCCGAAACGTCGACTCCAAATAAACTTGGAAGCAGTATGAAGCATTTTTTCATAGATGTGGACGTCGTGTATAGACCCTATTCACTATCAGGTTTAGCAGGCGGCCGTTGTGGCAACCCTGTATTGAGGATACGCCATAGCATTGGGCTTTTCGAAACTCCTCCTCCTCCCTGCTCCCTCCCTTCGACCTCCCTGCTGCGCGCCGTTCATTTGTCGGACACATGAGACGCCGTTTGGAACGCTGTCCAACCAGAGCTCGGATTTCACCACCGCTGTACCCTGATTCGCCGTGGGCCCTCTCTCTCTTTCTTTCTCTCTCTTTGATGTTAGGTTGTTCGTGCCATGGTTGCCAGTAAAGCAGAAATGACGTCACGTGAATAAGCTCTATAGGCAAGTGGCTATTTATGTCTGTACAAAAGGTTGCATCGAGTATTAAGTAGGCGAGTTACACTTGTCACCAATCAAAACATGCAATCCTGAAACGTTATCCGGATTTTCACTCATACTTCGCATTTTGCTTTGGTTCCTAGCGGTTTTAACTGTGAGCTCCTACATAAACAATCTTCCTAATAATAAGTGCTTGCTAGCTATTGTATGTTTTACCCTATCATACATCTGTATTTTCATATGCGTGTACATAAATACTTTGGTTAAAAACCCATTGCATGCTAGACTGTCTATATTCCTTTCTTGTGCAACAGTTCCTATGAAACTGACTCTACAAAGCATTGGTAAGTCTTAAACACCCTCTTAATTTTAGGAAACTGCTTAGACAGCTTTCCAGCAATCTCGAATCAGTGTGCAATCTGGCCACTCATTTTGGACTGTTGAAATACACATACAGTGCAAGCGTATCTACAAGAAATCATCTCGAGCTGCCTCATTTTGCTTTGCCTTGCATTATGCTTCCACTTGACAATATATAGCATAATCTATCACTCTAACTCTCTCCGGAAGGACCAGTTGTATTTTTAATTGTCGTATTTTTAGTTAGCCAGAGTGCTGTCATCGTGTTATAGTCAATGTTTGAAAATTGGTGTGTCATATTTTCGCCCCTGTATTTACAGGATTGTTTTTCGTTGCCTGTCTACAACTATGGAAATTTAGAACCTTGTTTCAGACTCTATTGCTGTAATTTCTGACTACTAACTCGCACAGGTTTATGCAATTTTATCGGTCTCCCTGCCCCTTTCAGTTACGTCACCGGGTGTTGATGTAGTTGATATAAATACAGAAAAACGCTTTGCATAAGCACTCACATTTGGTTTCTGTTTCAGCGCCTGCATTTTGATGGAGTAAGGAGGAAGAATGGAAAAAAGTGTGTGACTCAGGTGTTTTAACATGCTGTTGAAACGAGTTATACGGATCTTTGTTGGCAGTGTAATGTTTCTGCTCTTCACTAGGCGGTCAAGGCTAGCCATGGCTTTCTTTCCCAGAAGCAGGCGTTTCCTAATTTCATGGCTGCAGTCTCCTTCCGGGGTAATCTTGGAGCTCAAGAAAAGAAAATCTGTCACAGATTCCACTTCTTGCCCCTTGATACTCTAGGACTTGATAGGGCAAGACGCCATGATCTTTGTCTTTTTATTGTTCGGTTTAAGCCCAAACTTCTCACTCTCTTCTTTTACGCGCATCAGAAGTCTCTTGAGTTCCACTTCACTTTCTGCCATTAAAGTGGTATCGTCCGCATATCTGAGCTTGTTGATACGTTTTCCAGCATCTTCACTCCAGCTGAAGACTCGTACAGACCGGCCTTCCTCGTGATGCACTCAGCATATAGGTTAAATTGGCAGGGCGACAGTATGCAGCCTTATCTCACTCCTTTCTTAATCGGAAACCAATCAGTAAGACCATGCCCAGTTCTGACTGTGGCCTCTTGCCCTTCATACAGGTTCCTGAGGAGACAGATGAGGTGAATTGGAACTCCCATCTCTTGGAGAGCTTGCCACAATCTGCTGTGATCTACACAGTCAAACGCTTTCGCATAATCAATAAAGCAGAAGTAGGTGGGTTTCTGGAAATCTCTTGCTTTTTCCACTTTTCTGCGAAGGTTGGCAATCTGGTCTCTAGTTCCTCTGCCCTTGTGACACCCAGCTTGCACGTCCGGGAGCTCCCGATTCACATACTGCTGCAGCCTACCTTGGAGGATTTTTAACATCACCTTGCTAGCATGCGAAATAAGCGCGATCGTGCGGTAGTTGGAACAATCTTTGGCACTTCCTTTTTTTGGGATGGGAATGTAAACTGACCTCCTCCAATCTTGTGGCCACTGCAGGGTTGTCCAAATTTGCTGCCATCATGAATACTTTAACAGCGTCGTCATGGTTAAGGTTTCGAAGCAACTCAGCTGGAATGCCATCAATGCCGCTAGCTTTGTTCTTAGCAAGGCTGGCTAAGGCCCATTCTACTTCACTATTCAGGATGCCCGGCTCGACTGTGCGGACTGTTGCTTACGCTGTGATGCCGACGTTGAGCCATTTATCGGAGTCCGGTAGTGTATATAGATGGTATACCGTCAACCTGACGAGACTGAGGCCTAGTTGAACTTGGGTCCAGTCTTTCACGGCTTGGACTGACTGAGATTGGTTTTGCCGCTTGTATTCACAGATTTCCCGCTTCGCGCCTAAGTTCAGCTCCATTCGTTTGCGTTTAACTCCAACTATGCCAAAAGTCAGACTAAAGTCGAGAGTTACAGGCTCCTGCTTCTTTGCACTCTTTTTCCCTAGTTAAACTTCTTGATTTTCCATTCTTCTGATTCTCTTTCTTGCTTTGTACTGTTTTTGTAAGGAAGCGAGGAAGTCTAGTTGGCAGGCTACTATACAGAGGGCTATCAAACAGCCCTTTCCTGTGCCGTTTGTATGTTCCTATGAAACAAATACTGTAAGCTGAAGTACAGTTTAAAACGACGGCTAGCCGACTACGAAGAGCTCAAACCTTGTCAAGGCCGCATCGTTGACTCAAGGCGAAGCCGACATGCGGATCGCTGTGGTGCAAAATGTGGTAGTTCGGCAGCGCAACAGTGACGAAAACCAGGAGCATGAGAAGGACAGGCGTCCAGGACGGGACGCCCGGTCCTGTTTGCGTGGTCGTCGCGTTTCTTTTGTCGCTCTACTTCCTTAGTGTGTCTTTACCCTGACCGATACGGCTTCATAGAACATGCTTTGTGTTCTGGGCTAGAAAAACTTCAGTTCCCACCCCCAATTTCGGCGCTTGTCTATCTTCTTATTGTTTCTTTCTTACGTTTTTACCGGCTTCTCTTCTGTTCACGTTCAGCAGAATTTATTGCAACCACATGTTGCTGTTTTCCCGACTGCGGCCACTGGTTGCGGCGCGGCCGCTGCACCCATAAATCTCCCGGTTGCCTCATTTTGGGGTCTTTCTCAGTCAGCTGACCTTCGGTTTGCTGTGTACAATCCCTGTCAACCACACAACCTTTTTCCTCCTCTTCCCTTCCTTTCCGCTCTCGCCCCCCCCCCCGTCCCCCTTCCCTCCTAAAACGACGACACGCCCGATTTGGTTCTTTCCAACTCCACAGGACTCGTTCAGGCATCCTACCGTATCGGCTGTCGCATTGGTTCCCGGCATGCGCACCCTTCATAAACTTGCGTTTCAGACTCCCCTGCTTTTTTCAAACAATGTCCATATGAACGAGACAAAAATACATGGGCCGAATAGGCTGTGTGCATTCATCCCATCTACATTGTTCAGAGAGCGATTTTCTATATTAACGTGACATAAATACTTTGAAAAATCTTCGGCCCTAGAAAAATTGTCCATTATTCGGTTCCTCCATATAAACGGATGTCATATTAACGGGGCACAAGTTTTCCATAACAGCCACTCATGAAATGACTTGTGAAGACTAAATCCCCAACGAAACAAAAAAAGAGGAAAAGACAGGAAAACACCAATTAATCATAAAACTCAGCCAACGCCGAATAAACCTTCAGAAAATTTCTAAGAGGAATGCTGTTTATGTTATGAGGTCCCAACCGGCCACTCCTGGGCGTTAGTTTATAATTCTGTGATCCCGTGGCGTACTGCAAGAATTTGCGAAATTGCTTCTTTGAACACCACGCTTAAATTAAAAAATTACAACTGTCGGAACTGCTAGGAAAAAGGGTTTCATTTCATTTCATTTCATTTTATTACCCTCAAGCGCATACGCATTACAGAGGGGAGTGGTACTTCATATATGATAGAAAGCATAGAACACTAAATGAACAAAACATAACAAAGGCTAAACGAACAAGGGAATAGAGAACAACGAAAACAATCTTACAATAAAGAAAGTTATACAAGCGGAATAAATTGAAAACAATCATAAGCGGTGAGAGAACAGCATTATACAGCGAAAAGAACAACAGCACTGGGAGCAAACAAGCATGAAAAACTAAAAACGGAAATAAGATAAGAGTCAGGGGGCAAAAAAGTGTCACGGATCAGCTTCAAGATATTGCATCAGTGATGAGTGAAATGAATCGTGATCTTGGATTAATGCGATATCGGGCGGAAGGCTATTCCACTCTACTGACGTACGAGGTAGAAAGGAATGAAAAAGGGCATTAGTATTGCAAGTTATGACATTTACTTTGTAAGCATGATCAACGCGGGAGGAGCGATACGATGGCTGCGAAATGAAAGTATGCCTCAATTCGTTATGATGATAAATTTTGTGAAAAAGGCTA
Source organism: Amblyomma maculatum (assembly GCF_055883805.1). Lineage (NCBI taxonomy): Eukaryota > Metazoa > Arthropoda > Arachnida > Ixodida > Ixodidae > Amblyomma > Amblyomma maculatum. Next base: position 180,313 of record NW_028146766.1, on the reverse strand, counting down.
AGACGTGAAATTTTCCTTCTAAGCTCGAGAGATGGCAAAGATAACGTTAGTTTCATTGAAGTTATGCTGCTAGTGCGACTGTGATTGGAAAGAATGAAACGCGCTGAATTATTTTGAACCATCTCAAGTGAGGATTTCAAGTTCGTGAAACCGGGATCCCAGATTGCAGAAGCATATTCAATCTTTGAACGTACCAATGCTTTGTACATAGTCATTTTAGTCGAAACAGGTGACTTCGAAAAGTTACGGCGCAAATACCCAAGCATGCGGTTACTGTTGTTAATAATGTAATCAATATGTTGCTTCCAGCTGAGGTCATTAGTAATATGCACACCCAAATATTTGTACGAAGTTACAGTACCTAAAGGAGTGTTATTCAATACATAGCAAGCAGGGGGGAAATTACTGCGCGACACTCGCATAGCTTTACATTTTTTAACATTTAGGTCCATACACCATGTGCTGCACCATTTAGTTATATTATTGAGGTCAGATTGTATAGCAGAAACATCGGCGGGTTCAGCAATCTCGCGATAAATAACACAGTCATCGGCAAATAAGTGAATAGGGGAAGTCACACAGTTAGGAAGGTCATTAATATAAACTAAAAAAAGAAGAGGGCCCAAAACGGACCCTTGTGGTACACCTGACGTAACAGGTGTTGACGGTGAATTATTGTTGTTAGCAAAGACATGCTGTGATCGACCGATGAGGAAAACTTCGACCCAGGTAAGAAGATGTCTGTCAATATTAAGACACTTGAGTTTAAGTAGTAAAAGATGATAGTTTATTTTGTCAAAGGCCTTAGAAAAATCCAAGAAGATACAATCAGCCAAGAAACGGTTGTCAATAAGGGTTAGCATGGAGTTTGTGAAACAAAGTAGCTGTGTCTCGCATGAGTATGATTTCCTGAAGCCATGTTGCGCTGGATTGAAAAAAAGGTTCGAGTCAAGAAAACTAGCTAGGTGTGAGCAAATGACATGTTCAAGAATTTTACATGGTATGCTAGTAAGAGATATGGGGCGATAATTAAGGGGAGATTGCTTGTTACCGGATTTATGAAGTGGAATCACCTTCGCCTGCTTCCAATGTACAGGAATAGCGCCAGTATCTAAAGATTGTTGAAATATTTTTGCCAAAAGGACAGAGGAGTACATGTTTGTTTCTTTAAGGAATCTTGCATTTATATTGTCAACACCTGAGGAACATGAAGGTTTTAGTGTTTCAATTAGCTTTGTAATCCCGTCGGCATCTATTGATATTGGATGCATAATCGTATAGCCCGAAAACGAATGTGTAGGCAATTGAAGATTAGTTGCAGATGAAAAGTTCAGTGTGAATATATTGTTTAAAATCGATGCGCACTCCTTGCTAGGCACAGGTAAGTCGTTCTGGTCAAGTAAAGAAATCTCTGAGTTGCTCTGGGAGTTAGTTACGATGTTCCAAAATTTGCTAGGGTTATTAGTGAGCAAGGATGGTAGAGTGTATTTCAAAAAAGTAGATTTTGCAGAAGCGACAGCTTGAGAGTAGGTGTGAGATGCATTAGTGTATGCTTGCCAGCGTGACGCAGTCTGCTGCAGTTTTGCTGCCCGAAATAAGCGTTTTTTTCTGTTCGAAAGTCGATTTAAGTACGGATTATACCATGGCGAATGTCTATGTACTGTTAGTATTTTCTTGGGAATGTAAGCCTCAGTTAGATATGAAATTTTATTGACGAACAGGTCCAACGATGTTCAAAACCACTAAGATAGTTGTCAAGGAAGAGCGAAAGTTCTCTATTTATCTCTTCAAAGTTTGCCTTTTTGTAATCAAATATAATCTTGCGTTTTTTCGTAGCTGAAGACGCGGTAAAGTTTAGGTCGAAATGAAGTAAAGAATGATCACTGAGTCCCGGCATGAAAATTATTGGGCCTATCATATCAAGGTTAGTGGTGAGGATCAGGTCAAGAATGTTAGCAGAACTGCCGATAACACGCGTTGGGCCATCAACAACCTGATCAAAATTGAAAAGGGAGCACATATCGAGAAAAGCTTGACAATTCGAAGAATATGGTGTGCAGGTAGGCGGTGTCGATGTCCAGTTTATTGATGGATAATTGAAATCGCCTAGAAGAAATACCGGGGATGCTGGATAACGAAGGACGACGGTGTTAACCGCGTCATGCAATTCATTCACGAATGTGATGTCTGCATTAGGTGGACGATAACAGACGCCAATGATGTGTACTCTGTTGTTTAAAATGACGCCGCACCAGACAGATTCTATGTTGCATGAAACATTAATTCTGAACGATGATAGGTTTTTAGAAACTGCGAGCAGGGTTCCACCCCCTTGTCTTCCATCTCTGTCACAAGGATAGACATTGAAAGGCTTGGTGTGAGTAAAAATTTCGCTTTCGCTTACACGAGCACTTAACCAAGTTTCAGTGAGCGCCACCAGGTCGGCATCGCACGAATTGATAGCTGCGATGATATCATCTCTTTTGCCTAAAATCCTCCGGATATTACTATAAAGGACTGATATAGGGCGCCGATGACCACTACCCCTGGCTAAGTGTTATGAAACATTACGCGTGGGACTTGAATTCGAAATGTCTCCCATCTCGCATGCGCGAGCAGCATTGGATGTAGAGGGTCGAGCGCGTGCAGATGAATCATCGTATGGGCTGCTACGAGATGGAGAATGATAACGCAGCCGGGGCAGCTCAATGAAACTGTCTGTTCTAGGGTCATAAACATATTGCCTTTTATTTACAGTTAGTTTGTCGTAGCGAAGCCTAAAGGATGGTGAACCAGGCAAAGATTTTGCGAAAGCAGTTAACCTTTTGCGAGCGAGCCTAGTTGCTGCGCAGTAGTCTTCAGAAACCGAAATGTCATTTAATTGTTTTCAGGTCATCACAATGTGACAGCACTTCTTCTTTCGCTTTAAAGTGCGAAAATTTTATTATCACTGGTCGGCATTTTTCTTGAACAAAAGGGCCACCAAGGCGGTGGGCTCGTTCTATTTTGTCTGGTTTAAATTCTGACCCAAAACTGGATGAAAAGCAAACTAATAACGTTTTTTTCTGTGTCATTCCACGTTTCATTGCTATCGGGTACGCCATAAAATATTAAATTATTTCTGCGAGATCTGTCTTCCAGATCATTGATGCGGGAAAGAAGCTCATTATTCTGTTGCGCCAAGTCATTAATGGTGTACTTTGTTAACAGAAGTTCTCCTTCGAGACTACTAACCATGCTGACTTCTGTTTCAACAGAAGCGAGTCGAGTATCAATATTAGACAGCCGCTTTGCTAAACATTCCTGATTGGCTTTTACGTCATTCACAGCCTCCGTGAACATGGCTTGGGCCTCCGCTGACGCCTCACAGGCGGTTTTAATAAAGGACAACGCAGCCATGACTTCATTATGACGATGGGCGCACGACGTGTCGTCTTCATCAGCTACTTGGGTCTGCCGCTCTGTAGTTTGCTTGCGATTAGGCCCGGGGTTTAGCTCAACGTCACCCGAACATAGCAACAACATAAGCAACACCTCCTTGCAGTCACAACACACGTCATAGAGCACTTGTGGGCACGGAAGCAGCAGTAAAAAACGATTTGATGTTTTCCTAGCATGTAGAGAACACGATTGACCAACCTGGATAACGTGAAGACGACGATCGTTAGCCATGTGCTCTATCGTGCTGCTTCCATGCCCACTGACGTGTCGCGGCTGGCTGTTGGCTTTTAAGGCAGGCGTGGATGATGTTCCTGTTGATGCGGCTGAACCGATGAACAAGGATTCCGATCCAACGAAGGCAGCGCCTGGGTTCGAAGAAAGGTCGCACACCTGAACACGGCATGGCTGCAGGCAGGTAGCGACGTACGGGTCCGGTGCACTTCTGGCCAGGCATGGTAGAAGCCAAGCCAAAACCTGGATAACGTGAAGACGACGATCGTTAGCCATGTGCTCTATCGTGCTGCTTCCATGCCAAACGTGAACCGCTTTGCTTCCGGGAACATCGGCTCGTCCGTCAAATTTCGCCGGAGCAAAATGTCCAACTCGCAACCACCTAAAAAAAACACGTACACACGATATAAATACGTGTACGTCCGAACCGAATACTGGATGCCATTTCGCCAACAATTCTGAGACGAGCTTCTTTCTGGTATTCACTTGTTTTCCTTCGACGACTGAACTAATCAGTTGAACGGTGGTGTCTCCGAAGCAGCTTCCCCGCATGCACCGTAGGTGAATCTAGAGAAACCGTTTCCCCGTTAGTGTCGTATAGTTACAGCACATAAACGTAAAATAAAGACAAGAACAACAGAAAGGAGACGAGGAAGCAGCCCGGAGGGACCGCGCCCCCCGCTGTGCACGCGCTCCTCCCTTCACCCTCCGTCTGTAGGCATCTGGTTTTGCTCATGCGGTGAATGCCGAACTGTCAACAATACACACCAAAAGGTAGTGGCGTATGTGTGCCAGCTCCGCATTCAGAGAGTAGATCGCGCTTTCCAATACTTGCAAAAGAAAAAGAAAATCTAAATGACCGCACGGGTAAGTGGAAAGGAGGGTTGTGCTATGCGCCTCTGAAAAGATGCCAAAGAAAGAGCCTAATGTGAGGGAAGAAGCCTGTTCTCTTTTCGGCAGTGTACGAACTTAATTGACATACAAGAAAATATATATATATTGAAAGGGGGTGTTTACTGTCCTTTAACAGGGATAATAGCCCTCTCCAAGTTGCACAAAGAACCACACAAGAGCACAGCCAGCCTAGGCCTTCCACAAGCGAGCTCGAGCACCGCAGCGGCACTTTGTCGTCCTTATCCTCGTCTTCGTGGTATTCTCTCCTACTTCATCCTTGTCTTCGTATATCCTCATGTAGTTCACTACAATTTCCCCCGGGGCGAGGTGGAGCCATCCTGGCGACCTATGGTGTGGGCAAGAGGAGCGGATCATAGTACATTTTAAGGCGGCTCACGTGCGCAGTTTCGCGGCCGCGATGACGCATGTCCGAAGAGGTAGTGAGTGGCTCCACGATGTAATTCACAGGGGAGGTTTGACGGATAATGCGGTAGGGGCCGTGATACTCGGTTCGAAATTTTGATGACAGTCCCGGTGGGGTGCCGGGAACCCAAAGCCAAACAAGGGATCCTGCAGGAAAAACGTGTGGCGTCTCATCTTTGTCGTGGTGATGCTTTTGGCGGCCTTGAGATTCCGATGTAAAACACCGGGCCAACTGGCGACATTTCTCCGCATATTTGGCAACGTCTGAAAGGAGAGTACACTCGGAGGAGTCAGGACGATATGGTAAAATAGTGTCCATCGCGGACGACGCCTCACGCCCATAAAGGAGGAAAAAAGGGCTAAATCCAGTAGTTGACTGTGTGGCGGTGTTGTAAGCGTATGTCACGAAAGGAAGAACAGCGTCCCAGTTCGTCTGATCGGCGGCAACGTACATCGTCAGCATATTTCCGAGAGTACGATTGAAGCGCTCAGTCAGCCCGTTAGTTTGAGGGTGGTAGGCCGTTGTGGTCCGATGTATGACGCGACATTCGGCCAGTAGAGCTTCAACGACGTTGGATAGGAAGACGCGTCCTCGGTCACTTAGCAGCTCTCGCGGTGCGCCGTGGCGAAGAACAAAATGATGTAGTAAGAACAGGGCAACTTCACGGGCAGTAGCGGCGGGTAAAGCGGCGGTCTCGGCATACCGGGTGAGGTGGTCGATGCCGACGATAATCCACCGGTTCCCAGAAACCGTGCAGGGAAGTGGCCCGTAAAGGTCAACGCCAACGCGGTCAAAAGGGCGGGCCGGGCATGGAAGTGGTTGTAAGGGGCCAGAAGCACGAGGTGTGGATGACTTCCGGCGCTGACAGGCGATGCAGGAGCGGACGTATTTGCGAATATAACCGTACATGCCGCGCCAATAGTAGCGTTGAGAGATTCTTTGAAACGTCTTGACGACACCAGGATGGGCACACTGAGGGTCGGCATGGAAAGAGGCGCAAATTTCATGTCGTAAATGGCGAGGAATGACGAGAAGCCATCGTCGACCATCAGTCATATAATTGCGGCGGTAGAGAAGACCATCTCGTAGGGCGAAGTGTGGTGCTTGACGGCGTAAAGCCCGAGAAGGTGCAGCAGCGTTAGAAGTGGACACGACGTCAATAAGAGAGGCGAGCCACGGGTCTTTGCGCTGCTCCGCAGGCATGTCAGCAATGGTTTGAGAGGGGAGAACGAGACAGTGCGTCGGCGTCCATGTGTTTACGGCCAGAGCGATATATAACGCGGATGTCAAATTCCTGTAGGCGGAAAGCCCATCGTGCGAGGCGGCCGGACGGGTCTTTAAGAGAGGACAGCCAACATAACGCGTGGTGGTCCGTGACGACGTCAAACTGGCGACCGTAAAGGTAGGGTCGGAATTTCGTCAATGCCCACACAATTGCCAAACACTCCTTTTCCGTAACTGAGTAGTTGCATTCGGCTTTAGAGAGGACACGACTCGCGTACGCGACGACGTATTCGTGAAAACCGTTTTTCCGTTGTGCCAAGACAGCTCCGAGGCCAACGCCACTCGCATCAGTATGGACCTCGGTGGGTGCTGTCGGGTCGTAGTGGCGAAGGATTGGTGGCGAAGTCAAAAGACGGCGCAATGCGTTGAACGCTTCGTCGCACTCGACCGACCACGCAGTTAAGTCATTGTTTCCTCCGAGTAGTTTCGTCAGGGGTGCAATTATTGAAGCAAAATTCTGCACGAAGCGCCGAAAATAGGCGCATAGACCTATGAAGCTTCGAAGTTGCTTGAGCGAAACCGGCTTAGGAAACTCCGCCACTGCGTGCAGCTTGGCCGGATCAGGGCGGACACCTTCCTTAGAGACGATGTGCCCCAAAATAGTCAACTCCCTGGCACCGAAGTGACACTTCTTAAGATTCAGTTGCAGGCCGGCGTCAGTAAGGCAAACCAAAACTTGCCGCAAGCGCTCTAGGTGCGTAGCGAAGTCGGTGGAAAAGACAACAATCTCGTCCAAGTAGCAGAGGCAGATGTGCCACTTGAACTTCCGCAAGATGTTATCCATCATCCTTTCGAATGTGGCGGGCGCATTGCACAGACCGAAGGGCATCACATTAAATTCATAGAGGCCATCCGGCGTCACAAATGCGGTCTTCTCTCTGTCACAGGCGGCCATTGGTACTTGCCAGTAACCTGAACGTAAATCAAGAGATGAAAAGTACTCAGCACCTTGGAGGCAATCAAGAGCGTCGTCTATACGCGGAAGGGGGTAATTGTCCTTGTGGGTAATTTTGTTGAGGCGCCGGTAGTCGATACAAAAACGAAATGAGCCATCTTTCTTTTTCACTAGCACCACTGGTGAAGACCAGGGGCTTTGTGATGGACGGATTACACCACGTTGCAGCATGTCCTCAACTTGCTCACTGATCACGCGACGCTCTGCCGCTGACACACGATAGGGGCGCTGTCGAAAAGGCGAGTTAGAGCCGGTCTGAATGTGATGCGCGACTGTGGAAGTACGGCCGAGAGGTGTGTGGGCGGCGTCGAAGGCGAAGCGAAATGTCTGTAAAAGGGCCACAAGCTGAGTCCGGTAGGTGGAAGGAAGAGCGTCATCGATGGCGGTTCGGAAGAAGTCGTCTGGCAACGAATCAGGTGTCGGATCGGACTGCAGAGCATCAATGTAGTTGCTGCGGTAGGTCTCGGAAGCGTCCAGGTCAGAGAGAAGGTGGGCTGGTTGAATAGAACCCGGAGATTCCCCACGTAGCAGAGTAATCGGGTGCGGAGACGGATTGTAGATGAGTAGCTTCGTGAAGCCACCGTGAACATCGAGAACAGCAGATGGCAGCGGCAGGTGCTTGCGGTGGATGAAGGATGCAGACGGCGTAAATAAAACACTAACGTCTGACACAGCAGGACACAAAAGAGGCACAAGGGCACAAGCCTCTGGTGCTACGTCGACATCTTCAGCGATGGTGAGCTTTTGAGGACACACTGAACGGTTGTCGTCGGGCAGTGCGTCGCACAGTGCAGAAAATTCTACTTCAGCTCGGGCGCAATCGATCACGGCGTTATGTTTAGACAAGAAGTCCCATCCGAGGATCACGTCGTGGGAACAAGATGACAAAACGACGAACTCGTCACTGTACAAAATACCTTCAATGACGACACGCGCTGTACATGCTGCTAAAGGTGCAATTCTCTCTTCACTGGCAGTGCGGAATGACAAACCGTTAAATGACGTCGTAACTTTTCGTAATCGTCGGCAGAGTTGCTCATGAATCACTGACACTGCAGCACCCGTATCGACCAGCGCATATACGGACAGACCATCGATAGAAATCATTATAACGTTCGTGGGAGAAATATGAGGCCTTGAACTTTTCGCAGAGTACGCAGTTCTTGCCTCAGGAACCGCGGAGCTTAATTTCCCTCATCAGCAGGGGGTGGTCGCCGGCGCATTGGTGACAGTGACCTGCGACGTGGAGAAGGAGAACGAATGGTCGTGTACGAACGCTGTTCGGTGGCGTATGCAGGAGAAGACGGAGCAGAACGAAGCAGCGGTGGGGAGTACTCCGAAGACGCAGGCTCGGGACGCGCAGCCATGCGGCGACGGCACCGACGGGCCACGTGTCCAGGGCAACCACAGTAGAAACAAATTGGGCGATTGTCAGAAGTACGCCACGGGTTGTAATAGCGCGGAGTCGCAGGATGAAGCGGAGCCGTTTGAGGAAGCGGTGCATGGCGTTGGACAGGCTGCACGGGTGGTAACGGCTCAGGCGGAGGCCGCGCAGCCACTGCCGCGTAGGTCAAAGGGGCTGGGACAGACGGTTGGCTATATTGTAGTGGTGCTCCGACGTATGTCAAAGGAGCGACGGCAGGAGCTTCAGGAAGCGTAGGAAGTGCTTCTGCGACTTGTTCGCGGATGACTTGCTGCAACTTTGGCGCCAAAGAAGAGGAAGCGTCAGGACGATGGGGAACGAGGGACAGTTGACGGGCAACTTCTTCTCGAATGAACTGCTTGATTTGTTGCAGCAAGGGGGACTGTTCTTCGTCAGCTGTTAAAGCTGCAAGAGGCTCCTGGTGTGAGAGCGAAGAACGAGTGATTTGACGGCGCTTGCGTAATTCCTCAAAATTTTGGCATGCATTGATGACGTCGACCACGGTTGCTGGGTTTCTGGCCAGAAGCATCTGGCACGCGTCATCGTCGATTCCTTGTAAAATATGACTAATCTTGGCCTGTTCTGTCATTGAAGCGTCCACGCGCTTGCACAGATCTACAACATCTTCAATATAACTCGTAAAAGTTTCGCCGGGTAGCTGTGCACGGCGGCGCAAGCGTTGCTCAGCGCGCAGCTTGCGCACTGCAGGCCTACCGAAGATATCGGAAAAAGTAGTCTTGAAAGCAGACCACGAGGAGATATCGGCCTCGTGGTTGCGGAACCACAGGTTGGCAACGTCCGTCAGGTAGAATATCACGTTATTTAATTTGAGACCGTCGTCCCATTTGTTGTGCGTACTGATCCGCTCATATGATGACAGCCAATCTTCCACGTCGTGGTCGCCGGTTCCGCTGAAGATAGGAGGATCACGCTGGCGCAAAGCTCCAGCGCAAAACACGGCGGATGAGGGGCCGGTTGGACTGGGGGTGGTAGCGTCGGTCATTGCTTGTGTCGGGAGTGTGCGGCTTCGAAGCTCCAGGACGGCAGGAAATCCTGACCTCCACCAAGTGAAAGGGGGTGTTTACTGTCCTTTAACAGGGATAATAGCCCTCTCCAAGTTGCACAAAGAACCACACAAGAGCACAGCCAGTCTAGGCCTTCCACAAGCGAGCTCGAGCAGCGCAGCGGCACTTTGTCGTCCTTATCCTCGTCTTCGTGGTATTCTCTCCTACTTCATCCTTGTCTTCGTATATCCTCATGTAGTTCACTACAATATAAATAAATACCATGTTGCCGAAAGTAATAACCAATATCGCACAATAAAAACAGAAGAGAACTGCTCTTCCCAGAGCGTATGAAAGGTTTGAGACATCGACTTAATACTGCATTCCTCAGTGCTAGCATGTAATTGGCTTCATATCACGTACATCTAAATTGATTTTTAAAGAAAAAAACAAATATCTGAAAGAATTATTCCGACATCTGGCCACAACAATTTTCATCCTATTGATTTGTGCGTCTCGAGCAGACTGGAGCACAAAACAGGCATGTTCACTTCGCCACACCAATTCGTCCGTCTAGACACCAAAATGTCGAGCCGGAAACCATCTCAATACTTTTTAGCTCATAAAAACATGTAGGAGAACGCTTTTCAAATTTCGTTTTCTGCTCCTGAATAAGTTAAGAATCCCTTAGTCTCCTCCTTCCTCCTGCATTGCTTGATTTCACTAGAATTTGAGAGAGAAATAAAGGGCCCCAGCGGAGCGAAATCATTTTTTTTTCATTGCGCTGTACTGCATACAGGCACCATATATTTTTTGTCTCTTCTATCTCAGCATATGGTTAACATGCGCAGGCTTTTTCCTGTTTACCAGTTGCGTCTTATAAGCTGTGCCGTCCATTTCATCCTGTTGCATGTTTTACCGCTACACTAGCACCATCACCTTTAAATCTGTTAGAAGAAACAAGCAGCACAAGACCAAAGAGAGGTTGTTCTGGAAAATACAAGAATATAAATTTACAGGACAGGAATATAAAACGATAACGTACAATTCGAAAGGGAGGACTTCGATAAAATGCACAGATGGTATTGTGCCGGTTTTTCTGGTTTGTTCATGTTTTTTTTTATCTGTCAGTATCACGTCCTCTAACAATTTCGCTGCACCATTTCCTGTTAAGTTTCCGTGCAATGTACAGCGGGGTCCTTTATCGAATTTAAGGCAGCAGCCGTGACGTTATCGCCTGGAAACGGGAATGCACAAGACACAGTTCTGGTCCGCGCCTTCTGCGCAAAGATAATTTGCTTCACTTTTTAGTTTGCTGGTTTCCTTGCGGCATCGGACAAAAGCACCGCCGGTCAACGTGAGTTATGTGCTTTCCGCGCTCCTGGGTGTTTGAGCCTGCGGCAAGCATCGGCACAAACAAGTGAGAGGAAACGGGGGTGGCAGGCGGGGGGCATGAGGAGTTCGTGAAGTAAAAAAAAAATCTCCTTCCTAGTAGACCAGAGGGAAGCGTACTCGGGCTTCGGACATTACGGTGGAATGCCGAAAGCTGGGCAGGGGCTGCGGCATTCGGTCGTCCGATTGGGGGGTAACCAAACACCGAGAGTCGGCGGGCACACCGCGGCAGTATGCTCGAGCTCCGCGTCAAAAGGGGCGCTCTTCGAAGACAGCCGCGGCAACAGCGAAAAGCCTGGACCTCACTATTTCGACGTCACACAATGACGACCTCACTCAACCTGAAACTCACGCGTGAGTTTGAGGTTCAATTTGGTGACCTCACACAAAAAATTTCTAGCTGTCACCGACCTCACCTCGACCTCACCTCAACCTCACCTCATTCCGTGAGGTTTAGGTCATTTTGAGGTTCAGGTCAATCTCATGAGGCCGAAACCTCAAGAGGTTGTCCACCTCTGCTTAGGAGACACCCTCAAAGATCCGGAAGACGGCGATGCGCATGTGACGCCTTTGTTGCCACTGCGCAGAAACTTTGTTCTCCAGTAGAATGCGGCAGCGTAGTAGGTACATCAAGCTCAGGACTAAGTTTTTTTTTTCATAGTTTCTAGCGACCCTATTATTTCTACGACGCGCATCACCAAATGTGGCGGTAGAGACAGAAAAGAAGGGTGTACGACTGAAAACCGGCCGAGAAACTGGGGTAATCAACTTCAAAACAACTCCCTTCTCTTTCCTTCGCAGCATTCTCCGTCCTCGAGCAAAGAGGTTGCAGTCGGAGTGATTGCCCGCGCCGACCATTAACGCGCGTTATAGGTGTTCACTCAACGACGGAATGGACAGGAGCGAGGACGGTTGTTGGTCACTTTGCTTACTGGCGCCAACCGATTTCCTTTCGGCTTCTGCGGTGGCTTATTCGCCCTCTCGGACTGCATGATTTCGATGGCCTTTTCTAGATTTAGGTGTATGCTGCACGTGCCCCCCCCCCCCATTTCTCTCCTCAAATATGTGTGCACAACACTAACCTTGGTTTAAGATACGTTGTTCCTATGCTATGCTCAGAAGGTTAAATAAAGATCAGGCTTCCGAGATAGCACAGCTTTTGCCACTTTGGTCGTGAAGGAGAGCTTTGGCTTTAAAAGAAAACAGTCCACGGCTCTCCTCCTCCTAAGCAGCAATATGTACTTAGCAAAGCCCGGCACGTGAATTATGAAACAAAAATAAAAACGAAAAAAGCAGATGACTCAAATGCCTCGAACAGTGGCCAAATAATCCCGATCTTGGTAAATAGACGCAGATATACGGAAAGTGGCGCACTCTGTATTTTTACGTCAGTTATATCGACCTATCATTGCGGATTTAGGGTTTGTTGGTATTTTTCAGGAAGTCCAATTTCCCAAGTGGAAGCGAGATTTTACAAGTACCAATAATAACAATCACTTCAGTGCGAGCTCATTCCAAGGAGACCGTAAAAACACAGGGAGCATTATTGTTGTAGCATTTTTATGACTTCGAATAAGTTCTTAGCAGGTGTTATACATTTTCATGCTTAAAACAAAGAAGCAGAACTCTCCTGCTATTTTCACCTGACTTCAGTTCCGTTTATTACCTTAATTAAAACATAGAGGCATTACATAAGGCGTAGGTTCTTATACAAACACTAGTGATCATGGTAATTAGTTACTGGGAACAATGGTCAGATAAAAGTTGCGAAAACGAAGATGGTCATTTTCGTGGATTTCTTGTAGCAATTTCGTGGAGGAGGCCGTTCCAGTCTATGGTGGTTCGAATGAAAAACGAAGCAGTAAAGGCGGTCGTCCGGCGTGTGGGTTCGCAATGTGAAGTGGATGACTGGTTCGTTAAGATATGCGTGCTGCTGCTGTGATTAATGGGGCTTGATTAAGTGATGACAAAAAAAAAAAAACGTGACACAATAAAATGCTGGAAATGCGATGTCGACATAAAAGTGTCGATACACCGGATTCTGTTTTTAGGGATCAAAACCTGATTTTCTATGAGTATGATGCATGAATCAATGTAACAGCGCAATCTTTAACCAATTCTTTTTGACGAGATATGCTTGATTGGGCTCCAGATGTGTCGCATGCATTTTAAATTTTTGGCCTAACAAATGAATTATAAGCCAGTAGTTTTGAACACGGCGGTGCATTCCACAAATTCTCTGAGTTTTTGTTAGATGTTGATATAATGTTACTGACGTATGTCCTGACGTTACTGACGTATGATATAATGTTACTGACGTATGGCAGTGGCACGGCTGCTCCTTGCCACTGCCAGCAAGTCGACCAGCGGCTCGTCGCCCCTCAAAGCGTCCCTCCCGATCCACTGGCGCTGTCGAAGACACAACCGGGGCCATAATTCTCACCAAACTCGGCGGGCCTGCACCACGTGTCGGCAGAAGAGGTTCCTGGAAGTCCAAAGGGAACAGCGATGGGCTGAATCGCGTCCATGCCACGGATAGAAGGTTTCAGGCCTGGGCATGTGTACGCGCTGGCGGCCTAACCAGACGCGGACGCCCGCCTGCCCTGAATTTCTAGCCTACGAGGCGGCTGCGGGCCAGCACCGGAGACGCAAGGAGGATTCCTCTGTTACCGACACCGCCGAACGAGCGCCGCCACTGCCAGGTTCTAAGGGCCCACGCAAGCGGGGGCCCCCCTAAAGAAAAAGGAAAGCAAGGAAGGCCTGTAGAGAGGAACACGGCCAACCGTCATGAAAGGAGTAGCTTAAAAGACGCCGAACGAAACGTTTGTCAGTTGGAATTTCTGTAATGTTTCTTCCATGTAGCCATTAAATCAGTTTGTGAAGTTTCACCGGAGTTTTATTCTGTGAGCAAATTATGCCAACGCAGACACGACGACAACAACGATTACGACAACATGTGCGTCCCAAGACAATTCATGAATAGGGTTACACGTAAGCATTTACAAGAATGTACCTGTTGAAGCGGGGGGTTAACACTTGCGTAAGGAAAGAAATAGGGAGCGCGATGGTGCGAGAAGGACAGGCAAGTGAATTTGCTGGTGATTACGGTCATTAGTGTAATATTGCACCATTCTGAATCGTTCTTAAACAAGTTCTAGAGAGCAGATTGGTGCGATGCGTTATAGATAGTGCGGTGACACAGTCGTCCGCAAATATGCGTATATTAGAGGAGACACATTAAAGTGAATCATTAAAATATATGAAAATAACAGGAAGCCAAGAGCAGATACTTGCAGCATACCGGAAGTTACTGGGAGGGGGCTAGACAAACTATTGTTGACCGAAACCATTTGCGTAAGAATATACAAAAATTCCCGTATCCACATCAGAACATTAGGATCCAGGTTTAGTAGTTGAACTTTTAGTTGTAAGCGGTAGTTAGGCACTTTATCAAATGCTTTCTCTAAATCCAAAATAGATTGCACCGATTCGCACATCGATGACCAGGTTAAGACGCAAGTCATGAAGAAAATAGTTAATTGGGTTTCACAGGAGAAAGCTATGCGAAACCTATGCTGTGACGGGTGAAAATAGTTGTTACTATCTAAGAAAAAATAATTTGACAGTAGACGACGTGTATTATGATTCTGCATGACACGCTTGTTAGCGAGATAGTTCGATAATTTAATGAAGAGCTTCTGTTGTCTTTCTTGTAGATTTGAATGACCTATGCCACTTACCAATCATCCGGAAAGGTAGTGAAGAAAGTGACTGAGAACAGTAATGACAGGCAATAAGCAGCCGGGTGTCTTGTGTTTCTTGGAATTTTTTAGTTCATACCTTCATGCCACACGATGATGATAGTGAAGTCTTCAGAGTTATGGATGAAATTCCGTCTTCATAAACTGCGATGCTTAGTATGACACCTTTCATATTGCAAAAAGAAAAAAGAAAAAGAAAGGGCCTTTTGATTTCATTCGAGAATACTGAGGAAAATGCGGAATTAAATGTGCCAGCACATTCAACGGGTGTGTCATTGGTGAGGGTAAGTGCGTATTTTGGGTTAGAGTGTATTACTTGCCAAAACAATTTTGGGTTAGTACGCAACAAAATTGGAAGTGTAGTATTATAAAAAGGACGTTTTATGCTGCGAATGACAGTCAAATATTCATCTTGAGCTACCTAACATATAGTTTTGCTATCAAATTGTGTTGCCGCTATCTTCCCAATAGAGGCGCTTATTTTTCGAATTTTTTTTAAAGAATCAGTAAAGCATGGTTTTTGGTTACTTGTACGAATGTTGACGGTTGGTATATGTTTATCAGGTGAATCATTTATTTATTTTTAAAGATTGCCCAGTTATCATGTGTCGATTGAATGTCATATGTAGCTTGTTATGCAGGAAAGTAGGTCTTAAGTTCTTGATTTATCGCCCCTTAATGACTATTTTCTTAAAGTGTTACAGTCTTCTTCAAGGTCATATTTGGTATTACAAGAAAAAAGAAGGCGGCTGGAATGACATTTTGGTCTATAATTCTCTGAAGGTAAGTAATGAATGAGACGGCATCGGGTTTACTAGCCAAAATAAAGTCAAGAATGATTTTAGATTGCGATAAGGTGCGCGTTGGTTCTGAAAGCAATTGTGATAAATTACCGTTGAAATGTACTTCAATAAAGTTGCCTTTTGCGGAACCTACTATTGATGCAGGTGGAAGATTACGCCATTCTATGTTTGGGAAGTTAAAATCCCCGAAAAGGAGGATAGAGGCACTTGGGGTAGCTTGCTGTGGGTTCGATTAGGTTGTTATTTTGCTCATTAGAAAAGTCATGGGTGGAATGGGGACACCTGTAGGAGACTCCTAGTAACAGTGCTATTGGTTATGAATGACACGGTAACTTAATTATTCCGGTCTTAGATTAGACGTTGTGGGGCTCCGCAGCCTCTTTAGGTGTTTTAAACCGCGCGCGCGTTTTCCTATTTCTGTTGTGTTTGCGCGAGCAGCGCGTGTGCGCATGAGTGAGCAGATAATCTTGGGAGAGGGCCACTAACACTTCACGTGAATCCCTCGTGCTCCCAAAAGGAACTTCTCTCCCATGCATGGTGGATGTTCAACCTTTGTCATTGATGGTGCTCACCGCCCCTCTGCCTCAGCGTCGTGTTTCGCCAGACGTCTCTCTTTCTGTTCTCACAAAGACTATTAATCCCAACCTCACGCCAAACCAACGCCAAGAACTTCTGACATTACTTCGACACCACCAAGCCATTTTTGATGCCACTTCCCCACTACTGGGACGGACAAGTGTGGCGCACCATCGCATCATTACTGAAGGTAACTCTATCGTTCGCCGACGGCCTTATCGAGTTTCCCTCTCTGAACGAAAAGTAAATGAAGAAAATGTAAATGACATGCTCCATCGTAATATTATTCGTCCCTCGACGAGCCCATGGTCCTCCCCAGTAGTGTTAGTTAAAAAAAAGGACGGCTCGGTACTCTTTTGTGTTGATTACCGCGCACTCAACAAAATTACCCGCAAAGATGTATACCCAATGCCAAGAATTGATGACGCCCTTTACTCTGTCCAAGGCGCCGAACATTTCTCGACTTTGGACCTCCGCTCAGGTTATTGGCAAATACCTATGCACGAGGACGATAAAGAAAAACCCGCTTTCGCAACTCCCGATGGCCTTTACGAATTTAATGTTAGACTTTTCGGACTTTGTAACGCACCAGCGACATTTGAAAGAATGATTGATACTGTGCTTCGTGGCCTAAAATGGAGAAGCTGTTTATGTTACTTGGATGACATTGTCATCTTTTCGTCAACATTTAACGACCATCTCACGCGCCTGATTGAGGTCCTCGCGTGTCTCGCTTCAGCGGGCCTTCAGCTCAACACCAAGAGGTGCCACTTTGCACAGAAGGAAAATAAAATATTGGGACATCTAGTCAGCCATTACGGCATTCGTCCAGACCCTGAAAAAATCATCGCGGTCTTGAACTTTGCTCGTCCACAACGGACTACAGAATTGCGCAGTTTTCTCGGCCTGGCGTCTTATTCCCGGCGTTTTATAATGCATTTGTAATAGGGCGTTTATTGACGCTCAGATGGAGAGCTGTGAGGACAGGACCTTGCAACGGCGAGCCCAGCGTACTTCTTTGTCTTCGTCGCACAGCGCACAGGTGCATGTCGATGGCTGAAGTGCTGACTATCACAGTACATTTTCCCCCCGGGTAAAAAAAAGGAGCCATCCTGGCGACTTATGGCGCGGAAAGCACAGCGGGGTCATAGAATGGCTTCAATCGGTTCACGTGAACTGTTTCACGACCACGGCGACGCAAGTCCGCAGAGGGCGTGATGGGCTCAACTACGTAGTTGACTGCAGATGTTTGCTGGAGGACCCTATATGGCCCGTGGTAGCGCGCAAGAAGCTTATTTGAAAGGCCAGGGGTTGTGGAGGGCACCCAGAGCCACACCAGTGTGTCCGGGAGATATGACGAAGCTTCGCCGGTATCACGGAGGTATTTTTGTTGCCACTGATTTTCTGTTGTGAGAGAGCGGACGAGCTGACGGCATTCTTCTGCGTACGTGACGGCATCGGATAGCGGGGAAGATTCGGAAACGTCAGGGCGGTAGGGAAAAAGTGTGTCCATAGTACAGGGTGGCTCGCGCCCGTAAAGGAGAAAGAATGGAGAGAATCCAGTAGTGGCCTGTGTCGCGGTGTTATATGCGTAAGTAACAAACGGTAGAAATTGGTCCCAATTGGAATGGTCGGTGTTCACGTACATAGCCAGCATGTCACCGAGAGTGCGGTTAAAACGTTCGGTCAGTCCATTCGTCTGAGGGTGGTACGAGGTAGCGGTGCGGTGTATGATGCGGCATTCTTTCAGGAGAGCCTCAAGAGCGTCTGATAAGAAAACGCGTCCGCGGTCACTGAGCAGTTCGCGAGGGGCACCATGGCGAAGAACCAGGTTTTTCAGAATAAAGGCAGCCACGTCGCGTGCGGAAGCAGAGGGCAATGATGATGTCTCAGTGTAGCGGGTTAGATGATCCACTGCCACGATAATCCAGCGGTTGCCAGCTGAAGTTGTAGGAAGGGGACCGTATAGATCTATGCCGACACGATCAAACGGACGGGCAGGACAGGGCAACGGCTGCAACGAAGCAGGGGACTTGAGAGGAGTTTTTCGGCGTTGGCAAGACTGGCAGGAGCGGACAAAATGGCGGACAAAGCGGTACATTCCACGCCAGAAGAAGCGTAGACGCAAGCGCGTGTAGGTTTTCAACACTCCGCCGTGGGCGCACTGGGGATCAGTATGGAAAGCAGCACAAATTTCGGCGCGGAGATGACGGGGGATAACTAAAAGCCACTTCCTTCCGTCGTGAAGATAATTGCGGCGATAGAGCAGCCCGTCACAAATTGAAAAATGGTGAGCTTGGCGGGCAAGCGCCCGAGACAGACGACCTGGAGAGTGACTTGAAAGAAAGTACAGAAGTGGATATATCCACGGGTCGCGCCGCTGTTCCGTGGCCATGTCAATAGTGGCAAGCGAAGACAAATCGTAGGCGCAGATCTCATCAGGCAACGAAGAGGGAGGCAGCGGTGAGCGCGAAAGAGCGTCCGCGTCAGTATGCTTGAGGCCTGAGCGATATATGACACGAATGTCATACTCTTGGAGGCGAAGAGCCCAGCGAGCAAGGCGGCCGGACGGGTCCTTGAGGGACGCCAGCCAGCAGAGAGCGTGATGATCAGTGACCACATAAAATGGTCGGCCATAGACATACGGACGGAATTTGCCGATGGCCCAAATAATGGCCAAGCATTCTCTTTCCGTAACAGAATAATTGGACTCTGCCTTGGTCAAGGTGCGGCTTGCGTACGCCACCACATAGTCTCGGATACCAGGTTTGCGTTGGGTGAGAACGGCGCCTATCCCAATACCGCTAGCGTCAGTGTGAATCTCAGTTGGCGCATTCGGGTCGAAGTGGCGGAGGATGGGAGGCGAAACTAAAAGACGGCGTAAAGTGTTGAAGGCGTCATACAAGCAGGTGTCCATGCGCAGAGGTCGGAGCTGCCGGAGAGGAGCTGGATGAGAGGAGCAATAATAGAGGCGAAATTTAAGATGAAGCGGCGAAAGTAGGAGCACAGGCCAATGAAACTTCGTAGCTGCTTCAGTGATTTTGGGCGTGGGAATTCGGCAACTGCACGAAGTTTGGTGGGATCGGGAAGAATGCCATCCTTAGAAACGACATGACCTAGAATTGTTAGTCGGCGAGCAGCAAAGCGGCACTTCTTCAGATTCAGTTGGAGGCCGGCGGTAGCGAGACAAGTGAGAACGTCCTTCAGTCGGAGCAGGTGGGATTGAAAATCGGTAGAAAAGACTACGATATCATCGAGATAGCAAAGACAGGTTCGCCACTTGAATCCACGAAGCACAGTGTCCATGAGGCGTTCAAATGTGGCCGGGGCGTTGCAAAGCCCAAAGGGCATGACGTTGAATTCATATAATCCATCTGGTGTGATGAAGGCAGTTTTAGAGCGGTCAGCGTCAGCCATTGGCGCCTGCCAGTAGCCAGATCGTAAATCCAACGAGGAGAAAAACTCGGCGCCCTGCAAGCAGTCTAGTGCGTCATCAATGCGTGGCAGAGGATAGACGTCCTTGCGCGTGATCTTGTTGAGCCGGCGGTAGCCGACACAAAACCGGAAGGAGCCATCTTTGTTAGGTACCAACACAACTGGAGACACCCAGGGACTGTGGGCTGGCCGAATGACACCACGACGGAGCATGTCGTCCACATGATCAGCAATTACTTGGCGCTCCGAAGCCGACACGCGATAGGGGCGCTGGCGCAAAGGTGCAGTTTTACCGGTGTCGATGGTGTGCTCTACGACAGACGTGCGGCCCAAGTCAATTTGAGGAAAGTCGAATGAAGAAGCGAAGGTCTGCAAGAGGGCGACAAGTTGATCACGTTGCGCAAGTGGAAGATCAGCATCAATAGCATGTTGGAAAACGTCGGAGGGCGTCGAAGCGGGCGCAACATCGCAAGAGCACAGACTAACGTCGAAGGAGGGGGTTGAGTCAGCAAGAGTGGTGATATGACTGGGATCAAGCTCTTCAAAACGTCCAATGCATTCGCCACGGAGCAGGACTGCTGGGCAAGAAAATGGATTCGAGGCGTAAAGTGCACTCTTGCCGTCTTGAACTTCGAGAACTGCGAACGGAAAAAGGAGGCAGGGATGACGGGAGGTGGCTTCGGAAGGTGTAAAAATCGCAGTCAAAGGAGTTACCCACTCACAAGACAGTGGTACGAGGGCAGCAGAGAACGGAGGAATGTCGGTGTCATGGGCGACGAGAAGTTTTGCAGTGCGGGGAGGGGTATCACAGAAGGGGGCATCACAGAGGGGGGCGAAGGCAATTTGCGCACGAGCACAGTCAATAACGGCTTGATGAGTCGATAGAAAATCGTATCCGAGGATGATATCATGCGAGCAGTTCGGCAGAACAATAAACTCGATGGGGTACAAGACGTCTTGAATGAGCACACGGGCTGTGCAAGATGCGGAGGGGTGAATGTGCTGTGATGAGGCGGTGCGGAGCGAAAAGTCGGAAATCGGAGTGGTCACTTTGCGAATTCGACGGCAGAGCGCTTCACTGATGACGGAGACGGCTGCACCGGTATCGACGAGAGCGAGAACTGTGGCGCCTTCTACAGAAACTTTGATAACATTAGCGGGACGACATGGAGGACTTGAGGAATTCGAAACAAGCGCAGTTCTTGCCCCCGGAACTGCGACTGTTAGTTTCCCTCAACGGTGCTGGTAGAACGTCGCAGCATTGGAGAAAGCGATCGGCGCCGAGGAGAATGTGATCGACGAGTGGTATAGGTTTGGCGATCTTGTGGGACAAATTGAGAACCGGGCGGAATCATTTGCGAGCGTGAGTCGGTATCGTACGGGTAAAGTCGAATGTCAGGCTGTGAAGGTTGGAGGCGCTGGCGACAAAGGCGCGCAACATGGCCCGGCCGACCGCAGGCATAGCAAATCGGAAGGTTGTCCGTAGTACGCCAAGGTGTCATAGGATGTGGGCGAAACCTTGAGGGTGGGGCTTGAAACGAAGGCTCAGCATGCGGCGGTGAACGGTAGGCAGGGACCTGCACATAGGAGCCAGACGTGGGCGAAGGTGGTGGCCTAGCCGTTACTTGGGCATACGTGAGAGGTGCCGTCACAGGCGGCACCACGGGGTTGGACGGCAAGACATCAGCGACGTGTTCTTGCACGACACGGCGTATAGCAGGGGCCAAAGATGGAGCCAGTTCAGGAACGAGGCGGCCCGAGTCTTGAAAATGGGGAAGGAGTGAGATTTGACGTGCGACCTGTTCACGAATAAAATCTTTGATCTTTTGATTCAGCGGGCTCCCTTCAGAAGTTGGCGAACCACCCAGGGCTAATGCGGATACGCCTTCGTCGCACACACTGGAGCGGCGCCTAGAAGCGCGCCGCTTGCGGAGCTCGTCGTAGCTCTGGCAAAGCTTCACGAGTTCACTAACGCTGGTGGGATCTTTCGCTACCAGCATCTGGAAGGCGTCCTCAGAAATGCCCTCGAGGATGTAGCGGATTTTGTTTGCTTCCGGCATGGCCGGGTCGACTCGTTTGCAGAGATCAACGACGTCTTCTATGTAGCTGGTAAAGGTCTCATCAGCGCGCTGAACACGATCGTGTAAACGTTGTTCGGCACGAAGCTTACGCTCTGCCGGGCGGCCGAACACTTCCGCGAAATTCTTTTTAAATGTCGACCAAGATGACAGGTCAGCCTCATGGTTGCGAAACCACAGGTTCGCCACGTCCGTCAGATAGAATATGACGTTACTGAGCTTGTATGAGTCATCCCACTTGTTGTAGCTGCTTACTCTTTCATAGGATGACAGCCAGTCGTCGACATCTTGATCGGCCGTGCCGCTGAACAGGCAAGGGTCACGCTGGCGCACGACGCCAGCACACATGATCGTGGGTGGAACGGCCGGCAGCGTCGAAGTGGACTCGTCTTGCATGGCGGTCGTAGAGGGTAGTTTACGGCTTCGCAGTTCCAGTTTGGGTGGGATCGTTTCCGGCACCTCCGCCAATTGTAATAGGGCGTTTATTGACGCTCAGATGGAGAGCTGTGAGGACAGGACCTTGCAACGGTGAGCCTAGCGTACTTCTTTGTCTTCGTCGCACAACGCACAGTTGCATGTCGATGGCTGAAGTGCTGACTATCACAGTACACATTTTGCAAGTATTGCTGCTCCACTTCATGAACTACTTAAAGCACGCAGCCCTTTCGTGTGGACAGAACAGTGCGAAGCTGCTTTTAATAACCTGAAGCACGCCCTCACATCAGACCCTGTTCTTCGCCACTTCGGTAACAGCGCTCCAACTATCCTGCACACTGATGCCAGTGGTCTCGGTCTTGGCGCTGTACTTCTGCAGCGCGATGCAACTTCGCGTGAGAAAGTGATTGCCTTCGCCAGTCGGACTATCACTCCATCTGAGAAAAACTACACCATTACCGAGCAGGAGTGCCTTGCCGTCGTATGGGCTGTCCAAAAGTTTCGCCCCTACCTATACGGTCGGCACTTCCCAGTTGTGACCAATCATCATGCCCTTTGGTGGTTGTCTTCGCTCAAAAATTTGACAGGCCGACTTGGCCGTTGGATTCTACGCCTGCAAGAATACAATTTCGACGTCACTTATAAATCGGGTCGCCAACACCAAGACGCCGACGCTCTTTCTCGCTATCCACTTTCGGAATCGGCTTGCTGTTTTTCTTCCCAATGCATTTCCACCTATGACCACAGCCGACCATCTCTTTCCCCGACGTATATTACAAGTTTCACTTGACGACTCTGAGAACAAACACGCTCTCCGCTCACAGCAATTAGCCGATGCCTACTGCCGTGAAATCATCGACCGCCTTATTGGCGCTTCGGACCCACCCAATGCTCGGCTTCGCCGACAACTCCGCAATTTCAAGCTCGAAGATGGCATCCTATTCCGCTTCGTGTATTGCCCTGATGGAACTCGCTGGATCCCAGTCGTGCCGCGTGTGCTTCGCCCACGTATACTGGCGGCTCTCCGCGATGACGCTACTGCAGGTCACCTTGGTGTTGACAAAACCTACCACCACATGAAAAAACGATTCTTTTGGCCTGGCCTATCTTCCAGCGTTGCCAAATACGTCGCATCCTGCCCTCTGTGCCAACCTCGCAAACGGCCGACTTCTTCGCCCGCTGGCCTTCTACAACCTGTTCCCTGTCCCGCCACGCCATTCGACGTAGTCGGCATCGACTTATATGGTCCCCTACCTCTCTCCGAGGGGGGTAACCATTAATTTATAACAGCTGTCGACCACCTTACACGCTACGCTGAGACAGCACCTGTACCGACCGGTTCCGCTCAAGAAGTAGCAAATTTCTTTTTGCGATCAATTGTATTGCGTCATGGCGCTCCTCGGCTGCTCCTAAGTGACTGCGGGACGGCCTTCTTATCGACAATCGTTGCCGAAGTTTTTTACGCGTCATCCACCCTTCATAAGACAACCTCAAGCTACCATCCCCAGACTAACGGGCTGACTGAGCGATTTCACCGCACCTTATCGGATATGATCTCCATGTACATCACACCGGATCATCGAAATTGTGACACTATTCTACCATTCGTCACTTTCGCCTATAACACAGCAGTACAGCGGACTACCGGTTATTCTCCATTTTTCCTCGTTTATGGCGGTCCTCCCACTACAATTCTCGACGCTTCCTTCTTCTCTACGCCCGACTACTCCACATCAGTACCTACCCAGTTCTTATCTCGTGTGGCCAGATGACGTCATCTTGCCCGCCTGAACACAGCAGCGTGCCAGGAAGACCGGAAGAGTCGCTACGATTCTACGCATCGCGTGGTCTCTTATCGTCCCGGTGACGAAGTACTGCTTTATACACCACTGCGCACCCCTGGCCTTGGTGACAAATTCCACCACCGCTACCTTGTTCCCTACGAGATCATCAGCCAAACTTCTCCAGTTAACTACAAAGTCACGCCTGTTGATCACCCAGCCGATCGACGCCACCGTGGAACTGAAATTGTTCATGTTTCTCGCTTGAAACCGTTTGTGCGCCGCGGTACATCGGTTAGTTAAAAGCGGCCAGTCTGGCCGCTTCCAACCCCCCGGGCAGATTGTGTGAGCCTTCTGTGGACCTTCTTTCATTTTTACATGCCATGATCTTCTTCTTTCATTTGTACATACCATCATCATCGTCGCGCGGCGCCGGCTCCGGCGCGCGCCTGGGTTCGTGATCAGATTAAAACGCTAGACAAGGCTTCGCTGTCCTTGCCGTCACGACCTCGCCGTCTCGACCTTGCCTTCTTTTACAATAATAATAATAATAATAATAATAATAATAATAAAAATAATTGGTTCACATGAAAGGAAAGACGCAGTATCTGTCACAAGGTTTCTGTGGACATCTGAACCGAGCCGTAGAGCAAGGAAGGAATGTGAAAGAGAAAGTGGAAAGAGAGAACGAGGAGCCGTAGCGGAGGGCTACGGAGTAATTTCGACCACCTGGGGAACTTGCAGTGACATGACACACCTCGCGGACGCCTCTTGGTTTCACCTCAGTCGAAACGCAGCCGCACCCCAACACGGAAAGGCATACATCAATCTATCGGAAAGTTGAAACAACTAATGAGCTCCTCCTAAATATCGCATTAGGAAGTAACGTAATCGTCGGCAATTTTTTTCTTTATTGCCGCCGCAATTGCATAGTCGAAAAGAAAAGCATTAACTACCAAACCAATGGCGCACAAGGCGCAAAGGTTTTCTCATCATTGTCTTTGTCTTAAAAAAACTGTTTCTCAGCAAAAGTTTTATTACACGTTTACATTGACATGTGGGATGACAAATTACCAAAACTGAAAACGTACATGGTTAAAAATGGTACTTAGCATCAAAGTTGCAAAGAGAGTTGGAAAGCATCTACGCGGACGATGTGACCGTCTGGATGTGCGAAGGGAACGACTCGTACATCACATCCAGGCTCCAAGAGGCAGCAGATATAATCAGCAAACACGCGGAGGACGTAAGTCTATGCTGTTCGCCAGAAAATTCGGAGCTCCTGGTAATGACCAGCAGTAATGGGAAGATAACTACAGATATCAAAATTAAAGTAAACGGGAACGAAGTCCCGAAAGTCGATAAAATTAGAATATTAGGTATGATTATCAACCGCAGGGGTAGTAAAAAAAGCCTGATTAAGAAATTAAAAGATCAGGCGGAGCTCGTAGTCAGATTATTTACGAAGACGTCCAACAGAAGGAGTGGTCTCACCGAGGCTAGTAGACTCAGACTCGTACAAGCTTTTGTCACGAGCAGAATCTGCTACGCGACTCCATCCCTAAATATCAACAAGACCGAAGAACGCGAATTAAATACCATAATTAGGAGATGCACGAAGTTCGCTCTAGGACTCCCCATAATTACTTTTAACGACATTCCAGAGAAAATTTGGTTGCATAATGAGTGGAAAGAGCTAGCTAGCTGCGGAGGTTAGGCTGTCCCAGACAGAGCGACTCGCAGGAGCGCCGGCGGGTAGAGAAATCCTCGACTGGGTAAACCTACTAGCGCCCGGGGAAGGCGAAAGTCTCAGAGAAAGTATAGATTGAGAAATCAGAAAGCATCTATAAGTCTCGCCCATACCGAAGAACATACATTCTGTACACGACGAGGGGAGGAGGAAAAGCAGAGCTAAGCACCTCGCTAACTAATTGGACAAATTCCCGCCGGGATCTGTCGCCTACACCGATGTATCGATCGGGAAAGAAGGCGACGTAACCTCGGTCACCCTATTGGACACCGTCATCGCCATAGGAATCGAAAGAATCCGAGATCTACGGCAGGTAGAGGCGGAGGAGATTGCAATAGCCATTGCCATTGCACGACCAGGCGTGAAACACGTCATCAGCGATAGCAAAGCGGCGGTTAGGAATTTTAGCAAGGGTAGAGTCAGCAATCGTGCTGCAAAAATTCTGAACGAGTCGTCTCTCGCCGAAAGCGTGACCATAATCTGGACCCCAGCACACGCCCGTCTCGCCGGCAACGACGCTGAACTCACGTTCGCCCGCTCCTCGCTACCTAGGGGTGCTGCGGACGTCTCCACAAGAACGTTTAAAAGCAAATAATGTATTCGTACGTTTAGGGATGTTACCGACAACCTGGAGAAAGACCGAAGGATATATCCGCCACCGGATAGATCCCTGAGTAAAAAGGAATCATACGACTGGAGACGACTCCAAGCTCGAAATTTGTTTGGCCGCTGTGGAGGAGTTGGACGGCTGCCAGAGGGCGGAAGAGGGATGGTGCAGAAACCGCAATTTGCAAATTTTGCGGCCATATGGCAACATTAGATCACATAATATGGAGATGCGTTCGAGCCCTAGGGCGCAACGCGATTAAAGCTAGTGACGAATGGGAGACCACGCTAAGAAGCTCCGAAGAAAAAACAGTGATTCGCCGTCCGCCTGGCGGCTGAGGTTGAAGACCTCTTCTCCTAGACGGGGCCGGGTGTCTTCCGGCCGTGGTACGACAGACTGCCTCCCCGGACGCCTCCGTGCGAACCCAGAGGTGGCTGCCGCGCCATATTCGGCGCAAATAAATGTTCTTCCTCCTCCTCCTCCGCTGCCTCGTGCGGACCGAAGAGAAAATAGAGAAAAAAGAAAAAGAAGAGGGATCAGCCGTCGTCCACCACCGAAGCGTTGGCGGGTGCTATGACGCCCTACATTTGCGATAATGCGGCCAGTTGTGCGGCAGCACTAAAATCCCCGAGTGGTCGAAATTACTCCGTGGCCCTCCAATGCGGCACCTCATTTTCTCTTTCTGCGTTCTCTCCAAACTACTTCGCTTCTCTGACGGCTCGGTTCAGCTGTCCGCTGAGTAGCCTGACAGGTACTGCGCCTTTCCTATAAACCATTTTATTTAGACATGAAATGGACGCGGGATATATCGAATTGTTACGGAATATTCGCTACCAATACAGGATATCGCGATGGGTTAGCCTAGAAGCCCTGTGCCTCTTTTAGAAATAACCGCACCCACAAATGGTCCATATTTGAAATGGCATGTGCTGCGATATAAACTATCCAGTTTTTATTAGTATGGCAAACTCTTTTCTGAGAGATCACGTCTTTGGCGCTATAGATGACCTAGCAGCTTTTTAAAAGCTGTCTTATGAATTGTCAGGATTCGTCCCAATACATAGAGTAAGAAGGCTACACAAGTGATATTGTTGCAAAGAACCTGTATGAGATAAATTTTCAGTGTATGTACATGACTGAGGGCTTGTCAGACCAGTAAGTGTAAAAAACAATGTACTTTAGTTTTGTAGAATAATATGAAAAATAAATTTTTTTTAAAAGTATAGTTCACAAAAACACTACCACGTGTCTCTCGAATTTGAACGCCTCATTCACTCCTTACAATCCTCCTACGTGGTTGGGGGAGACGCGCCAGCAGTATTCATGCTTTGTGCGTTCACGCCCAGCCCTTAGAGGCCAGTTTACTATTTTCTGTTTTTTTTTTCCCACCTATGGTGTCCCAGGGACAGAAAGGATCAGCCCCTCAAGGGTTGATCAAATCCATCTTCATGTATACTCTTTTCGTGTAATTAAATGTATTTCTCCTCCTCCTCCTCATTCGGTTCAGCACCGTAAAAAGTTACATTTTTTTTTTTCATAAAACACCGCGTATTAAGCACACTCCCCTGTAATCGAGTGTGCGAAATCTCAGGGCAGCATTTTTGTCTATTTCAGTATTTAAATTTTACAATTTGGTCTTTTCTAGAGAAGCGACAGAGGATTAAGCATCAGGTTTAACCAGAATTCGTTTCGCCCGCTAATCATTCCATTATCTTTGCACCACGCTGCTACAAATACCTGCGCTATGTCTGGTTCGCCCACCCTTTTCACGACGGCACGCACCGCCACATTACCCTGCCAGATCCCTCAGGCTTATCAACGGTGCTCGTTACACAGCTCGTCGCTGTTCTCGGTACGGTCTACGCAATGAATGCTTGAATGCAACAAGTGAAGTGACGCGCTGATCTCCAGCGCGATGCTGCATTTGAGAAATCTGGCTATTTTAAACACAGAAACGCGAGCGTCCTTCCGAAGATGGCTAAAAAAATAAAAATAAAAAGGGATGCCTCGCGCTACCGCCACAATGCCGTGACAAAACTTGCAGATCACGTAAGTAATAGGCTGTCAGATAAGTGAACAAGAGTGCATGCTCCTTAAGAATCGCGGACCCGTACCGAATTCCTGCTAGGAGTGACGACTATAATCAAAGCAAATAAGTTTTCCCGCATGGCTGCATATATAGCCCCTACCACCGCTGCAGCGCGGCTCCCTTGGAATGCTTGTGCACTTACTCCACTGCGGATGAGTCGCATAAATCAAACACGTAGTGATTAGAGTATAAGCTTTGCTCTTCGCACTGCAAATACCTAGGTCATGTGGCGCCGCAAATTTTGCCTTCAACCGAGAAAAGAAAATGCACGGGTCTGCCAGGTAGCTCTAGTTGAGCGACCACCTCGCGCGGACAGAGGAGTAATGAGAGAAATAAAAAGAAACAAAGAGAAAGAAGCTCCTCGCAACAGCCGCCAGCGAAACGTTGGCGGGTGCCGTGACGGCACGCATAATAAATACCAAAACGCCGGTGGCAAAGCAGCCTCCGCCGAAAACGGCCACGGAGGGCCGAGAGCTATCACTGTTCTGAAAAGCGAGAGCATTTGCAGCGCTATATATACGGCTAGTCACGTGGTCTGGCGATCACGCCATCGACGCAAGAGAAGCGAGCGCACGCGCTTTCTCACGCCACGCGCACGCGCAGCCGCTCCTCGTGGTTTCAAGGCCATTGCGCTGCTTTGCACACCTTGGAGGGATTTCGCTTTAGTTTGTTGCTACAAGGGCTTGCTCTGACTGCGTGGCTGCCACACCTTGTTTGTGTCAGCTTAGCCTAAAAGCCCTGTGCCTCTTTTAGAAATTACTTCACTCGCAAAATTTAACTTGTCCGTGATTGACAAGCGCATGTGCTGCGCTATAAACAATCCAATTTATCTTAGTATAGCAAAATGCGTTCTGTGGGATTGTGTCTTCGACACTATAGATGGGTTAGCGTGGTGTTAAGCACTGTAACTTGAAGTGAGGAAAGAGTCTTCAAGGTTTGTGTCCGTAACTTTCCTCGGCTCGCGTGCGCACAGCTTTGAAACGGCTCATCATTTGATGATACGCTATCAATGATATGCGAAAGCGCTGGACAAAGCCAAGGTTGCCGCGGCCAGGAGGTTGTCCTTGAAGTCCATGTAAGACGCCCGATTACTGTCCGCAGCATCCGGTGTCATACGCGACCGCTGGCGGATGCGTTTTGATTGAGGCTCAAGTAGAAGTCAGTGCGCTGTACAACCCCAGCGGATGTGCATAGGCATGTATGTACTTAGGAAGTGGAGGGTCCTGGCTGTTTTGCGGAACCCACGCAAAAAGTCATGCTTCCGAAGCTGTATGGGATAATTACAATGTTCTACACAAATTTACATGAAGAACTGACAACGCCAGTGGCAGGAAGTATTCCTCCGACGATTTTCTACAACATTTATCCTTGTTGTGAACGGCATAGTGACCGCGCCTATCCTTACGTACTTGGAAGGGAGGGACGTACGTTTAATGTTATGATGGTCTGATTCCATAGAGTAATAAGGCTACGCAAGTGTTAATGTTGCAAAGTTCCTGTATTAGATATATATTCAGTCTATGTCGTGAACAAAAGTGGTATACAACACTCAACCGGTGGCGGAGCTCGGGAAAACTGCATTGCGACTTGATCTAACAACAGCTATCGGGATCGAGACAAAAGTGGCGGTGGCGCATTTTATAAAGGTGCACATGTCACGGCCGCTGTCTCTACCGCTATATGGCATTATTATGCCGTTTTCCCCGAGCTCCGTCACTGGCTGAGTCTCGTATACCACTTTTGTTCACGACTATACATGACTGAGTGCTTGTCAGACTAATATGTGTCCCAGAGAAATGTGCCTGAGGATTGTAGATTATTATGAAAAATAAAAATCTTTTAAACGGTCAGTGATCCGATAGTTGTTACACGTGGAATACGGCAAGGATGCCCACTCTCATCTATTCTCTACGTGCTTTGCAAAGAGCCTTTATTGCAGCAGATCCAAAACTACAGATCTATACGTGGTTTCCCTCTCCCAGGTCAGGGTGAGGTGATGGTTTCAGCAGTCATAATCTGCGAGTGCTTGCCAAATTTGCTCCATACCAGTCTTACTCTTCTTGTTATTTCCCATTCATGGTCCGTATCTGCGGTTGCTACCTGTCCTATGTGGACATATCGCTTTACTACTTCCAGTGCTTCGCTACCTAACGTAAACTGCTGTTCCTCCTCGAGACTTTTGAACAT
Organism: Amblyomma maculatum; assembly: GCF_055883805.1. NCBI lineage: Eukaryota > Metazoa > Arthropoda > Arachnida > Ixodida > Ixodidae > Amblyomma > Amblyomma maculatum. The sequence continues at coordinate 149,763 of NW_028146766.1, read as the reverse complement.
TACCTTAGTCTTCTACATTTTGATTTTAAAGTCTACCTTATTACTTTTCCTGTCTAGGTCATCAATCATTCTTTGCAATTTATCTCCCGAGTTACTTAGTAAGGCAATGTCATCAGCAAATCACAGATTGCTGAGGAATTCTCCATCTACCCCTCTCCCTAACTGCTCGCGTTTCAAATCTTTGACTACTTCCTCTATGCAAGCAGTGAATAGTTCTGGGGAGATCGTGTCTCCTTGCCTAGCACCTTTGTTTATAGAAAATTTGTCACCTTATGCAGAACTATGGTCGCTGTGCAGTCACTTTAAATATCTTTCAGTACTTTCATATACGGCTCGTCTACAGCCTGATTTCGCAATGCCTGCATGACCGCCGAGGTTTCGACTGAGTCAAATGCTTTTTCGTAATCAGCGAATGCTATGTATGAGGGCTGGTTGTATATCCTGAGAATTCAATTACCTGGTTGATGGCATGGATATGAAGAATAGTAGAGTGCACCCTTTCCGAAAACCTGCTTCATCTTTTGTTTTATTGCCGTCTAAAGTTTTTCTGATTTTATTAGCGATTATCTTAGCCCCTTAGGATAGTTGAAAGTGGTTTGGCTTTGATTTTATTAGCCTGATTTTATTAGCCTTGTATACCACGTATCTTAGCCTCCTTAGGATAGTTGAAAGTGGTTTGGCTTTGGTTTGTCTCATTTGCATTTGGTCTCATTCATTCATGACTTGTCTAATACGCACAATATACACATAAAGGTATATATGTACGTCTTTTACGGGGAACGTTCGGAGCCTAGGCAACAGTTTTGTTTGAGACTCCAGGTCACCGGATTTTTTGGCGCCATTATTGTGCTCCGTTCTCCTAGGGCTGAAATTTGGTGCTTCGACGAAGCCCACGATGAAGCGCAGATAAAACTCGCTGACCGGAAATGCGATCAACAAATAATGGAGGCCGAGAGGCACATACGAAGAAGCAATAATTTATACGCCGTGTGATCGCATCGCGACTCCTCAAGGTTCCTGGCTGGCTTATACGCTGGCTGGCCTAAGCCTGGTAGCGAAAAAAAAAAGAAACTGTCAGAGATCATATTGCAATAAGCGAGTAATTGTCACTGGCATCTTAATCAGCGTATCCATGTGGCATAAAATATTTGAGAAAGTTATGTATACCTTCAATTTGTTGATGTATCTTCGTCAGTGGCGGAAAATTGAAAAGCTGCCCATGTGCAGAGCAATGTTTTATCCCGTTAATTAAATAATATATAATTAAATTATTAATAATTTATACTGTGGCCTTGTTTCCAAGACCTTGGCAGGGTGGATACAGAAAAAATAAAAAAAAACGAAGTATACAAAATGCAGCGGTACATAACGGAAGACGCATGACGTACTCACTACGTGCACACACAAGCATCAGCTGAAATGCGACGCAACACAAAAACACAACTGTAACTGAAAAAATAAATACAAAAAGATCAAACGCCACATAAACACAAATGAGATTGAAATAATAGCACTGAGCATTGGGTTACAATGTTGTTAGTTAGATTGTTCCATTTATTAATACTTCTAGAAAAAAAATCAAAACTTGAAGCAATTCTTTCTAGTAAGTAATGGTGTTATTATCAGCGCGTGGCGTTGTCACGTAGTGTAGCCAGCATAAAAACCCAAAGGGATCGTATTAGCCCAAGGGAATGATATTAATTGAGAGCTTCCCTCCTGGTGTGCCCCTTTCCCTCTTGTTTTTTTTTTACGCCTTCCGTCCCTCTTCTCTCATGGAGAGGTTGGGGTGGCAATGGGCACAGGCATCTTAACGCCGTCTACCTTTCCTCCCAACCAATTTTTCCAAGGTTAAACGTTGTATCTTGAAGCTCGACGGCGTGTGACAAAACTAACTATGCGAGTCTGGTTGGCACCTGGCAATTGATCTGCCTGTGAATGCAACGCGCTGGACAGACGTGATCTCTGACGCATACATACACATAGAAGAGCCGTAAAGCAAACAGCAAACGCAGAAAGAAGTAATTATACTCCGAAAGGCATAGCCTATTATTGTTATTTGTTTTGTTTTCAGCTGATTCATAAAACTGGTATAGACGACTAATGTGTTGTTGATCTCCGTTGCTGGTACACCATGCGAGCGAACATAAGCAATTTAAATAAAGTCCAGAGCTAAACATGTTACGTTCAGTATGGAGCGCACCTTTACGTCTCAACATGTCGAGCCCACAAAGTATTTGGCCATTGTTGTCCCTTGGGGAGCTTGTTGAGAGAACGTCTTAGTCGCGATGCCCTCTAGGAACGAGGGGAACGAGGTCTACTGAGTTCTAGACTAAGGTGGCGCAACTTGTAAATAATCTTTGAAAGCGCAGCTGTCGTCGTAGCCGCATCGTATGTCTCACCGACGGCCAAAGAGCGCGTACCATGCGCACCCGTGATCTCACGGTGCACTTCTTAGCCGCGCGGCGAGGAAAAAAGAAATAGGCACGAACATCGGCTAAATGCTTGCGGCTAGCTTTAGTGCTCATCGTTTTTCTCGTTTGCGTTCTTGCGCCGCACCTGAGTGTAAACGCCAACGAGTTAGAGACAAACGCGAACGCTAGCTGGTCAGAAAAGCACTTGCTGGTAAGACGGCTGACTACCGTTTTCTCCTCTGTTCATATGATGCAGCGGTACGTCATAACTCAACCAGAGGCGGTTGGCAGGCCTGTGAATTTTCTTTTCCACCTTCCTACAGTCGCAGCAACAACCAAGCGGCTTTTTAAACAATGTGTTCCTCCAAAATACTTCCCAGGTCGTATCTGGATTCAGGGCGTTTGTGGTGGTAATGTATCAACATTTCACTGTGGTGTTAGTGAAAGTGTGAAAATAGTGAAATAGTGAGAAATCATGAGTAAACTTCACCAGAGTACCCAGGTTCGAACCCTACAGCCGGCAGCTGCGTTTTGGCAGCTACAGCCAAAATGCCCTATTACTATCAACGTTCCTTATGAATAGAGAAATGTCACCAGGATATGCTGAAACTCCAACCTCACTCTGATCTGGAAGAGGGAAACCACGTATAAATTTAAAGTTTTGGATCTGCTACAATAAAGGCTCCATACAAAGCACGAAGAAAATAGATAAGAGTGGGCATCCTTGCCGTATTCCACGTGTAATAGATATCGGATCAGGGTCTTTCAAAAATAATTTTATTTTTCTTACTAATCAACAAAACTCAGGTACATTTCTCTCGGACGCTTATTGCTCTGACAAGCACTCAGTCATGTACACTCAACCGGTGGCGGAGCTCGGGAAAAGTGCATTGCGGCTTCATCTAACAACAGCTACTTAGCATCGAGACAATAGTGCCGGTGCCCCATTTTATCCACATGCATATGTCACGCTCGCTGTCTCTACCCCTATATGGTCTTATTATGCCGTTTTCCCGAGCTCCGTCACCGGCTAAGTGTTGTATATCACTTTTGCTCACGAGACACACTGAGTATATATCTCATACAGGAACTTTGCAACAATAACACTTGCGTAGCCTTATTACTCTATGGATTTAGACCATCACACCTTAAAAAATACTTCCCTTCCTTCCACGTACGTAAGAATAGCTGCGGTCATTATGCCGTTCACAACAAGGATAAATCGTCTAAAAAATCGTCAGAGGAATTCTTCCTCCCCGGTGTAGTCCGTTCTTCATTTAAATTTGTGTAGAACATTGTTCTTATCCCATACAGCATCGGAAGCATGACTTTTTGCGTGTGTCCCGCAAAACATCCAGGACACTCCAATTCCCATGTTCATACATGTTTATGCACATAATAAATTCTACACAAAAAGAGAATTTATTGGGTACATACATACATAGAAAAACACACATTACTCACAAAACAAAGCACTATACAAAACAGTATAGGTTACATATGCATAATAAACTAAAAATAACCCGATTCCCCTGAGAGGAGAAAACAGTATAAACGAGGAGGTTTCTTAAAAAGGACGACAGGCATATCATGTCTGCTGCCTCGTACAACATAGAAGCGTGTGTGCCAGCGCCCCGCAGAAACCGCGTCTCGCCATCAGTTTCTAACAGTCCAGACAGATACTTCCAGATGACGAGGCGCAGCCTCTGCAAGGCTAGGTGCATTGCTCAGCGAGGCACCTGCGATGCCACAACGCAAACGGAACCACACAGAACACAAGGTGTTTAAAAGGGGTGCGTCGGCGCCTTACGCCGGGGTTCATGCGGACGTTAAACATCCTATATGTGAGCCGCCACATTGTTCTCGCAACTACACATTCGAAAAAACATGCGTGAGACTCTCGGGAGCACCGCAGTTGGCGCAGTGTTCATTGGGTACAACACCCCATCTGGCAAGGCGCTGTCTCGTGAGGAGGACGCCCCAGCGCCTAAGTCAGTCAAAATCTGGCACTTCATTAGCAGCCAACAAGCTGCCCACGCTCGCCATTTGCGTACATCGGTCTCTCGTTGCTCATCAGCTGAAACCCTGCAAACGGCTAATAATTGGCTGGAGCGTATGGCTGGTAGGTCGGCTACATTCCCATCTCACAGGTCTGCATATAGAGTCGACTTTATCTCGGCAACCTCGCGGTAAAAAGGCAGAGGTCTTTCCGCGTGTGGACCGAGGTATTTTTCGGGTGTAAGCACACGACGCGCCGTGTTCATCCAGTACAGGATTAGCGAGCGACCAGGGTAAGATTCGTCAGCTAATGGCCTCTCTACCAGCCTTAACGCGAGCACTCGAGCCACTGTCGGGATGCACGGAAGGCCAAGGCCTCCCCTGCTCCTCGGAAGGTGTAGGATGTGACGGGCGACTAGCGCTGTCCGGCCATCATAAACAAAAGTTCCTATAAGGGACGCGAGTCTGTTCACCACCCGGCGCGGGATTGTCGCGATACGCGCCACTAGAAAGGTGAAAGCGCACGCTCGTGTCTTGACGACGCTAACTTTAGCATCGTGCGCGAGGTTCAAACTCGCTGCGTCAGAAAGGGCGTGCGTGGCTCGCGAGAGAACTGCGTCGCATGTCCTGGGGGAGACTCCGCTTGGCTCAAACAGCACGCCAAGCACACGCACTGCGGCCACAGACGGTACGGCCGCGGCTTAAGGGCCCCTGAACTGACCAAAGCGGAGAGCAGTACTTTTCTTCGGGTGGAGCTGCGTTCTTGATACAGCTGCGTTTTCTTAAAAGATGTTCAGAAAAAAACAAAAACAAGGAAGCTATCATTGTCACGCACGAAGAGTGAGACGTCTTCTGGAAGTTGAGGAAGCGGCGCACAGAAGGAGCCGACAGCTTCTTTAAAATGCTCCTCCTGGTCGAGGCCTTGCGACGAAAAGAGGGCCGAGAAATGCTAGCTAAACGATTTGCGGATGTCCGCGGGTTTCGAAGACGTCGTACCGTCCGCAAATGTGATGCTCTCCACGCGCGTTCGCCTGTTACTGCTCTGGCCAACGGCTCGAGCGTGTCCGAGGTCCGCGGCATCCTCAAGCGGCACGTTTGATGGTCCCGCTGAGTGATGCGCGAGAACTGTCTTCGAGGATGCGGTGATAACGCTCGCGCAGCGTTTCGAGATATTAGCGCATCGCGAACGTAAGCGTTTCGCCGCCCCGTACGATGCGCATATACGGCGCAGAACGTCATTCAGCATGGTCGTCATGCGGACACGGCGCGCCTTCCCCGCACTCACAAGAACATCGCGCCAGCGTGTTTTCAGCGCGTCCCAGGTAACAGGTGTTATGTCACTAACTGTTGCCACAGATAAGCACAACTCTCGGCGTATATCAGTGAAACACTGTTCATCGCGTAGTACCGCTGCATCGATGCGTCTCATCAGGGGGCTGTTTGCACGGCACAGGGCTGCTCGCAGAGTAACCGTGACCGGGAAGTGATCAGTTAGTTTAAGGTCTGGTGGGAAAGGCAAAAAATACCTCGCACTGTAGCAAGTCAGGTGCCATGGCGGAGGGGATGTAAACTCGATCTATTCGGCTCGCGCTCTGGCCCCAGACTTGTGTTGCCTCGAAATGGTCTCTGTGAAGAGTGACCCACGTGTCCTCTAAGCGTAATGATCGCCCTAGTTTTCCGTGTTCTTTCGCGTGGCAATTGGAGGCGCCCTGACCAGGCTCCCTGATGTCGCGCATTGTGTGTAAAACACAATTGAAATCCCCGAGCAGAAAGTGGGGCACGTCGTCGAGAAAGTATGTCATGATGGATCGAAAGAACTAGTTTGTCAGACTACGCGTGACTGGCGCGTACACGTTGACAAAACGAGTCTTGCGGCCATCCAGAAAAAGGTCAACGAGAATCACGCGCCCATCTATGCCATAAGTGCAATGAGCCCTGTATGGTGGTGAAAGAAAGATCCCGCCTATGCCACAACACCGTGAGTCCGTTAACAAAACAAAGGCCTCGACATTGAAACGAGAACGAAAGGAAAGGACATCGGTGGGGGTGCGGAAGTTGCACTCCTGCAAAACCAAAACATCTACTCGATGCGAACGCGCAAGATGAAGCACCTTCCTTTGCTTGTCAGAGTGACGAAACCCTTGCACGTTAAAGGAAGCAAAACGGAAAAAGAGCCATCATAAAAAGGAGGAGGAACAAAGACTACTATACATATCACAGAAACAAAGAAACGGATGCGAACATAACAGACTCGCGGAAAAGTTCGTCGGGCAAAGACTGTAAACGTGTCCGCTAATCGGCACTAGGGAGGCGCTCGGGGAGTTGAGTGTTGATTGCTTCGGGCCCGGGCATCGACATGGTCCGTGTGGCGCGCCTCTGAGCAAACAAAACTACAGTCACACACACACACACACACACACACACACACACACACACACACACACACACACACACACACACACACACACACACACACACACACACACACACACACACACACACACACACACACACACACACACACACTGCATGGAACGCACGCAGGTCAACCTCCGCAGGCCGCAGCGACACAGCCGAGGCGACTATTAGCCGGGAGCGAGAAGCGGTGGCCGCTGGTCGGCGCCGACTGAGCCGCGTCGAAGCCACCGCCAGACCTGCGAAGAGGAGGAGGAGGGTGCGGCCGTTGAGCCTGAGAGGCAGCGCCATGGTGGTTACGACTCGGCGTCCGAGAAGTCCATCTCGGAGCCGTCTTGTGCCTTCCGCACCTTCTTATGAGGCGCTGATGCTTTCGAGGAAGATATACAGCTCTCTGTACCGGACAGGTGACGCTTGCCGTCGTCCGCTAAGAGCGCTTTCATAGCGCGGTCCGTACTCAGGCGTTGCGGCCTCGCGGAGCCAGAGCGTCGTGTCACCGTAACGCCAGACAGGGTGGCTTCCTTACTCGGGAGGAGGGGGGCAGAAGCCGCGGAGTGGAGGAGGCGCGGGGCGTTCAGCAGAGCCTCCAGGTTTGCCGACTTCACATGTGGAGCGGGCGTCTTCTGCAGGTTGTCGCCATGCATCTGCTGGCCCGCCACAGGTTGCGACTCCAATGCTCGGGACTCAGAGCCGGGTACGTCTGAGGAATTTTCGGAGTCGCTCTGTTAGGTTGTCCTCTCCGTCACAAGCTCGCTATCGGGGGAGGGCTCCGTGGTTGCCCCGTAAGAGAGGGCCTAAGACGTGGTCGTCAAGGCCTCGTCGTCGTCCTTCTCTGCATCCCTGCAGGGCTCCTGGGTGTCGCCGTACAGCTCCAGGTTCGCGGCCTTTCCGGGTTGTACGCCAGCCTCCGAGGACGACTTAGCAGCCGCTGCATAAGAGCGTGGTAGAACACAATCCGACGTTGGATGTTCGCCGCCACAGCGCTTGCACGCGGAGTGGCAACTCGCAATATCATGGCCGTAAACGCTGCAACGACCGCAGCGCGCCGCCGAACAAGCAGCGCCAATTTGGCCCTCAACGCCGCACTTGGAACACACGCGTTTCATTCCTCGATACTCCAGCTTCACGCCGGTCCCAGTTACCATCTGGAAGTTGGGGGGTGACCGCGTCATTTCCAACTTGACCAGCCGCGTCCCGTTCAGGACGTGGCTCCTTGACTGGAACGCTACTTCTGAAACGGATCGGATTTTTCCTTACGGGGAAATCGCCGCAGCGAGAGCCTCGTCGCTGGCGCACGGGGGAGGACGATAGACCGTCACATAAACCACAGGAGTTCCCATCTACTCCAGCGGCACTTCTTTTCCGGCGAGACGCAGGACGCCTGTCGCCACCATTTTGGTCGCTTACGCCATGGCGGACACGGCGCCCAGTACACGAAGACCTCCAAAGTGCTGCAGGTACTGCATCCCCCCTACTCCTCAAACTCCACGATAGTGTCGATGAGGCTGTCCGCAGGAACAGGTTCCGGAACTGTGAATGTGAAGCACTGCGCCTTGGACGGGCGCAGTGCCGGGGCTGGTCGTTCCATGTCTCTATCCAGGACCCGGGCAGCCGCGATAGGAACGCGGCGCCGGACAGGCAGGTCCTCCGGGGAGAGTGCAGGAACACTACGGTGCGCAGCAGCCTCCTCAGCAAACACGGGGCCACTACACTTTGATCTTAGCCAAAAGGCCGAGATATTCGGCAATCACATAGAGTTCGACGACAGCGCGCTTGCCTTGTCAGATGGAAGGAAGGATGCACTAAGTACTATCCTCGTGTGAGGGTACAGACCTCAACCTGCGACCATCATCAACCTACGGCAACCCCAGGCAAGGCCTCCCGCACAATAAGGTTTAGGGGTTTTTTTGTTGTTTCGGGGAGTGGGCTTTTCCCAGCCAAGGGGCTCATGCAACCCGGCCTGTTCCCACCGGGGCAGGGTCGCAGTGTACATGCACTACGTCCGCACCACCCCGCTGGGTCGAAGACTGACGCGAGCAAGTCTTCTAATATCAAACTTCTAGTTTTCCGTTTTCTTCTTTGAAGATCACCATGGGGTGTCTCTTTGATCATAGCCAAAAGGCCGAGAAGCGATCTCAACCCAAATTCCGAACGTAGAGTTTACGAACCCGCTAGCTCATCCATATTGTTCAAGACGTGATCGCACAGAACACATTTTGCGAAACTAATATAAATTGGATTGTTTATACCGCAGCACATGTGGTTTTTTGATCGCGGACAAGTTAAAGTTTACGAGTGCAGTGATTTCTAAAAGAGGCACAGGGATTTTAGGCTAAGCTGACACAAACAAGGTGTGGAAGCCATGGAGTCTGAGCAAGCCCTTGTAACAACAAACTGACGCGAAATCCCTCCAAGGTGTGTAAAGCAGCGCAATGACCTGGAAACCACAAGGAGCGGCTGCGCGTGCGCGTGACGTGAGAAAGCGCTCGCGTCTCTTGCGTCGGTCGCGTGATCGCCAGACCACGTGACTAGCCGTATATATAGCGTTGCAAATGCTCTCGCTTTTCAGAGCAGTGTTAGCTCTCGGCCCTCCGTGGCCGTTTTCGGCGGAGGCTCCTTTGCCACCGGCTTTTTGGTATCTGTTATGCGTGCCGTCACGGCACCCGCCAACGTTTCGGTGGCGGCTGTTGCGAGGTGCTTCTTTCTGTTTGTTTCTTTTTATTTATCTCATTACTCCTCAAATTTATTTCTCTAATTACTCCTCATTTCTCTCATTACCCCTCTCTCATTACTCCTCGCTCAACTGGAGCTAGCTGGCAGACCCATGCATTTTCTTTTCTCGGTTGAAGGCAAAATTTGCGGCGCCACATGACCTAGGCATTTGCAATGCGAAGAGCAAAGCTTATACTCTAATCACTACGCGTTTGATTTATGCGACTCACCCGCAGTGGAGTAAGTGCACAAGCATTCCAAGGGAGCCGCGTTGCAGCGCTGGCAGCGGCTATATATGCAGCCGTGGGGGAAAACTTAATTTCTTTAATTGTAGTTGTCCCTCCTAGCAGGAACTCGGTACGGGTCCGCTATTCTTAAGGAGTATTCACTCTTGTTCATTTATCTGACAGCCTATTACTTACGTGAGCTGCAAGTTTTGTCACGGCATTGTGGCGCTAGCGTGAGGCATCTTTTTTTTAGCCATCATCGGAAGGACGCTCTCGTTGCTGTGTTTAAAATAGCCAGAATTCTCAAATACAGCATCGCGCTGGAGATCAGCGCGTCACTTCACTTGTTGCATCCAAGCATTCATTGCGTATACCTTAGCCGAGAACCGCGACAAGCTGTGTAACGAGCACCGTTGATAAGCCTGAGGGATCTGGCAGGGGAATGTGGCGGTGCGTGCCGTCGTGAAAAGAGTGTGCGAACCATACACAGAGCAGGTATTCGTAGCAGCGTGGTGCAAAGATAATGGAATGATTAGCGGGCGAAACGAATTCTGGTTAAACCTGATGCTTAATCCTCTGTCGCGTCTCTAGAAAAGACCAAATTGTAAAATGTAAATACTGAAATAGACAAAATGCTGCCCTGAGATTTCGCGCATTCGATTACAGGGGAGTGTTCTTAATACGCGGTGTTTTATGAAAAAAAATAGAGCTTTTTAACGCTGCTGAAGCGAAGGAGGATAAGGAGGAAATTTACATTTAATTACTCGAAAAGAGTATATACATGAAGATGGATTGGATAAACCCTTAAGGGGTTGGCCCTTTCGTCCCTGGGACACCACAGGTGAAAAAAAAAATAAAAAAGAAAACCCAGAAAATAGCAAACTGGCCTCGAAGGGCTGGGCGTGTGGCGTGAACGCACAAAGCATGAATACAGCAGGCGCGTCTCTCCCCAACCACATAGGAGGACTCTAAGAAGTGAATGAGGAGTTCAACTTCGAGAGACACGTGGTATTGGTTTTGTGAACTATACTTTTAAAAGAATTTTATTTTCCATAATATTCTACAAAACTAACGTACATTATTTTTACACTTACTGGTCTGACAAGCCCTCAGTCATGCACATACACTGAATATATATCTCATACAGGTTCTTTGCAACAATGACACTTGTGTAGCCTTCTTACTCTATGTATTGGGACAAATCTTGACAATTCATAAGACAGCGTTTAAAAAGCTGCTAGCTCATCTATAGTGCCCAAGACGTGATCTCGCAGAAAAGAGTTTGCCATACTATGAAAAATTGGATAGTTTATATCGCAGCACATGCCACTTCAAATATGGACCACTTGTGGGTGCAATGATTTCTAAAAGAGGCACAGGGCTTTTAGGCTAACGCATCGCGGTATCCTGTATTGGTAGCGAATATTCCGTGACAATTCGATATATTCCGCGACCATTTTATGTCTACATAAAATGGTTTATAGGAAAGGCGCAGTACCTGTCAGGCTCGTCAGCCGACAGCTGAACCGAGCCGTAAGAGAAGGGAAGTAGGTTGGAGAGAACGCGGAAAGAGAAGAAGAGGTGCCGTAGTGGAGGGCCACGGAGTAATTTCGACCACCCTGGTGTTTTAGCAAATGTAGGCCGTCATAGCACCCGCCACCGCTTCGGTGGTCCACGGCGGCTGATGCCACGCGCGCCTTATTCTTTTATTCTTTTTTCTCTATTTTCTCTTGTGTCCGCACGAGGCAGCGGAGGTGGCTCAGCTACAGAGCCAGTAGCAGGCCCTTGCATTTTCTTTTCCTTCTTCCGACAGTCACAACAAGAACAACCCGATGTCTGAAGCCGATTTAAACTTTTACCTTTCCGAGGTACTTCAGGTGTCCACAGAAACAAGTGTGACAGATACTGCGCCTTTCCTTTCGTATAAACCAATTGTACCGGTAAACACTGACGCGTTCAACAGAACGCTGCTAGTGTTCAACAAGGTGCGCGCGGTATTAATTAATTGAGACACAGCAAGCACGATCCTGTCGAAACGCCCTACTGCTGCACGATATTGCATGATTGACTAAGTTAAACTGTCGGTATTTTTTATACTGCACTGACAACGTAGAGCACACGGATCCCTTCCCGTTTCGATCCACCAAAACAGAGCCGCCGGCAGTCGGGCTTGAACCTGGGAACTCCGGTACGTTATAGTCACGCTTACCTCGATTACAGTAGAGTCAGATATTTTTTCGAGTACGAAATCACTAATCCGTAGGTTCAGAGCTTAGCAAACTTGTCTAACGCTTGTGTGTCACCTCCGTGTAGACGTCCACCGAGGATTGCGGCAGATGCTCCGGTTTTCTTTTCATAAATACAAACCAACAAAAGCCTTTCTCGCCTGTGTCGGTAAGGTCGCGTCCGCAGCCGTTGTGTCGTTCTCAGAAGAGTTCTAACGAATGGTTGTGATCGATAGAGGATGATATAAGGATGAGGATGATAGAGGATGAGGATGAGCAAAAGCTAACGCTAGCGCAGCACGGAGTGATCGGACGCGTGGCGTACCGGCTCCGTCGATTTTAGGATGGAACCGTGGAAATCTTAACTCCTTCGAAAACTGCGCATCTGCATCCTTGAAGGTAGCATGATCCTGGCAACACCGATCGTATCCAGGTACGCTCAATTTTCGGCCAGTTAGAGCGACTCTTCTTATCAACACGTAGCGGATGAGCTATAGGCACCGTGCAGAAACCCAGGGGGCAGCACTCGCGGCGAATAGGCAGCTCCACGAGTGAGCGCCGGAACAGTTGGGTAGGGAGACGCGCGGCCGCCTAGGCAGGGCGCGCGCTTGAAAAGGCGGCCTGCGCAACGAAATGGTAGCAGTTTTAGCCAGCTAGAGTGACGTAGCGAAGCACAAACGATGCGAGAACCACACGACACAAGACGCAGAGACAGAGACGAGCCCTGGACGCCCGCTGGGCGTTTATTTCTAGGCTGGAAACACGCGAAACGGAAGACGACTGGAGAAGCGCGCGCAGTTGGAAAAGGCCGAGCAAAAAACAAAGGGGGTGGGAGGGTGGGGGCGTAAAAAAACACGGTAAAAATGTAGAAAAATACAAAAAAAAACATTTGTGGCGAACAACCCTCCTCCCAAGTGTGGTACAGCTTCACAATGGCCAGCTCGAACGCCTCATGCTGGGGTGGGTGAGATAAAAAAAAAAAGCAAGCTGCGGGGAATCGAGCGGCCGAGAAGGGTGGAACGAGTATGGGAGAAGAATAGGAATGAATGAAGCTGTAGTCGAAGAAGAGAAAAAAGCCTAAAAAAAGGGACAAGCCTTGAAACTCGAGAACGCGATTACCGGGGCCTGAAGATGCCGTAGGCACTGATATTACGCAGACGGATTTTGAAGAGCTTAAGCTGTTTTCTGGTGAGGCGGTTGCCACTTTTCTCGACGATGAAGGAAAGTATGGCAGATGGCACGCGGTCGCTGATACAGCGACACAGCTATGAGAATGGAAACTGCCTGCAGCACCGCACAAACGATCTGCAGTTTCTAATACGCATTCATGTCTTCCTCTGTCACTTGTCAGAATTGTACCATGCTTAATTTTCTTTTTCGTTGAAAGAACGTCCTGCCTCATCCCGACATGAATGCTAGTTTTCTTTCGTTTTTTTTTAACGATCCTTAATGCCTCTTTAACGGTACTTTCAAGTCCTCTGCCACAAAATTAAGTTATGACAGGGGAATGTGACAGGTGGCAGCCAGCCGCTCGACACTTGTTTGGAGCAGGATTGCATGTAATGAATGCAAGATCTGTTCAGAGTGTCCACGAATAATTAAGAAAAACATTTTTTTTAATTTTTTTTAATTATAGTCTCGATTGAGCAGTATCGCATGAGAAACAGCTTATCATTCGAGGTTCAATAACTCAGTAGACATCGAAATGTCATTAACACAACTAAATGAATAAAGCGTATGGAATGGCACCTCCTGAATCACATCTACAGAGGAGGGCGAAGTGGACAGCGAAAGATGGCGAGGAAAAAAAATATCAGGCTGGAGGACGGACAAAGGAAGCCGCCCAAGAGGAGAAGGAAAGTAGCAGCATAAGCGTGGAAGGAAAGAGTCTGGGAAGAAGAAAAGGAACAAGCTGAGAGGAGGAAAAAAAAAATAATGAAAGCAAGCAAGCAAAAAAAAAGTTGCCAAGGCAAACTCGCGAAACTAATGCGCGAGACATAGTAAATGCGCCATTTAAACACTCCATTCCTGTTGATTACTCTCTGCATTGTACTGGTGCTTATGCAAGCTATCGTAGACAGGAAAATATAGACCACAGGACAGCATAAATAAAAAGTATGCAATGAACAACTGCATCCACGAGCGCCGCCCACAGGCGCGCACGGCGGTCCCAGTAGCGCTGATGCCTATGAGCTGCCCAATTTCTTTAAATATTATAATTTTTTTTTTGCGGTTTGAGAAAGGGTGCTAATGCAGGTGAAGGTATAGTGTGTCCTCTTTCGGGAAAAATGCTTCGCGGTAAATCTGGACGCGGCAATACCCGGGCATGATTGCCAGCTCACTCGATGGAAGGCAGCGATTCGCCTTAGCGTCGCTTCGCTTCGTAAAGCTTATTCGGTGACGCGAAAAATATCTGATCAGGCCAGTGAAAATGTGTGCAACGGCACCAATCCAAGGTCTGCAACCTAGCAATTCATTTGTGACCATAGAATGCTGCGAATCGAAAGAACGAACGGCGAATGCGCCCCACGCACAGCAGATCTGCCGCGTCTCCGCTGCACGGCAGGGCGCACGTCTCCCTACCAAACTGTTCTTCCCGCCGCAAGGGGCGCGCGCGTCGCACCGCGAGTTACTCCTGCACGGTGCCTATAGGCAACTGCTGCGGCTCCCCCGCCGCTGGCCGTAGACGCCCGCTAGAGGACGGGTAACCCGTTTTTTCAGCGTAGCAAGCTGGCCTTTTTCAAGACGTCGACAACCGGCGTCGTCGCCAGCAAAGCGCACGTGGAGCGGCCAAGCCAAAGAGTCCTCTGAACAACGCAGACACGGGAGGCGCCGCGCTCCGTCTTCGAAAGCAACACCGATTTCGTGCCCACTTTCCAAGTGGACGGAAAAACCAACGGTCATGATGAATACTGACGACTTCGTGATCGTGATCAAGCCATGTACGCACTACAGTCGCCTTCAAGACAGCGTTTCAGCAGGGTGAGCTCGGCGCTGTCATTTCACAATACATCGGTCGGAAAGAGACAGAACAAGGGTAGAGTGGAGGGGGGAGGCCTCAATTCGGTGGTCGAGCCAACGTTTCGACAAGTGGACTTGTCTTCGTCTAGGCAGAGCTATCATCACTGGCAGTGGTTTAAATGCGGTTTTGCTTCCGAGCAAGCTGGGGACGGAGAGGGAGGAAGGTCAGTGAGAAGAAAGGAGGTCAAGGAGTGCAAAAATAAAAGAAATATTTCTTCAGCGCATATTTCTCAGCCTGGAATCGGTGATCATGTGGCCTGAAAGAAAAAATAAAAACCGGCAGCAGCAGGAAAAGCCGCAATGCGGGGTGGTTATTAGTGGATGGATTCCTCTTAGGCGCATTAGACTGGGTAGACTAGGGGTTGTGGGTTGGTCCCCTCCCATCGCGGTGGTAGTGGACGTGGGAAATCAAGAAGAGGACGCTCGGTTCCTTGCACTCCCCGTACCGTAATCACGCTCGGCACTTGCTGGTTATACAAGGTCCAGTGGGCTCACAAAACGAGATTAGATACAAAACTAAAAAGAAAACGTGACGGAGCGCAGAAAAAAGACTTTCTTTTCTCTTCTTCCTCCATTTTTATTTCCCGCATCTTGTCTTAGCACGTGCTTTGAAGGCCCACATGCTGTCATGTGTACGCTCCAAGTAGCTGAAATGTATATTCATATTCACACATCTTTCCCTTGACGTCCACCTTGAGAGAGCCAGTTGCAGCCGTTATGCTCTCGTGTAAACCATTTAGTCACTGCGAAGATTTGTGGCTAGCTCGTGATTTTCGTGCAACGCTTGTGGATACCGGCGCCTCGCGATGCAGATAGAGACAGGCTGCACGTGAAATAAAATAAGCAAAATGACGCCGCGTGTTCTTGCAGCGATAGTTACTACAGACTGTAATCGACAATATTTATATTGCTTCCTGCTCAGTTCTTGTGTCGAAGACCTGAATTAACAAACTAAGCGGTTCCATTGCTGTTTATATATCCATTGGTTAATATGAATGTATTTTAAATGAAATGTGCAGTTAGGACGTTGTAATCACACTCGCAGTCTAGAGCAGCTTTGCCTGTTCGGTAGTGTGGCACGGAAGAAACGGCTGCCGTGAAAAGCTGGATTTGATTGGCAATACGAGAATTGAAAAGTAGCATCGCTAAGGCCCCAGACGGATACACTTGTGTTCTGTAGATGTTTATGAAAAATAAAATTTTCTTCAACCATGCGCAGGGGAAACCTGCTGCTTTTTTAAAATGCACATACAGTGTATTTTGCACCATATTTATGTTTTATGAGAATGGAAGTCAATAAACATCTCTTTGCAACTTTGATGTTAAGTACTATTTTTTAATCATGTATATTTTCAGTTTCGGTAATTTGTCATCCCACATGTCAATGTAAATGTGTAATAAAACTTTTGCTAGACAAACCATTTTTAAAACAAAGATAAAGATGAGAAAACCTTTGCGCCTTGTGCGTCAATGGTTTGGTAGTTAATGCTTTTACTTTCGACAATGCAATTGAGGCGGCACTAAAGAAAAAAATTGCCGACGATTACGTTACTTCCTAATGCGAAATTTGATCAGTTTTTTTCAACTTTTCGATAGATTGATGTATGCGTTTCGGCGTTGGGGTGCGGCTGCGTTTCGACTGAGGTGAAACGAAGAGACGTCCGGGAGGTGTGCCATGTCAGTGCAAGTTAAAGATTCCCAGGTGGTAGAAATTACACCGTAGTCCTCCACTAGGGCTCCTCTTTTTCTCTTTCCACTTTCTCTCTCACATTCCTCCCTTGCTCTACGGCGCGGTTCAGATGTACACAGAAACCTTGCGACAGGTAAGGTACTGTTTCTTTCCTTTCCTGTGAACCGATTATTATTATTATTATTATTAAAACGGTGTAGGGGAAAATACGCACTCTCTTTTGTACTGAAATTCAATTTCATCTATTGTTTACATAAGGGCAAGAAGGCATTACATAAGTAGGGGAGTATCGGTCTTCCTATGGCGAGCTTCCTTGAAACAAAGCACAACACAGAACACACAACATGGGGTTAGCTTCGTATATGCGTTAGTCGCCTGGTGACGTCATCACCAGTCGTGACGGCATGAGGTGATGTGACATCATGACGACGTCACATGTGGTCATGTTTAATGACCAGAACAGACGTCATAATGATGTCAAATCCGGTGATGACGTCACAGACGAATCACGCTCACACGAATTTGACCCCGCCGGGCGTTCGAACCAGGCGTCCGTGCGCGCTATTCATGTGGCGCTTCCTCGAACGCCGCACCACGCAGCATTACAGACTCGATGCAGCAGGCGGCGTTTAAAATTGGTTTACAGGAAAGAAAAGGCGCAGTATCTGCCACAATTCTCCGCCGACACCTTACCCGAGTCGTAAGAAAAAAGAGGAAGTGCTTCCGAACACCGCGCAACAGACGATTTCGCCTCATCGCACTTTAGTAGTCCAAAAAGCTCGCGATGGCATAAATAGAGCTGTCTCTCATTGCTAAACAAGGATGACCACAACAAGCTCAGCCAGGCAAACGTACCTCTCGCAACGTATATCCTGCCATAGCTGAGCTAAGCCACTGCCATTTTTTTTCCATAACGAACATTTAAAGGAATGCGCGATCTCTCACCGCTGCATTGTGGTTGCATGGCTGCCACACATGCAAGGTGTGACAGCCGTGCAGTCAGGGCAAGCCCTTGTTGCAGCAAACTAACGCGAAAACCCTCCGAGCTATAACTTCCAAGGTCAGCAAACCTGTGCAATGGCCTTGAAACCTCGAGTAGCGGCTGCACGTGCGCATAACGTGAGCATGCGCGTGCACTCGCTTCTCTTGCGTCGGTTGTGTGATCGCCAGACCACGTGATTAGCCCTATATATAGCGCTAGCTGCCCTCGCTTTTCAGAGCGGTGTTAGCTTCGGGCTCTTGGTTGGTTGGTTCACTGGAAGGGAAAGGCGCAGTATCTGTCACACTTGCTCTGTAGACACCTGAACCGCTCCGTAAGAGAAGGGAGGAAGGTGGGAGTGAAAGTGAAAAGAGAGAAAGGGGAGCCGTAGTGGAGGACTACGGAGTAATTTCGACCACCTGGGGATCTTTAACGTGCGCTGACATCGGACAGCACACGGACGCCTCTTCGTTTCGCCTCCATCGAAACGCAGCCGCCGAGGTCGGGTTCGAACCCGGGTACTCCGGCACAGTAGTCGGGCGTCTTACCACTGCGCCACCCCGACGGGGCAACTTCGGGCTCTATGTGGCCGTTTTCGGCGGAGGCTCCTTTGGCACTGGCGTTTTAGTATCTGTACCTGTTGGGCATGCCGTCACTGCACCCGCCAACGTTTCGGTGGAGGATGACGGATGCTGCGAGGCGCGTCTTTCTGTGTTTTTTACTTTTTATTTCTCTCACTACTCCTCTGTCCGCGCGAGGCTAGAGCTATCTGGCAGACCCGTGAAATTTCAAGGTAAATGTGAAATAAAACCTTTTCTCAACAAGCAATTCTTTAACCGTGTGTGGAGTAATTACCCTGCGTTGCCCCATATTAGGTTATAGTTATGGTGTACACATAATTCACAGTGAACATCCAGAAAAGCACGCCCACGCAATATCTTCATTTATTGTGTCTAAGACTCTTACCTAAACCCTAGGAAGAGGATATAAAGTATCTTAACTAGCCAGTGTAGACCTTCTACTCGAAGACCGAGACAGTGTCCAATCCTTGAAAATTTCACAGCTTCAGAACTTTGTGGAAACCCCCATTACAGTGTCTGCACACAGATCTCTGAACTTTCTCCGTGTAGTGATATCCGAAAACGACTTCTTGAACCTCACAGAGGAAAAAAATGCTAGAGGGACTACAAAATCAAAATGTGACTGACGCGCACAGATTCAAAATAAGAAAAGACAACAGGGAAATACCTACCAAACACATTGTCCTGACTTTTGCAACCTTACAACTTCCTGAATTGATTTAAGTAGGGTACATCAATGCAAATGTTCGACACTATAAACCCAACCCTAGATGCAGCTTTAACTGCCAACGTTTCGGACATGGCTCACAGAGTAGCAGTGGCCGCAAAACGTGTGCTAGATGTGCTGCAAAGGATCATGTATCCGATGCCCGCGCTGCTGCGCTGCACTGCGCAAACTGCGAGGGCGACCATCCCGCTTATTCTAGGTCGTGCCAGTCATGGAAAAACGAAAAGGAAATTATAACCCTAAAAACGACTGAAAACATCAGCTTCAAAGAAGCACGTTAAGGAATCAAAGACGAAAACCCGTTTGTTTTCACTGCGAAAGCAAACTACTCCAAAGTGGCATGGCGGGGCGACACGCCACACTTGGATCTGGTTCTTGCTCAGGCTGTGCCTCAAACAGGACCACCTCTGCTTCAAACAGGGACAGCGAACGTTGCCCTATCAGCTGAGAAACAGGGTCCACTGGCCCCTCAACCAGCTGCCCAAAAAGCTTCTTTGAGGAAGGAGAAGCCTGAAATCTCTGCTCCCGCAGCTCGTCTGCGAATCTCCAGCGCCTCCGAGCAGGCGATCAATACTACCCCTCACTTGCCACCGCTCCAGCGGTGGCACTCTCTTGAACGGAAAAAAAGATGAATACTACCCCTCACTTGCCACCGCTCCAGCGGTGGCACTCTCTTGAACGAAAAAAAAAGAGAGCGAAATAAAATAACAGGACTCGACAATCAGGAAACCTAAGTTTTTAGTTCCATCCTCACAAAGCATTTAACATGGCATTTCGGGTCCACTGGAACTGTAGTGGACTCATTAGGAACTATAGTGCTGCAACCGATTTTTTTTAATTCACTTGCCCCCGGTTGCTCCATGTTTAGAAAAGACGAACCTAGGGTCTAAACCCACAAATATTCCAAAAAAGTATAGTCTTTCGCTGCGATTGACAGCAAGCAAATAGGCTATCTGGAGGTGTAGCTATTATCATTCAGAATTCAGTTGCCACTCATCAAAGTGACCTCAAAAACTAATTATGAGGATTTTGCGGTCACTATCCTTCACTTGCCCACAGGATTGGAGGAGGTCAGTTTACATCCCCATTCCAAAGAAAGGCAGTGCCAAAGATTGTTCCAACTACCGCACGATCGCGCTTATCTCGCATGCTAACAAGGTGATGTTAAAAATCCTGCAAAGTAGGCTGCAGCAGTATGTGGATCGGGAGCTTCCGGACGTGCAAGCTGGGTTTCGCAAGGGCAGAGGAACTAGAGACCGAATTGCCAACCTTCGCTGGATCATGGAAAAAGCAAGCGAGTTCCAGAAACCCATTTACTTCTGCTTTATTGATTATGCGAAAGCGTTTGACTGCGTAGATCACAGCAGATTGTGGCAAGCTCTCCAAGAGATGGGAGTTCCAATTCACCTCATCTGTCTCCTCAGGAACCTTTATGAAGGGCAAGAGGCCACAGTCAGAACTGGGCATGGTCTTACTGATTGGTTTCCGATTGAGAAAGGGGTGAGGCAAGGCTGCATACTGTCGCCCTGCCTATTTAACCTATATGCAGAGTGCATCATGAGGAAGGCCGGTCTGGACGAGTCTTCAGCTGGAGTGAAGATTGCTGGAAAACGTATCAACAACCTTAGATATGCGGATGATACCACTTTAATGGCAGAAAGTGAAGTGGAACTCAAGAGACTTCTGATGCGCGTACAAGAAGAGAGTGAGAAGTTTGGGCTTAAACTGAACATTAAAAAGACGAAGATCATGGCGTCCTGCCCTATCAAGTCCTGGAGCATCAATGGACAAGAAGTGGAAGCTGTGACAGATTTTCTGTTCTTGGGCGCCAAGATTACCTCGGAAGGAGACTGCAGCCATGAAATTAGGAGACGCCTGCTTCTGGGAAAGAGAGCAATGGTTAGCCTTGACCGCCTAGTAAAGAGCAGAGACATTAGTCTGCCAACCAAGATCCGTATAACCCGTGCTATGGTCTTTCCAGTTGTGATGTATGGATGCGAGAGTTGGACTGTGAAAAAGGCTGACCGCCGAAGAATTGACGCGTTTGAATTGTGGTGCTGGCGAAGACTCTTAAGAGTTCCTTGGACTGCCAGAAGATCAAATCAGTCGATATTGTCGACCATAAACCCTGACTGCTCATTGGAGGGTCAAATTCTAATGTTAAAGCTCAGCTACTTTGGTCATCTGATGAGAAGAGAGGAGTCGCTGGAGAAAGATTTGATGTTGGGAAAGGTTGAGGGTCGCCGGAGAAGGGGTAGGCAGCGAACGCGATGGTTAGATGGCATTCTCGAGGCATTGCAGATGAAGCTATGTGATGTTAAGAAGATAGTGAGAGACCGGAAAACATGGCGTGACATGGTCCATAGGGTCACGAAGAGTCGGACACGACTGAACGCCTGAACTGAACTGAACTGATCCCTCACCACAAAAAAATACCATTATGTTCTGTATGCCTTGAACCTCATTCTCATGTCATACTTCATTACCTGAAATCAATTATTAAACAGCTACTAGAGCGTTATCTAGTATTTGGAGATGTTGATACACATTCTACTTTTTGGAGAAGTAAACAAGTAAACAAACTGATAGCAGGGGTCATTTTTTAGAACATTTTATTTTGTGCAACGATGTTTGCCTGCTCAATACTGGAAAGCCTACTTACGGCTCGCCAAGTACTGCAGCAGTGAGCTGCTTCGATCTGTCTTTCAGTTCACCGTCAATTTTTACAGATATTAAATGGGATGTTCAGGACAACCCACAGGGGAGTGATCATTTCCCTGTCACAATCAGCTTAACACCTTCACCAGCCATCACGCTTAACAAACAACGATGGTGGGTCCATTATTTCTGGTCATTACTTCTGGACATTATTTCAATCAAGAGCTAACCTCGAAAACATATAATCAAATCACCTCAGCGTAGATGAGCTTAATGAAAAGATTGCAACTTGCATCATAGCTGCAGCATACTTGGCTATCCCGCAGTCCTCAGGAGCTGGGCGAAAAAATCACAACATCTGGTATTCGTGAGAATGTAAAGAAGCAAAAAGAAAACAAAACAAAGCCTGGGGAATTTTTCGCAGGCACCCCACGAATAAACATCTCATAAATTTCATATATATATATATATATATATATATATATATATATCATAAATAGTTCAATCACATCAAAACAAATTTGGGAGCAAGTTCGTAAACTTGATGGAACCTTCTCTCCTTTCACAATTCCATTTCTTACAGATCCCAGCACGCAAACGAGCATAGACGAACAGGCACCACTTTAGGCGAACACTTTTCTTCATTATCAAGTTCATTACACAACACAAAATCCTTCTTAAGATACAAAACTTCAGCTGAAAAACAAAGACTTCCAACAAGTGGGAGTGGAAATAAACCTTACAACTCCTCGCTCACAGTACAAGAAATAAATACCGTTTTAGCTGCGGGTAAAAAGATGGAGCCTGGGCCGAACGAAATACTCTAAATGCTAGCAGATCTCTCCACACCTGCGATAGGAGCCCTTGTGAAATTTTTCAATAAGATATGGGTACATGGAAAGATCCCAGAAACATGGAAGAAAGCATTTATTGTGCCTTTCCTGAAGCCAGTAAAGCCACTCAATGCTCTCGGTAGTTATAGACCTATATAACCTTTACAAGTTGCCTTGTAAAATCATTTGAAAGTGTTTTAAATATTAAGCTAACCTTTGTCCTTCAATCTCGGGAACTTCTAGACATTCACCAGTGTGGTTTCAAAAAAGCCTGTTCTACAATGGACCATTTTGACCGCCTTGAAAACACAGCCCATGAGGCATTTATTCTTAAGCAGCACTGTCGTCTTCTTTGATATGGAGAAGGCATACGATACGACATGCAGGTTCGGCATCCTTCGCGACCTTGCAGATTTGGGCATCCGTGGTAGAAGGCTGAACTGTCTAAAATACTTCTTTTGGAATCGCACATTTCGTGCGTGCTTATGCTCAACTTCTTCAAGAAAGTTTATGCAGGAGAATGGGGTGCCACAAGGCTGTATATTAAGTACAACTGTCTGCATGGTAAATATGAATTCTTTAAATAAAATATTCCCGAAATCTGTAATGTATTCACTGTATGTCGACGACCTATTGACAGCATACACATCCTCCAATGTATCAGCATGTGAAAGAAAAGTGCTGCTTAGCATAAACAAGCTGGCGACATGGACAGATCAAAATGGACTTAAGTTTTCACCACAAAAAACAGTGGCTGCTCTATTCTCTCTGCGACGAGGGTTACAAACCGACTCTAACTTGCACCTAAATGAAACAATACTGCCAATAAAAAACGCGCACAAATTTCTTGGTGTAACTTTTGACAAGAAGCTCACTTTTTGGTCACATATCAACAACCTCAAAAAGTAAGCTTCCCAATCCCTGAACATACTGAAAGTACTATCACACAAACGCTGGGGCTCTGACAGAACATGTATTTTACGTGTCTATCACTCAGTAGTACGCTCTTCTCTGGACTACGGATGTGTCGTGTATGGGTCAAGAAGACCTTCTTACTTAAAACATCTAGATCCTATACAAAACCTTGGCCTTCGGCTTACAGCTGGTGCATACAGAACATCCCTTGTAAATAGCCTCCATGTAGAAACAAATGAACCACCCCTCCCAGACAGAGGAACAATACTTACGTGTGCTTACGTGCTAAAAATAAGGTCCATCCCAAAACACCTCTGCTACTCTATAGTCCCAAAGTGCCCATCTAAAACACTTTTTAACGACATATTTTGAACAAATATGCCAGGAACTAAACATACTTGATACACAAATTGCCCCTTAGTACAGCTTCGCTTCTGTATGCGACCTCTCACTAAAAGTAGACGCCACCTGATCATATAATACAAGAGTTCCTAGCCTTAGAGGAAAAGTACAAAAACCACGAGGCATATTATACAGACGGTTCTAAAACAACTTTTTATGTTGGCAGTGGTGTATTAGAAGAAAAAACTAGAAAAAACAGTTAAGCTACCTATGTGTGCAACAGTTTTTACCGCCGAATGTTATGCCATCTCCTTAGCTGCGAAAAAAGTAATAAAGTGCAACATTGAAATAATATAATCTACACAGACTCACTTAGTGTGATCAAAGCACTACACGCCAGAAATGCAACCCAACTCTTATTAGGAAATATAATATGTTGCATAAGAGCAGCTGAAACACTGTGACACTAAATTAAATTCTGCTGGGTGCCAAGTCGCGTAATGATAAATGGAAATGAAAGAGCTGATGCATGTGCTGCAGCCGCCCAGAATGTAAAAATAGAATGAGTAAATGTACCTTATAAAGATGTCATAAAACCTATACAAAGAAAATTGAAAGAGAAATGGCAGGATTCATGGGACAAAGAAATCAACAATAAGTTACAAGTACCGAAGCCCGTTGTAGAGGAATGATAAACCTGTAGCCACCAAGTGTGTTTCATTGAAGTGGCTCTTTGTTGTCTTCGTATCGGTCACACACATCTTACACATAACGTTTTACTAACGAAACACGATCAGACTACTTGTGAAGAATGCGGAGAGGTGCTCACAATCAACCACATCCTAATCAGTTGTACAAGACTTGAAGACCTATGACAGAAGCACTTCGCACAACTTTACAATGAACATATACCATTCCACCCAAGCTTACGTTTAGGAGATAGGTCACTCGTTGACACTTCCTGCATAGTTTCGTTCCTAAAAGAAGCAAAGTATTTTAATAAGTTATACAACCTATAATAACGTTTTAAAGCCCTTTAGCCAAGTTCAGATTTTAAACCTTGCTTTTGGCGCATGATAGCCTTAGCTGTCCATGTGCCATAAAACACAACACATTAATTTAAGAGTTCATGGGCACAGCACCCACAGATATGAAACTGGAGTAATGTGATGCCTATCTTATGTATCCCAACTCGGTGTTTTGTCTGTAGCCATTTTTGTACGAAAATAATACGAACGTTTCTTTTGGCGTTCAAGTAATCGTAGCTAGATTACATATAGGTTTACTTTAAGATTCAAGTAAGCAATGGGTAAATGTCAGATAAGCATTTTGCATAAAATGTGTTTCCACAGGCTGCAGATGCATGGATTGTAAAAATTGATGAAGCATCAAAGTTTATTTCTTAGTCATGCAACACAGCACTATGCTACCTCCAAGCCCTAAGGTTCTACAAGGTAAAGAGCACCCTTTTCCTCGAATTATATGATCTTCTGTAGTCTTTAGGGGTGTTATTTGGATACGCTAGGTGGCTGAGAAGCAAGCCTTGTTGTCTGGTAAAGATGGTACGTGCAATAATTGCAGTGAAGTAATCCTTTTGATATCTGAGCCATTCAAGAGAATGTTAAGTGTCATAGACTCTACTGTTTTCGCAGCATTATGCAGACGCTCTTTAGCCTTGGAGGTTTCAGCAAAGTAGGTTGATGTGGACAGCAGGCCTTTTCAGCTGCATTGTTAAAAAGCACAGTCTTAATAATGAAAAGTACTAGCAGTAAATGAAAGAGCACTATGGTTCATAGAAATTGTACGAAGACAAAATTATGAAAAAGAAACCCTCCGGAAACAGCGTATAAATAGAATCACTTCACACAGGAATTGGCAAGTGAAATTAGAGAAAAAATGACTAAATTCCTTTATCAAAGATATGTAATATGTTAAGAAACATGTTTAAAATGACAGAATAAAAATAACAATCACATGCTGTTCTACTGTCTAGTAAAAAGGTCTAACACATTAAAGACAGGGCAAGTGACTCTTCTTATACCATGCTCGAGTTATTAGCCCCAAAAATGTGCAAAAGTATATTCTTACTCAAACAGAATCTTTTTCCTCTCATAAAATATCTTCCTAGTGGTACTTTGCAGTCATAGAGAACATGTTATATATCATGTAACCAGAAAAATTCCAAACTCAGAAGCTGGTGCCAAAAAAATAATAAAATAAAGAACTCTCTTGTCACCCATCTTACACAAGCGGTGCCTTGATCCCTTAGCTTGAAACCATTCCAGTCGAAAAGTAATGGGTGAGATACCATGTAACATATGTTATGGTCCAAATGATTTAGCATCTGAATGATAAAGGCACACACATCCAGGACGTGTTCCTTCCCACAAATGATAACTTCTGTGTAGAGTGCACAGTAGGGGAACCAAAGGTGGCATAATAACTCCACTTTCACTTCAGTTGTTAAATCACTTTTCTGGTGCAAGCATCAAAAGAGCAAGACGAAAGTCAGGCTGACGAACCATGCAGGACAACGGAAAGCAGTCTTATGGTTTAATTTCCTGTCTGCCTTTTTAGCAATTTTCTTAGCGTCTTTTTTATGTTCGTTTAACCCTGTAACTGGGTTGGAAGTACTTCGTCGAAAGGTAGACACAAGCCAGACGGGCCGAGCAGCGTGTAAATACGACACAATACGGTATTTACACTAAGAAGCTTCTTGGTCACAGACTGTCTGCGGAGCGAAAATTCCCGAGGACCTCGCTAGAGAACGAGCTTATGGTATCCGATTGCCTAGACGTAGATACACACCCGAAAGGGGCGACGCTGCACGCAGGCTTTTCGAAGGCTTCACTTATCACGCTCGCACTCTCGAGGAAAGCAAATGCCTACGTGCACGACACAGACAGTCGGCGTAGCGACATAACGCGTAAACGCAAGACATCTTGCTGCTGAAACTGATACCGAGCAATGCAAGCGGCACCATCATTCACGAAAGAATTGTTGCACTAGTCAGTGAAATGCGCCGTTAATTTAAACCCACTATCTCATCAAATTCGCATTTGTTCTTTTTTTGTTTTTTTAATAATCGTGATGACCTATCACACTACGAATAGAATCAGATTATATTCGGAAACGAAAAAATACTGCAGACTGAAAAAAAAAATAAGTTTTAATGCTGATCGCTATCAAACAGCGGCAACAAGCGCGACAACCTGAGGCTCGCCCGATGAGCGGTGCCTTTCCATTCACGAATGGCGAAATAGTTGGTCCTTACCTGTAGCAATATGTAGTGCCAACTTGCTTCCGTCTCTCAGAAGCATTGGCGAAAAACACGTCGCTTTTCTCCACGGTAGACTTCGTAAACACATTCGTCAGCTGATCACGATTTTTTGTGGACCTTCAGCGACGCCGGCGCCTGAACTTCAGTCTGATAGTCTCTGGTGCACTTGAATGCTTGAACCATGTCAGAATTAAGCGCGAACCGTCATAAATGCGACCGCTTTTCACAAAACACTACAAATTTCATCACAAACAAGGAACAGCAATGCAATTTTCAGGGACGAGTTAAGTGCCCAATATTTCCGTCATTTTGCCCAGTGTGATGATGATGATGATGATCAATTGACCACTGACCATTCCATTTTTATCGGGTGGGCACGGTGTTGGTGCCCAGGTCATAGAAAGAAACCACAACAACACAACATACGAAAAAAAGAAACACGATGCTCGAAAAGAAAAAAAAAACATCGAAGAGCACACAGCAACGCACATCAAACACTTGACTGATTGACTTATAGGAAGGGAAAGGCGCGATAACTGTCTTATTGTTTTCTGTTGACATCTCAACCACTCCGTAGGGAAAGGAAGAAGGTGGGAGTGAAAGTGGAAAGAGAGAAAGAGGAGCCGTAGTGGAGGGCTACGGAGTAATTTCGACCACCTGAGGATCTTTAACGTGCGCTGACATCGGATAGCACACGGACGCCTCTTCGTTTCGCCTCCATCGAAACGCCGCCGCCTAGGTCGGGTTCGAACCCGGGTACTCCGGCACAGAAGCCGAGCGACATACCACTGCATCACCCCGGCTTTTTTTTATTGCATTAATCTTTTACTGATGTATGTTTAACACTGCACCACCCCGACGGGGCGATCAAACAATTTGTTCAAGTGTTTGAACGCCCCGCCGGGGTGGTGCAGTGGTAAGACGCCCAACACTTGAACAAATTAGGCCTTCGTAGAGCGAGGGTGAGAGAGAAAGCGGAAAGAAAGAGGAGCTGCAGTGGAGGGCTACGGAGTAATTTCGACCATCTGGGGAACTTCAACTTGCACTGGCATAGGACACCTCGCGGACGCGTCTCCGTTTCGCCTCAATCGAAATGTAGCCGCCGGCTGTCGGGATCGAGGAGGAGGAGGACAATAAAACATCTTTATTTATTCAGCGGGGGGGACCCTCAGTCCAGGGTCCCGTAGGCCGCGGCTGCAGTAACAGCGCGGCGAACAAGTCATTGCTGGCGCTCCGGGCAGGGGTCCTGCAGGGTGGCCTCCCTATCTTCAATGCAGGGGTGGGAGAGTGGACTGAGAGAAGGGATAATTTGGCACGCCCAAACCATATGGTAGAGCGTTGCCCGTTCAACGCGATGTGGGCAGTCAGGGGAATAAAGGCAGGAGTACCGGAAGTTTAGGAAAATTGAGTAACAAAGGTATTAGTTTGCAGGCGGCGGTAAGTTGCTGCTTCTTGAATAGACAGGGTACAGGGGGTGGCAATGCACATCGAACAGCCTGTAGTGTTCTAGCAGATCTGTGAATCGGGGAGGCCTCCCCTCTTTCGGGATGGAATTCAGGTACTCCCGCGCAGTAGTCACGCGTCTTACCACTGTACCACCGCCATGGGGCACCCCCTCCCACTTCCTCCTCGGCGGCGACACCGCGCGAGCGCCCCCCCCCCCCCCTTTTTTTAGTGGCGTCGAGGGTATTCTCCGGGGGCCCAAGCGCCGGCTCGGCTTCAGCTGATCCCGGTGCGTGTATCACAAGCCGAAACGCAGGGCCAAGTCGACTTGACTAGCTAGCAGCGTCAGCGGCATCATTCAGCTGCTGCCTATCTATTCGTCGTGCAACGTTTCTATGGGCCCACGACCTCCCGATAACTTAATTTCTCTCTTCGCTCCTCCTCTAGTGCCACCCCTGTGCGGCTGCAATCAGAGCGCCGGATCGGTGGCGGCGTATCTCGATATTTGCACCGCCCTAGCCGAAACGCATACCTCAATCTATCGAAAAGGTGAAAC
Organism: Amblyomma maculatum; assembly: GCF_055883805.1. NCBI lineage: Eukaryota > Metazoa > Arthropoda > Arachnida > Ixodida > Ixodidae > Amblyomma > Amblyomma maculatum. The sequence continues at coordinate 120,750 of NW_028146766.1, read as the reverse complement.
AGCTGATGAACTGCTCTCAATTTTCCCATTAGGAAGTAACGTAATAGTCGGCATTTTTTTTTCTTTATTGGCGCCTCACTTGCATAGCAGAAAATAAAAAGCATTAGCTACCGAACCAGGGATGTACAAGGCGTAAAGGTTTTCTCCTATGTTTCTTTAGCGTAAAGAATGGTTTGTTTAGAATAAGTTTTATTACACATTTACCTTGAAAATGCACGGGTCTGCCAGCTAGCTCTAGTTGAGCGACCGACGCCGCCTCGCGCGGACAGAGGAGTAGTGTCAGGAATAAAAAGTAAAAAACAAACAGAAAGACGCGCCTCGCAACAGCCGTCATGCGCCACCAAAACGCCGGTGGCAAAGGAGCCTCCGCCGAAAACGGCCACAGAGAGCCGGGAGCTAATACCGCTCTGAAGAGCTAGTGCAGCTGCAGCGCTATATATAGGGCTAGCTACGTGGTCTGGCGATCACGCGACCGACGCAAGAGAAGCGAGCGCACGCGCATGCTCACGCCATGCGCACGCGCAGCCGCAGCTCGTGGTTTCGAGGCCATTGCGCATGTTTGCAGACCTTGGAAGTTATATCTCGGAGGGTTTTCGCGTTAGTTTGTTGCTTCAAGGGCTTGCTCTGACTGCACGGTGGTAAGACGCCCGACTACTGTGCCGGAGTCACCCGGTTTCGAACCCGAACTCGGCGGCTGCGTTTCGATGGAGGCGAAACGAGGAGGTGTCCGGGTGCTGTGAGATGTCAGCGCACGTTAAAGGTCCCCAGGTGGTCGAAATTACTCCATAGCCCTTCACTACGGCTCCTCTTTCTCTCTTTCCACCTTCACTCCCACCTTCCTCCCTTCCCTTAAGGTGCGTTTGAGGTGTCCGCAGATAAGAAGTGAAACAGCTACCGCGCTTTCCCTTCCGATAAATCAATCAGTTATCTGTATACACGGCTGCCACATCTTGTATGTGTGGCAGTCATGCAACCACAATACAGCGGTGAGAGATCGTGCTTTATTTTAAATGTTCGTTATGGAAAAAAAAAATGGCAGTGGCTTAGCTCAGCTATGCCAGGATACACGTTGCGAAAGGTACGTTTGCGTAGCTGAGCTTGTTGTGGTCATTCTTGTTTAGCAATGAGAGCAGCTTTATTTATGCCATCGCGAGCACTTTGGACTACTAAAGTGCGATGAGGCGAAATCGTCTGTTGCGCGGTGTTCTGAAGCCCTTTCTCTTTTTCCTTACGACTCGGGTAAGGTGTCCGCGGAGAATTGTGACAGATACTGCGCCTTTTCTTTCCTGTAAACCAATTTGAAACGCTGCTGATGCCTACTGCACTGAGTCTGTGTGGCGTTCGAGGAAGCGCCAGATGAATTGCGCCGCAGATATTATTATTGTGTTCTCTTAAGCGCTCGTTAAGGCATCTGCCCGTCTGGCCGACGTACTGTTTGCAGCAAGATAGTGGGATGGAGTAGATAACACAACAAGAGAACACAATAGTAATGTTTTTAACTCCGTTAAAGGGCATCTCCGCATCCATTGCAGAGATTGTAAAAGTAACGACTGCCAGCCTTATTTCCAAATAACAATAGTGTTAAATAGGCATTGGGACAAGATAACCCGTGAAATTATTGAGGGCGCACAAATCGCATGGCCAAATGACGCCTGTGTCAGCAGCGCGTCCTCGGCGTTGTCAGCAAAGGAACTTAGATATCTAGCTACAGGGAAGTGGCGTGGTGGCATCACACGTGTTTTCAAGTGTATAATCAAATGTGTATCGCTTCCGTGTTTTCTTTTGTTGTTTGGAGCCTGATATATATATATATATATATATATATATATATATATATATATATATATATATATATATATATATATATATATATATATATATATATATATATATTACTACGTTCCGAGCAATAAACATCAGTTGCAAGTCAGCGCCTGTCCGTGTTGTCTTCCTTCCGTCCTTGTCCAAGTCGCGCTGTTCTTCAGAAAATGGCATACCAACTTGCACAAGCATCAGTCGTCATGATGTCACATCACCTCATGCCGTCACGACTGGTGATGACGTCACCAGGCGATTAACGCATATACGAAGCTGACACCATGTTGTGCTTTCTGTGTTGTGTTTTGTTTCAAGGAAGTTCGCAGTATGAAGACTGATACTCCCCTGCTTAAGTAATGCCTTCTTGCACTTAAGGAAGCAATAGATGAAATGGAATTTCAGTACAAAAGAGAGTGCGTATTTTCCCCTACACCATTTTAATATTAATAATAATAATAATAATTGGTTCACATCAAAGGTAAGACGCAGTATCTGTCACAAGGTTTCTGTGGACATCTGAACCGCGCCGTAGAGCAAGGGAGGAATGTGAGAGACAAAGTGGAAAGAGAGAACGAGGAGCCGTAGCGGAGGGCTACGGAGTAATTTCGACCACCTGGGGAACTTGCAGTTACATGGCACACCTCGCGGACGCCTCTTCGTTTCACCTCAGTCGAAACGCAGCCGCACCCCAACGCGGAAACGCATACATCAATCTAACGAAAAGTTGAAACAACTGATGAGCTCCTCTCAAATTTCGCATTAGGAAGTAACGTAATCGTCGGCAATTTTTTGCTTTGGTGCCGCCTCAATTGCATAGTCGAAAAGAAAAGCATTAACTACCAAACCATTGACGCACAAGGCGCAAAGGTTTTCTCATCATTTTCTTTGTCTTAAAAAATGGTTTGTCTAGCAAAAGTTTTATTACACGTTTACATTGACATGTGGGATGACAAATTACCAAAACTGAAAACGTACATGGTTAAAAAATGGTACTTAGCATCAAAGCTGCAAAGAGAGTTGCAAAGCATCTACGCGGACGATGTGACCGTCTGGATGTGCGGAGGGAACGACTCGTACATCACATCCAGGCTCCAAGAGGCAGCAGATATAATCAGCAAACACGCGGAGGACGTAAGTCTATGCTGTTTGCCAGAAAACTCGGAGCTCCAGGTAATGACCAGCAGTAATGGGAAGATAACTACAGATATCAAAATAAAGTAAACAGGAACAAAGTCCCGAAAGTCGATGAAATTAGAATATTAGGTATGATTATCAACCGCAGCTGTAGTAACAAAAGCCTGATTAAGAAATTAAAAGATCAGGCGGAGCTCGTACTCACATTATTTAAGAAGACGTCCAACAGAAGGAGTGGTCTCACGGAGGCTAGTAGACTCAGACTCGTACAAGCTTTTGTCACTAGCAGAATCTGCTACGGGACTCCATTCCTAAATATCAACAAGACCGAAGAACGCGAATTAAACACCATAATTAAGAGATGCACGAAGTTCGCTCTAGTACTCCCCATAATTACTTCTAACGACATTCTAGAGAAAATGTGGTTGCATAATGAGTGGAAAGAGCTAGCTAGCTGCGGAGGTTAGGCTGTCCCAGACAGTGCGACTCGCGGGAACGGCGGCGGGCTGACAAATCCTCGACTGGGTAAACCTACTAGCGCGCGGGGAAGGCGAAAGTGTCAGAGAAAGCATATATATAGATCGAGAAATCAGAAAGCATCTATACGTCTCGCCCATACCGAAGAACATACACCCCGTACACGACGAAGTGAGGAGGAAAAGCAGAGCTAAGCACCTCGCTAACTAATTGGACAAACTCCTGCCGGGATCGGTCGCCTACACCGATGCTTCGATCGGGAAAGAAGGCGACGAAACCTCGGTCGCCTTATTAGACACCGGGATCGCCATAGGAATCGAAAGAATCCGAGATCTACCGCCGGTACAGGCGGAGGAGATTGCAATAGCCATTGCCATTGTACGACCAGGCGTGAAACACGTCATCAGCGATAGCAAAGCGGCGGTTAGGAATTTTAGCAAGGGTAGAGTCAGCAATCATGCTGCAAAAATTCTGAACGAGTCGTCTCTCGCCGAAAGCGTGACCATAATCTGGACCCCAGCACAGGCCCGTCTCGCCGGCAACGAGGCTGCCCACATGCTCGCCTGCTCCTCGCTACCTCGGGGTGCTGCGGACGCCTCCACAAGAACGTCTAAAAGCAAAGGATGTATTGGTACGTTTAGGGATGTAACCGACAACCTGGAGAAAGACCGGAGGATATATCCGCCACCGGATAGATCCCTGAGTAAAAAGGAATCATACGACAGGAGAAGACTCCAAGCTCGAAATTTCTTTTCGCCCCTGTGGAGGAGTTGGACGGGTGCCAGAGGGCGGAAGAGGGTCGGTGCAGAAATCGCAATTTGCAAATTTTGCGACCACGTGGCAACATTAGATCGCGTAATATGGAGATGCGTTCGAGCCCCAGGGCGCAACGCGAATAAAACTAGTAACGAATGGGAGACCACGCTAAGAAGCTCCGACGAAAAAACAGCGATTCGCCGTCCGCCTGGCGGCCGAGGCTGATGACCTCTTCTCCTATACGGGGTCGGGTGTCCTCCGGCCGCGGTGCGACAGACAGCCTCTCCGGACGCCTGCGTGTGGACCCAGAGGTGGCTGCCGCGCCATATTCGGCGGAAATAAATGTTTTTCCTCCTCCTCCTCCGCTGCCTCGTGCTGACACAAGAGAAAATAGAGAAAAAAGAAAAAGAAGAGGGATCAGCCGTCGTCTACCACCAAAGCGTTGGCGGGTGCTAAGACGCCTTACATTTGCGATAATGCGGCCAGTAGTGCGGCAGCACTAAAATCCCCGGGTGGTCGAAATTACTCCGTGGCCCTCCACTGCGGCACCTCTTTTTCTCTTTCCGCGTTCTTTCCAAACTACTTCCCTTCTCTGACGGCTGGGTTCAGCTGTCCGCTGACAAGCCTGACAGGTACTGCGCCTTTCCTATAAACCATTTAATGTAGACATGAAATGGTGCGGAATATATCGAATTGTTACGGAATATTCGCTACCAATACAGGATACCGCGATGGGTTAGCCTAAAAGCCCTGTGCCTCTTTTAGAAACCACCGCACCCACAAGTGGTTCATATTTGAAATGGCATGTGCGGCGATATAAACTATGCAATTTTTCTTAGTATGGCAAACTCTTTTCTGCGAGATCACGTCTTGGGCACTATAGATGAGCTAGCAGCTTTTTAAACGCTGTCTTATGAATTGTCAAGATTCGTCCCAATACATAGAGCAAGAAGGCTAAGCAAGTGTTATTGTTGCAAAGAACCTGTATGAGATATATATTCAGTGTATGTACATGACTAAGGGCTTGTCAGACCAATAAGTGTGAAAAACAATGTACTTTAGTTTTGTAGAATAATATGGAAAATAAAGTTCTTTTCAAAAGTATCGTTCACAAAAACACTACCACGTGTCTCTCGAAGTTGAACTCCTCATTCACTTCTTACAATCCTCCTACGTGGTTGGGGAGAGACGCGCCTGCAGTATTCATGCTTTGTGCGTTCACGCCCAGCCCTTCGAGGCCAGTTCGCTATTTTCTGTTTTTTTCCCACCTATGGTGTCCCAGGGACAAAAAGGACCAGCCCCTCAAGGGTTGATCGAATCCATCTTCATGTATACTCTTATCGTGTAATTAAATGTATTTCTCCTCCTCCTCCTCATTCGGTTCAGCAGCGGTAAAACGCTCAACTTTTTTTTTCATAAAACACCGCGTATTAAGCACACTCCCCTGTAATCGAATGTGCGAAACTCCAGGGCAGCAATTTCTCTATTTCAGTATTTACATTTTACAATTTGGTCTTTTCTAGAGACGCGACAGAGGATTAAGCATCAGGTTTAACCAGAATTCGTTTCGCCCGCTAATCATTCCATTATCTTTGCACCGCGCTGCTACGAATACTTGCGCTGTGTATGGTTCGCGCACTCTTTTCCCGACGGCACGCACCGCCACATCCCCCTGCCAGATCCCTCAGGCTTATCAACGGTGTTCGTTACACAGCTTGTCGCGGTTCTTGGCTAAGGTATACGCAATGAATGCTTGGATGCAACAAGTGAAGTGACGCGCTGATCTCCAGCGCGATGCTGTATTTGAGAAATCTGGCTATTTTCAACACAGCAACGAGAGCGTCCTTCCGATGATGGCTAAAAAAAAAGATGCCTCACGCTAGCGCCACAATGCCGTGACAAAACTTGCAGCTCACGTAAGTAATAGGCTGTCAGATAAGTGAACAAGAGTGAATGCTCCTTAAGAATCGCGGGCCCGCATTCCTGCTAAGAGTGACGACCACAATTAAAGCAAATAAGTTTTCCCCCATGGCAGCATATATAGCCGCTTCCACCGCTGCAGTGCGGCTCCCTTGGAATGCTTGTGCACTTACTCCACCGCGGATGAGTCGCATAAATCAAACACGTAGTGATTAGAGTATAAGCTTTGCTCTTCGCACTGCAAATACCTAGGTCATGTGGCGCCGCAAATTTCCTTCAACCGAGAAAAGAAAATACACGGGTCTGCCAGGTAGCTCTAGTTGAGCGACCACCTCGCGCGGACAGAGGAGTAATGAGAAGAATAAAAAGAAACAAAGAGAAAGAAGCTCCTCGCAACAGCCGCCACCGAAACGCTGGCGGGTGCAGTGTCGGCAGGCATAACAGATACGAAAACGCCGGTGGCAAAGGAGCCTCCGCCGAAAACGGCCACGGAGGGCCGGGAGCTAACACTGCTCTGAAAAGCGAGAGCATTTGCAGCGCTATATATACACCTAGTCACGTGGTCTGGCGATCACGCGACCGACGCAAGAGAACCGAGCGCAGGCGCTTTCTCACGCCATGCGCTCGCGCAGCCGCTCCTGGTGGTTTCAAGGCCATTGCGCTTCTTTGCACACCTTGGAGGGATTTCGCGTTAGTTTTTTGCTACTAGGGCTTGCTCTGACTGCATGGCTTCCACACCTTGTTTGTGTCAGCTTAGCCTAAAGCCCTTAGGCTAATGATGTCCCAAGTGGCTCTTAGGCTAAGGGCTTACGCTAAGCCCTTAGCCTAAGAGCCGTTTGGGACATAATTTCTGAGTACAGGGAAGACTGAATCTTCCCAGTGCGTTCTGCCGCTGGCGTTCTGCGGTATGCTGTTTTATACCCTCGGCTTGCTACGCAGTGCGCGGCAGTTCCGGCGTCAAGGACGCGCAGTCGCTGCCCCGCCGTCCTGTCGAAGCATGCTTGGGGCCTTCAATGCGACACCTCGAGCATACTTTATGCACGGCTCCGTACTTGCACATTACCGTAAAGCCTTAAGGACGAGAAGTTCGGGATGGGCTTTTGTACGTCTACTCTAGCCTTTCGAATACAAGTGACGACGCCTATGCGACCCTTGAAGTCCGGCTCATTGCTTCGAGGTTGTCTGCAGCAGAGTGAAGGCATTTGTTCCCTCTGGCACACACACAAGTAAGTGGCTCTTAGGGCCAACAGGTGGCACGTTATATCCAAGCAGCTGTATGTGTGGAGAAGACACCAAAATGCCCAATAACTATCAATGTTCCTTATGAATAGAGAAATGTCAGCAGTATATGCTGAAACTCTAACCTCACTCTGATCTGGAAGAGGGAAACCACGTATAAATTTAAAGTTTTGTATCTGCTACAATAAAGGCTCTATACAAAGCACGAAGAGAATAGAAAAGAGTGGACATCCTTGCCGTATTCCACGTGTAACAGCTATCGGATCAGGGACCTTTCAAAATAATTTTATTTTTCATAATAATCTACAAAACTCAGGTAGATTTCTCTGGGACGCTTATTGCTCTGATAAGCACTCAGTCATGTATAGTCGTGAACAAACGTGGTATACAAGACTCAACCGGTGACGGAGCTCGGGGAAAACGGCATAATAATGCCATATAGTGGTAGAGACAGCGACCGTGACATGTGCATGTGGATAAAATGCGGCACCGCCACTATTGTCTCAATCCGGTGTTGCTAGATGAAGTCACAATGCAGTTTTACCGAGCTCCTCCACTGGTTGAGTGTTGTATACCACTTTTGCTCACGACATACTCATGAATATATATCTCATATAGGAACTTTGCAACATTAACACTTGCGGTGCCGTATTCCCTATGGAATCAGACATCATAGCATTAAAAAATACTTCCCTCCCTTCCAAGTACGTAAGGAAAGGCGCGGTCACTATGCCGTTCACAACAAAGATAAATCTTGTAGAAAATCGTCAGAGGAATTCTTCCTCCCCCAGTGTTGTCAGTTCTTCATTTTAATTTGTGTAGAACATTGTTCTTATCCCATACAGCATTGGAAGCATGACTTTTGCGTGTGTCCCGCAAAACAGACAGGACCCTCCACTTCCTATATACGCCTGTACACAAAATACGGCCCTTCAAGGAAAAGTGCTTAAGAACCCGTTAGCTCATCTATAGTGTCCAAGACGTGATCACACAGAACGCATTTTGCTATACTAAGATAAATTGGACTGTTTATATCGCAGCACATGTGCTTTTCAATCGCGGACAAGTTCAATTTTGCGAGTGCAGGGATTTCTAAGAGAAGCACAGGGCTTTTAGGCTAAGCCGTGGCGGCATCCTATATTGACATAGAATATAGCAGCTATTTCATGGCTCCAACAAAAATTGTAAATTGCTTCATAGGTAAGGCGCAGTATCTGTCGCACTTTTGCGTGGACACCCAATAAGCAATAGGAGCTAGGTGGCGAGCGAAAGAGGTGTCGCAGTGGAGGGCTACGGGGTAATTTTGACAACCTGGGGATCATTAAACGGGCACTGACCTCCCACACGGACGCCTCACCGTATCGAATTCATCGAAATGCAGCTGCCGGCTGTAGGGTTCGAACCTGGGTACTCTGGTAAAGTTTCGTCATGATTTCTCACTATTTCACTATTTTCACACTTTCACTAACACCACAGTGAAATTTTGATGCATTACCGCCACAAACACCCTGAATCCAGATGACGACCTGGGAAGTATTTTGGAGGAACACACTGTTTAAAAAACCGCTAGGTTGTTGCTGCGACTGAAGGAAGGTGGAAAAGAAAATGCACAGGCTTACCAACCACCTCTGGTTGAGGCATGACGTACCGCTGCATCTTATGATCAGAGGAGAAAACGGTAGTCAGCCGTCTTACCAGCAAGTACTTTTCTGACCACCTAGCGTTCGCGCTTGTCTCAAACTCGTTGGCGTTTACACTCAGATGCGGCGCAAGAACGCAAACGAGAAAAACAATAAGCACTAAAGCTAGGCGTAAGCATTTAGCACATGTTAGTGCTTATTTCTTTTTTCCTCGCCGCGCGGCTGAGAAGTGTACCGTGAGATCACGGGTGCGCATGGTACGCGCTCTTTTGCCGTCGGTGTGACATACGATGCGGCTACCACGACAGCTGCGCTTTCAAAGATTATTTACAAGTTGCGCCACCTTAGTCTAGAACTCAGTAGACCTCGTTCCTAGAGGGCATCGCGACTAAGACGTTCTCTCAACAAGCTCCCCCAGGAACAACAATGGCCAAATACTTTGTGGGCTCGCCATGTTGAGACGTAAAGGTGCGCTCCATACTGAACGTAACATGTTTAGCTCTGGACTTCATTTAAATTGCTTATGTTCGCTCACATGGTGTACCAGCAACGGAGATCAAGAATACATTAGGCGTCTTTACCAATTAGGTGAATCAGCCGAAAACAAAACAAATAACAATAATAGTTTATGCCTTTCGGAGTATAATTACTTCTTTCTGCGTTTGCTGTTTGCTTTACGGCTCTTCTATGTGTATGTATGCGTCAGAGATCACGTCTGTCCAGCGCGTTGCATTCACAGGCATATCAATTGCCAGGTGCCAACCGCACTCGCATAGTTAGTTTTGTCACACGCCGTCGAGCTTCAAGATACAACATTTAACCTTGGGAAAATTGGTTGGGAGGAAAGGTAGACGGCGTTAAGATGCCTGTGCCCATTGCCACCCCAAACTCTCCATGAGAGAAGAGGGACGGAAGGCGTAAAAAAACAAGAGGGAAAGTGGCGCACCAGGAGGGAAGCTCTCGATTAATATCATTCCCTTGTGTTAATATCATCCCCATGGGTTTTTCGGCTGGTTACGCTACACGACAACGCCACTCGCTGACAATAACACCATTATTTACGAGAAAGAATTGCTTCAAGTTTTCATTTTTTTTTCTTGAAGTATCAATAAATGGAACAATCTAGCTAACGACATTGTAACCCAAGATTCACTGCTATTATTTGAATCTTATTTGTGCTTAAGTAGCGATTGATCTTATTGCATTTATTTTTCCGGCACAGTTGTTCCTTTGTGTTGCGTCGCATTTCAGCTGATGATTGTGTGTGCACATTGTGAGTGACGTCATGCGTCTTCCGTTATGTACTGCTGCATTTTGTATACTTCGTTTTTTTTTTATTTTTTCTGTATCCACCCTGCCAAGGTCTTGGAAACAAGACCACAGTGTAAATTATTAACTAATTAATTATATATTATTTAATTGACGGGATATAACATTGTTCCGCACATGGGCGGCTTTTCAATTTTCCGTCACTGACGAAGATACATCAACAAATTCAAGGTATATAGAACTTTCTCAAAAATTTCGTGCTACATGGACACGCTGATGAAGATGCCAGTGACAATTACTCGCTTATTGCAATACGATCTCTGACAGTTTCTTTTTTTTTCGCTACCAGGCTTAGGCCAGCCAGCGTATAAGCCAGCCAGGACCCTTGAGGAGTCGCGATGCGATCACACGGCGTATCAATTATTGCGTCCTCGTATGTGCCTCTCGGCCTCCATTATTTGTTGATCGCATTTCCGGTCAGCGTTTTTTATCTGCGCTTCATCGTGGGCTTCGTCGCAGCACCAAATTTCAGCCCTAGGAGAACGGAGCACAATAACGGCGCCAAAAAATCCGGTGACCTGGAGCCTCAAACACAACTGTGGCCTAGGCTCCGAATGTTCCCCGTAAAAGACGTACATATATACCTTTATGTGTATATTGTGCGTATTAGACAAGTCATGAATGAATGAGACCAAATGCAAATAAGACAAACCAAAGCCAAACCGCTTTCACTTATCCTAAAGCGGCTAAGATAATCGCTAATAAAATCAGGAAAACGTTAGATGGCAATAAAGCAAAAGATGAAGCAGGTTTTCGGAAAAGGTGTGCTCTACTATTCTTCATATCCATGTCATTAACCAGGTAATAGAATTCTCAGAATATACAACCAGCCCTCATTCATAGTGTTCACTGAATATAAAAAAGCATTTGACGAAGTCGAAACCTTGGCGGTAATGCAGGCATTGCGAAATCAGGCTGTAGACGAGCCGTATACGAAAGTACTGAAAGATATGTACATGGCTGCACAACAACCATAGTTCTGCATAAAGTGACAAATTTTCTATAAACAAAGGTGCTAGGCTAGGAGACACGATCTCCCCAGTACTACTCACTGCTTGCCTAGAGGAAGTAGCCAAAGATTTGGAACGGGAGTAGTTAGGGAAAAGGGTAGATGGAGAATACCTCAGAAACTTGTGATTTGCTGATGACATTACCTTGCTAAGTAACTCAGGGGATAAATTGCAAAGAATGATTGATGAATTAGACAGGAATAGTAAAAAGGTAACTTTGAAAATCAATATGTAGAAGACAAAGGTAATGTTAACAGATTCGGGAAGGAACAGCAGTTTACGTTAGGTAGCGAAGAACGGGAAGTAGTAAGCGATATGTCTACTTAGGACAGGTAGTAACCGCAGATCCGGACCATGAAGGAAAATAACAAGGAGAGTAAGATTGGTATTGAGCGAATTTGGTAAGCACTCGAAGATTATGACTGCTGAAACTCTCACCTCACCCTGACCTGGGAGAGAGAAACCACGTATAGATCTAAAGTTTTGGATCTGCTACAATAAAGGCTCTATAGAAAGCACGAAAAGAATAGATGAGAGTGTGCATCATTGCCGTATTCCACGTGTAACAACTATCGGGTCAGTGACCATTTAAAAGATTTTGTTTTTCTAATAATCTACAATCCTCAGGCACATTTCTCTGGGACACATATTGGTCTGATAAGCACTCAGTCATGTACAGTCGTGAGAAAAAGTGATATACAACACTCAGCGGGTGACGGAGCTCGGGAAAACAGCATACTAATGCCATATAGCGATAGAGACAGCGACCGTGACAGGTGCATGTGGATAAAATGCGGCACCGCCACTATTGTCTCGATCCCAGATAGCTGTTGTTAGATGAAATCGCAATGCAATTTTCCTGAGCTCCGTCACCGGTTGAGTGTTGTACACCACTTTTGCTCACGGCATACACTGAATATATGTTTAATACAGGAATTTGCAACAATAACACTTGCGTAGCCGTATTACTCTATGGATTCAGACATCATACCATTAGAAAATACTTCCCTCCCTTCCAAGTACGTATGGATAGGCGCGGTCAATATGCCGTTCACAACAAGTATGAATCGTCTAAAAAATCGTCACATAAATTCTTCCTCCCCGGTGTAGTCCGTTCTTCTTTTAAATTTGTGTAGTACATTGTTCTTATCCCATGCAGCATTGGAAGCATGACTTTTTGCGAGTGTCCCGCAAAACAGCCATGACCATCCACTTCATAAGTACATACATGCCTATGCACATATAAACTCTACACAAAATAAAATTTATTGGTTACACTCATACATGCAAAAACGCACATTACTCACAAAACAAAGCACTATACAAAACAGTATAGTTTACATATGCATAATAAACTAAAAATAACACGATTCCCCAGAGAGGAGAAAACAATATAAACGAAGAGGTTTCTAATAAAGGACGACAGGCATCTCATGTCTGCTGCCTTGTACAACATAGAAGCGTGTGTGCCAGCGCCCCGCAGAAACATTAACATTTGAAAGGTCTGCATCTAGAGTCGACTTTATCTCGGCAACCTCGCTGTAAAAAGGCAGAGGTCTGTCCGCTTGTGGGCCGACATATTGTTCGGGTGCAAGCACACGACGCGCCGTGCTCATCCATTACAGGATGAGCGAGCGACCAGGGTAAGACTCGTCAGCTAATAGCCTCTCTACCAGCCTTAACGCGAGCGCTCGAGCCACTGTCGGGATGCACGGAAGGCCAAGGCCTCCCCTGCTCCTCGGAAGGTGTAGGATGTGACGGGCGACTAGCGCTGTCCTGCCATCCCAAACAAAAGTCCCTATTAGGGACGCGAGTCTGTTCACCACCCGGCGCGAGATTGTCGCGATACGCGCCACATGAAAGGTGAAAGCGCACGATCGCCTCTTGACGATGCTAACTTTAGCATCGTGCACGAGGTTTAAACTCGCTGCTTCAGAAAGGGCGTGCGTGGCTCGCGAGAGAACTACGTCGCATGTCCGGGGGGAGACTCCGCTTGGCTCAAACAGCACGCCAAGTACACGCACTGCGTCCAAAAACGGTACGGCGGCGGCTAAAGGGCCCCTGAACAGACCGAAGCGGAGAGCGCTACTTTTCTTCGGGTTGAGCTGCGCTCCTGATACAGCTGCGTATTCTTAAAAGATGTTAAAAAAAACAATGAAGCTGTCATTGTCGCGCACGAAGAGTGAAATGTCGTCCGCGTATGCAGATACAACGACAGTCTCCTGTCCTACCATTGGAAAACCTCGAATACGCCTGTCCGCGGCGACCCTACGCCGCAGCGGGTCGAGCGAAAGTATGAAGAGTACCGGAGAGAGCGGGCACCCCTGACAAGCACTCCCCGCGTAATCGGAAAGTTGCGGGCAATTCCGCCATTCCGTACTAGTTCACTGCTAAGATCTGTGTAAAGGCCGCGTAGGAGCTGAACGAATTCGTCAGGAAATCCAAATGAGCGGAGCACAGCTAACAAGTAACCATGTTCTGCGCAGTCGAAGGCCTTTGTCTGGTCCAAGGAAACAAAAGCTCCAGTGATCTGTTTGGCACAGGCGTATTCGAAGACGTCTCTCGTCAGTGTCAGCGAAGCGAACACCGATCGTCCAGGTACCGAACAGGATTGGCATGGGCTAACCAAGTCCTGAAGGTAGATTCTCACCCTACGGACTAGCAATGTGGCTACGAGCTTATAGTTGGTGTTAAGGAGGGTAATCGGTCGCCACGATGAGGGACTCGACGGCGTCATGCCCTCCTTCGGTATTAGAACGATACGACCGGCACTGAACGAGGGTGGCTTGGTGCCGCTCTCGAGGAAACAATTTACGAGCTTAAGTAAAGGACCGAGGATGTCAAAGAAAGTAGAATAAAAACCGGTTACAAGTCCGTCAGGACCGGGAGCGGTCGACTGGTTCATGGCGCCTAAGGCACAACGCACCTCCTCCAAAGTGCCGAAGATGCGTCTTCTGGAAGTTGAGGAAGCGGCCCACAGAAGGAACCGACAGTTTCTTGAAAATGCGCTTCCTGGTAGAGGCCTTGTGACAAAAAGAGGGCAGCGAAATGCTAGGTAATCGATTTGCGGGTGTCCGCGGGTTTTGAAGACGTCGTACCGTCCGCAAACGTGACGCTCTCCACGCGCGTTCGCCTGTTACTGCGCTGGCCAACGGCTCGAGCATGTCCAAGGTCCGCGGCATCCTCAAGCGGCACGTTTGCTGGTCCCGCTAAGAGTGATGCGCGAGGACTGTCTTCGAGGATGCGGTGATAACGCGCGCGCAGCGTCTCGAGATATCGCGAACGTAAGCGTTTCGCCGCCCCGTACGATGCGCATACGGCGCAGAACGTCATTCAGCATGGTCGTCATGCCGACACGCCGCGCCTTCCCCGCACTCACAAGAACATCGCGCCAGCGTGTTTTCAGCGCGTCCCAGGTAACAGGTGTTATGTCACTAACTGCTGCCACAGATAAGCACAACTCTCGGCGTATATCAGTGAAACACTGTTCATCGCGTAGTACCGCTGCATCCATGCGCCACATCAGGGGGCTGTTTGCACGGCACAGGGCGCAGAGTAACCGGGAAGTGATGACTTAGTTTAAGGCCTGGTGGGAAAGGCAATACCTCGCACTGTAGCAAGTCAGGTGCCATGGCGGAGGGGATGTAAACTCGATCTATTCGGCTTGCGCTCTGGCCCCAGACTCGTGTTGCCTCGAAATTGTCTCTTTGAAGAGTGCCCCACGCGTCCTCTAAGCGTAATGATCGCACTAGTTTTCCAAGTTCTTTCGCGTGGTAATTGGAGGCGCCCTGACCAGGCTCCCTGATGTCGCGCATTGTGTCTAAAACACAATTGAAATCCCCGAGCAGAAAGTGGGGCACGTCGTCGAGAAAGTATGTCATGATGGATCGAAAGAACTCGTTTGTCAGACTACGCGTGACTGGCGCGTACACGTTGACAAAACGAGTCTTGCGGCCATCCAGAAAAATGTAAACGACAATCACGCGCCCATCTATGCCATATGTACAATGAGCAGGTGGGAGCTTGCAGCTGACTAGGCCGAGCACTTAACGAGACTACATGACGTCGGAAAGTTTGAAGTTGTCAAGTCGTTTTTCACTGGAGCTGGAAAAGTGAAATAAGAGTCAACCTTATAGTGCTCTTTGATGTTGAGTCAGGTAAGCTACACCCAGGCCACGCAGGCAAGTTCATACGGCTTGGTTAAAGCGGGGCTGTGTATGTCGGACGGTAACCTACCCCTATTGCAAAAACCAGCGTCTCCAGTGCGAAACCAGTACGATTTCCGCGCTGGTTTTGCACTGGATCTGCTGGGCACGCTGGAGGTCTGCGATATTCACTGGAGCAGTAACGGGAAGACACTGGTTGCACTGGTGCGATGGAAGAAAAACGCTGGTATTAGCTTTTTGACGCTGGGTGGGTCGCTGGCATCCGCGATGCACTGGGATAAGCGCTGTATGTGCACTGGAGCCGCACTGGTCCCAGTGTCCCAGTATAGGCGGTGCGGCCAGCGGCGTCACCCGGAGTAGCATCCCTCAGGGGCCAACAGGGCAACAGCGTACTCGCAATCGACTATCGGGGCGCATATGAAAAATATGGTTCAAGCAAGCGCTTTTTGCTTCGAAGGCGTTGCGCATTTGTAAGAAAACAAAGGCAGTGTCTTTTTTTCTAGAGTTTCCATGTTTCGATAGGTCGTTTCGATCGTTTCGAGAGAGACCATGACCGCCGCGCCTCTATCTCATGACACACTGACGATTAACGCACAACTAAAGCTGGAATTGAATAATGTGGGCTACCAAGCATAACAAACTTCACAGCTGATTTTAAGGGCACTCTAACACAATGATTACCACAAAAATGTTAAATGCGGGCTCAATCGCAGGCGATCGTAGCCTGCACCACGGCCCAGTATAAACAGCAGAAAGAAAAACTAAAACGAGGAAGAGAGTAGTTTACCGAGCGATGGGCCCATAAGAGAAAAAACAACAACACACAGCGCTTGTAATGCATAATATTTGGCGTGTTTCTCAAACTTTTGCGCTCCTTCTTACTCTGCGTATGAAGCAGCCGAGCCCTCTGTCATCGCAACGCTTCCCGAAATGTTTACATACAAATAAGGTTTATAGTTACTCGCAATATAGGGTCATCGCTGCGGCACTTGCCGGTATTGAAGCTTGGTCGCACTTTTTTCTTTGAAGGTTTGTACTAAAGCTCCGTGTTCAGCGAAAATTACGCCCACGGTAGCAGAGCACCACCGAAGAGCCGGCGTTGGTAAATTTGCCAGCGATGTCAAACTCCACATGTTAAAATGATTCCAGTGCACAAAATAGCGCGCAAAGGCACCCAGAACATCATTTGCAAGTCCTAAAAGCAGACAGCAAGCTCCAATGATCAAGAAGTTGTAATTGTTAGAGCGGTAGCGATAACCTGTAGACTGCGAAACATAAAGTCCCAACCTTATAAATGCGGGTCATGACATAAAATGCACAAATGTTTCGAAGAAATCCAGTTCTCGGCGTGTATCCAATGCAAACATTGGATCTGTCAGTTTTTCAAAAATGGGACTTGTTCAAACAGGAAACCAAAAACTTAGCAATTGAAGCCTCTGCAAGAATCGCGTTCCTAAAGAGACACCACCTTCGTGAGCTTGGGCGCACTCTAACTGAGCTACATGAGCTAGAGAGGGTTAGCCCGGGTGCCTATGTTGAAGAAATTAATAACGTAAAGGCAGAGCTTCAACAAATTGCGACGGAAAGATACAAGGGGGCCCTAATAAGATCTAGGACTCGAAGGTTTCTTGACGAGCAACCTTCACGTCGGGCCCTCAGTGATGAAAGAGAGAATGCTCTTACGAAGGAAATATTGGAAATTCAGTATGGTGGTTGCACATATAGTGATGCTCCTAGTATTCTTGATGCTTTCTATGATTATTATCGAAAGCTGTTCGGCAGTTGTAAAGATCCAAATCAGGGTTTCGATTATAATTACTTACTTGAGAACTTTCCTCGACTAGACGACGAGAAATGTGCTGTAGTAGAGGGACCCATCACTTTGGAAGAAATTAAATCAGCCATTTCAGACCTTCAGAACCAGAAATCTCCTGGCCCAGATGGTATTACTAGCGAATTTTATAAAACATTTTCGCCTTGCCTAATGCCTGTTTTGATGGAAGTATTCCAAGCATCTTATGATGTGGGTTTCCTGCCTCCCACTTTCTATTCAGGCCACACAATATTAATACCCAAAAGCAAAGATACTAATCGGTTGAAAACTGTTGAAGGATATCGTCCAATTTCCCTCTGTAATGTTGATTACAAAATTTTTGCCAAGGTCCTTTGTTCTCGTTTGCACCTGGTTATCATGGACTTGATAGGTTCGCATCAGGTGTGTGGTATCAGAGGGCGCAGTATTCAAACACACATCCATATTGCACGTTCAGTAATCGAGACAGTATCAGATGAGACAGGCCAAGTAGCTCTGATTCAAATTGACCTGGCGAAGGCGTTTGATAAAGTTCGGCACAATTTCTTGTTCGCGGTCTTGGAGAATGCAAACATTGGTGACGTTTTGCTCAAAGGCATAAGGCTGTGCTATATGAACTCGTATACAAGACTAATTGTTAATCAGGAGCTAACGAAACCAATACCACTGGAATCATCTGTTCGTCAAGGATGTCCACTGTCTCCACTGTTGTTTGGCTTATATCTGGAACCCCTCTGTCTCAGTGTAATTAACAGTGCAGCCATCCGTGGTTTCTCTCTGGCTCAATGTGAAGTTAAGATTTTAGCTTACGCGGACGATATCGCCCTCTTTTGTTCTGACGAAAAGAGTGTACTTGAACACTTGGCTGAACAGTTCTGCGATGTATCAGGCGCGGCCCTTAATTTCGATAAATCCAAAGGTTTTTGGTTGGGACACTGGGGCACTAGACCAAGCCAGTTTGGAGGCATATGCTGGGACTGTAGTCCTCTTCAGTACCTAGGGGTTCCGCTGCACCAAGATCGTAACAGCGCAGCCTACTGGGATTCACAAATCGTGCCTATGCGGCGACAAACGCAGGCTTGGATGGGTAGGGAACTCTCAGTGTTTGCTAGGGCACAGGTCTATAACATATTTTTGTTTGCAAAGCTTGCGTATGTCCTTCAAGTCCTGCATTGTGCGAGGAGCAAAGTACAAGTTATACACAGAATATTTGCAACATTTGTGTGGCGCTCTCAATGGGAGCCCATGCGGCGTGACAACTTGTTTCTTCCCTTAGAGTCTGGTGGAGTTTGCCTTGTTCACTTGTTTGTGCATCAACTTGTCTCCCGTTTTTTCTTTTTCAAATCGGCAAACCATCCGTTTCTTGTAACTGTGCTCATAAGGCGCCTTAGTCCACATTTGCCTTACTTATTCGCACCAACTGGGCAGGCTCGTCAGGGGCATTTATGGATACTCCTTAAGGAGGTTGCTGACACTTTCAATTTTCTCACTGTGCGTTTCTCTGTAGATTACCTGTATAGCCTCTCGAGAAAGCAGATGACCCAGGCTCTCACTGAGTCTGTTCCCTACACCGTTGTATCGGCAGCCTTATCTGGGGTTTTTGGACACCACTGTTCTAAAGCGTGTTAGCCAAATGTGCATTCAGGCAGCTGCAAAAACCTTCATTTTCAAATTACATACAGCGACGTTGCCTGTCAAGACATTTCTTCACAATAAGGAGATGTTTGTGCCCTGGTCGGTAAATTGTCGTCTCTGTAACGTGCCTGAGACAATTGAGCATTGCTTTATTCTGTGCCGTGATGCTATGTGTTTTTGGGACATACTACAAAGAACTCTTAAAAAGGACATTGAAATTACGCCTTATACAATTAGATTTTTGCCTCCTGACAAAAACTCTGTCGTGCCTTACGATCTATTTGTGTTGATGGGACTGTTCAGCCTTTGGAAAAGCCGCATGATCGACAGGCATGCAGAGCCACCAAGATCGTCCAAATCCGTGTTTCGGGAGCAGTGTGCTTTGGTGAGAAGTGTATATGCTGCACGTGAAGAACCTCCAAACTGGATGCCGTATCTAGACGCATGTGTATGTCTCCCAGACTTTTGATGTTCTAATGATTGTGCATTGTCGGGCTGAGGATATGACGGGCTCGTATTAAGCAGCCCGGTAACTTTAGACATGGACATGTTTAAGTAAGTGGAGTTGTTCCTTTTTACGGAAGTTTTTCCATGCAATAAAGAAAAAAAAATTCTCGGCGTGGCCTAGTGGTTAGCGTGCTGAGCTACGGGTTAGTATGTGCCTAGGAACTGAGTTCGAAGCGCGTTTGGTGCTGTCATTTTTTTTTCTTTATTTTACTCAGTTTTTAGGTTTTTTTTATGGACCTAACTTGTTTCGTTACTTTTTACTATTTAATTTCTATCCCACGCCTTTTTTTCTCCGGGCGAACAGTGCCGCCAGTGCAAAGCGTCAGTATGCCGCGTTCCAGTGCGCCCAGTTTCCAGCGTCATACTGGGACCATAATCAGGTATGGCGCTGGGGCGCTGGGACCAGTGGCACTGGTTTTTGCAATAGGGACGACCGGTAGCTGGAGGACGTAACTACTTTGTACTGTACCTAATCAATATGCATGATATATTAGAGGCAGGAATTTGGGGATTGATAAATGGTAAATAAGCGAGCAAAGACTACATGCACGCAGCCCTTGATGGCGGAGCTTAAGTGTACTCACAGCTGTTGTTCACAAAGTAGACTAGTCATTGTCATAGGTACATCATTACAAAGTTTAATTAATTTTGAAATTCTTTCAAAATATAGTAGAGTGCAAGCAGTAAACGAACCAAGAAGGCAGGCGCCATGAAGCATCGCCTTGTACTAAGCTTGTACGGAAGCTTACACTAACTGGACTCTGGCATTTCAAACTCTACCTATGTCTACATTCCTCTCATGACTAACTTGGGCAACGATATGAGATAGACTCTAAACCATGTGGGGCTATCTTGATATGGAATGGTGTGCATTGTTGTATGTTCTGAAGCTGCACATGGAATATGCGTAATCTCCCTCGTGGAGGGATCCGTTTAATTTAAACCACCGACGTTGCACAGAACCAGGGTATATTTGCTTTTTGTTCCCATAAAAATTCTCTAGCACTGCAAGAATTTGACCGATGATCTTGGGGTCAGCTAGCAGCCGAACGCCAAAGCTACAGAGCCACCGCTGCGGCTACATGTGCTTCCCCTAGAGAAAAATCCCATATCGCGACAAACGGGATTGAACCGCTCCTGTATTATCCCGTATAAATTTCATTCCGGTGTGACCAGTCCTGTACGAAGCTTACTCGGGTTTATTTCGGACAGGTCATGTCCGGCATGAGTTTGAATCCGGACGGTACGGTCCGGTATAGAGTTAATACAGGGCGGACCATTTCCATTATGCATCTCATACATGACATCCCAGTCCGGTATGGATATGAAATGGCGGACCAGTCCTGTATTGACCTCATACACAAGACAGGCCACGTCAGGTTTAACAGAAACCGGACAAACCCGATATGAATGAAACTGACACGGGACAGAGTATTTTCGCTTCTCAACACAATTCGGGCGGATCGTGAAGCTCAACCAGGATGACCACGTCGGAACATGTCTTTGTGCTAAATAAACATGAAACCATACATATTATACGTTACAACTTTTCTGTATATGTGGAGTACGCGTTTTTTCTCAAATACCTAGAAGATAAGAAGATGGGTGCGCTAGCAAGTACACAAACGCATCGCGTTTTGCTTTTGCGTGTGCAACAGTCGCTACAGCTTGTACGAACTTGCGGTGCATCTTCATATCTGCGACTGAAGATCTGCCACCTTCAACGCGAAAGTGCAAGCAAGAACGTAGTGTTTCGTTAGCGAGGATGAAATACGCTCGAGAATAAATGAAACATATCGCTGACAATCGAAATATGCACAGGTCAGCCGGACATTGGGAGTCGCTTCCTCGAGTGTTTACGTACGCAAAACACTTGGTCAGAAGTAAGTTCATTGATGTAGCGGCTCCGCTGGCAGCAGGTGAAGCTAAAACAAGTAGTATTACAAGAGTTGGTGCACCGCATATATCTATATGTAGCAAAATTGCGCGCGTTCGAAGACGATGACAAAACACATAAGCACTAGTAAATTGTGACATCCCGAGGTTTGTCTGCAAGAAAGCGATACATTGTAAAGATGCGGGACACGGATAACCCTGCGTGATAGCCCGGAAAAAGATTCAGCGTGTTTGAATGGCGATCGTTCAATTACAACCACAAATTCTACAGGCTACAAAAATACACAAACTACGAAAGAGCAGCGTAGACTACATAAGCAGAAATATAACCGCTGCCTCCGTATGCTTCCGTGGTGTAGGGGTTAAAGTGCGTGCTTGCTGACCGAGAAGACCGAAGTCTAAAAAACGCGCAAATTTTTTTCTTTTCCATTTTTCTGTCTTTTTATTCTTTTTTTTTCGTTTTCAAATATTATTGTATTATTCTGTAGCTCTGCATGATTTCTGCAGCCTGGCGTCCAGTTTTTCTTGTGAAACAAAGGCCGCGGACTATACAGGAATTTTTGAAATGAGAGCTCCGCGCGGTTTAATTTCGGTTAAGCCTGTATCAATTAACCAGAAACCGGACGAACGTGTCATTTCCGGAACTGATACCGGGCAGAGTTTTTCCACTTCTGAACAGAAGCCGGGCCGATCGATGAAACGCAACCAGAATGACCATGCCAGACACGCCAGCGCACTAAATAAGCATGATACCAAACATATAGAACTATTCTCTATACGAAGACACGCATTGTTTCACAAATACCTCGAAAATACGAAGCCGTTGAAGTGTGCACTAGGAAGCATGTACGTTCGTCGCGTTGCTTTTGGGCGTGCAACAGTCACTGCAGCTCGTACGATCTTGCGGTGCGTCTTCATATCTGCGACTGAAGATCTGCCACCTTCAACACGAAAGTGGAAGCACGAACGTATCGTTTCGCTAGCAATGACAAAAAACTGCTCGATATAAAATAAACAAACATCGCTGACCATCGAAAGACGCGCAGATAGCCGCGCACCGGGCGACGCGTTCTCGAATGTTTACGTATTGAGACCGCTCATTGGAAGTGTATTCATTGACGTCGCGGCTCCACTCGTAGCACGTCAAGCTGAAACGCCCTGTATTAAAAGTATTTAGTGCACCGGATATCTCTGTATGTAGGAAAACTTACAAGCGTTCGTAGACGATGAAAAACACATCAGCACTAGTAAATTATATCTTGAGGTTTGCCTGCAACAAAGCGACGCATTATAAAAATACGAGACATTTGTAAACCATCGTGATAGCCTGGAAAAAGATTCAGCGTGTTTAAAGGGCGATCAGTGAATTACGGCCATCAACCCTACAGCGAAAAAAATATACGAAGTACGAAAAAGGAAAATTAGCTACACATACTGAATAACAACCATTGTAACTCTAAGCCACTGTATACAGAGTAGTGAAGAAGACGAAGACGCTGTTCAAAGCGGTTGCGTTTCGCGATGTTCTCAACTCAAAGGCTTCAATCGGCCTCTGGACGAGGTACTGCTCAGGCTAATGCTAGCAGCAATGAATACCGGATTGTTTTGCCCCGTCTCCCAACAGGTAAGCTGGTCGCTGACTCCGTTTTCTTGCATGCGGACCTTGCCCGACGCCCGTACCGGGCACAAGACTTCAGAGACTCCCGTCAGAATGTTGTGGACCTCAAGGAAATTAGTTCAATTGGCCAATTTCAAATGTCTCATGTATGGATGGTCACCTGCAAGTCTGCACAATCGAAAGAGAAATTGGTGGCTTGCGGTGATCTTGTCGTTAAGAGCCGCCGTTGTGTCGTTGTGGACCCAGAACCAAAACGTGGTGAAATTGAATCTTCTGTGGCTTCCCGAACGCTTGGAAGATGCCTTCTTACGTGAGGCACTACAGGCGTACGGGAAGGTGACTTCCATTTCGACGGAAAATTTTAAAGTGGCGGATATGGAAGATTTGAGAACGCTGAACCGGGATGATGTTGTGTCTCTCGCTGAAGGAGTCGGCGTTGGCGACGTCCCGCATGCACTGACTATTTGTGGTATACAGAGCCTTGTTTTAATACCAGGGAGGCCACCGCTCTGCCTCCGATGCACCCGTGTTGACCACATCCGTAGGCACTGCCGTACTCCGCATTGTGACGACTGCCGACGGTTCGGTCACACCGTAGAAGAGTGCATCGTTACCTATGCGTACAAGTTGCGGCATTGTGTGCGGCCACCGGAAGACGTCATACAAGAGCATATTATGGACGCCACAGAAGTGCTTGACGCGGCTGGTGTCCTCTCAGTTGCTACTGTGGACACGGCTACCACAGCTAATACAACGGTTGTTCCTCAAGGTGACTCCAAGGAAAGTAAGACGCTGCTTCGATATGAGACGCCGAATCCGGCACATGATAAGGAGCCTGCCACCTGTTCTAATGCTGCCAAAGATACCGCCCCGGTTACTCCAGCCACGGAGGTCAACGCCGAGGAAGAGCTTGCAGGTCAGCCCACTCTACCTGCAGCTGAGGCCGTCCCTCTTGTTGAAGAGCATCTTCATCAGCGCAAGAGAAAATGCGCATCTGACGCGAGTGAAAATGATGATCTGGTAAGCGTGAAGCATCGCCGCCGCCGGCGCACGTCAAAACACAAGGGGAAGTGCCAACGTTCGCGTTCCCGCAGTCGTGGTGGAGGTCCGGAGGCGACGTCGCCGTCTCCGGAGAGACAAATGCAAGCCTAGTTAGTCCTTGTGTGGTCACCATGGCGACCTCTGAGGAGCTAGTGTTTGCAACGCTGAATGTGCGTGTGTGTTGTGTATCTTCTCTTGTGTTTGTGTTTGTTGCGCCACATTTCTGAATACGATGCAGCACCAACTTGCCCCTCAAGCCGTTATTTTGGAACGTGGGAGGCTTTAGGTCTCATCAGAAGCAGGTGCAACTTCGTCGACTTTTCAGCAGCAGGCGGCTTGATTTTGTCGCCGTCCAGGAAACGAAGATTGAGTGAGCAGGACACAGAGAGGGCACTAGGACCCTTTTTGTCTGATTACAATGTTATTGTGACGCATGCTATTGGTTTTTCGGCGGGTAGCTTCCTATTTCTGCGAAGGGCTCTCCCTTATTCTGGGTTATCTTACTATACTGACTCTGATGGGCGGCTAATGAGTTGTGATTTTTTGCTCCACGGGAAGCCATGAAGACTTATCAACATTTATGCTTTTAATAGTGCAGCTGAGCGTGTTGATACGTTTGAAGCCTTGACTAACCTCCTAGATTGTGATAAGAATGTTGTGCTAATGGGAGACTAATTGTGTATGTTGCATGAATTATCGTGCTGGGCCTAGTGTACACAGATACAGAAGTGGCGAAGTGTTGTCGCGTGTTATAGATGATTCAGGACTCATTGATACAGGGGCCTCATGTCATGCAACTACACTATTCACGCATATCCAGGGGAGGTCCCACGCGCGCCTAGACAAGATTTCTGTTTCTTCCACGCTGATTTCCCGTGATTTGTTGTGTGAAACTGTAGCGGTTTCGTTTTCAGATCATTGTGTGGTGGTTTCTCGGCTCGGGAGAACTTACTGTTCAAAATTTAGGCCGCAATGGGAGCTTTAGAAGCTAAATTCTTCACTTGTAAATGATCAGGCGTTTGCCTTTCGGATACGCTCCCAGCTACAAGTGTGTTTGACAGGTGCCATGCCAATATTTGCTGCATGGGAGCTGTTTAAACAGGAGGTGCGGATATATCTATTGAAATTGCGTCTGTTAGGTCATTTTACAGGAAATTACAAGAGAGGACATTGCATAAGAGTTTGTATTACCTCTATGAATTAGAATGTGAGGCACCTGGAGTATATTTAGACGAAATTGCTAGGGTAAAGTGTGACTTACAAAAACAGGACGCTGCAAGATACATGGGGCGCCCGAGTTCCATCTCGTACAAATCGTGCATTGCACCCTGAAACCCCTACGCGACAAGCTCTATTTGATGAGCACCGTAATGCTACGGCCAAATTGATACCGGGAATGATGTCCAATGGCACCCTAGTAAAGAAAACGTGTGACAAATCTCTGTGTTTGTGAGCTATTACACGACACTGTTCAGTGACGCTTCTGGTACTTCTAATTCGGATCTACTAGCTAACTTTAAAGCTCTTATAACGCCTTTATCAGATGAAGACTGTGCTCTTATCAATGGCCCTTTCACGTTGGAAGAAATAGAGCACGCACTTGACCAATTACCCCTCTCCAAAACATTTGGCCCTGATGGCATATCGTGCGGGTTTTACAAAACTTTTCAACTTTTGCTGAGCCCTATCTTGCTGCAGATCTTCGCTTTAGGTTTCGATGTGGGGTTCCTTCCTCAGTCCTTTACTAGGAAACACACAGTCTTAATTCCAAAGAGTACGGATAAAGAAAAATTGCTCTCAGTCGATGGCTATAGGCCAATCACGTTGGCAAATGCGGACTACAAAATTTTTGCAAAAGTTCTATCGAATCGTTTACAGTATGCCATGACGGTTCTCATTGGCCCTCATCAGACGTGTGGCTTGAGTGGACACTCCATACAAAAAACATGCATATTGCACGTACAATTATCGAATATTACTTTGGCTTTTATGAGCAGCTTGCTCTACCCCAGATTGACCTTGCGAAGGCATTTGATCGTGTCGGCATTCGTTTCTATTTTCTCTTCTCGAGCGTGCAAATGATGAATCAACTGTACTGAAAGGGGTGCAACTTTGTTACGACAACTGTTCCACTCGCTTGATTGTTAACGGTGATCTCTCAAAGCCTGTGCCAATTCGATCGTCCGTGAAGCAGGGTTAACCTATGTCACTGCTGCTCTTTGCCCTCTACCTAGAACCACTTTGTTTGAGTGTACTGCAACACCACAGTATCCATGGTTATGTTGCCTTCAGTAACAAAGTGAAAGGGCTTGCGTACGCCGACGATTTGGCGTTTTTCTGCACAGACAAACCCAGCATTGACAAAATTATAACCATCATTGAGCTGTTTGGGATTGTATCTGGCGCTCAAATGAATAAGTCTAAGAGTTCGGATCTATGGTTCGGTTCATGGGGAGCAATGCCGACTTATTATGCTGGAATTGAATGGTGTCGTGTTCCCCCTAAATACCTTCGATTCCCCTTCATGCATTCAAGTTTAGTGGACGTTACCGGAAAGAGCGGGTCACGGCACTCAAAAGCTATGCTCAGACTTTTGTTCCGCACCGCCTATCAATTTTAGTCGAGCACAGGCATGTAACATGTTTCTGGCTACAAAACTTTGTTCTTTTACAGGTACTCCATTGCGCGAGGAATTACATCCACAGGTTTCACAGAACGTTTGCGACGCTCATATGGTCGTCCAGTTTTGAGCCTATGAGGCGCGATAACTTATTCAGGCCTGTTTGTGCTGGCGGACTAGGTTTGACACATCTCTATATCAGACAGTTAGAAGCTCGTTGCTTCTTTTTCCGTAATAGCTCCCATCCAATTACCAGAGCATCCCTGCACACTAATCTAGTGAACCTTCTTCCAAACTTAGTGGTCTCTTGGTTTGGTTTTATGTGGTTTCATGAAAGAAATTTACGATTCAGTGCGTTTTCTGGCGGTTTGCTTTTCTTATGAGTACTTATTCTCTGTTTCACGGAAAAATATAAGCCATAATTTCATATCTATGTTGTTCCCGCCTCCCTTAAATCGTTCACTCAATTCCAATAATATGGAGCATGATGTGTTAAAAAGGGTGCGCAAAATGCTGATCTCGCCTTCTACTGAAACATTTTTCTTTAAACTTCATACCAAGGTTTTGCCTTTTAAAGTGTGGCTTCAGAAAAAAATATTTTCGTTTCTTCTGTTAATTGCCGGTTATGTGATACACCTAAAACCATCGAACACTGGTTTATTGCCTGCAAAGATGCAATATTATTTTGGGACGTTCTGTAAAGAACATTGAAGAAAGGCTTTATTTTGAATTGCCACCATGTGCGTTATTTGATAACCACCGAACATGACCACGAATCCTTTGACATGAACTTCCTCCATGGACTGCACAGCCCATGGAAAACTCGTATGTTGGACCGGAATGCTGAACCTCTAATCTCCCCCGCTACTCATTTTGGTCAGATGGTACACCAGCTTAGAGACACTTACGAAGATAGTGACCATCAACCTGACTGGCTGCCATTTTTGATGTGTTGTCTTTACTTGCCACCGTTTTAGTGAAGTTGTGCTAAGTCGTATTTTAGTTGAGTGGTGTTGTGTTGTATGTTCCAATTGGACGTTTCGCCCACAGGCTGATTACTCTGTAAATAATGTTTATAACTCTACGCTGAATTTAAAAGCATGTAATAAACACCATGCTGAAAAAAAAAAGAGTAGTGGTTAAGGTGCCCGTCTAAAGACCATGAGGGCCGAGGTTCGATTCCATAATTGGTAATAAAAGTTTTTTATTTTATTTATTATTTTCTATGTAGTCGTATTATTTTGTATTGTTTCATGCTTTTTCCACCCTGGCGACGCGTTTCTTTCCGGAAGCGAGGGCCGTCAACCATACAGGCCATTCCGCGCTGTTTCATTCCGGACTTTCCAAGGCAGTACAGGAATTTCCTGAAACAGCCAACAATCCTGTATCCCAGATTCTGTACAGTAAACCTGTATGCGATTTCCTGTACAAAAGTTATAAGGATTTTTCAGTAGGGTCCTGTTTAGACGGTTGGGATTACTTGGCACGAGTTCTCGTATTATGTCACACCAGCCGGACCATGATGATTAGTTTGTGCGTGTGACAACGCTCAAATGCCCCCTGATCTTCCCAAAGACCCTTTTCCTTTTTACAGGGTGGCACGAGTCATAACTTCCCGCAAAATTACTGCCCCAGTCAAGGAGAGCAAAAGGCTATGATGGAAGTTTGTTAGCTTGTTGGCATATCATATTATGTTCGTAAATCATTGTAGTTAGTAAACTGGGGCCGAAATATGTGGGAGGAACATATAAACTGGGTTAAACCCCTTTACTGGATTGCTCGTGTCCCTCCCACCTAGTCATGTCCCTGTTGGCAAGGTACAGTTTTTCTAACAAAAGGAAGACGATTGCTTGAAACGTAGTCCTTAAGGGCTAAAATTTTTATAAAAGAGCAAAATATATAGTGTCATATTCGTAGCAATGAGAGCTGGTGCGTCAAAATTGTTGCAAACAGACCGCGCCTACTCAGTGGTAAAAAAGGGGGATTTTGTGTAAAACTGCGAAACAAGGCAGTAAAGCGTGCAATGCCCACTGTATGCAGACATTGAAGAAAACAATGAGTAAACACTGGCACAACGGGGCCACAAATCGGCGAAAACATAACTCGGTGGTGCATATTATTTTACACGGGTGATAAGAGGACGTTTCCGGTAACAAAAAACTAAATTGATGGCCCCTACGGTTTCCACGTGTGAATGTACGTAATAGTTTTTTGAACACTCAGAAGGGTAAAAAGGCAGGACATCTATGAAGTCTCTTAAGTGGTGCATGTGAGAAATGGCACAACAATTAAGGCGAAAGCCTTTAATGACTCATCACTGTCGTCAGCAAAAGTGTCACGCTTTAGCGGTTGCTGTGGTACTTAAAAAATAACTAATAAACTTTGTCTCCTACCGGGGAATCGAATCTCCATCCCTTGGATCGCCTGCCCAGCGTGTTACCACAACGCTCTTCATAATTACCCTTGTCTGCAGTGAGAATTAAGCTTCGATTGAGGAGGTATGATCTGGATCTAAATTTCATTAGAATATGCTGTGGAAGTGAGGAATCGATTTCAAGAATTAGATCTAGAAGACAGAGAGCCCGAAGAGATGTGGACCCATGTTCGTGATATAATACAAGAAGCTACTAAGGTAGTTCCAAAGCAAAAGAAATGCAAGAAAGAAAACTGGTTATCTGAAGAGGCTTTGCAAATAGCTGAGGAAAGGAGGATGGCAAAAGTTATGGGGGAAAGAGAAAGATACAAGGTTCTCAATGCGGATTTTCAGAAAATAGCAAGGAGAGATAAGAATGCCTTCCTTAACATACAGTCCCAAGCAGTTGAGGACAACAGCCAATTAAGGAACACAAGAGCTCTGTATAAGACAATCAAAGATATCAAAGGAAGCTTCTGTGATAAGCTGGGCGTGATAAAGGACAAACGAGGCAAGGACCTCACTGAAGTCTCAGAGATAAAGAAGAGGTGGCAGGAATACACAGAACTGTACAAGAAGGTCCCGAAAGTGCAAACCCAACATAAGACAGTTGTGATTACTGATCTCGAGCCGGGTATCCTGAAGAGTGAAGTTGAGTGGGCCATAGCCAGCCTTGCTAAGAACAAAGCTAGCGGAATTGATGGTATTCCAGCTGAGTTGCTTCAAAACCTCAACCATGACGCTGCTAACATTCTGCATACATTATGTCAGAAGATTTGGACAACCGAGCAGTGGCCACAGGATTGGAGGAGGTCAGTTTACATCCCCAACCCAAAGAAAGGCAGTGCAAAGATTGTTCCAACTATCGCACGATCGCGCTTATTTCGCATGCTAGCAAGGTGATTTTGAAAATCCTCCAAGGTAGGCTGCAGCAGTATGTGGATCGGGAGCTTCCGGACGTGCAAGCTGGGTTTCGCAAGGGCAGAGGAACTAGAGACCAGATTGCCAACCTTCGCAGAAAAGTGGAAAAAGCAAGAGATTTCCAGAAACCCATGCACTTCTGCTTTATTGATTATGCAAAAGCGTTTGACTGCGTATATCACAGCAGATTGTGGCAAGCTCTCCAAGAGATGGGAGTTGCAAGTCACCTCATCTGTCTCCTCAGGAACCTGTATGAAGGGCAAGAGGCCACAGTCAGAACTGGGCATGGTCTTACTGATTGGTTTCCGATCGAGAAAGAAGTGAGGCAAGGCTGCATACTGTCGCCCTGCCTATTTAACATATATGCAGAGTGCATCATGAGGAAGGGCGGTCTGGACGAGTCTTCAGCTGGCGTGAAGATTGCTGGAAAACGTATCAACAACCTTAGATATGCGGATGATACCACTTTAATGGCAGAAAGTGAAGTGGAACTCAAAGGACTTCTGATGCGCGTACAAGAAGATAGTGAGAAGTTTGGGCTTAAAGTGAACATTAAAAAGACAAAGATCATGGCGTCTTGCCCTATCAAGTCCTGGAGCATCAATGGAGAAGTGGAAGCTGTGACAGATTTTCTCTTCTTGGGCTCCAAGATTAATTCGGAAGGAGACTGCAGCCATGAAATTAGGAGATGCCTGCTTCTGGGAAAGAGAGCAATGGTTAGCCTTGACCGCCTAGTAAAGAGCAGAGACATTAGTCTGCCAACCAAGATCCGTATAACTCGTTGCTATGGTCTTTCCAGTTGTGATGTATGGATGCGAGAGTTTGACTGTGAAAAAGGCTGACCGCCGAAGAATTGACGCATTTGAATTGTGGTGCTGGCGAAGATTCTTGAGAGTTCCTTGGACTGCCAGAAGATCAAATCAGTCGATATTGTCGACCATAAACCCTGACTGGTCATTGGAGGGTCAAATTCTAAAGTTAAAACTCAGCTACTTTGGTTATCTGATGAGAAGAGAGGAGTCGCTGGAGAAAGATTTGATGTTGGGAAAGGTTGAAGGTCGCCGGAGAAGGGGTAGGCAGCGAACGCGATGGTTAGATGGCATCCTCGAGGCACTGCAGATGAAGTCATGTGATGTTATGAAGATGGTGAAAGACCGGAAAGCGTGGCGTGACATGGTCCATAGGGTCACGAAGAGTCGGACACGAGTGAACGACTGAACTGAACTGACAGTGAGAATGATAGCGAGATTTCGCGAGTGACAGGCACTGCGCCTTTCCTTTCCTGGATGCGAATTATAGAACGCCGGTGAACTTTAATTCGTTCAATGAGATGCTGGTTGTGTTCGACAAGGGGCGCGCGATGTACCGTCACGACAGGTAATGACGTTACAAGGGGATTCATTCATTACGAAGCTGACCCCAGCGGGCGATCAATTCCGGCGTCCGTGCTCCCTTTCCTTTGCCGCTACCTCGAACGCCGCACCGCACAGCAAACAGAAGCAGACGCAGATGTCAAGGAGGCGTTAGTATAGCAGGCATCAGCGCTGTTTGAAATTGATTTACAGGATAGAAAAGGGATAGAAACGTTTTATGCTGCGAATGACAGTCAAATATTCATCTTGAGCTACCTAATATATAGTTTTGCTATCAAATTGTGTTGCCGCTATCTTCCCAATAGAGGCGCTTATTTTTCGAATTTTTTTAAAGAATCAGTAAAGCATGATTTTTGGTTACTTGAACGAATGTTGACGGTTGGTATATGTTTATCACGTGAATCATTTATTTATTTTTAAAGATTGCCCAGTTATCATGTGTTGATTGAATGTCATATGTAGCTTCTTATGCAGGAAAGTAGGTCTTAAGTTCTTGATTTATCGCCCCTTAATGACTATTTTCTTAAAGTGTTACAGTCTTCTTCAAGGTCATATTTGGTATTACAAGAAAAAAGCAGGCGGCTGGAATGACATTTTGGTCTATAATTCTCTGAAGGTAAGTAATGAATGAGACGGCATCGGGTTTACTAGCCAAAATAAAGTCAAGAATGATTTTAGATTACGATAAGGTGCGCGTTGGTTCTGAAAGCAATTGTGATAAATTACCGTTGAAATGTATTTCAATAAGGTTGCCTTTTGCGGAACCTACTATTGATGCAGGTGGAAGATTACGCCATTCTATGTTTGGGAAGTTAAAATACCCGAAAAGGAGGATAGAGGCACTTGGGGTAGCTTGCTGTGGGTTAGATTAGGTTGTTATTTTGCTCGTTAGAAAAGTCATGGGTGGAATGGGGACGCCTGTAGGATGCTCCCAGTAAAAGTGCTATTGGTTATGAATGACACAGTAACTAAATTATTCCGGTCTTAGATTAGACGTTGTGGGGCTCCGCAGCCTCTTTAGGTGTTTTAAACCACGCGCGCGTTTTCCTATTTGTGTTGTGTTTGCGCGAGCAGCGCGAGTGTGCATGAGTGAGCAGATAATCTTGGGGGCGGGATGTTAGCGGCAAAAGACGAGAGCAGATACGCGCGTCGAAGCAAGGCGCGAGGCCTTTTTTCGCCCCGGCGGGGCAAGCAGCGAGCGTCATGGACCAGCGGGGTGTGCACGGACTACGGAAAGAAGACCGGCGACACGAAGGTGGAAAGAGTGCCTGCAGAAACAGCCTGGGCGTATTCGCGTGAGTTGGTGTAACGCGAGGAGCAATGCTTCTTGTTCCGCCGTGAGCGCTTTGGCCTTATTGCTCGCCCTATTCGCTCCTCAGTGTGTTTTGTCTCGCCGCGGTAAAGCCCTGACATGTTTCCCGCTTCTCTTCGCTGTTCTATTGTCGCGCGCATGAACAGCATGTTCTCAGCGCAGTAGCGCCTGATGTTGTTTCCTTTCTTTTCAATGCATTTTCGTTTATCCGGAATAAAGCGGGGTTATTAGGAGACTGGATTTGTCACTCTTCAGTCGAGACCATGGCTCGCGGACCGGTTTTTTGAAGGCGAGGCCTTCATCTGGCGCCCAATGTGGGGCCTGAACCCATGACCCTGAGGTTAAGTCTCATGCTCTACGGACAGAGCTAGCCGGGCCCTCTGTCGCTCACTGTTAAGTCAAAGTCCCTTCACGTCTAAATGACGAGTGACGCCATAAAACGTCATTATTTCAGCTGTGAGAATCGGAGCGGTGACCATGACAAACGATTTCTAGGGAAGTCTGCTCTGAACAGCTGCCAACTAGCATATCCGTTATGCTGTCGGAGTGTAGCTCGCCCTGACAGAAGCGTCCATTCAGTTCGTGGTGACATCCTCGATCATATTGATAAAGCCATACAACTGATTGAACGGATAAAGGAGGCCTTCCCGTTCACAGTGTTTTGTTATCCTCTCCTCTTTGTTATCCTCATTACTTCATCTTTTTTTCTTGTACGATATGCACCTAAACATCGAGATCATAAGGCGGGTGGCCCGAAATGGAACTCGCATACTGGGCTCGTGTCGTTCAGGCACTCGTCAGCTCTGTGATCTCTGGTCCGTTGAGATTCTCCTACTCATTCCGCCTGTTTTTATCCTTGGAAAGGCCAAAGACATTGATGCTGGTGATTACGACGCAGCTGCTGATTTCGTGGTGCCGGTTTTATGTAAACCACGATTTACAGGGAGGCTTAGAGCGAGAAAGACAAGGATAAGAGAGTGACACAGGACGGTCGCTCGTCTGCTCGCGCTAAACCTCCCTGTAAATCATGGCCTGCCAACTGTACCGAAACTCAGCTTTGCTTAAACTATGTGAACCGTACTTGCGCGGGCAGAGGAGACTTATCGGGAGATATAGGACAGTGGTCGTACAACCAGAAAGTTCGGTCAAAAATCAGGAGTCTCCCGGGGACGTCAGCAGAGTTGGCAGGCATGCAGAAGAGCCTTGCAACTCGGCCAAGTCGATGCCTGCGGTTAGCTTGTGATCCACGAGCTCATGGCTTTCCTCTGCATCGGCGATTCTGCAGAACGTGGCAATGCTCTGCCCCAGGCACTCTGCGGCCTCCGCAGAACAAGCTCGCGAGGCCGTAGGCAGTCGGTAGCATAACGTGACTCAATCATACTTCTCTGGTCCAGCACCTGTTCGGCCTTCGGCCTCGCTCAACATTTTTAACGCACGACGCGCCAACGCCAGATCGTTGCGAAGAATAGCCCTATATTCATTGTAATCGGCCATTAGAGGAGTTCAATGCAAATGCTAACACTTGAATTGGTTATGAGCGAAACAGTAACTAAATTATTCCGATCTTAAATTAGACGTTTACAACAAAACATAACATTTGCTGACGATCTGCTATGAGAACACCACCGCTCTTTAATAATTCACGATCACTTGGGTGAACTTTGATGTCAGACAAGTTGCGCCACAACTTTGATATCACTAACGTCATTTTGTAGCCAGTTTTCTGTTAGAATAAGCAAGTTGCCTTGTGTTGATGCGATGATGTTAGAAACGAGCCTAATCTCCTCTGAAGATAACTGCGTACGTTAGTGAAGATTGCGGGAAACGAAAGATCCCTTCTGGGAGTTAGTGTACTCTGTCTCTATTTATGGGATGCGGTGACTGCTACTCGATTTCTGTTAGTTATACACATCGTCGAAAGCTTACCATTTAGGGCCAATGCGATCTGAATTTGAGTCCGGACTTAATCAAGACTCAGATCATGATCTGAGCGTGAATGAGCCCGCGAGAGTCGATACATGTGTTGCGTCCGCCGACCTGTGGGTGATTATAAAATGGTCTGATCCTTGCGCCTGGAACCGAAACGCAGTGAGTCTGGTGAAACTAATAAAGGGGGGCGCCACTCGCGAATAAAAAAGATAAAAATGCCGAATTAAAAAAAAAAACACGAACAGGGTGGCAGCAATGCGAGCACGAAAACGCAGAATTATTCCCTCCTGAACAAAAATCCAAACGGGTTGTTTATTACTTAGAAATATTTTATCGCGCCTTTCAAATAAAAAAACTCAACTGCACTATATCTCAGTTTTCACCACTTATGATCTAGTCATCCGAAACGGGTGTCGTGCTGTGCGCAGTTCATTTTGGTCATTTTGCATTTGACGCTGACTCTAGTCACTGTAAGCGAAAACGCGATCAATTTATAGCTCTTGCTCAAGATGAAAATCGAAATACCTGCAAATTGTACTCAACCCCATCCCGTCTTTGTGCATATGCGTGTTGAATTGCATTGTTGATCGCAGCGTCAGTACAGCTCCTTAGTCGGCGGTCATTTTGAGTAGATTCCTTGGGCAGTCAGAGTACTTTTCGTGTTCCTGCATACGATATCGTGTGCTATACAATGACACAATTTATCTAAGTATCTGTAAGATGCTTGGATATCGCGTCTTCAATTTCTTAAATTTCAGTACACAGGGAAGCGTGCGACCCCCGAGTACGGATCGTTTGTTCGTGCTGCCCAGAAGCTTGTCACCTGTTTCGGGATCTTTTCAGCGCATGGCCGCTGTTCGGCGCCTTATTGTTTGATTAGTTCTCAGAATGGTCATGTGTTTCAATCTTGGGGCGCAAAATTTTGAGCTGTCAAAATGGCTTCTTGCAGTGCCGTCAAAATGACGTTAAGTTGCAGACACATCTTTAGCAGAGCTATTCACGCCGCCTGAATATTAGATATCAGTAACTGCGGACGGAAAAAAAAAATAAAACTGGTATAGATGATTGGCAGGAAAACACATATGCTTGTATTACGGATGAGATAAAAGGTACTATTCCTGTAATCTGACTGGTTCACGTTGTGCAGCGAGAAATACGTCATGCATACGCATCAGACTGTTATGACAAAATGAAGTTTCATGACATAAACAATGTGCTGTCATTGACGAAAATGGCAGAAGTTGGGCGCCACGTTAGGCGAGTGCATAAAGCGGCGAATTTGATGTGGAGTACAGGAGGCTGTCAACTCACTTCAGTTTGGTACAAAATTACTCTCGGTGGTAATGTAAGCTGAGACATCTTGCTGTAATTACAGAAAGTACTGAAACGACGCCATAAGAGTAGTTTTCAGCCGCGCAACTTTTTGAAGGATTATAATGGAAGCGCAAATTTACAGCCGCACGAGGGCACTATCTGTCTTCCCGTCGCAAACGCTTTGCTCTCGCAGAGAAACCATTGATCCGTGAGGTTGTTGCCAAGCGAAGCAATGGCGGTCTGCTAACTCAAGCGGCTTATCTGCGCGAGATGAGGCCTTTCAGAGAGCACTGCGACGCTTCCGAATTATCTGAATGGACAGTTCGTAAGTGCGACCACCCGAGGAGTCATATGGTGCTGCGACAGGCTCGGCGGCACTGTTAGACGCACGATGCTGAACTTCGTACTTTTCTTTGCACAGGCGCTCTGGAATGCAGTGGATCGGGCTGTGGCGACTTCCATGTGTCCGCGGGCCATCTGTCTTTTGTGACGTTGGTGACGCGACATCGGTAACCAAGTTTGCCTACGGGTCTGTTTGTGTCGCTTATATCGGTGCCATCAGATGGAAACCGCATGGAAGGACTATCGCCGTTACCTCGTTTGGACACATCGTTTGGCGCAGCGGCAACATCCGAGACTTCGTGGGAACGGCCTAAAACGACTGGACGGACAGCAGATCTCTTCAGTGGGCTCGGCGGCACCGTTAGACGCATGATGCTGAACTTCGTACTTTTCTTTGCACAGGTTAGTGACAAATGGTCATTCACAAGTTGCCTTAGAAGCGATTGTGCCTGCCTTGTCGTGCTGCCGAGCCCCCAGTGTATTTGTTGTTGCTACCATGAGTAATCGCGAGTACTTTGCATGCTGTTGAAGCTAAGTGGCGATGTGGAGGAGAACCCTGTGCCTGATGAACAGAAACTGGATCAAATTCTGAGCACTGTCACGGAAATTAAGCCTACCCAAACTGCTTTGCGAGGTGGATTTGAGGGTGTTCAGTTCAGGCTCTCTGAAATAGAAGCCACATTAGCGTCGCTAAAGCTATGTAATGAAAAAGTGCAGAAATGTGAGGAATCTGTAGTGGTGATGCATAAGGAATTGTTCCAAATCACTAAAAGATTGGATGCCCTGGAAAATAGAAGCCGTAGAAATAATATTGTGACCTATGGATTGAAAGAGGAAAATAACGAGAGTGCCTCCGAGCTTCAAGAAAAAGTAGAAAACAATCTCTTGAGAAGCAAATTGGAAGTCCAGGTCAGATCCATAAAACGCATCCATGGTGTTGGCAGGAAAGATGCTGGCAAAGAACGCCCTGTTGTCTTGCGCTTTTATGATTTCACTGAAAAGGTTAAGGTTTTTCAAAGTTGCCATAAGCTAAAGAACAGTGGAATATCAATATCTGAGAATTTCTCGGTTCCTGTGCGCGAAATACGCAGAAAATTATGGCAGTCTTTAAATTGAATCGTTACAATGGGGATAAAGTAAGTTTAGTTTTTGACAAGCTCAAAATAAACAATAATATGTACGCATGAGATCCCACAGAGGATAAAAGGGTACCAGTGAAGCAAACGAAAAACAGATTTTCGAAATCTCATGGTGGTCCCGCTGAATGACGTTTTCGCAATAATCCATTAATCAATCTGAGTTTCAATGCTAGGAGCATTGTTAATAAGGATGATAAATTAAAAGAATTATTCCTGCTTTACAGTTCAGACGTAATAATAATTACAGAAACGTGGTTGCACTCTTCCATACATGACTCGGAAATCGTCCCTGAGTCTTACACACTTCTTAGATCTGATAGGAACAGCCGTGGTGGTGGGGTTGCTATTGCCATTAAGCAGGACCTCTACTTCAAGGAAGAGGAAGGCATGGACGGCCATTAAAGTGTTTGGTGCATGATAACAACGGGTAATGATAAGCAGTAATCGGTGGTATTTTTAGGTGCCCGAACGCCACAGATGACTATCTTTTGAAATGGCATGACTATTTGAATTCTAAAATGAAAGAACGGACTAAAATCATATTATCTGGAGATTTCAATTTACCCGGAATTGATTGGACCACCTTAACTCCTGGAAGAAAGGAAGTGACCAATTGCGAACTGCTTTTAAACATAATGTTCAGTTTTTTGTTTACAGCAGCTGGTTACTATTGCCGGCACGCATTCGGGGCTATACTACCTCAGTGCTCAATCTTGTTATTGTATCTAGCATGTGAACCCCGGAACTTGTCATTGCGGAAAGTATATCAGACCATAAGTTACTCGCATTAACTTTTCCACAGATGAGACAGCAGAACACCGCAGTCCACCTTGAGCAGACACGTATTGTAACGAAAGGTTATAGTCGGGCTTATGACGTGAGCATCATCGACTTTATAGATTTAAAGTAGGATATTTATATTTTGGAAAACCGGTCAATTGTTAAAGACTTTTGGCTAAAGCTCAAGGAAACGATAATATCCTGGGAAGAAAAATTCATTCCATCCAAGACGAAAAGAAGACAACGTAAAACGCCATATATTACCCGCAATAATATTCACCTAAAGCGAAAACTCGTGAGAATGCGTAGAAGTAAGAAATCACTTGCGGAAATATGTGAACTCCCCGCCCCCCCCCCCCCCCCCCTGTTCATGAAAGAAATTAAAAGAGGCGAGTAAGGTTTTTTTCAAGCACAATGTCGAACTTTATGTCTACACAACCACAGAAATGTTGGCGCTATTCATCGAAATCTGATGACGCGATCTCAAAAATAGAAGTTGACGGATGTATCGTAAAGATCAGTGAGCGATTGCAAACTATTTAAATTCATACTTCCAATCTGTCTTCACACGTGCAACACCGGTGAATGCAACCCCTGCCCAACACACTAGCCACATGCCCGAAGTGGTGATAACACAAACAGGCGTCCTTAACTTACTCTTGCAAATAGATACGAAAAAGTGTCCTGGTCCTGATGGCATCTCAAGCGTATTCATTAGACGCTATGCTGAGTAGATTGCTCCTTTTCTGTGCGCAAAATGTACCGAGTCACTTAAAACAGGTACTGTTCCACAAGATTGGCTCCATTCAAAGGTGAATCCTATTCACAAGGGCGGCAGCAAATTGCTGGTGAACACATACCGACCTATATCATTAATCAGTTCTTGTTGCAAGGTAATGGAGCATATAATCCATAATGCTATCATAACATACTTAGAAGAAAACAACCTTCTATTCCCCAGACTACATGGCTTTCGAAATACATTGTCAACAGTTACTCAACTGTTTGAAATCACACTGACCTGACTACAGGCTGATACAATCCTCATAAATTTCGCTGAAGCTTTCGATCGTGTTCACCATAAAAATTAATTTTAAAACTGATAACGATAGGTATTGATCTGAAAATAGTAGCATTGATAGAAAGCCTATCTTTCCAACCGTAAACAGTTCGTGTCAATGAATGGTTTCGACTCAGATTACCTTGAAGTCCTCTCGGGGGTCCCGCAGGGCTCCGTTCTTGGGCCCCTGCTGTTTCTCATATATGTAAATGATATCTATTTGTGTGCCGAACATGGAGTGACAATGAGACTTTCTGCAGATGACTGCGTGATTTATACAGCCGTGAACAGCTCTGGTGACCAAATGAAACTTCAGTCTTCTTTAAAAAACATTTCTGACTGGTGTGCAGCATGGGACATGCAAATTAACATATCGAAAACGGCGCATTTAAACATAACAAGAAAAAAAATTCCTTTGTTTTACAACTACACATTATCTGGCTCCCCGATACCACACGTAGCCAAAGCAAAATACCTGGGGATCACTCTAACCCAAGACCTTAAATGGCATGCACACATCGAGAACATATGTAGCAACGCATTCAAGCAGCTTGGTTTTCTTCGCAGCAGACTAGCAATGGCTCCACCGCACGTGAAGTTAACAGCCTATAAAATATTAGTACGACCTATCCTTGATTATGCAAACATAATCTGGGATCCCCATCAAGCGTACCTGATCGAAAAGTTAGAAACAATTCAGTCGAAAGCACTACGATTCATATATTCAAAATACTCACGTCATGAAAGCGTAACAGCCATGCGCATCACTGCACAAATACAGATCTTGTTTTGTCGCCGGAAAACGACTGTAATGAAGTTACCCACCTACTTCTGCTTTATTGATAATGCGAAAGCGTTTGACTGCGTAGATCACAGCAGATTGTGGCAAGTTCTCCAAGAGATGGGAGTTCCAATTCACCTCATCTGTCTCCTCAGGAACCTGTATGAAGGGCAAGAGGCCACAGTCAGAACTGGGCATGGTCTTACTGATTGGTTTCCGATTAAGAAAGGAGTGAGACAAGGCTGCATACTGTCGCCCTGCCAATTTAACCTATATGCTGAGTGCATCACGAGGAAGGCCGGTCTGTACGAGTCTTCAGCTGGAGCGAAGATGCTGGAAAACGTATCAACAACCTCAGATATGCGGACGATACCACTTTAATGGCAGAAAGTGAAGTGGAACTCAAGAGACTTCTGATGCGCGTAAAAGAAGCGAGTGAGAAGTTTGGGCTTAAACCGAACAATAAAAAGACAAAGATCATGGCGTCTTGCCCTATCAAGTCCTAGAGCATCAAGGGGCAAGAAGTGGAATCTGTGACAGATTTTCTCTTCTTGAGCTCCAAGATTACCCCGGAAGGAGACTGCAGCCATGAAATTAGGAAACGCCTGCTTCTGGGAAAGAAAGCCATGGCTAGCCTTGACCGCCTAGTGAAGAGCAGAGACATTACACTGCCAACAAAGATCCGTATAACTCGTTTCAACAGCATGTTAAAACACCTGAGTCACACACTTTTTTCCATTCTTCCTCCTTACTCCATCAAAATGCAGGCGCTGAAACAGAAACCAAATGTGAGTGCTTATGCTAAGCGTTTTTCTGTATTTATATCAACTACATCAACACCCGGTGACGTAACTGAAAGGGGCAGGGAGACCGATAAAATTGCATAAACCTGTGCGAGTTAGTAGTCAGAAATTACAGCAATAGAGTCTGAAACAAGGTTCTAAATTTCCATAGTTCTAGACAGGCAACGAAAAACAATCCTGTAAATACAGGGGCGAAAATATGACACACCAATTTTCAAACATTGACTATAGCACGATGACAGCACTCTGGCTAACTAAAAATACGACAATAAAAAATACAACTGGTCCTTCCGGAGAGAGTTAGAGTGATAGATTATGCTATATATTGTCAAGTGGAAGCATAATGCAAGGCAAAGCAAAATGAGGCAGCTCGAGATGATTTCTTGTAGATACGCTTGCACTGTATGTGTATTTCAACAGTCCAAAATGAGTGTCCAGATTGCACACTGATTCGAGATTGCTGGAAAGCTGTCTAAGCAGTTTCCTAAAATTAAGAGGGTGTTTAAGACTTACCAATGCTTTGTAGAGTCAGTTTCATAGGAACTGTTGCACAAGAAAGGAATATAGACAGTCTAGCATGCAATGGGTTTTTAACCAAAGTATTTATGTACACGCATATGAAAATACGGATGTATGATAGGGTAAAACATACAATAGCTGGCAAGCACTTATTATTAGGAAGATTGTTTATGTAGGAGCTCACAGTTAAAACCGCTAGGAACCAAAGCAAAATGCGAAGTATGAGTGAAAATCCGTATAACGTTTCAGCATTGCATGTTTTGATTGGTGACAAGTGTAACTCGCCTACTCAATACTCGATGCAACCTTTCTACAGACATAAATAGCCACTTGCCTATAGAGCTTATTCACGTGACGTCATTTCTGCTTTACTGGCAACCATGGCACGAACAACCTAACATCAAAGAGAGAGAAAGAAAGAGAGAGAGGGCCCACGGCGAATCAGGGTACAGCGGTGGTGAAATCCGAGCTCTGGTTGGACAGCGTTCCAAACGGCGTCTCATGTGTCCGACAAATGAACGGCGCGCAGCAGGGAGGTCGCAGGGAGGGAGCAGGGAGGAGGAGGAGTTTCGAAAAGCCCAATGCTATGGCGTATCCTCAATACAGGGTTGCCACAACGGCCGCCTGCTAAACCTGATAGTGAATAGGGTCTATACACGACGTCCACATCTATGAAAAAATGCTTCATACTGCTTCCAAGTTTATTTGGAGTCGACGTTTTGGCAGGAGCACTGCCTTTCTCAAGACTGAGGGTACATGATTCTTGTTCGTCTTCTTATAGTGTTGGCAAGAGGAGATACAAACATAATATGGGCACATATAGGTGAACCAGCTGGGCACGCACAACACACACATACACACACAGGTGCGGAGAGCAGGCTAGTCCCAAAGGCTCATCCACCCAAGGCAACGGCTGCCGGGAGTCATCTGTATAGAATACAGGCAGCCGCTGAACAACCTCGGGAAAAAAAATCACAGGTGGGGGAACGTGTTTGCTGCAGATGGTGAGAAATCTTTTTCCGTTCTCACTAAAAGATGGTAGCGCCAAGCGTGAAGGAGGTATTTGGGGGAAGTGGTCAACTATCAATGGTCAAGGCCTTGTTTTTGAAGATTTGTTCTTTTTCTCTGCTGCGTCTGTTACCCTCCCTACCCTTGCTCCGACCCGCGGCCCGACAGGATGAAAAAAAAACGCGACAACCAGGTGGACATTGCTGGTTAGAAGAACGTGACATCTACGAGTAGAGTTCGAGCCTGCTTAGAGCGGTAAGCAACTCGCGACGAGAGATGAACATCAAAGAAAGAAAAGAAAAAAAATATGTGGGACAGTAGAATGCTGAAATACTTTGAGGTTTTCGCTAAAAGGTGCGAGCGCCAAGCATGAAGAAGGTTTTTACGAGAAGTGGGATGTGGAGGGTATCAAAGAAGCGGGGTAAAAAAAGGGGCGGAAAGGGGGAAAAAACCCCGAGGAAAACTGTCCTCACATGTACCGTACATTAGTGCCGTCCAGAACGACGTAATCAGAGCTTATAAGGACTAGAGACCAGGGAAGTAAAACCTTTCCAAAAAGGAACGTGACGCATTGAAGGCGCTTAGCAGACGGAAAGATGTGGTCATCAAACCGGCAGATAAAAGAGGCGGCATATTGGTCATGGACAATGACAAATATATTGCCGCGAAACTTCAAAACTGTATTTGTTGTTGTTTAACAGCCGCCGGCATTCAGACTTATCACTCTGATTCTGGACCGCGTATCAGTTCCGTAATCTTTGTTTGTTTGCGATATTTATCATCGTTCACGTTAAGCAATGGCCTCCTAGTGAAGAACTTCGCAGCCAACAATACCGCGCAGCTTCTTGTTGTGCCTAAAAACCT
Organism: Amblyomma maculatum; assembly: GCF_055883805.1. NCBI lineage: Eukaryota > Metazoa > Arthropoda > Arachnida > Ixodida > Ixodidae > Amblyomma > Amblyomma maculatum. The sequence goes on along the minus strand of NW_028146766.1, from coordinate 77,573 downwards.
CCGGCAGGAAATTCTGCAGGCGTTGCACGATGAGCCCACAGCAGGCCACCTCGGATTTGCGCGCACGTTGCATCGAATCCAGGAGAAGTACTACTGGCCGCGACTGCCTGCCGAAGTTGCCCACTACGTGAAGACGTGTCGTGAGTGCCAACGACGCAAGACGCCGCCGATCAGACCAGCAGGACTACTAAACCCGATTCCGCCCCCAGTTCTTGCTTTGGTTCCTAGCGGTTTTAACTGTGAGCTCCTACATAAACAATCTTCCTAATAATAAGTGCTTGCTAGCTATTGTATGTTTTACCCTATCATACATCCGTATTTTCATATGCGTGTACATAAATACTTTGGTTAAAAACCCATTGCATGCTAGACTGTCTATATTCCATTCTTGTGCAACAGTTCCTATGAAACTGACTCTACAAAGCATTGGTAAGTCTTAAACACCCTCTTAATTTTAGGAAACTGCTTAGACAGCTTTCCAGCAATCTCGAATCAGTGTGCAATCTGGCCACTCATTTTGGACTGTTGAAATACACATACAGTGCAAGCGTATCTACAAGAAATCATCTCGAGCTGCCTCATTTTGCTTTGCCTTGCATTATGCTTCCACTTGACAATATATAGCATAATCTATCACTCTAACTCTCTCCGGAAGGACCAGTTGTATTTTTTATTGTCGTATTTTTAGTTAGCCAGAGTGCTGTCATCGTGCTATAGTCAATGTTTGAAAATTGGTGTGTCATATTTTCGCCCCTGTATTTACAGGATTGTTTTTCGTTGCCTGTCTAGAACTATGGAAATTTAGAACCTTGTTTCAGACTCTATTCCTGTAATTTCTGACTACTAACTCGCACAGGTTTATGCAATTTTATCGGTCTCCCTGCCCCTTTCAGTTACGTCACCGGGTGTTGATGTAGTTGATATAAATACAGAAAAACGCTTAGCATAAGCACTCACATTTGGTTTCTGTTTCAGCGCCTGCATTTTGATGGAGTAAGGAGGAAGAATGGAAAAAAGTGTGTGACTCAGGTGTTTTAACATGCTGTTGAAACGAGTTATACGGATCTTTGTTGGCAGTGTAATGTCTCTGCTCTTCACTAGGCGGTCAAGGCTAGCCATGGCTTTCTTTCCCAGAAGCAGGCGTTTCCTAATTTCATGGCTGCAGTCTCCTTCCGGGGTAATCTTGGAGCTCAAGAAGAGAAAATCTGTCACAGATTCCACTTCTTGCCCCTTGATGCTCTAGGACTTGATAGGGCAAGACGCCATGATCTTTGTCTTTTTATTGTTCGGTTTAAGCCCAAACTTCTCACTCGCTTCTTTTACGCGCATCAGAAGTCTCTTGAGTTCCACTTCACTTTCTGCCTTTAAAGTGGTATCGTCCGCATATCTGAGGTTGTTGATACGTTTTCCAGCATCTTCACTCCAGCTGAAGACTCGTACAGACCGGCCTTCCTCGTGATGCACTCAGCATATAGGTTAAATTGGCAGGGCGACAGTATGCAGCCTTGTCTCACTCCTTTCTTAATCGGAAACCAATCAGTAAGACCATGCCCAGTTCTGACTGTGGCCTCTTGCCCTCCATACAGGTTCCTGAGGAGACAGATGAGGTGAATTGGAACTCCCATCTCTTGGAGAACTTGCCACAATCTGCTGTGATCTACGCAGTCAAACGCTTTCGCATAATCAATAAAGCAGAAGTAGGTGGGTTTCTGGAAATCTCTTGCTTTTTCCACTTTTCTGCGAAGGTTGGCAATCTGGTCTCTAGTTCCTCTGCCCTTGTGACACCCAGCTTGCACGTCCGGAAGCTCCCGATCCACATACTGCTGCAGCCTACCTTGCAGGATTTTCAACATCACCTTGCTAGCATGCGAAATAAGCGCGATCGTGCGGTAGTTGGAACAACCTTTGGCACTTCCTTTTTTTGGGATGGGAATGTAAACTGACCTCCTCCAATCTTGTGGCCACTGCAGGGTTGTCCAAATTTGCTGCCATCATGAATACTTTAACAGCGTCGTCATGGTTAAGGTTTCGAAGCAACTCAGCTGGAATGCCATCAATGCCGCTAGCTTTGTTCTTAGCAAGGCTGGCTAAGGCCCATTCTACTTCACTATTCAGGATGCCCGGCTCGACTGTGCGGACTGTTGCTTACGCTGTGATGCCGACGTTGAGCCATTTATCGGAGTCCGGTAGTGTATATAGATGGTATACCGTCAACCTGACGAGACTGAGGCCTAGTTGAACTTGGGTCCAGTCTTTCACGGCTTGGACTGACTGAGATTGCTTTTGCCGCTTGTATTCACAGATTTCCCGCTTCGCGCCTAAGTTCAGCTCCATTCGTTTGCGCTTAACTCCAACTATGCCAAAAGTCAGACTAAAGTCGAGAGTTACAGGCTCCTGCTTCTTTGCACTCACTTTCCCTAGTTAAACTTCTTGATTTTCCATTCTTCTGATTCTCTTTCTTGCTTTGTACTGTTTTTGTAAGGAAGCGAGGGAGTCTAGTTGGCAGGCTACTATACAGAGGGCTATCAAACAGCCCTTTCCTGTGCCGTTTGTATGTGTTCCTATGAAACAAACACTGTAAGCTGAAGTACAGTTTAAAACGACGGCTAGCCGACTACGAAGAGCTCAAACCTTGTCAAGGCCGCATCGTTGACTCAAGGCGAAGCCGACATGCGGATCGCTGTGGTGCAAAATGTGGTAGTTCGGCAGCGCAACAGTGACGAAAACCAGGAGCATGAGAAGGACAGGCGTCCAGGACGGGACGCCCGGTCCTGTTTGCGTGGTCGTCGCGTTTCTTTTGTCGCTCTACTTCCTTAGTGTCTTTACCCTGACCGAAACGGCTTCATAGAACATGCTTTGTGTTCTGGGCTAGAAAAACTTCAGTTCCCACCCCCAATTTCGGCGCTTGTCTATCTTCTTATTGTTTCTTTCTTACGTTTTTACCGGCTTCTCTTCTGTTCACGTTCAGCAGAATTTATTGCAACCACATGTTGCTGTTTTCCCGACTGCGGCCACTAGTTGCGGCGCTGCCGCTGCACCCATAAATCTCCCGGTTGCCTCATTTTGGGGTCTTTCTCAGTCAGCTGACCTTCGGTTTGCTGTGTACAATCCCTGTCAACCACACAACCTTTCTCCTCCTCTTCCCTTCCTTTCCGCTCTTGCCCCCCCCCCCCCCCCGTCCCCCTTCCCTCCTAAAACGACGACACGCCCGATTTGGTTCTTTCCAACTCCACAGGACTCGTTCAGGCATCCTACCGTATCGGCTGTCGCATTGGTTCCCGGCATGCGCACCCTTCATAAACTTGCGTTCAGACTCCCCTACTTTTTTCAAACAATGTCCATATTAACGAGACAAAAATACATGGGCCGAATAGGCTGTGTGCATTCATCCCATCTACATTGTTCAGAGAGCGAGTTTCTATATTAACGTGACATAAAAACTTTGAAAAATCTTCGGCCCTAGAAAAATTGTCCATTATTCGGGTCCTCCATATAAACGGATGTCATATTAACGGGGCACAAGTTTTCCATAACAGCCACTCATGAAATGACTTGTGAAGACTAAATCCCCAACAAAACAAAAAAAAAGAGGAAAAGACAGGAAAACACCAATTAATCATAAAACTAAGCCAACGCCGAATAAACCTTCAGAAAATTTCTAAGAGGAATGCTGTTTATGTTATGAGGTCCAAACCTGCCACTCCTGGGGGTTAGTTTATAATTCTGTGATCCCGTGGCGTATTGCAAGAATTGGCGAAATTGCTTCTTTGAACACCACGCTTACATTAAAAAATTACAACTGTCGGAACTGCTAGGAAAAAGGGTTTCATTTCATTTCATTTCATTTTATTACCCTCAAGCGCATACGCATTACAGAGGGGAGTGGTACATCATATATGATAGAAAGCATAGAACACTAAATGAACAAAACATAACAAAGGCTAAACGAACAAGGGAATACAGAACAACGAAAACAATCTTACAATAAAGAAAGTTATACAAGCGGAATAAATTGAAAACAATCATAAGCGGTGAGAGAACAGCATTATACAGCGAAAAGAACAACAGCACTGGGAGCAAACAAGCATGAAAAACTAAAAACGGAAATAAGATAATAGTCAGGGGGGAAAAAAGTGTCACGGATCAGCTTCAAGATATTGCATCAGTGATGAGTGAAATGAATCGTGATCTTGGATTAATGCGATATCGGGCGGAAGGCGATTCCACTCTACTGACGTACGAGGTAGAAAGGAATGAAAAAGGGCATTAGTATTGCAAGTTATGACATTTACTTTGTAAGCATGATCAACGCGGGAGGAGCGATACGATGGCTGCGAAATGAAAGTATGCCTCAATTCGTTATGATGATAAATTTTGTGAAAAAGGCTAAGACGTGAAATTTTCCTTCTAAGCTCGAGAGATGGCAAAGATAACGTTAGTTTCATTGAAGTTATGCTGCTAGTGCGACTGTAATTGGAAAGAATGAAACGCGCTGAATTATTTTGAACCATCTCAAGTGAGGATTTCAAGTTCGTGAAACCGGGATCCCAGATTGCAGAAGCATATTCAATCTTTGAATGTACCAATGCTTTGTACATAGTCATTTTAGTCGAAACAGGTGCCTTCGAAAAGTTACGGCGCAAATACCCAAGCATGCGGTTACTGTTGTTAATAATGTAATCAATATGTTGCTTCCAGCTGAGGTCATTAGTAATATGCACACCCAAATATTTGTACGAAGTTACAGTATCTAAAGGAGTGTTATTCAATACATAGCAAGCAGGGGGGAAATTACTGCGCGACACTCGCATAGCTTTACATTTTTTAACATTTAGGTCCATACACCATGTGCTGCACCATTTAGTTATATTATTGAGGTCAGATTGTATAGCAGAAACATCGGCGGGTTCAGCAATCTCGCGATAAATAACACAGTCATCGGCAAATAAGTGAATAGGGGAAGTCACACAGTTAGGAAGGTCATTAATATAAACTAAAAAAAAAAAAGAGGGCCCAAAACGGACCCTTGTGGTACACCTGACGTAACAGGTGTTGACAGTGAATTATTGTTGTTAGCAAAGACATGCTGTGATCGACCGATGAGGAAAACTTCGACCCAGGTAAGAAGATGTCTGTCAATATTAAGACACTCGAGTTTAAGTAGTAAAAGATGATGGTTTATTTTGTCAAAGGCCTTAGAAAAATCCAAGAAGATACAATCAGCCAAGGAACGGTTGTCAATAAGGGTTAGCATGGAGTTTGTGAAACAAAGTAGCTGTGTCTCGCATGAGTATGATTTCCTGAAGCCATGTTGCGCTGGATTGAAAAAAAGGTTCGAGTCAAGAAAACTAGCTAGGTGTGAGCAAATGACATGTTCAAGAATTTTACATGGTATGCTAGTAAGAGATATGGGGCGATAATTAAGGGGAGATTGCTTGTTACCGGATTTATGAAGTGGAATCACCTTCGCCTGCTTCCAATGTACAGGAATAGCGCCAGTATCTAAAGATTGTTGAAATATTTTTGCCAAAAGGACAGAGGAGTACATGTTTGTTTCTTTAAGGAATCTTGCATTTATATTGTCAACACCTGAGGAACATGAAGGTTTTAGTGTTTCAATTAGCTTTGCAATCCCGTCGGCATCTATTGATATTGGATGCGTAATCGTATAGCCCGAAAACGAATGTGTAGGCAATTGAAGATTAGTTGCAGATGAAAAGTTCAGTGTGAACATATTGTTTAAAATCGATGCGCACTCCTTGCTAGGCACAGGTAAGTCGTTCTGGTCAAGTAAAGAAATCTCTGAGTTGCTCTGGGAGTTAGTTACGATGTTCCAAAATTTGCTAGGGTTATTAGTGAGCAAGGATGGTAGAGTGTATTTCAAAAAAGTAGATTTTGCAGAAGCGACAGCTTGAGAGTAGGTGTGAGATGCATTAGTGTATGCTTGCCAGCGTGACGCAGTCTGCTGCAGTTTTGCTGCCCGAAATAAGCGTTTTTTTCTGTTCGACAGTCGATTTAAGTACGGATTTTACCATGGCGAATGTCTATGTACTGTTAGTATTTTCTTGGGAATGTAAGCCTCACTTAGATATGAAATTTTATTGACGAACAGGTCCCAGTTCTCTTGGACAGAACGATGTTCAAAACCACTAAGATAGTTGTCAAGGAAGAGCGAAAGTTCTCTATTTATCTCTTCAAAGTTTGCCTTTTTGTAATCAAATATAATCTTGCGTTTTTTCGTAGCTGAAGACGCGGTAAAGTTAAGGTCGAAATGAAGTAAAGAATGATCACTGAGTCCCGGCATGAAAATTATTGGGCCTATCATATCAAGGTTAGTGGTGAGGATCAGGTCAAGAATGTTAGCAGAACTGCCGATAACACGCGTTGGGCCATCAACAACCTGATCAAAATTGAAAAGGGAGCACATATCGAGAAAAGCTTGACAATTCGAAGAATATGGTGTGCAGGTAGGCGGTGTCGATGTCCAGTTTATTGATGGATAATTGAAATCGCCTAGAAGAAATACCGGGGATGCTGGATAACGAAGGACGACGGTGTTACCCGGTCATGCAATTCATTCACGAATGTGATGTCTGCATTAGGTGGACGATAACAGTCGCCAATGATGTGTACTCTGTTGTTTAAAATGACGCCGCACCAGACAGATTCTATGTTGCATGAAACATTAATTCTGAACGATGATAGGTTTTTAGAAACTGCGAGCAGGGTTCCACCCCCTTGTCTTCCATCTCTGTCACAACGATAGACATTGAAAGGCTTGGTGTGAGTAAAAATTTCGCTGTCGCTTACACGAGCACTTAACCAAGTTTCAGTGAGCGCCACCAGGTCGGCATCGCACGAATTGATAGCTGCGCTGATATCATCTCTTTTGCCTAAAATGCTCCGGATATTAGTATAAAGGACTGATATAGGGCGCCGATGACCACTACCCCTGGCTAAGTATTATGAAACATTACGCGTGGGACTTGAATTCGAAATGTCTCCCATCGCGCATGCGCGAGCAGCATTGGATGTAGAGGGTCGAGCGCGTGCAGATGAATCATCGGATGGGCTGCTACGAGAAGGAGAATGATAACGCAGCCGGGGCAGCTCAATGAAACTGTCTTTTCTGGGGTCATAAACATATTGCCTTTTATTTACAGTTAGTTTGTCGTAGCGAAGCCTAAAGGATGGTGAACCAGGCAAAGATTTTGCGAAAGCAGTTAACCTTTTGCGAGCGAGCCTAGTTGCTGCGCAGTAGTCTTCAGAAACTGAAATGTCATTTGTTTTCAGCTCATCACGATGTGACATCATTTCTTCTTTCGCTTTAAAGTGCGAAAATTTTATCATCACCGGTCGGCATTTTTCTTGAACAAAAGGGCCACCAAGGCGGTGGGCTCGTTCTATTTTGTCTGGTTTAAATTCTGACCCAAAACTGGATGAAAGCAAACTAATAACGTTTTTTTCTGTGTCATTCCACGTTTCATTGCTATCGGGGACGCCATAAAATATTAAATTATTTCTGCGAGATCTGTCTTCCAGATGATTGATGTGGGAAAGAAGCTCATTATTCTGTTGCGTCAAGTCATTAATGGTGTCGTTTGTTAACAGAAGTTCTCCTTCGAGACTACTAACCATGCTGACTTTTGTTTCAACAGAAGCGAGTCGAGTATCAATACTAGACAGCCGCTTTGCTAAACATTCCTGATTGGCTTTTACGTCATTAACAGCCTGCGTCAACATGGCTTGGGCCTCCGCTGACGCCTCACAGGCGGTTTTAATAAAGGACAACGCAGCCATGACTTCATTATGACGATGGGCGCACGACGTGCCGTCTTCATCAGCTACTTGGGTCTGCCGCTCTGTAGTTTGCTTGCGATTAGGCCCGGGGTTTAGCTCAACGTCACCCGAACATAGCAACAACATAAGCAACACCTCCTTGCAGTCACAACACACGTCATAGAGCACTTGTGGGCACGGAAGCAGCAGTAAAAACGATTTGATGTTTTCCTAGCATGTAGAGAACACGATTGACCAACCTGGATAACGTGAAGACGACGATCGTTAGCCATGTGCTCTATCGTGCTGCTTCCATGCCCACTGACGTGTCGCGGCTGGCTGTTGGCTTTTAAGGCAGGCGTGGATGATGTTCCTGTTGATGCGGCTGAACCGATGAACAAGGATTCCGATCCAACGAAGGCAGCGCCTGGGTTCGAAGAAAGGTCGCACACCTGAACACGGCATGGCTGCAGGCAGGTAGCGACGTACGGGTCCGGTGCACTTCTGGCCAGGCATGGTAGAAGCCAAGCCAAAACCTGGATAACGTGAAGACGACGATCGTTAGCCATGTGCTCTATCGTGCTGCTTCCATGCCAAACGTGAACCGCTTTGCTTCCGCGAACATCGGCTCGTCCGTCAAATTTCGCCGGAGCAAAATGTCCAACTCGCAACCACCTAAAAAAAAGAACACGTACACACGATATAAATACGTGTACGTCCGAACCGAATACTGGATGCCATTTCGTCAACAATTCTGAGACGAGCTTCTTTCTGGTATTCACTTGTTTTCCTTCGACGACTGAACTAATCAGTTGAACAGTGGTGTCTCCGATGCAGCTTCCCCGCATGCACCGTAGGTGAATCTAGAGAAACCGTTTCCCCGTTAGTGTCGTATAGTTACAGCACATAAACGTAAAATAAAGACAAGAACAACAGAAAGGAGACGAGCAAGCAGCCCGGAGGGACCGCGCCCCCCGCTGTGCACGCGCTCCTCCCTTCACCCTCCGTCTGTAGGCATCTGGTTTTGCTCATGCGGTGAATGCCGAACTGTCACCAATACACACCAAAAGGTAGTGGCGTATGTGTGCCAGCTCCGCATTCAGAGAGTAGATCGCGCTTTCCAATACTTGCAAAAGAAAAAGAAAAAACTAAATGACCGCACGGGTAAGTGGAAAGGAGGGTTGTGCTATGCGCCTCTGAAAAGATGCCAAAGAAAGAGCCTAATGTGAGGGAAGAAGCCTGTTCTATTTTCGGCAGTGTACGAACTTAATTGACATACAAGAAAATATATATATATATATAAATAAATACCATGTTGCCGAAAGTAATAACCAATATCGCACAATAAAAACAGAAGAGAACTGCTCTTCCCAGAGCGTATGAAAAGTTTGAGACATCGACTTAATACTGCATTCCTCAGTGCTAGCATGTAATTGGCTTCATATCACGTACATCTAAATTGGTTTTTAAAGAAAAAAACAAATATCTGAAAGAATTATTCCGACATCTGGCCACAACAATTTTCACCCTATTGATTTGTGCGTCTCGAGCAGACTGGAGCACAAAACAGGCATGTTCACTTCGCCACACCAATTCGTCCGTCTAGACACCAAAATGTCGAGCCGGAAACCATCTCAATACTTTTTAGCTCATAAAAACATGTAGGAGTACGCTTTTCAAATTTCGTTTTCTGCGCCTGAATAAGTTAAGAATCCCTTAGTCTCCTCCTTCCTCCTGCATTGCTTGATTTCACTAGAATTTGAGAGAGAAATAAAGGGCCCTAGCGGAGCGAAATCATTTTTTTTTTCATTGCGCTGTACTGCATACAGGCCCCATATATTTTTTGTCTCTTCTATCTGAGCATATGGTTAACATGCGCAGGCTTTTTCCTGTTTACCAGTTGCGTCTTATAAGCTGTGCCATCCATTTCATCCTGTTGCATGTTTTACCGCTACACTAGCACCATCACCTTTAAATCTGTTAGAAGAAACAAGCAGCACAAGACCAAAGAGAGGTTGTTCGTGAGAATACAAGAATATAAATTTACAGGACAGGAATATAAAACGATAACGTACAATTCGAAAGGGAGGACTTCGATAAAATGCACAGATGGTAGTGTGCCGGTTTTTCTGATTTGTTCATGTTTTTTTTTTATCTGTCAGTATCACGTCATCTAACAATTTCGCTGCACCATTTCCTGTTAAGTTTCCGTGCAATGTACAGCGGGGTCCTTTATCGAATTTAAGGCAGCAGCCGTGACGTTATCGCCTGGAAACGGGAATGCACAAGACACAGTTCTGGTCCGCGCCGTCTGCGCAAAGATAATTTGCTTCACTTTTTAGTTTGCTGGTTTCCTTGCGGCATCGGACAAAAGCACCGCTGGTCAACGTGAGTTATGTCTTTCCGCTCTCCTGGGTGTTTGAGCCTGCGGCGAGCATCGGCAGAAACAAGTCAGAGGAAACGGGGGTGGCAGGCGGGGGGCATGAGGAGTTCGTGAAGTAAAAAAAAAATCTCCTTCCTAGTAGACCAGAGGGAAGTGTACTCGGGCTTCGGACATTACGGTGGAATGCCGAAAGCTGGGCAGGGGCTGCGGCATTCGGTCGTCCGATTGGGGGGTAACCAAACACCGAGAGTCGGCGGGCACACCGCGGCAGTATGCTCGAGCTCCGCGTCAAAAGGGGCGCTCTTCGAAGACAGCCGCGGCAACAGCCAAAAGCCTGGACCTCACTATTTCGACGTCACACAATGACGACCTCACTCAACCTCAAACTCACGCGTGAGTTTGAGGTTCAATTTGGTGACCTCACACAAAAAATTTCTAGCTGTCACCGACCTCACCTCGACCTCACCTCAACCTCACCTCACTCCGTGAGGTTGAGGTCATTTTGAGGTTCAGGTCCATCTCATGAGGCCGAAACCTCAAGAGGTTGTCCACCTCTGCTTAGGAGACACCCTCAAAGATCCGGAAGACGGCGATGCGCATGTGACGCCTTTGTTGCCACTGCGCAGAAACTTTGCTCTCCAGTAGAATGCGACAGCGTAGTAGGTACATTAAGCTTAGGACTAAGTTTTTTTTTTTTCATAGTTTCTAGCGACCCTATTATTCTACGACGCGCATCACCAAATGTGGCGGTAGAGACAGAAAAGAAGGGTGTACGACTGAAAACCGGCCGAGAAACTGGGGTAATCAACTTCAAAACAACTCCCTTCTCTTTCCTTCGCAGCATTCCCCGTCCTCGAGCCAAGTGGTTGCAGTCGGAGTGGTTGCCCGCGCCGACCATTAACGCGCGTTATAGGTGTTCACTCAACGACGGAATGGACAGGAGCGAGGACGGTTGTTGGTCACTTTGCTTACTGGCGCCAACCGATTTCCTTTCGGCTTCTGCGGTGGCTTATTCGCCGTTGCGGACTGCATGATTTCGATGGCCTTTTCTAGATTTAGGTGTATGCTGCAAGTGCCCCCCCTCCCCATTTCTCTCCTCAAATATGTGTGCACAACACTAACCTTGGTTTAAGATACGTTGTTCCTAAGCTATGCTCAGAAGGTTAAATAAAGATCAGGCTTCCGAGATAGCACAGCTTTTGCCACTTTGGTCGTGAAGGCGAGCTTTGGGTTTAAAAGAAAACAGTCCACGGCTCTCCTCCTCCTAAGCAGCAATATGTACTTAGCAAAACCCGGCACGTGAATTATGAAACAAAAATAAAAACGAAAAAAGCAGATGACTCAAATGCCTCGAACAGTGGCCAAATAATCCCGATCTTGGTAAATAGAAGCAGATATACGGAAAGTGGCGCACTCTGTATTTTTACGTCAGTTATATCGACCTATCATTGCGGATTTAGGGTTTGTTGGTATTTTTCAGGAAGTCCAATTTCCCAAGTGGAAGCGAGATTTTACAAGTACCAATAATAACAATCACTTCAGTGCGAGCTCATTCCAAGGAGACCGTAAAAACACAGGGAGCATTATTGTTGTAGCATTTTTATGACTTCGAATGAGTTCTAAGCAGGTGCTTTACATTTTCATGCTTAAAACAAAGAAGCAGAACTCTCCTGCTATTTTCACCTGACTTCAGTTCCGTTTATTACCTTAATTAATACATAGAGGCATTACATAAGGCGTAGGTTCTTATACAAACACTAGTGATCATGGTAATTAGTTACTGTGAACAATGGTCAGACAAAAGTTGCGAAGACGAAGATGGTCATTTTCGTGGATTTCGTGTAGCAATTTTGTGGAGGAGGCCGTTCCAGTCTATGGTGGTTCGAATGAAAAACGAAGCAGTAAATGCGGTCGTCCGGCGTGTGGGTTCGCAATGTGAAGTGGATGACTGGTTCGTTAAGATACGCCTGCTGCTGCTGTGATTAATGGGGCTTGATTAAGTGATGAAAAAAAAACGTGACACAATAAAATGCTGGAAATGCGATGTCGACATAAAAGTGTCGATACACCGGATTCTCTTTTTAGGGATCAAAACCTGATTTTCTATGAGTATGATGCATGAATCAATGTAACAGCGCAATCTTTAACCAATTATTTTTGACGAGATATGCTTGATTGGGCTCCAGATGGGTCGCATGCATTTTAAATTTTTGGCCTAACAAATGAATTATAAGCCAGTAGTTTTGAACACGGCGGTGCATTCCACAAATTCTCTGAGTTTTTGTTAGATGTTGATATAATGTTACTGACGTATGTCCTGACGTTACTGACGTATGATATAATGTTACTGACGTATGGCAGTGGCACGGCTGCTCCTTGCCACTGCCAGCAAGTCGACCAGCGGCTCGTCGCCCCTCAAAGCGTCCCTCCCGCTCCACTGGCGCTGTCGAAGACACAACCGGGGCCATAATTCTCACCAAACTCGGCGGGCCTGCACCACGTGTCGGCAGAAGAGGTTCCTGGAAGTCCAAAGGGAACAGCGATGGGCTGAACCGCGTCCATGCCACGGATAGAAGGTTTCAGGCCTGGGCATGTGTACGCGCTGGCGGCCTAACCAGACGCGGACGCCCGCCTGCCCTGAATTTCCAGCCTACGAGGCGGCTGCGGGCCAGCACCGGAGACGCAAGGAGGATTCCTCTGTTACCGACACCGCCGAACGTGCGCCGCCACTGCCAGGTTCTAAGGGCCCACGCAAGCGGGGGACCCCCTAAAGAAAAAGGAAAGAAAGGAAGGCCTGTAGAGAGGAACACGGCCAACCGTCATGAAAGGAGTAGCTTAAAAGACGCCGAACGAAACGGTCGTCAGTTGGAATTTCTGTAATGTTTCTTCCATGTAGCCATTAAATCAGTTTATGAAGTTTCACCGGAGTTTTATTCTGTGACCAAATTATGCCAACGCAGACACGACGACAACAACGATTACGACAACATGTGCGTCCCAAGACAAATCATGAATAGGGTTACACGTAAGCATTTACAAGAATGTACCTGTTCAAGCGGGGGGTTAACAGTTGCGTAAGGAAAGAAATAGGGAGCGCGATGGTGCGAGAAGGACAGGCAAGTGAATTTGCTGGTGATTACGGTCATTAGTGTAATATTGCACCATTCTGAATCGTTCTTAAACAAGTTCTAGAGAGCAGAATGGTGCGATGCGTTATAGATAGTGCGGTGACACAGTCGTCCGCAAATATGCGTATATTAGAGGAGACATATTAAAGTGAATCATTAAAATATATGAAAATAACAGGAAGCCAAGAGCAGATACTTGCAGCATACCGGAAGTTACTGGGAGAGGGCTACACAAATTATTGTTGACCGAAACCATTTGCGTACGACTATACAAAAATTCCCGTATCCACATCAGAACATTAGGATCCAGGTTTATTCGTTGAACTTTTAGTTGTAAGCGGTAGTTAGGCACTTTATCAAATGCTTTCTCTAAATCCAAAATAGATAGCACCGATTCGCACATCGATGACCAGGTTAAGACGCAAGTCATGAAGAAAATAGTTAATTGGGTTTCACAGGAGAAAGCTATGCGAAACCTATGCTGCGACGGGTTAAAATAGTTGTTACCATCTAAGAAAAAAATAATTTGACAGTAGACGACGTGTATTATGATTCTGCATGACACGCTTGTTAGCGAGATAGTTCGCTAATTTAATGTAGAGCTTCTGTTGTCTTTCCTGTAGATTTGAATGACCTATGCCACTTACCAATCATCCGGAAAGGTAGTGAAGAAAGTGACTGAGAACAGTAATGACAGGCAATAAGCAGACGTGTGTCTTGTGTTTCTTGGAATTTTATAGTTCATACCTTCATGCCACACGATGATGATAGTGCAGTCTTCAGAGTTATGGATGAAATTCCGTCTTCATAAACTGCGATGCTTAGTATGACACCTTTCATAATGCAAAAAGAAAAAAGAAAAAGAAAGGGCCTTTTGATTTCATTCGAGAATACTGAGGAAAATGCGGAATTAAATGTGCCAGCACATTCAACGCTTGTGTCATTGTTGAGGGTAAGTGCGTATTTTGGGTTAGAGTGTATTACTTGCCAAAACAGTTTTGGGTTAGTACGCAACAAATTTGGAAGTGTAGTATTATAAAAAGGACGTTTTACGCTGCGAATGACAGTCAAATATTCATCTTGAACTACCTAATATATAGTTTTGCTATCAAATTGTGTTGCCGCTATCTTCCCAATAGAGGCGCTTATTTTTCGAATTTTTTTTAAAGAATCAGTAAAGCATGGTTTTTGGTTACTTGTACGAATGTTGACGGTTGGTATATGTTTATCAGGTGAATCATTTATTTATTTTTAAAGACTGCCCAGTTATCATGTGTCGATTGAATGTCATATGTAGCTTGTTATGCAGGAAATTAGGTCTTAAGTTCTTGATTTATCGCCCCTTAATGACTATTTTCTTAAAGTGTTACAGTCTTCTTCAAGGTCATATTTGGTATTACAAGAAAAAAGAAGGCGGCTGGAATGACAATTTGGTCTATAATTCTCTGAAGGTAAGTAATGAATGAGACGGCATCGGGTTTACTAGCCAAAATAAAGTCAAGAATGATTTTAGATTGCGATAAGGTGCGCGTTGGTTCTGAAAGCATATGTGATAAATTACCGTTGAAATGTATTACAATAAAGTTGCCTTTTGCGGAACCTACTATTGATGCAGGTGGAAGATTACGAAATTCTATGTTTGGGAAGTTAAAATCCCCGAAAAGGAGGATAGAGGCACTTGGGGTAGCTTGCTGTGGGTTAGATTAGGTTGTTATTTTGCTCGTTAGAAAAGTCATGGGTGGAATGGGGACGCCTGTAGCAGACTCCCAGTAACAGTGCTATTGGTTATGAATGACACAGTAACTTAATTATTCCGGTCTTAGATTAGCCGTTGTGGGGCTCCGCAGCCTCTTTAGGTGTTTTAAACCGCGCGCGCGTTTTCCTATTTGTGTTGTGTTTGCGCGAGCAGCGCGAGTGCGCATGAGTGAGCAGATAATCTTGGGGGCGGGATGTTAGCGGCGAAAGACGCGGGCAGATACGCGCGTCGAAGCAAGGCGCGAGGCCTTTTTTCGCCCCGGCGGGGCAAGCAGCGAGCGTCATGGGCCAGCGGGGTGTGCAGGGACTACTTAAAGCAGACCGGCGTCACGAAGGTGGAAGGAGTGCCTGCAGAAACAGCCTGGGCGTATTCGCGTGAGTTGCTGTAACGCGAGGAGCAATGCTTCTTGTTCCGCCGTGAGCGCTTTGGCCTTATTGCTCGCCCTATTCGCTCCGCAGTGTGTTTTGTCTCGCCGCGGTAAAGCCCTGACATATTTCCCGCTTTTCTTCGCTGTTCTATTGTCGCGCGCATGAACAGCATGTTCTCAGCGCAGTAGCGCCTGATGTTGTTTCCTTTCTTTTTAATGCATTTTCGTTTATCCGGAATAAAGCGGGGTTATTAAGAGACTGGATTTGTCACTCTTCAGTCGAGACCATGGCTCGCGGACCGGCTTTTTGAAGGCGAGGCCTTCATCTGGCGCCCAATGTGGGGCCTGAACCCATGACCCTGAGGTTAAGTCTCATGCTCTACGGACAGAGCTAGCCGGACCCTCTGTCGCTCACTGTTAAGTCAAAGTCCCTTCACGTCTAAATGACGAGTGACGCCATAAAACGTCATTATTTCAGCTGTGAGAATCGGAGCGGTGACCTTGAAAAACGATTTCTAGGGAAAGTCTGCTCTGAACAGCTGCCAACTAGCATATCCGTTATGCTGTCGGAGTGTAGCTCGCCCTGACAGAAGCGTCCATTCAGTTCGTGGTGAGATCCCCGATCATATTGATAAAGCCATACAACTGATTGAACGGATAAAGAAGGCCTTCTCGTTCACAGTATTTTGTTAGCCTCTACTCTTTGTTATCCTCATTACTTCATTTTTTTCTTGTACGATGTGCACCTAAACATCGAGCACATAAGGTGGATGGCATGAAATGGAACTCGCATACTGGGCTCGTGCCGTTCAGGCGCTCGTCAGCTCTGTGATCTGTGGTCCGTTGAGATTCTCCTACTCATTCCGCCTGATTTTATCCTTGGAAACGCCAAAGACATTGATGCTGGTGATTACGACGAAGCTGCTCATTTCGTGGTGCCGGTTTTATGTAAACCACGATTTACAGGGAGGCTTAGAGCGAGAGAGACAAGGATAAGAGAGTGACACAGGACGGTCGCTCGTCTGCTCGCGCTAAACCTCCCTGTAAATCATGGCCTGCCAACTGTACCAAAACTCAGCTTTGCTTAAACTATGTGAACCGTACTTGCGCGGGCAGAGGAGACTTATCGGGAGATATAGGACAGTGGTCGTACAACCAGAAAGTTCGGTAAAAAATCAGGAGTCTCCCGGGGACGTCAGCAGAGTTGGCAGGCATGCGGAAGAGCCTTGCAACTCGGCCAAGTTGATGCCTGCGGTGGGCTTGTGATCCACGAGCTCATGGCTTTCCTCTGCATCGGCGATTCTGCAGAACGTGGCAATTCTCTGCCCCAGGCACTCTGCGGCCTCCGCAGAACAAGCTCTCGAGACCGTAGGCAGTCGGTAGCATAACGTGACTCAATCATTCTTCCCTGGTCCAGCACCTGTTCGGCCTTCGTCCTCGCTCAACATTTTTAACGCACGACGCGCCAACGCCAGGTCGTTGCGAAGAATAGCCCTATATTCATTGTAATCGGCCATTACAGGAGTTCAATGCAAATGCTAACACTTGAATTGGTTATGAGCGATACAGTAACTAAATTATTCCGATCTTAAATTAGACGTTTACAACAAAACATAAAATTTGCTGACGATCTGCTATGAGAACACCACCGCTCTTTGATAATTCACGGTCACTTGGGTGAACTTTGATGTCAGACAAGTTGCGCCAGAACTTTGATATCACTAACGTCATATTGTAGCCAGTTTTCTGTTAGAATAAGCAAGTTGCCTTGTGTTGATGCGATGATGTTAGAAACGAGCCTAATCTCCTCTGAAGATAACTGCGTACGTAAGTGAAGATTGCGGGAAACGAAAGATCCCTTCTGGGAGTTAGTGTACTCTGTCTCTATTTATGGGATGCGGTGACTGCTACTCGATTTCTGTTAGTTATACACATCGTCGAAAGCTTACCATTTAGGGCCAATGCGATCTGAATTTGAGTCCGGACTTAATCAAGACTCAGATCATGATCTGAGCGTGAATGAGCCCGAGAGAGTCGATACATGTGTGCGTCCGCCGACCTGTGGGTGATTATAAAATGGTCTGAGCCTTGCGCCTGGAACCGCAGTGAGTCTAGTGAAACTAATGCAGGGGGCGCCACTCGCGAATAAAAAAGATAAAAATGCCGAATAAAAAAAAAAAAACACGAACAGGATGGCAGCAACGCGAGCACGAAAACGCAGAATTATTCCCTCCTGAACAAAAATCCAAACGGGTTGTTTGTTACTTAGAAATATTTTATCGCGCCTTTCAAATAAGAAAACTCAACTGCACTATATCTCAGATTTCACCACTTATGATCTAGTCATCCGAAACGGGTGTCGTGCTGTGCGCAGTTCATTTTGGTCATTTTGCATTTGACGCTGACTCTAGTCACTGTAAGCTAAAACGCGATCAATTTATAGCTCTTGCTCATGTATTAAAATCGAAATGCCTGCAAATTGTACTCAACCCCATCCCGTCTTTGTGCATATGCGTGTTGAATTGTATTGTTGATCGCAGCGTCAGTACAGCTCCTTAGTCGGCGGTCATTTTGAGTAGATTCCTTGAGCAGTCAGAGTACTTTTCGTGTTCCTGCATACGATATCGTGTGCTAAACAATGGCACAATTTATCTAAGTATCTGTAAGATGCTTGGATATCGCGTCTTCAATTTCTTAAATTTCAGTACACAGGGAAGCGTGCGACCCCCGAGTACGGATCGTTTGTTCGTGCTGCCCAGAAGCTTGTCACCTGTTTCGGGATCTTTTCAGCACATGGCCGCTGTTCGCCGCCTTATTGTTTGATTGGTTCTCAGAATGGTCATGTGTTTCAATCTTGTGGCGCAAAATTTTGAGCTGTCGAAATGGCTTCTTGCAGTGCCGTCAAAATAACGTTAAGTGCCAGACACATCTTTAGCAGAGCTATTCACGCCGATTGAATAGTAGATATCAGTAACTGCGGACGGAAAAAAAAAAATAAAACTGGTATAGATGATTGGGAGGAAAACACTATGCTTGTATTACGGATGAGATAAAAGGTACTATTCCTGTAATCTGACTGGTTCACGTTGTGCAGCGAGAAATACGTCATGCATACACATCAGACTGTTATGACAAAATGAAGTTTCATGACATAAACAATGTGCTGTCATTGACGAAAATGGCAGAAGTTGGGCGCCACGTTAGGCGAGTGCATAACGCGGCGAATTTGATGTGGAGTACAGGAGGCTGTCAACTCACCGCAGTTTCGTACAAAATTACTCTGGGTGGTGATGTAAGCTTAGACATCTTGCTGTAATTACAGAAAGTACTGAAACGACGCCATAAGAGTAGTTTTCAGCCGCGCAACCTTTTGAAGGATGAAAATGGAAGCGCAAATTTACAGCCGCACGAGGGCACTATCTGTCTTCCCGTCGCAAACGCTTTGCTCTCGCAGAGAAACCATTGATCCGTGAGGTTGCCAAGCGAAGCAATGGCGGTCTGCTAACTCAAGCGGCTTATCTGCGCGAGATGAGGCATTTCAGAGAGCACTGCGACGCTTTCGAATTATCTGTCTGGACAGTTCGTAAGTGCGACCACCCGAGGAGTCATATGGTGCTGTGACTGGCTCGGCGGCACCGTTAGACGCACGATGCTGAACTTCGTACAGTCGAGCGCGATTTGAAGGTTATCGCGCGAGCGTCGACCAGCCTTGCACTCCTGGCACCTGGCGGCCGGGTTTGGAACAGGAAAAATCATGATTTCGCACTCTTCTCTCCCTCGTTCGCTGTTCCATGCAACAACCATCACCCCCGCGACATACTCACCGCCCTTTCGCTTGGTTCTAAGCTTTCCATTTGTTGCGATAAAGTGTCCAATTTCAGATAATACCGAAGAATACGTCGCGCTCATAACTATAACTGCCTGTTCGTAGAACCAAACGAAAAAAATGAAAGTGATGTCCCAGCAGGGAGTGACGGCTAACAAAGGAACAGCAAAAAGAGTGAGGGAAGCTGGCTTGATACCTCCCTCGCCTCGGCAGAGAATTCTGGGCCATGGCGCTGTTCATGTACCCGGTCGGCGCTCGCGCGATAACCTTCAAATCGCGCTCGACTGTACTTTTCTTTGCACAGGCGCTACTGGAATGCAGTGGATCGGGCTCTGGCGACTTCCATGTGTCCCCGGGCCATCTGTCTTTTGTGACGTCGGTGACGCGACATCGGCAACCAAGTTTGCATACGGGAGTGTTTGGGTCGCTTATATCGGTGCACTCAGATGGAAACCGCATGGAAGGACTATCGCCGTTACCTCGTTTGGACACATCGTTTGGCGCAGCGGCAACATCCGAGACTTCGTGGGAACGGCCTAAAAAGACTGGACGGACAGCAGATCTCTTCAGTGGGCTCGGCGGCACCGTTAGACGCATGATGCTGAACTTCGTACTTTTCTTTGCACAGGTTAGTGACAAATGGTCATTCACAAGTTGCCTTAGAAGCGATTGTGCCTGCCTTGTCGTGCTGCCGAGCCCCCAGTGTATTTTTTGTTGCTGCCATGAGTAATCGCGAGTGCTTTGCATGCTGTTGAAGCTAAGTGGTGATGTGGAGGAGAACCCTGTGCCTGATGAACAGAAACTGGATCAAATTCTGAGCACTGTCACGGAAATTAAGGCTACCCAAACTGCTTTGCAAGGTGGATTTGAGGGTGTTCAGTTCAGGCTCTCTGAAATAGAAGACACATTAGCGTCGCTAAAGCTATGTAATGAAAAAGTGCAGAAATGTGAGGAATCTGTAGTGGTTATGCATAAGGAATTGTTCCAAATCACTAAAAGATTGGATGCCCTGGAAAATAGAAGCCGTAGCAATAATATTGTGACCTTTGGATTGAAAGAGGAAAATAACGAGAGTGCCTCCGAGCTTCAAAAAAAGTAGAAAACAATTTCTTGAGAAGCAAATTGGAAGTCCAGGTCAGATCCATAAAACGCATCCATCGTGTAGGCAGGAAAGATGCTGGCAATAAACGCCCTGTCATCTTGCGCTTTTATGATTTCACTGAAAAGGTTAAGGTTTTTCAAAGTTGCCATAAGCTAAAGAACAGTGGAATATCAATATCTGAGAATTTCTCGGTTCCTGTGTGCGAAATACGCAAAAAATTATGGCAGTCTTTAAATTGAATCGCGACAATGGGGATAAAGTAAGTTTAGTTTTTGACAAGCTCAAAATAAACAATAATATGTACGCATGGGATCCCACAGAGGATAAAAGGGTACCAGTGAGGCAAACGAAAAACACATTTTCGAAATCTCATGGTGGTCCCGCTGAATGACGTTTTCACAATAATCCATTAATCATTCTGGGTTTCAATGCTGGGACCATTGTTAATAAGGATGATAAATTAAAAGAATTATTCCTGCTTTACAGTTCAGACGTAATAATAATTACAGAAACGTGGTTGCACTCTTCCATACATGACTCGGAAATCGTCCCTGATTCTTACACACTTCTTAGATCTGATAGGAACAGCCGTGGTGGAGGGGTTGCTATTGCCATTAAGCAGGACCTCTACTTCAAGGAAGAGGAAGGCATGGACGGCCATTAAAGTGTTTGGTGCATGATAACAACGGGTAATGATAAGCAGTAATCGGTGGTATTTTTAGGTGCCCGAACGCCACAGATGACTATCATTTGAAATGGCACGACTATTTGAATTCTAAAATGAAAGAACGGACTAAAATCATATTATCTGGAGATTTCAATTTACCCGGAATTGATTGGACCACCTTAACTCCTGGAAGAAAGGAAGTGATCAATTGCGAACTGCTTTTAAACATAATGTTCAGTTTTTTGTTTACAACAGCTGGTTACTATTGCCGACACGCATTCAGGGCTAGACTAGCTCAGTGCTCAATCTTGTTATTGTATCTAGCATGTGAACCCCGGAACTTGTCATTGCGGAAAGTATATCAGACGATAAGTTACTCGCATTAACATTTCCACAGATGGGACAGCAGAGCACCGCAGTGCACCTTGAGCAGACACGTATTGTAACGAAAGGTTATAGTCGGGCTTATGACGTGAGCATCATCGACTTTATATATTTAATTCGGATATTTATATTTTGGAAAACCGGTCAAGTGTTTAAGACTTACGGCTAAAGCTCAAGGAAACGATAATATACTGGGAAGAAAAATTCATTCCATCCAAGACGAAAAGAAGACAACGTAAAACGCCATATATTACCCGCAATATTATTCACCTAAAGCGAAAACTCGTGAGAATTCGTAGAAGTAAAAAATCACTTGCGGAAATATGTGAAATCCCCCCTCCCCCCTGTTCATGAAATAAATTAAAGAGGCGAGAGTAAGGTTTTTTTCAAGCACAATGTCGAACTTTGTCTACACAACCACAGAAATGTTGGCGCTATTCATCAAAATCTGATGACGCGATCTCAAAAATATAAGTTGACGGATGTATCGTAAATATCAGTGAGCGATTGCAAACTATTTAAATTCATACTTCCAATCTGTCTTCACACGTGCAACACCGGTGAATCCAACCCCTGCGCAGCACACTAGCCACATGCCCGAAGTGGTGATAACACAAACAGGCGTCCTTAACTTACTCTTGCAAATAGATACGAAAAAGTGTCCTGGTCCTGATGGCATCTCAAACGTATTCATTAGACGCTATGCTGAGTAGATTGCTCCTTTTCTGTGCGCAAAATGTACCGAGTCACTTAAAACAGGTACTGTTTTACAAGATTGGCTCCATTCAAAGGTGAACCCTATTCACAAGGGCGGCAGCAAATTGCTGGTGAACGCAAACCAACTTATATCATTAATCAGTTCGTGTTGCAAGGTAAGGGAGCATATAATTCATAATGCTATCGTAACATTTTTAGAAGAAAACAACCTTCTATTCCCCAGACTACATGGCTTTCGAAATAAATTGTCAACAGCTACTCAAGTGTTTGAAATCACACTGACCTGGCATCAATAATTATTTCTCGACTACAGGCTGATACAATCCTCATAAATTTCGCTAAAGCTTTCGATCGTGTTCACCATAAAAAATTGATTTTAAAACTAGAAACGATAGGTATTGATCTGAAAATAGTAGCATGGATAGAAGCCTATCTTTCCAACCTTAAACAGTTCGTCTCAATAAATGGTTTCCACTCAGATTACCTTGAAGTCCTATCGGGGGTCCCGCAGGGCTCCGTTCTTGGGCCCCTGCTGTTTCTCACATATGTAAATGATATCTATTTGTGTGCCGAACATGGAGTGACAATGCGACTTTCTGCAGAGGACTGCGTGATTTATACAGCCGTGAACAGCTCTGGTGACCAAATGAAACTTCAGTCTTCTTTAAAAAACATTTCTGACTGGTGTGCAGCCTGGGACATGCAAATTAACATATCGAAAACGGTGCATTTAAACACAACAAGAAAAAAATTCCTTTGTCTTACAACTACACATTATCTGGCTCCCCGATACCACACGTAGCCAAAGCAAAATACCTGGGGATCACACTAACCCAAGACCTTAAATGGCATGCACACATCGAGAACATATGTAGCAACGCATTCAAGCAGCTTGGTTTTCGTCGCAGCAGACTAGCAATGGCTCCATCGCACGTGAAGTTAACAGCCTATAAAACATTAGTACGACCTATCCTTGAGTATGCAAACATAATCTGGGATCCCCATCAAGCGTACCTGATCGAAAAGTTAGAAACAATTCAGTCGAAAGCACTACGATTCATATATTCGAAATACTCACGTCATGAAAGCGTAACAGCCATGCGCATCACTGCACAAATACAGATCTTGTTTTGTCGCCGGAAAACGACTGTAATGAAGTTCCTTTACAACATTTATCATCATAGATTAAACATACATAAGGAAGACTACCTGTTAACACCTCAGCGTCGATCCACCCGAGTTAGCCATAACTATTGCATAGACCATTCTTGGCGCGTTGCAACACGATTAAATACTCGTTTCTTCCTAAGGCTATCGAAATGTGGAAAGCGTTACCAAGTGAAATTGTTAACATTACTAACCCTGACAGGCATCGATAGATCGCCAAGTACTGCCTTAAACTTCAGCTCAAACACTGCCATATTTGTCTAGCACTATGCATACACTTCAATGTCAACGAAATGGAGTCTTCCCACTATGGAAGAAGCAAGCAAATTTACTGGCAGCTTCTTTTTTAATAAAGTAATGTACGCGCCATGTATATGGAACATGTCTGCTTGCCACTTATGATGTATTTCACGTAAGGTTTTGCAGATGTGTGCATACAGGCTCACCCTTTGCTTATTATTCGGAAAACAAATATAATTACTCAAGAGCACGTTATGACACTACGCTGTATTCATGTGATGTTGTTAACTGACTTTTTATCTTGACTGCTTTTTAATCCAGCCAAAAAAGAATCTTTCTTTATTGCTTTGCATTTTAGCGTTTCGACACTAATGAACACGTGCACGCGGCGTCACCATAGCTTCATACCACGATTTCCAGTCATCTTTCGCTTTCATTCCCTTTTCTCATTTGATCCCCGTCTGTATGTGCAAATTGGCCCCCCTGGGCATTGACAAGTTAACCTTCCAGCTGTACTCCGTTCTTCTGTTTCTGTCTCTCTTTCTCAGAAATCTTTCGCGTTTCGCAGGAGCCCTTTCGCGCGCTAGCGCATGAAAATTTAACAGACTATGTATGCCTTCCACTAAATTGGTTGTGTGCGTGTGTGTAACTGGGTTACACTTGGTTATATTTTCATGCGCTGGTGCGCAAAAGGCTCTTGCGAACGCGAAAAATGTCTCTCTCACTGCGCTGCTTTCCGCGCTCCACACAACTCAAGTTAATACTTTAAGAACTTAGCGGGCTTGCTGACCTGATGGTAGCGGGTTTTAACACCGCTGTTCAAAAAGGTGGACAGAAAAGACAGTAGCTAAGACTAATTTTTGATATTCTGAGACTGGACATGGATCATGACGGGTGCGCGGGCGCCGCTTGGCCAGTGCTGGAGCCACATCGCAAATCTGTCGATTCCATTGTTTACGACGACGTTCTTAAACGTTTTAGTTTTTGCATTCAAATGCCGCTAATACGTGGATGTGAGAGGTCATCGGCGGTTACGAGGGGCAATGCCATTTTTCGCTCCTATTCTGTGCCAATCAACTGCGAATATTTCGTTGCCATTCTTTCTCTTCAGCTGTAACGTTCCTCGAGTCTCATAAACCCGTTCAGCCTTTCCGTGCGTAGCTGCTGTTGAATGTGCACTCGCCAGCAGGCTCCCGCAAACGCAATGCCACCTCACGACCGCGCTCTTGCTCGCGCCGGCCGTTCGCGCATGTATTGTTACTTTTGATAAAGAGGGTATGGCATATGTCATCATTTTGATTTCAATCACAAACTAGGCTTGCGACGGCGTTCTGAAGGGTAAAAGAAATAGGATGGCACCACCCGGAATACTGCAAATGGAACACATGTTTGATATAGAAGTTGTGAAATCTTCCACTACATGGAGGTTCATTAGTGATGCCGTACGCCATCGTTATGAACCCCGTCGCCTGTTGACAATCCCAACTGCATCTAGTACAACTACAGCAATGGCAGACGGATTTCGCATTATGGGGCTAGTAAGGCATTTGCGTTATTATGCCCATAGATTTCGTGTACACTATTTCAATAGACACGAGTATCGAGCTCAGTGACCGGAGGAACAAAGCGGATGCCGAAAAATCGTATCGTTTGGTTTACAAATACTTTTCTGTGGTTTGGTAAGCCCCAGGCCACAGAGAAAAGAGATATTAACTAGAGTTGCACTCAACACCTTCTAAATATCGGTGCTTCGTCGATAAACATGCATTCGAACATTCTTGGTGACGGACGTAGCCGAAGCTATCCACGGCCGGCGTTCAGATTCAGATGCAGTATATCGCTTTTGCTTCATTATCATGCAGTTAAACCATGCCGGTAATATTGCGTGAAAAGATAAGTGCGTATGATCCCACGAGACAGGTAGATGATCATACACCGATGCACATAACCCTGTCCATTTTTGCGCATTAGTTTATGGCAACATGCACAGTCTAGGGTAATGGTCATTTCCGGGGTAAAAAAAATAAAACGCTGAATAGGAAAGCGTACAGTGTCAATCACACTTAGCGGGAAAATGCTTTCGCGTGATCATGCACCTGTGGAACGCCATTGCATATAACTAGTCCGCGAATCAATGCTAAGCGACACGCGAGAAGATTTACAACGATGCGGTGCTTCATGTTGACGGCCACTCTGCATCAGTTTTCTACCCGTTTGGGTACAATAGCGCTTCTCACGCGTGCAGCCCGCCGGGCCGGGTTCCTGTTTAGTATGATTGACTCTCCCCATGCGCGAAAAGAGAAATCTCACTGCGCGGACACACTGACAAGATGCGTCGTTCCAAAGGCAGGGCTGGATTTTTCCCAATTACTGCCCTTGCGTCACCAGGGCACTCTATAGACTTTGTATAGATTCGATTGGCTGAAAGTGAACGCGCGTCACCTGCTGATCGGACGCGGCGCGCCAAAGAAAGCGAAACGTGCACACAATATTAAAGCATAACAATGGTTAGTCAGCCATAAATCCAGTCAAAATAAAACGAAGGGTAAATGCTCCAAATGTCAAACAGCCACAGCAAAAAAAGAGGCCTTAGCGCACCATAAAGACATCCAGACGAATTACCATGAAGCAATGCCTGAATGTAACGCCATCAAACAAAAACAACATAAAATGCAAAAGCTTTCTCCCGAAAGCTCACCCTGCTTATGATTGTTCATCGCATCGGCCCATCTAGCCGTCTATTATTTATTAAATGAGGTTTTCAGCGTTTATTTGTAACGCTACTCCCACCTCTCAAAAAGGTAGTCATTGGGGATATGTTTACCCGGAAAGCGAAAATGTCAACGTTGAAAAAGATTAAAGAACGCTGGATATGTCGAGGAAACGCCCTCCGCATGTAGATGAAATTTCAGAGACTCGCCGTTTCTTAATTTTGTTCCATTCACTTCATTCCAGTGTGGCTTTCGTTTCAGTTTTAATTCGCTTTGTTCTTTATCTGTTAATCGTTAGTTTCTCCGCGCTTTCACTTATAATTTCGTTTCCTCTTGTATATTCACCTTTCCCTCCAGTTTCTTTTTTTCCGTCTTTCTTTGATTTTTTTTTTGTCGGTACTATTTTTTTGCTTTCATATACAATTTGTGCCCTCCTCCTATGAGCGTCTTTTGTAATTTCTCCGTTTCTTCCTTCGACTTTCCTTCTTTTTTTTCTCTTCGTGCGAACCAGTTTTCGCTTGTGCGCTGGTTGTAGAATGTTCAGCTATGTGCGAGCTTAAATGATAATGCATTCTAAACATTTCGGTGTCGGTGACTTCCAGAGGACTTGCCAATTAACAACACCGTTCTTTTTTCCTAACTGGAGTCTCTGGGAACCTTTGGCCGAACTTTAACATATTATTACTCAGTTGCCTTACTGATCATTTCGAAATAATAAGCTTGGCCGACATTTTATTGCACCCAGCATCCATTAACCAATGTATGCCCCAGGGTTCAATTTTAGGACGACTGTATTTTTTAGCATGCATCAAGAATTTTTCTGGTTATTTCACCAAATCTAACTGCATTTTATACGCTGATGACACTACATTATATACTAGTGACAGAAATATAAATGATCTAATCAAAACATTGAAGCTGAACTATAACTTACAGCTGACTGGTTTCAGGTAACCAGATTGAAATCAATCCTTTAAAGAAAAGGAAATTTTACGATGTTTAATTCGCAATCATAAACAAGCGATTAATATTGCTCTACTTTATTTGGATAACCAAATTATACCACTTTCTGAATGCACTACATTTCTTAGTGTCCCACGAGACGAACATCTGAGATTTAGTATGCACTCGGAATCATTGTCAGAATGGGCTTTTTGTATTGGGGTGCTTCTTAGAACTCATCATTACTTTCAGCAACATATCCCCCGGGCACTTTTTTTAACATATTCACAATCAATTAACATACTGCATATCAACTTGGGGAACTGCATATCTCATTGATATATCAAGCTTTCATCATTTACAAAATAGTGCAGTTCGAATATTTAGCTTTCCTCAGTCCACTTCCCCCCCTCCCCCTATACCGGAATCTTATTATCCTTTCTTTGTTGAGTCTGCCTCACCACAACAGTTCTGCTAATGGTGATATTGTAATTACTGCTCTTTTTTCATCTTTGTTCATAAACAGTAATCTGACCAAATTTTGCGGCAATTTGCTACTGCCCATAATTAACACTATCTATGACAAGCAAAACCTTCTGTTTTCAGCTATAACTATATGAAACTCACGGCCCTCATGCGTTAAAACAGATCAGTGTCCAGGTTTTTCAATAATAACGTCAAAGCAATAGCGGCTGTGACTCAGTGCTAAAGTACTGGATGATTCTGTTCTGAGCCCGGAAGTTTTCCCAACTGGTTATAACGTGTATCGTCGTGACCGACACTTGCATGGTGGAGGGGTATTTCTGCTAGTTGAGGAATGCTTTAGCTCTTCAGCAATAACAGCGCCCCTAGTTGGCTGCGAATCAGTGTGGTGTAACCTACGCCTAAGCAATGGAAGGGACCTGACTATTGGTTCCGTCTACCGTCCCCCTTCCACTACCAACCCTGACATTTTCAGGTCACTGTCTGATTTCTTGTTTGGCTTAAAAAATGACTTTCTGTTTGGCGGGGATTTCAATATGCCTGATTTCAAATGGGTTGACTACAAACCTCTTCGTACGAATCAATCTTCATTGTCTTTGGCTTTTTGTGAATTAATTACTACTAATGATCTATATCAGTACGTCACTGAGCCTACTCGGGAAACTCAGCACTCATCTTCACTGTTAGATTTACTGTTCTGTAACCGACCATCGGTAGTGCGCGGCACTGTTATCCTACCAGGAATAAGTGATCACAGTTGTGTTGTTGCTAATGTTAGGCATTTTCCTTATTTGATTCCAAAAGGTCTCCCTAGGAAAGTCTTTGTTTTTACCAGGGGCGATTATACATCAATGAATAACGAACTTGCTTCCTTCCTTCCCAATTTTATTACTCTAAGTCAGAGTTTAGACTGCATTTCACTCTGGGAGGTATTCAAAAATAAATTGGGCAGCCTAATTGATCAATACATCCCAACAAAACTTCTTTCTGGTAAGCGGCGCCGCGACAAACCATGGATCACGAGACAAATCAGACGGCTTGTCAGGAAAAAACATCGCCTTCTT
Organism: Amblyomma maculatum; assembly: GCF_055883805.1. NCBI lineage: Eukaryota > Metazoa > Arthropoda > Arachnida > Ixodida > Ixodidae > Amblyomma > Amblyomma maculatum. The sequence continues at coordinate 48,857 of NW_028146766.1, read as the reverse complement.
CAATCGTATAAAAAGAATCGTTTCCCTGCTGTATTGCAGTCAATTCAGGCCCTTGGCAGTACACTAAAGACTGAAATTAAAGCTCATAAGGATAACTTCTTTAATAATCTGGGTTCTAAACTGCGTAGTAATCCCAAGGAATTGTGGACGTTTCTGAAACACAACGGACGCGAACCAGTCGGAATCCCAAACTTAGACGTTGATGGTGACCTTGTTAGTACTAATGGTGATAAAGCCTGCCGTTTTAATGCATATTTTCAGTCTGCCTTTGCGCCAGCGTACATCGGTGAACTTCCGAACACTCGTGAATCTATTACAGAAACCATGCCTGAAATTGTTTTTACTTATCAGGGTGTTTTAAAACTGCTTAATAACATCAGGACCGCTTCCGCCAGCGGCCCTGATGGTGTACCTACCTTTGTTTTAAAATCATGTGCGAACGAAATTGCTCATTATTTAGTCACCTTGTTCCAAACATCGCTTAACTCGGCATGTTTGCCAAATGACTGGAAAAATGCTAATGTTGTCCCAGTGCATAAAAGCGGTTCGAAAATGTCTGTTGTTAATTACCGACCCATTTCTCTGACTAGCGTGTGTTGTCAAACATTGGAACATATAATTTACAGTGCAGTCATGAAACACCTTGACTCTCATGACTTCTTTACGCCAGTTCAGCATGGCTTTAGAATGGGTTTTTCCTGTACCACCCAGTTACTTGAGTTCAGTAATGATCTGTTTTCCTCTTTTGACCACGGATATCAAATTGATTGTGTATTTCTGGATTTTAAAAAAGCCTTTGATTCTGTACCTCATGTGCTATTATTACATAAGTTACGTTGCCTTGGTCTGCATCCCAATATCCTCGACTGGCTTCATTCATATCTCCAGGACCGCATGCAGCGTGTTGTAATTAACGGTTGTAACTCCGATTCCGTAAACGTCTCCTCAGGTGTGCCCCAGGGGTCTGTCCTTGGACCCCTTCTTTTTCTCATCTTTATTAATGATATTGTTCTTGACCTCACCTGCCAAGTTCGGCTATATGCTGACGACTGTGTGCTTTATCATGTTGTGGAAAGTTCTTCTGACGCATTAAAACTTCAGCGAGACTTAAATCTTATCCAGCACTGGTGCTCAAAATGGCAAATGTCTTTGAACATTTCAAAATGCAAGCTTATCTCGTTCACTCGTAAGCGTTCCCCTCTACCGTCCTGCTACTCAATAAATAATGTTCCCCTGCAAAAAGTTTCTGAATATAAGTATCTCGGCGTATATTTCACCTCTAACCTTACGTGGACGAGACAAGTTGAGCATATTACATCGAAAGCCTGCAGAATGTTTAATTTTTTAAAGCGTAATTTCAGCAAAGCGCAGTCAAATGTCAAGCAGCTCCTGTATTTCACTTACATAAGGCCAATTCTTGAATATGCATGCCCTGTATGGGATCCCCAGTTTATTTACTTATCAGACATGCTCGAACGCGTCCAAAATAATGCTGCCAGATTTGTGTCTAATAATTATAATTTTTCATCTAGTGTCACGTCTATTAAACATCATCTTGGTTGGGAATCTTTAGCTCACCGCAGAAAACATTTCAGACTGCAGATCATGTATCGCATTTATTTTGGAAAGTTCAGCATTGACAAAGACCGGTACCTGCTTCAACCTCACTTTTTTTCTAGACGACTTGACCATCAGTGGAAGATCCGCGAAATAAAATGCCGGACAGATGTGTACAAAACCTCGTTTTTTCCACTGACGATCAATGAGTGGAACCGGCTGCCAGCTGGCATCACTGAGTGTTGCACTGAAAATTTATTTCGGGCTTTTTTATCGGATGTGTGACGTGGCGCCCAGTTCTCTTGCGTGTGTTTCCTTCATTACTTTGTTTTTTGAGTGTTTTCATCACTTTGTTCGTCGCGCAGTTGCCCCCTTTAGATGCATGTTTTTCTTTCCGCATTATCACTTGTGTCCTGTTATTTTCTTATTTTCTTCATTTTTATGTATTTTATCACTGGCGTTCCCAGCAAGATTACGTGTCATCTCTCCCCCTGCAATAATGCCTTCGGGCGCTGCAGGAACTTGTAATAAATAAATAAATAAATAAAAGTATCTTCCTGTGCAGATCCTTGGATGCATCGTCAAGCTGGCTTCATGGAACAATACTCCAAGTGGCGTCATCTGCGCATGCTTCGCAGACGGGTCATCGACTTACGAGCAGCATGCTGAAACCTTCGCCAGTGCATCGCCCCTGTGTGCGATAGCTACGGCTTGTCGGGTGGATCAACGCCTTGGCTCCTGAGTGTTCCATGGAACTTTGGTGCTTGTGAGCGCACCGTCGACTTCGGGAGCAGCGCGACGTCACCAGCCAAGAGCTTAAAAGCGCCATACGAGATCTCGTTCTTCAGTGGACAAAGCAACAGCGGCTGTGACACAATGCTAAAGCACTGTCTCTTCATTGTGCAGGTATGTTATCTTGAGAATACTCGGTGCCTAAGATCAGACAATCGATCATTGCTGCTGTTTCTTTGCCCACAAGACGCAGTTGGTTTGTGTTCGAACGCCATGTATTATATCAGCCACCTATTGTTGAGTGGAGACGTGGAGCTCAATCCAGGACCTCCTTAATCTGACCCCCCAACGAAGCCCGGAAACTCATCAAAATGTAATGAGCCTATTACAGCACTTCTGTACTGTCCACGTGCTCTGCAAAGACCGCTCAACAATCGGCTGCTGTAACATGTCCAACTGAAACTGATAACATTGTGACCATGCATGCCGAAGTTGTTGAACGACGCAAGCATATGGCTGAGGACCGTGGCAATATTAAGCCATTCCAAGCATTCGTGAACTCACGTTTTGATACGCTTGAAACCCGCGTGGCTGCACTTGAAGCGTCACCATCTAGCTTAACAGTTAGCGCGTTCCGAAATTAAAACACTAACTAGAACTGTGGCTCGGTTGGTTGAAAAGAATGAGGACCATGATAACCGATCCAGTCGCAACAATATTGTTACGTTAGGCGATCCATGCGCTCATATGCGCATAAGAAGGAAAAAGAAGAATCTCGGTAGTTTTTGGTGAAGACGACGACGACGTTCAAGCAGTGTCGGCTGCTGGTGCCTGCAGGAAAGGCCTGTTGTGTGAAAGCCTTGTCTCCTTGCCCTAGCCGTTCGCCATCGCCTCGAGCCTACCCTTCCCGATCACCTACTCCTCGCCGCAGCTTGTCCCGAAAGTACCAAGGCCCCTAATCGGGAAACTAGGGAACGCAGCACCCGCACGTGGCGCTGTGTTACCAACCCGGACAGCCAATTGTGTTTCGACCATCGCACCACGCAGCAATTTGATCAATGCCCTCGTAGATAGAGTCCCTGTTCCCGCTCTCATTGACACTGGAGCCCATATTTCAGTCCTTAGCACTTCGTTCCGCCAACGCCTCAAAAAAGTTCTTACGTCCGCTAACACCTCTGCAGTTCGTGTTGCTGATGGCAACACTGCTACCATCATCGGAATGGGCACCTCGCGCGCTAGCATCGCCGGCCACCACGTCCCTGTGCTCTTCGCCGTCCTTACTACTTGTCCTCAAGCCTTCATTTTAGGCCTATACTTTTTATCAGCCCATTCCGCATTTATTGACTGTTCCTCCGGACGTCTGCGCCTAGCCCCTGGTCCATTGTGTTCACGACCCTAGTGCTGACCATTCCCAGCCTCGCCTCCGCTCTAGTACATTTACTCGCCTACCTCCCGAGGCGGCAGTATACGTGCCCATGTAACCTTTTCCTTCCCTTCCTGACGGCGACTTCATTGTCAACCCCATCACCGACGTCGCTCTACAGCGCAACATCGTCCTACCTTATAACATTGTACACGTCGCGAATAACCACACCTACATTCCCGTACTCAACTTCAGCATGTCTTCGCAAGTTCTCCCGGAGAGAAGTTTTCTTGCCGAGCTCTCACCTTTGTCCAGCTTTACTATATCAGCAGTACTGTCTGACCATGACGCCGAGGTGCCTGCCCAACCAGTCCCGTCACAAAGCCCGGAGAACCGCATCTCAGCTATGGTTGCCTCTGGCCTGCGTCCCGAATAGGGCAGAGCCTGTGCCGGCCTTTTGCGGTCATACAGCGACATTTTTGATTTCGGTCACGGATCCCTGGGCCAAACGTCTGTCGTTACACATCGCATCGATACTGAGATGCCCGCCCTATTCATCTACGGCCTTACAGAGTTGCTCTTTGCGAACGCTGGATCATTCAAGAATAAGTGGAGAAAATGTTGGCCAGCAACATTATTGAGGCGGCGAGCAGCCCCTGGGCGTCTCCGGTAGTACTCATCAAAAAAAAAGACAACAGCTGGAAGTTATGCGCAGATTATCGACACCTAAATAAGATAACAAAGAAAGACATGTACCCTCCTGCAAGGATCAAAGACGCCCTCGACTGCCTGCATGGTACCAAATACTTCTCCGTTAACCTCCGTTCTGTATATTGGCAGATCTCTGTTGACGACAGAGATCGCGAAAAGTGCTTTTGTCACCCCGGATTGCCTCTATCAATTCAAGGTGATGCCTTTCGGCTTATGTAATTCCCCTGCGACCTTCGAGCGCTTGATGAACTCGTTACTACGCGGGTTCAAATGGAACACATGTCTGTGCTACCTCGATGAGGTCATCGTATTTTCATCAACATTTGAGGGCCACCTCCATCGTATTTCGGCTATTCTTGGCGTCTTCCGAAGAGCTCGCCTTCAGTTGAACTCCAAGGAGTGTAGCTTAGGAGGCAGGGAACCAAGGTCCTAGGATATTTAGTCAACACCCATGGCATCCAGCCGGACCCCGACAAAATTCGCGAAATTCGCGCTGTAAGTGGTTTTCCTATCCCGAAATCTCTCAGCGACGTGCATAGCTTCCTCGGACTTTGCTCATATTTCCTGCGATTTGCACCAAACTTCGCGGAAATTGCCCGCCCACTTACGCAGCTTCCGAAAAAAGAGGTCTCCTTTTCCTGGGGCCACTAACTATCGGCCGCCTTCGCAGCTATTATTGGCCGCCTAACCGGTCCGCCGGTATTGGCTCACTTCAATCCGTCAGCGCCCACAGAAGTACGCACTGACGCAAGTGGGGATAGAATTGGTGCCGTTCTCGCAACACATCAGCTCGTTTCCTCTCGCGTCATCGCCTATGTCAGCCGACTCGACTCCTCTCTACGGCCGAACAGAATTATTCCTTGACTGAACGTGAGTGCTTAGCCCCAGTTTGGGCCGTTACGAAGTTCCGCTCTTACTTGTATGGGTGGCCATTCACAGTAGTCACTGACCACCGCGCATTGTGTTGGCTTTCTACACTCAAAGACCCTACTGGTCCCCTTGGGCGTTGGCCTTGCGCCTTCAGGAGTACAATATTTCAGTGGTCCCTTTCCCATCATCCATTCGACCCACCAAGCCAACTTGATTGTGACAATGATGCTTGCGTGCTCTCTATTTCTGACTTCTCCAATATTCGCCGTGAGCAACGCCAAGACCCTCAGCTTCGCAAAATTGTCAATCGCCTTAGCGCCGATCGCCATGACCATTCCCTTCGTTTGTTTGTGCCCCATGACGGCAGCTTATACCGGCACAGTATGCGATCTGATGGCCCGGCCTTCTACTAGTAGTCCCTCAGCACCTACGCACAGCCGTCCTTGAACAGCTTCACGACGTTCCCGCAGCGGATCATCTAGGCGTCTCTCGCACATACGACAGTGTGCGCCGTCGGTTCTTTAGGCCAGGCCTATACTGCGCAATCCGCTGTTACGTGGCTTCTTGTGACCGCTGTCAACGCCGGAAAACGATCAGTTTTACCAGCTGGACTTCTGCAAAGGTCGACATCCATATAGACCCATTTTCTCGAGTGGGTCTGGATCTTTCAAGGCCTTTTCCACTGTCCGCACCGGGGAGGAAATGAATTGCGGTGGCCACTGATTACACCACACGCTACGCGGTCACACGAGCAATACCAACCTGTTGAGCAACTGATGTCGCTCTTTCCCTCCTCAACGATGTTATACTCGTCCATGGAGCTCCCCGCCAACTGCTCACCCATCGTGGCCGTTGCTTTCTTGCGCGTATAGTCGACGAGATCCTAAGGTTGTGCAACATTCGTCATTCTTTGACAACTGCCTACCATCCACTGACGAACGGGCTTACCGAGAGCCTTAACCGGACATTGAATGACTTGCTGTCAATGTATGTTTCTGATGATCACTGCGACTGGGACATAATGCTGCCGTTTGTGACATTTGCATACAATCCGTCGCGTCACGGCACTACTGGCAACTGCCCCTTCTATCTTCTATACGGCCATGAACCTCTGCTTCAATTTGACAGCCTGTTTCCTTCTGTCACCACTGCCAGCTCATGCTCGTGACGCCATAGCCCGAGCTGATGCGGCCCGCGTTGTTTCTCGCAACCGACTCGCAGCCTCCCAGCACTCCCAGAAACTTCGCTGTGATTTCTGTCATCGCAACACCCATTATACTTGCGGGTTTCTCGTGCTGCTTTGAAACCCAGCTCGCCGCGTTGGCTTCTGGGAAAAAAATGTGCCCCGTTATACAGGACCCTACCGTATTTAACAAGTCACTGCAGTGACATACGAAATTGTGCCCTTGCATTCCGCACGCCATACCTCTACATCACGCACCAAAACGGTTCACGTGGCACGCCTAAAGCCCTACTACACGAACCCTGGTTTGGACGCTAGTACGCACCGGGACGGTTCTTTTCAGCCGGCGGGTAGTGTTACGTTAGGCGATCCATGCGCTGATATGCACATAAGGAAAAAGAAGAATCTCGGTAGTTTTTGACGAAGACGACGTTCGAGCAGTGTCAGCCCCCTCAAACCCCCTAACGTAGAGCGTTGCCACAGACTCGGTCGAAAGCGGAAAGAGCATCCACACCTAGCTATTCTCAAGCTACTGGACCGGGAAAAGTCTTTGGTCATGAAAAATGTCTCAAAACCTAGAGGGTCTGATTATTACATAACTGAAGATTTTTCACCCAATGTTCGTGCTATTAGGAAAAGAATTTGGGATGCTTCTTCACATCTTCGATGACAGGGTTATGAGGTCAAACTGAGCTATGATCATGCTTTTATCGACGATGTTCGCTACATTTGCGACAGTGTCTAAAGCTCTTATCAGAGACCCGAAATTTTTGAATTTTAGCACTTTCCAGTCGCAATCTCGAGATTCCTGGCCTGCAGATAAAAAAAAAATCTTCCACTGGTCAGGCTACGACGCCAGAAGGTAGCGCCACATAGGACTGTGTGCGGGGCAGTGGATTGGCATCTGTGACTGCGCATCCCATTTCAGTTCTTTACACCAACATACGAAGTGTTCTACTGAAGTGCGATGAACTTATCTGTGTTGCTGATTCAGCTGACGCTGATATTGTGTTCATAACCGAAAAGTGGCTTTCGTCAAAGGTTGATGACTGAATATGTGATTTGCAAAAAAAGATTTAATATATACCGATTTGACAGATGGCAGCCATGTGGCGGAGGTGTTATGATTGCAGTTGCTGACCACCTTGTTTCGTCATGCGTGAATATTGTGACCGATTTGGAAATGATATGGGTCGAACTTCGTGTGTCTCTTAAGAAACTGATTTTGGGAATTTGCTACCAGCCACCATCGTATGGCCGTACTTTTGTAGATGAACTACATTATGCTATCAATATGATTGTTGTACGCTTTCTTGATGTTCCTGTCATTTTATTCAGCGATTTCAACTACCTATTCATTGTGTGGTCAAACTCATCTGCTTATCCTAGCCCTTTCTCGACCAAATGCAGTTACGATCTTCACATGTGTGCAGATTTTAATCTATCATAACTTATCACTGAACCACCCCGCACTGTCTCATCATCATCCAGTGTGTTATATCTAGTGTTAACCAACACACGCTGGCGTGCTGAAATTTTACTCAAGACGATTCACTAACACAAATCAAGACTGGAACGTGCGCGAACTTTCAACTGTTTCTTACAAGTACTTCTATCCTTATACAAACACATACAAAGAAAACATGTACAAACACGTGTCAGAAACAAGTTTATAAGTGCAATTCATCAAATCCTAACCCTTGAAGCACCGCTTTCCATCACGCTGCCTGTTAACAGCTGGATCTCTCTTCACGTCAGCGCTATCGACGGATCGCTTACTCATTCCATGGAAGCGGCCCGTGACATTTCATATGCTTCAAAGATTATTCTTTATCGCCGGTCTGTAAAATGTCCGATTACAGCTGTTTCCTCGAATATTGGGATGCATGTTTTACAGCTATAACGTGCTTGGTGAGGTTGCTTGGGTAGTTATTTTTGCCGCAGTACCTGCTATGTTCATCCAATCTTATTTTTATGCAACTTTCCGTCTTGCCGATGTATCTCCTGCCGCATGACAGAGGGATGCTGTACACAACACACTTATCACAGTTTATGATCTTCTTCTGGTGGTCGATTCCGCATGTTGTGCTAACTCTCTTTTTCCTATTCCGGGAGTTAACTTTTCTGCACATTCAGGTTAGCGTCGGGGGGGGGGGGGTGAAAATACAAGGGGGGTTCCATGTTTTGCTGCAAATTTCTTAAGTCGGTCCGATACCTTGTCTGCGTACGTTACGACTGGCCTCGCCCTTTCTTTTTCCTTCGTTTTCCCAGTTTCTGGTCCCATTACCTCTTTCATCAACTTCTCTACTGTTGCACCAATCAAATGTTCGGGGAAGCCACTTGCGGCAAGCCTGTCAACTTGCAGATGTACACTTCTTCCCATTTCGAGATCACATGATTTCTTAACGCACTGCCGGAGGGAAGAGTGTGCTACACTCCTTTTTACAAGCTTAGATTGACATGTGTCATATCTCATTATTGGCTTTTCACAGTGAGTTCTTTACATCCAGCATGTATCATCCGGGCACAAGTGTATTTCAATGTCATGGAACCTGATAGTGGAGTTTTCCGGCATTTCATGCGTTAATTCTAAACCTGCGAACACCGTTATAAATATCCGTTATACAGGACCAATATCAAGCGACTTGAATATACGGTAGGGCAAACAAAGTAGAAAGTCATCCCCATACCGGATACATTCTACAAACCCAAGTGCCTCTAGCTCATTTATCAGCGTACTGTCGCCTTTTGCCATGTACAGATTAGAAATCAAAGGCGTTTTTCAGGAACCTATGCAGATCCCGTCTCGTTGGCCGTACACTATGCCATCATGCTCGACAAACAACGAAGTCATGTACACGCGCAGTAATTAAAAAAAACCACGTGCACTAGTTCCACATTGCTTCCCAAATTTTATAACCCCCTACTCGTCTATGCACTCCTCCACTGCTGTGAGTGCGGCTTTCTGCAGAATCTTATAAAACACGTCTTTAACATCGATAGATAGGCATCCTACAGGTTCATTTTTCTTGAAAAATGCAATAATTTTCTCTGATCTTGGCCCCATGAACGGGTCATTGATGTGGGAGCGTGGATAAGTTGGTCTGAAGATACTTGGCTACATGCCTTTGCTATGTGCTCTGGTTCTCGACGATCATTCGGAACGCGACCCTTCCTTGTGAATCTTCACGGCAGAGAACGGTCTCAGTGAAAGCTCAATACTTCTTTCACCTCATCACTAATCTTATCAAGACCCATACGTCCACAAGTCATCGCCACTCCCAAGCGTACCTGGTTAGTGTTCCTCACAGAGGTCCCTTGGCTCGAAGTTACTGTTGATGGCTTCCAGAGCTTTCCGGTCATAGTCACCCTTGTTCATGACCACGAATCTTGCTGTCTTGTGGGATAGCAATAGTCTAAGGTTCCTCTGCTTCAAGAACGACTGTTTTTCCCTCGACGCACCCTCTATTCTTTGGTCTTGACTATCTCGGGATGCACTGCAGTCTTTCAGGCACACAAGAGTCCTTCTGGTTAGCAGGCGCCCGGTCCGCGACTGCGTGACATTGCTGATCAGCTGCAGAGACTTCATGTGCGGCTGCAGTGCGAAATCTAGGCCTTTATCCAGAGTCGTGGTATGTATGACTGGTAGCTAGAAATATGAAAGGTTGACCCAAACGCATCATTGCCGTTTCCCTTTCTCTCTGCGTGGTAGCTTTCCGATAGGGCTACATTCCATTGCTGCTCTCAGCTATGCTCGGCCAAGTCCAGGAAGTACCTTGTCATGAGATGGGAGGGGATGATCAAGTCGGAGAGTAATAATGGAATATAGCCATGGGAAAGCTACCACGCAAGTGAAAAGGAAACGGCAATGATGCGTTTGGGTCAAGCTTTCAGACTGCTAGCTACCAGGCATAGCGACCGCGACTCTGGATAAAGGCCCCAAGTTCGCACCACAGCCGCACTTGAAGCCTCTGCAGCTGATTAACACGGTTCACGCAGTCGAAGAGCGGGCGCCAGCTAACCAGAAGGACTCTCGTGTGTGTGAAGCACTGCATCGCATCCTGAAATACTCATCACCCAAGAATAGAGGGTGCGCCGAGGGAAAAACAGAGTCTTCCTTGAAGCAGAGGAACCTTAGACTGTTGTTATCCGACAAGAAAGCAATATTCGTGGTCATGAACCAGGCTGACTATGACCCGAAAGCTCTGGAAGCCATCAACAGTCAATTCAAGGCAACGGACGTTTGTGAGGAGCTCCTCAACCAGGTACGCTTGGGGGTGGCGAAGAGTTGTGGACGTATGGGTCTTGATAAGCTAGGGATTGAGGTGAAAGGAAGTAGTGAGCTTTCACTGAGACCATTCTTTACCGTGAAGGCTCACAAGAAAGAGTCGCCGTTCCGAATGATCGTCGAGAACCGGGGCACATGGCAAAGACATGTAGCCAAGTATCTCAAGGCACACTTATCCGCTATCCCCATCAATGACCCTTTCATGGGGCCAGGATCGGAGGAAAGCTTTGCATTTTTCAAGCAAAATGAACCTGTAGAATGCCTATCCATTGATGTTAGACATGCTTCATAACATTTCGCAAAAAGCCGCACTCATAGCAGTGGAGGAGTGCATAGACCAATATGGGGTTATAAAATTTGAGAAGCAGTGTCGAACTAGTGCATGCGGTTTTTTGGAATTACTGCGTGTGTACTTCACTTCGTTGTTTGTCGACCATGATGGCATAGTTTACGGCCAACGAGACGTTAACTGCGTAGGCTCATGCTTAGCGGCTTTGATTTCTAATCTGTACATGGCGAAAGGAGACTGTACACTGAGAAATGAGCTAGAGGCCCTTAAGTTTGAAGCATGTTTCCGGTATGTGAATGACCTTCTACATTCTTTGCCCTACCGTATGATCAAGTCGCTTGATATTTGTCCTCTAATACGGTAGGGCAAAGTAGAAAGTCATCCACATACCGGAAACGTTCTACAATCCCAAGGGCCTCTAGATCGTTTCTCAGCGTACGGTCGCCTGTCGCAATGTACAGATTAGAAATCAAAGGCGCTATGCATCAGCCTATGGGATCTCGTCTCCTTGGCCGTACACTATGCCATCATTCTCGACAACCAACGAAGTCATGTACACACGCAGTAATTCCCAAAACCACATGCACTTCTTAAACACTGCTTTTAAAATTTTAAAACCCCATATTTGTCTACGCACTCCTCTTGTGCTGTGAGTGCGGCTTTCTGCGGAATGTTATAAAACATGTCTAACATCGATGTATAGGCATCCTACAGGATCATTTCGCTTTAAAAATGCAATAATTTCCTTCGAACCTGGCACCATGAACGGGTCATTGATGGGGATCGCGGTTAGGTGTGCCTGAAGATACTTGGCTACATGTATTTGCCATGTGCCCCGGTTCTCGACGATCATTCGGAATGGAGACACTTCCTTGTGAGTCTTCACGGCAAAGAATGGTCTCAGTGAAAGCTCACGACCTCCTTTCACCTCAGCCCTTAGCCTATCAAGACCCATACGTCCACAATTCTTTGCCACCCCCAAGCATACCTGGTTGAAGCGCTCCTCACAAAGGTCCGTTGCTTTGAAATGACTATTGATGGCTTCCAGAGCTTTCCGGTCATAGTCACACTTATTCATGACCACGAATCTTGCTTTCTTGTCTGATAACAAGAGTCTAAGGTTCTTCTGCTTCAAGACGACACTGTTTTGCCCTTGGCGCATCCTCTATTCTTTGGTCTTGAGTATTTCAGGATGCACTGCAGTCCTTCAGACACATGACAGTCCTTCTGGTTAGCTGGCACCCGATCAGCTTCTGTGTGCACCATGCTGATCAGCTGCGGAGGCTTCATGTGTGGCTGCGGTGCGAACTTCGGGCCTTTATCCAGAGTCTTGGTCTCTATGCCTTGTAGCTGGCAGTCTGAAAGTTTGACCCAAACGCATCATTGCCGTTTGCTTTTCTCTTGTGTGGTAGTATTTCCTAGAGCTACATTCCATTATTGCTCTCCGATTTGATCATCCCATCCCATCTCATGAGAAGGTACTTCCTGAACTTGGCCGAGCAAAGCGGGGAGCAACCATGGGATATAGCCCTCGGAAAGCTACCACGCAGAGATAAAACAAAACAGCAATAATTCGTTTGGGTCAACCTTTAAGACTGCCAGCTACCAGGCATAGTGACTATTACATTGGAAAAAGGCCCCAAGTTAGCATCGCAGCAGCACATGAAGCCTCTGCAGCTGATCATCTTGGTGCACGCAGTCGTCGTGGACCGGGTGCCAGCTAACTAGAAGGACTCGCATGTGTCTGAAGGACTGGAGTGCATCCTGAAACACTAAACTGCAAGGACTAGAGGGTGCGCCTAGGGAAAAACAGTGTCTTCCTTGAATCAGAGGAATCTTACTCGGTTGCTATCAGACAAGACACCAAGATTCGTGGTTATGAAGAAGGATGACTAGGACTGGAAAGCTCTGGAAGCCATCAACAGTAATTTCGAGGCAACGGACCTCTGTGAGGAGCACCTCAACCAGGTATGCTTGGGGGTTGGCGAAGAGTTGTGGACGTATGGGTCTTGATAAGCGAAAGATTGAGATGAAAGGAAGTACTGAGCTTTCACTGAGACCATTATTTGCCTTGAAGACTCACAAGGAAGAGTCGCCGTTCCGAATGATCGTCGAGGACCGGAGCACATGGCAAAGGCATGTAGCCAAGTATCTTCAGGCACACCTGTCCGCGTTCCCCATCAATGACCCGTTCATGGTGCCAGGATTGGAGGATATTATTGCATTTTTTCAAGCAAAATGAACCTGCAGGATGCCTATGCATCGATGGTAAAGAAGTGTATTATAACATTCCGCAGAAAGCCGCACTCACAGCAGTGTAGTAGTGCACAGACTAATATGGGGTTATAAAATTTAAGAAGCAGTGTAGAATTTTGGAATTACTGTGTTTGTACATGACTTCTTTGTTTGTCGAGCATGATGGCATAGTGTAGGGCCAACGAGACGGGATCTGCATAGGGTTTCTAATCTGTACATGGCGAAATGCGACCATGAGCTGAGAAATGAGCTAGAGCCTTTGGGTTTGTAGAATGTTTCCGGTATGTGGATGCCTTTCTACTGTGTTTGCCCTACCGTAGGATCAAGTCGGTTGATATTGGTCCGGTATTACTGCAATTTAGAACGGTGTTCGCAGGTTTAGAATTTACGCATGAAATGCGGAACTCCACTATCAGGTTCCTCGACATTGAAATACACTTGTATCCGGATCATACATGCTGGATGTACAGAAATAAATGTGAAAATACAACATACAAAAGGACCACATAAATTCGAAATTTTTGTTAAATACAAAGGCGTACTCATCCAATGTCCTGTCTAAACCTTTTGAGCAGTCGCTTGTTACAGGCTGCCTACCCGATGACTGGAAGGTTGGAAAAGTAATTCCTCTGCATAAGTCTGGCGATAAACACTGTCCTAAAAACCATCGTCCCGTATCGCTCACCTGCATACCATGCAAGATCATGGAATAGGTCATCTTCTCTCATCATGCTACATTTTTTTAACTAATTCTTTTTTCAGTAATTTTCAGGATGGTTTTCGAAAAACCTTCTCCTGTGAGACCCAGCTTCTATGTTTCACTCATGACCTCCATTGCATTGTTGACGGTGGTTCGTTGGCAGACTGCATATGCCGGGACTTTTGTAAAGCTTTTGATAAAGTCTCACATGAATTACTTCTCTTTAAACTAAGCAGATTGAACTTAGATGCTTTCATGGCTTCACTCTTTTCTTGCTAATCAATCTCAGTTCGTTGCAGCAAATAATACCGACTCTAAGTTTCCCCAGTTGATTCCGGTTTGCCGCAAGGTTCAGGCTTGGGACCCCTGCTTTTCCTCATACATAAATGACTTTCCGGTAAACCTTACTTCATCAATTTGTCTCTTTGCGGATGATTGTGTTATCTATCGTAAAATTAACAATGGTCATGACGTCTTTATATTACAATCCGATATTAGCAGAATTTCTGAATGTTGTCAGCGCTGGAATATGAAGCTTAACACAAAAATGTGTAAACATACGCGTGCCACTCGCGTTAGCACATCAGCCCCTTCGTACTACCTCAACACTGGTCCTCTTTAATCTGTCTCTTCATAGAAATATTTAAGTGTTCACATAACTAATAACTTATCATGAAATGGCATGTTCATCACGTAGTTAATAATGCTAACCAAACTCTTGGCTAGTTCAGAAGAAACTTTTCATTTTGTCCTAGCGCGCTAAAACTTCTCCTTTGCAAAAATTTGTTGGTCCGAAACTAGAGTTTGCAGCTTCTGTCTGGGACCCAAGCGTCGTTTCACTCATTACTGAACTAGAAAGTGTGCAGAATCGCGCATATTCCTTTTTATTGTCTAACTATTATCGCACTTCTAGCGTGACTCTCATGAAATCTTCACTTTCATTGCCTCTTCTAACAGAACGCAGAAGAGTACTTCGGCTAAGTTTGTTTCATAAGATTTTTTCCTATAATACATATCTCAGACAGAAACTTCTAACGCAACCGTCATACACTTCTTCACGCATTGATCACCGTCACAAAGTAGGAAATCCATTATGTCGCACCAAATACTGCCATGACTCCTTCATTCCAGACACTTCTAACAGTTGGAATCGCCTTCCTTGTGCTATTGCCGAAATTACAGATGCCGTTTATTTACGTACAGCTGTTACTAACCTTTTTTGCTCCAGTGTTTAACATACTCTTGCTGCCGTTTTTCGGTGCTTTTTCTTGTTAAACATCTATGCTTGGCTGCGTTGCTGTTGATTTTGTATTTTTATATCTTGTTGCGCAGTCGTTATCATTTACTGTATAATGACAAATTATTTTTGTGTTATTTTTTACTGTATTGGGTTTTTTATTTTTTGTGTTCACCCCAACTCTCCTCTGTAATGCTCTTGGGCCCTGGGGGTAAATAAATAAATGTAAAAAGCGTTTTTATAAGCCAAGTTATAACCAGACTGTTGAGCTTTTCTTTTTTATTTTATTGATGTATCGTTGCTCTTGTTGTTCATGGATTTACCATACCGATACTTTCAGCGTTATCACAGCATTAAATCTTAGAAATGCTACAGAACCTTTAATCGGAAACATCATTCATAATATAATCGCCGCCGAAACACAGGGGCATACAATTAAACTCTGTTGGGTACTAAGCAACGTTGGAATCAGCGGCAATAGGAGCTGATGCATGTGCTGCAGCAGCCCGTCATACTAAAATACAGCCAGTCTACATACCACATAAAGATGTTCTAAGAGTTGTAAAGAGAAAACTGAGAGCAAAATGGCAGAGCTCATGGAACAACAAAATAAATAAATTGCACCTTGTCAAGTAGATCGTTGAAGAATGGAAATCGCGCAGTCACCAAAAACGCTTCATCGAAGTCATTTTATGTCGCCTTGGCATCGGACACACCCTTCTGACACACAGCTTCATTCTAATGAAAGACGAAAGACCTCTCTGTGAAAGATGCGGAGGTGAACTAACAATAAACCACGTCCTACTTTCGTGCGCTGAACTAAAGAAGTGAAGGGAAAAAAAATTTTGCACGTTTTTATACAGAACAGATCCCTGTCTATCCCAGCCTGTTGTTGCGAGATCCAATTATCGAAGGTGAAAATGTTATTCATTTTCTAAAGGATGCAAAGCTCCTGAACGAACTTTAAGAAAATTATATATATATATATAAGTGCAAAATTGTTTTATACAGCTGCGAGTAAAGTTAGAGCCTGCTTACAGCGGTAAGCGACTCTCGACGAGAGATGAACCTCAAAGAAAGAAAAGAAAAAAAAATATATGTGGGACAGTACAATGGTGAGATACTTTCAGGTTTTCGCTTAAAGGTGTGAGCGCCAAGCATGAAGGTTTTTACGAGAAGTTTAAAGTGGAGGGTATCAAACAAGCGGGGGGAAAAAAAAGAGGGGGGAAAATAAAAAAAACGCGAGGAAAACTGTCAAGTGATAATGATTGATATATGTGCTTAGCATTAAACTTGCAGGGCTCGTAATGACGACATTGCCCCATTGTTTTCATTTATCCCAGTATTAAGTGTCCTAAACTTATACATAAAGTATGACTCACGCTGCTCCCGTTCCATGTATTATTGAATCCCCGCTGAAGAACTGTTAGTTTGACTGAGTCGAATGAGTGCTGTTTCTGGTTGATATGTTTTGAAAAAGGAAGGTTGGGCAGAGAGCGGACATCGGCACGGTGATAATTAAACCGCATTCGTATAGGGGTAGCTGTCTGGCCAATATACTGCAATGTGAACACATACGTGATGCGATGTTCAGTGGACTAGGATGTTGCGAATGTTTTTCGGTCGTCTGTAGAGAACCTGGGGAGGAGTCGTGAAAGTATTGGAGAGACGATCGCTCTGTTCTAGAACGTTGAAATGTTTCTTTAGGATTCTGTTCACAGCTGTCGATCCCTGCAAACTCTGTACATAGCGGAGGGCTTCCTCAAACGCTATTTGCTCTACGCCATATGCACCAGTTGCTCCTTCTACATTGCATACATTGCATTCTAGGAGATATATTACGTTTGAGGCATCGCAATCAAAGTTACCATCTATTCTCCACATAAAATTTGACGTTGTGCTTGTTGCGCAGCTTGATGTCTGCATGTGCCTGCACACCCGGAATCTACTCTTTCCTCAAGGCCGGCACCCCAACCGCGGGTTATTACCTATTTTTCAGTGGACTAGGATGTTGCGAATGTTTTTCGGTCGTCTGTAGAGAACCTGGGGAGGAGTCGTGAAAGTATTGGAGAGACGATCGCTCTGTTCTAGAACGTTGAAATGTTTCTTTAGGATTCTGTTCACGTTGGGGGGGTTACTCGTGTAGGGAGTACCAGACTTGTTCGACGGTCTATGTTTTCCTCTCGTGGACGTCCCTCCAGTATTTCCTCTCGGTTGAGTTCATATGCCTTTTTTATGGCGTCGTCAACAATATCTGGCGGGTATCGTTGTTTAGTCAGGACTTTCCGCATACGTTTTGCGTTTGGTGCGAAATCCTGATCTTGGGAACAAATTCTTTTGAATCGATGAGCCTGAGAATACGGAATGCTTGTTTTTGAGTGATGAGGACGACAGCTTTGTGCGTATTGTTGTCGGACCGGGGGTTTTCTGTATACGCTAGTGGTGAGCGAACCTTCATAAACCGCAATTTCAACGTCTTCAGATTTAATTTCGTTTTGGGAATATGTGTGCGTGAAGGATATGCTAGGATGGAGGAGATTGAAGTTTTCAATGAAATGTAGGAGTGATTGTTCTGTGTCAGTCCAAACTAAGAAAATATCATCCAAGCAGCATTTGTATAGGATGGGCTTAATAGGGGAAGCAAGTAAAAATTCAAATTCAATGCTATGCATGAAGATGTTAGCATAACTAGGGGTCATTTTTGTACCCATGGCGGTGTCGTTAATCTGTAAGTAGTGTTCATTGTCGAAATCAAATTTGTTGTATTCTAGAACTAGTTTCGTCAATACCTCTAGGACTTCTGGAGTTGGGGTCCTTCCTCACTATTCTTATTATAGGCCTCAATTAGAGCTTTGATTCTGTCGGAATGCGGGATATTTGTATATAGAGAGACTACATATAAGGTTGCAAGGAAGGTCCCCTGAGGAAGATTTACCCCTGCTATTTCGCGAAGGAAGTGGTTGGTGTCACGTATGTGGGATAGGTGTGTTTCAGGTATGTGTCCAATTAATGTGTCAATGTAACTGGAGATTGGTTTTGTGATTGTGCCGATGCCGGATACTATAGGGCGGCCAGGGTTAACCCTTCTATGAATTTTCGGAAGCATGTAGAATCGGCCCGGCGACGGGTGTGAGGCGGTCAGGGCTTTGCATAATCGCAGAAGATGTCCCCACTTTTTGCGAGCTCATCTAGAGTCCCTGTAAGAAGTTTTGATGCTTTAGAGTGGGGTCCGCTTTTAGGTGTTTATAAAATTTAGTGTTACAGAGTTGTCTAATTCCTTCCTCAATATTGTCACGTGGTGGTGACCAGGGTCGCTGACACAAATGAAGGCACAGGCTTGATGGTACTTAAATTACCTCTTTATTGGGCTGACTTGCAACCGCAAAAGAACTAAGCAACTCGGCGGCGGCGATAGCAACAAACGTGCTGGTCGATCGTCGAACAAAGAATGTCCGTCACACTCATCAACGCTCAATTTAAAGGCTGCCCAGAACAATCTAGATAACGTCGCAAACAGCTACCAGCACGGGCTGGAACATTGCGGAAAGACACCCGAGTGGCCGGAACCTTCGAGACAGATCTCGGTGCATCTTGTGCTACAACGAAACTGATAAAGGTGTGACTCGCGACATCGAGCAATAACAAGCAAAGTTTACGGAACTGATACGCGGTCCAGAATCAGAGTGATAAGCCTGAATGCCGGCGGCTGTTACAAAAACAACAAATACAGTTTTGAAGGTTTCGCCATAGAGAAATTGATTGGTAAAGAGCGGTCACTCGGCGAAAACTGGCCCCAGAAAATGACGCGCGACTTTTTGCGCTGCCGTCGATTGATGAATGGCGGCACCAATGCGCGGACGCGCGCGCGACGGCACTCGCTGCAGCGGTAGCCCGACGGAGCGCTAGGAGACAAGAAGTTGTCGAGGGGAGCGGTTGTGTGCTCGTGCCTCGCCGCGCTTGTGCGGCACAGACCTCTTGTGGGCTGCGGCGCGGAACGACAGCGGTTTGGAACGATGGCAAGGTGAGCAACGTTTTTTGCTTAACTACGCTGCATTTCAAGCAGTTTACACTGGCCATGCCGGCCGGGACTTTGTTGTCAAACTGTGCAGTATTTCAGGCAGTTTAGCTCAGTATGGCGGCGACTGCGCTTCACAAAGTCGCAAGTGAAGGGCAAGCTAACAGGCATGACAAGGCGTGCTGACCGCCGCGGTGACGTGACATGGCGATTTTGCGAACGGCTAGTTTTGCCTGGCATCGCGTTTAACAGGGCAACCGCAAGGTGTGAAATGTTTCATTCTTGTCAAACTGCGAGACATTTCGGGCAGTTTAGCTCAGCACGGTGTTCTGCGCTTCACAAAGTCGCGTATGAAGAAAAGCCAACATGGCGTGCCCTCCGGCCGCGGTTTTGCGAACAACTAGTTTTGCGTGGTGTCGCGTTGCATGTAACGTGACAACGTTAAAGTGAGAAATGTTTTATAATGCAGGAAGCTTCATTGCTCTAGCTGTTCAGTGCTCTTGAGGAATGTTGTTAATTTAGTGGCTGTTATTTCACTCACTGTAGAAATGCATTTTCAGATAGGTTCGGTTAGCCTGCATTTCCTGACCTCTACGTTGCAACAGTAGCTTTTGTATCAATTTTACGAATCACAGCTTTTCTGTTCTGGACCATAACTGCTGCTCACCAAGTCTTCAGTACGCACCCACATGCAATTTTGTGCATGGTGCAGTGGCCTTATATTTCATTGCAACCTTCTGCATCATGTTCATTCCTTTTCCAACAGCACTGAATGGACCCACGGACTGCAGCCGAAGCGCGGCAGATGCGACGAGTGAACGGAGTGGCATTTCCCCCAAGTGTCAGTAGTTCTCTCTGCCCTGAACAATACAAGTTACCCTTTCTAAGGTAGCCGGGACTGAGACTGTGTAGTTTATGTATAATGCCTGTTTTGTTACATATCATTTGCCATATTTTGGAAATAAACGTTATGCTATTTTTTGTCGCTACCGAAGTGCTGTTTCTCGCCTTGTGTATTTTTATTTTTCTGTATTTTGCACATCGCCTTATGTGTGCAAAGTTTTGTCAATGCATCCGCCTTTGTTCAGCGTTGTTCAGGTTGTTCAGCGGCTGCCTGTATTGTATACAGATGACTCCCGGCAGCCGTTGCCTTGGGTGGATGAGCCTTTGGGACTAGCCTGCTCTCCGCACCTGTGTGTGTATGTGTGTGTTGTGCGTGCCCAGCTGGTTCACCTATATGTGCCCATATTATGTTTGTATCTCCTCTTGCCAACACTATAAGAAGACGAACAAGAATCATGTACCCTCAGTCTTGAGAAAGGCAGTGCTCCTGCCGAAACGTCGACTCCAAATAAACTTGGAAGCAGTATGAAGCATTTTTTCATAGATGTGGACGTCGTGTATAGACCCTATTCACTATCAGGTTTAGCAGGCGGCCGTTGTGGCAACCCTATATTGAGGATACGCCATAGCATTGGGCTTTTCGAAACTCCTCCTCCTCCCTGCTCCCTCCCTGCGACCTCCCTGCTGCGCGCCGTTCATTTGTCGGACACATGAGACGCCGTTTGGAACGCTGTCCAACCAGAGCTCGGATTTCACCACCGCTGTACCCTGATTCGCCGTGGGCCCTCTCTCTCTTTCTTTCTCTCTCTTTGATCTTAGGTTGCCATGGTTGCCAGTAAAGCAGAAATGACGTCACGTATATAAGCTCTATAGGCAAGTGGCTATTTATGTCTGTAGAAAGGTTGCATCGAGTATTGAGTAGGCGAGTTACACTTTTCACCAATCAAAACATGCAATGCTGAAACGTTATCCGGATTTTCACTCATACTTCGCATTTTGCTTTGGTTCCTAGCGGTTTTAACTGTGAGCTCCTACATAAACAATCTTCCTAATAATAAGTGCTTGCTAGCTATTGTATGTTTTACCCTATCATACATCTGTATTTTCATATGCGTGTACATAAATACTTTGGTTAAAAACCCATTGCATGCTAGACTGTCTATATTCCTTTCTAGTGCAACAGTTCCTATGAAACTGACTCTACAAAGCATTGGTAAGTCTTAAACACCCTCTTAATTTTAGGAAACTGCTTAGACAGCTTTCCAGCAATCTCGAATCAGAGTGCAATCTGGCCACTCATTTTGGACTGTTGAAATACACATACAGTGCAAGCGTATCTACAAGAAATCATCTCGAGCTGCCTCATTTTGCATTGCCTTGCATTATGCTTCCACTTGACAATATATAGCATAATCTATCACTCTAACTCTCTCCGGAAGGACCAGTTGTATTTTTTATTGTCGTATTTTTAGTTGGCCAGAGTGCTGTCATCGTGCTATAGTCAATGTTTGAAAATTGGTGTGTCATATTTTCGCCCCTGTATTTACAGGATTGTTTTTCGTTGCCTGTCTAGAACTATGGAAATTTAGAACCTTGTTTCAGACTCTATTGCTGTAATTTCTGACTACTAACTCGCACAGGTTTATGCAATTTTATCGGTCTCCCTGCCCCTTTCAGTTACGTCACCGGGTGTTGATGTAGTTGATATAAATACAGAAAAACGCTTAGCATAAGCACTCACATTTGGTTTCTGTTTCAGCGCCTGTATTTTGATGGAGTAAGGAGGAAGAATGGAAAAAAGTGTGTGACTCAGGTGTTTTAACATGCTGTTGAAACGAGTTATACGGATCTTTGTTGGCAGTGTAATGTCTCTGCTCTTCGCTAGGCGGTCAAGGCTAGCCATGGCTTTCTTTCCCAGAAGCAGGCGTTTCCTAATTTCATGGCTGCAGTAACCTTCCGGGGTAATCTTGGAGCTCAAGAAGAGAAAATCTGTCACAGATTCCACTTCTTGCCCCTTGATGCTCTAGGACTTGATAGGGCAAGACGCCATGATCTTTGTCTTTTTATTGTTCGGTTTAAGCCCAAACTTCTCACTCTCTTCTTTTACGCGCATCAGAAGTCTCTTGAGTTCCACTTCACTTTCTGCCATTAAAGTGGTATCGTCCGCATATCTGAGGTTGTTGATACGTTTTCCAGCATCTTCACTCCAGCTGAAGACTCGTACAGACCGGCCTTCCTCGTGATGCACTCAGCATATAGGTTAAATTGGCAGGGCGACAGTATGCAGCCTTGTCTCACTCCTTTCTTAATCGGAAACCAATCAGTAAGACCATGCCCAGTTCTGACTGTGGCCTCTTGCCCTTCATACAGGTTCCTGAGGAGACAGATGAGGTGAATTGGAACTCCCATCTCTTGGAGAACTTGCCACAATCTGCTGTGATCTACGCAGTCAAACGCTTTCGCATAATCAATAAAGCAGAAGTAGGTGGGTTTCTGGAAATCTCTTGCATTTTCCACTTTTCTGCGAAGGTTCCCAGTTCCTCTGCCCATGTGACACCCAGCTTGCACGTCCGGGAGCTCCCGATCCACATACTGCTGCAGCCTACCTTGCAGGATTTTCAACATCACCTTGCTAGCATGCGAAATAAGCGCGATCGTGCGGTAGTTGGAACAATCTTTGGCACTTCCTTTTTTTGGGATGGGAATGTAAACTGACCTCCTCCAATCTTGTGGCCACTGCAGGGTTGTCCAAATTTGCTGCCATCATGAATACTTTAACAGCGTCGTCATGGTTAAGGTTTCGAAGCAACTCAGCTGGAATGCCATCAATGCCGCTAGCTTTGTTCTTAGCAAGGCTGGCTAAGGCCCATTCTACTTCACTATTCAGGATGCCCGGCTCGACTGTGCGGACTGTTGCTTACGCTGTGATGCCGACGTTGAGCCATTTATCGGAGTCCGGTAGTGTATATAGATGGTATACCATCAACCTGACGAGACTTAGGCCTAGTTGAACTTGGGTCCAGTCTTTCACGGCTTGGACTGACTGAGATTGCTTTTGCCGCTTGTATTCACAGATTTCCCGCTTCGCGCCTAAGTTCAGCTCCATTCGTTTGCGCTTAACTCCAACTATGCCAAAAGTCAGACTAAAGTCGAGAGTTACAGGCTCCTGCTTCTTTGCACTCATTTTCCCTAGTTAAACTTCTTGATTTTCCATTCTTCTGATTCTCTTTCTTGCTTTGTACTGTTTTTGTAAGGAAGCGAGGGAGTCTAGTTGGCAGGCTACTATACAGAGGGCT
Source organism: Amblyomma maculatum (assembly GCF_055883805.1). NCBI lineage: Eukaryota > Metazoa > Arthropoda > Arachnida > Ixodida > Ixodidae > Amblyomma > Amblyomma maculatum. Next base: position 25,517 of record NW_028146766.1, on the reverse strand, counting down.
ATCAAACAGCCCTTTCCTGTGCCGTTTGTATGTGTTCCTATGAAACAAACAGTGTAAGCTGAAGTACAGTTTAAAACGACGGCTAGCCGACTACGAAGAGCTCAAACCTTGTCAAGGCCGCATCGTTGACTCAAGGCGAAGCCGACATGCGGATCGCTGTGGTGCAAAATGTGGTAGTTCGGCAGCGCAACAGTGACGAAAACCAGGAGCATGAGAAGGACAGGCGTCCAGGACGGGACGCCCGGTCCTGTTTGCGTGGTCGTCGCGTTTCTTTTGTCGCTCTACTTGCTTAGTGTGTCTTTACCCTGACCGAAACGGCTTCATAGAACATGCTTTGTGTTCTGGGCTAGAAAAACTTCAGTTCCCACCCCCAATTTCGGCGCTTGTCTATCTTCTTATTGTTTCTTTCTTACGTTTTTACCGGCTTCTCTTCTGTTCACGTTCAGCAGAATTTATTGCAACCACATGTTGCTGTTTTCCCGACTGCGGCCACTGGTTGCGGCGCTGCCGCTGCACCCATAAATCTCCCGGTTGCCTCATTTTGGGGTCTTTCTCAGTCAGCTGACCTTCGGTTTGCTGTGTACAATCCCTGTCAACCACAAAACCTTTCTCCTCCTCTTCCCTTCCTTTCCGCTCTTGCCCCCCCCCCCGTCCCCCTTCCCTCCTAAAACGACGACACGCCCGATTTGGTTCTTTCCAACTCCACAGGACTCGTTCAGGCATCCTACCGTATCGGCTGTCGCATTGGTTCCCGACATGCGCACCCTTCATAAACTTGCGTTCAGACTCCCCTGCTTTTTTCAAACAATGTCCATATTAACGAGACAAAAATACATGGGCCGAATAGGCTGTGTGCATTCATCCCATCTACATTGTTCAGAGAGCGAGTTTCTATATTAACGTGACATAAAAACTTTGAAAAATCTTCGGCCCCAGAAAAATTGTCCATTATTCGGGTCCTCCATATAAACGGATGTCATATTAACGGGGCACAAGTTTTCCATAACAGCCACTTATGAAATGACTTGTGAAGACTAAATCCCCAACAAAACAAAAAAAAGAGGAAAAGACAGGAAAACACCAATTAATCATAAAACTAAGCCAACGCCGAATAAACCTTCAGAAAATTTCTAAGAGGAATGCTGTTTATGTTATGAGGTCCAAACCTGCCACTCCGGGGGGTTTGTTTATAATTCTGTGATCCCGTGGCGTACTGCAAGAATTGGCGAAATTGCTTCTTTGAACACCACGCTTACATTAAAAAATTACAACTGTCGGAACTGCTAGGAAAAAGGGTTTCATTTCATTTCATTTCATTTTATTACCCTCAAGCGCATACGCATTACAGATGGGAGTGGTACATCATATATGATAGAAAGCATAGAACACTAAATGAACAAAACATAACAAAGGCTAAACGAACAAGGGAATACAGAACAACGAAAACAATCTTACAATAAAGAAAGTTATACAAGCGGAATAAATTGAAAACAATCATAAGCGGTGAGAGAACAGCATTATACAGCGAAAAGAACAGCAGCACTGGGAGCAAACAAGCATGAAAAACTAAAAACGGAAATAAGATAATAGTCAGGGGGGAAAAAGTGTCACGGATCAGCTTCAAGATATTGCATCAGTGATGAGTGAAATGAATCGTGATTTGGATTAATGCGATATCGGGCGGAAGGCGATTCCACTCTACTGACGTACGAGGTAGAAAGGAATGAAAAAGGGCATTAGTATTGCAAGTTATGACATTTACTTTGTAAGCATGATCAACGCGGGAGGAGCGATACGATGGCTGCGAAATGAAAGTATGCCTCAATTCGTTATGATGATAAATTTTGTGAAAAAGGCTAAGACGTGAAATTTTCCTTCTAAGCTCGAGAGATGGCAAAGATAACGTTAGTTTCATTGAAGTTATGCTGCTAGTGCGACTGTAATTGGAAAGAATGAAACGCGCTGAATTATTTTGAACCATCTCAAGTGAGGATTTCAAGTTCGTGAAACCGGGATCCCAGATTGCAGAAGCATATTCAATCTTTGAACGTACCAATGCTTTGTACATAGTCATTTTAGTCGAAACAGGTGCCTTCGAAAAGTTACGGCGCAAATACCCAAGCATGCGGTTACTGTTGTTAATAATGTAATCAATATGTTGCTTCCAGCTGTGGTCATTAGTAATATGCACACCCAAATATTTGTACGAAGTTACAGTATCTAAAGGAGTGTTATTCAATACATAGCAAGCAGGGGGGAAATTACTGCGCGACACTCGCATAGCTTTACATTTTTTAACATTTAGGTCCATACACCATGTGCTGCACCATTTAGTTATATTATTGAGGTCAGATTGTATAGCAGAAACATCGGCGGGTTCAGCAATCTCGCGATAAATAACACAGTCATCGGCAAATAAGTGAATAGGGGAAGTCACACAGTTAGGAAGGTCATTAATATAAACTAAAAAAAGAAGAGGGCCCAAAACTGACCCTTGTGGTACACCTGACGTAACAGGTGTTGACGGTGAATTATTATTGTTAGCAAAGACATGCTGTGATCGACCGATGAGGAAAACTTCGACCCAGGTGAGAAGATGTCTGTCAATATTAAGACACTTGAGTTTAAGTAGTAAAAGATGATGGTTTATTTTGTCAAAGGCCTTAGAAAAATCCAAGAAGATACAATCAGCCAAGGAACGGTTGTCAATAAGGGTTAGCATGGAGTTTGTGAAACAAAGTAGCTGTGTCTCGCATGAGTGATTTCCTGAAGCCATGTTGCGCTGGATTGAAAAAAAGGTTCGAGTCAAGAAAACTAGCTAGGTGTGAGCAAATGACATGTTCAAGAATTTTACATGGTATGCTAGTAAGAGATATGGGGCGATAATTAAGGGGAGATTGCTTGTTACCGGATTTATGAAGTGGAATCACCTTCGCCTGCTTCCAATGTACAGGAATAGCGCCAGTATCTAAAGATTGTTGAAATATTTTTGCCAAAAGGACAGAGGAGTACATGTTTGTTTCTTTAAGGAATCTTGCATTTATATTGTCAACACCTGAGGAACATGAAGGTTTTAGTGTTTCAATTAGCTTTGCAATCCCGTCGGCATCTATTGATATTGGATGCATAATCGTATAGCCCGAAAACGAATGTGTAGGCAATTGAAGATTAGTTGCAGATGAAAAGTTCAGTGTGAACATATTGTTTAAAATCGATGCGCACTCCTTGCTAGGCACAGGTAAGTCGTTCTGGTCAAGTAAAGAAATCTCTGAGTTGCTCTGGGAGTTAGTTACGATGTTCCAAAATTTGCTAGGGTTATTAGTGAGCAAGGATGGTAGAGTGTATTTCAAAAAAGTAGATTTTGCAGAAGCGACAGCTTGAGAGTAGGTGTGAGATGCATTAGTGTATGCTTGCCAGCGTGACGCAGTCTGCTGCAGTTTTGCTGCCCGAAATAAGCGTTTTTTTCTGTTCGAAAGTCGATTTAAGTACGGATTATACCATGGCGAATGTCTATGTACTGTTAGTATTTTCTTGGGAATGTAAGCCTCAGTTAGATATGAAATTTTATTGACGAACAGGTCCCAGTTCTCTTGGACAGAACGATGTTCAAAACCACTAAGATAGTTGTCAAGGAAGAGCGAAAGTTCTCTATTTATCTCTTCAAAGTTTGCCTTTTTGTAATCAAATATAATCTTGCGTTTTTTCGTAGCTGAAGACGCGGTAAAGTTTAGGTCGAAATGAAGTAAAGAATGATCACTGAGTCCCGGCATGAAAATTATTGGGCCTATCATATCAAGGTTAGTGGTGAGGATCAGGTCAAGAATGTTAGCAGAACTGCCGATAACACGCGTTGGGCCATCAACAACCTGATCAAAATTGAAAAGGGAGCACATATCGAGAAAAGCTTGACAATTCGAAGAATATGGTGTGCAGGTAGGCGGTGTCGATGTCCAGTTTACTGATGGATAATTGAAATCGCCTAGAAGAAATACCGGGGATGCTGGATAACGAAGGACGACGGTGTTAACCGCGTCATGCAATTCATTCACGAATGTGATGTCTGCATTAGGTGGACGATAACAGACGCCAATGATGTGTACTCTGTTGTTTAAAATGACGCCGCACCAGACAGATTCTATGTTGCATGAAACATTAATTCTGAACGATGATAGGTTTTTAGAAACTGCGAGCAGGGTTCCACCCCCTTGTCTTCCATCACTGTCACAACGATAGACATTGAAAGGCTTGGTGTGAGTAAAAATTTCGCTGTCGCTTACACGAGCACTTAACCAAGTTTCAGTGAGCGCCACCAGGTCGGCTTGGCACGAATTGATAGCTGCGATGATATCATCTCTTTTGCCTAAAATCCTCCGGATATTACTATAAAGGACTGATATAGGGCGCCGATGACCACTACCCCTGGCTAAGTGTTATGAAACATTACGCGTGGGACTTGAATTCGAAATGTCTCCCATCTCGCATGCGCGAGCAGCATTGGATGTAGAGGGTCGAGCGCGTGCAGATGAATCATCGGATGGGCTGCTACGAGAAGGAGAATGATAACGCAGCCGGGGCAGCTCAATGAAACTGTCTGTTCTAGGGTCATAAACATATTGCCTTTTATTTACAGTTAGTTTGTCGTAGCGAAGCCTAAAGGATGGTGAACCAGGCAAAGATTTTGCGAAAGCAGTTAAACTTTTGCGAGCGAGCCTAGTTGCTGCGCAGTAGTCTTCAGAAACTGAAATGTCATTTAATTGTTTTCAGCTCATCACGATGTGACATCACTTCTTCTTTCGCTTTAAAGTGCGAAAATTTTATTATCACTGGTCGGCATTTTTCTTGAACAAAAGGGCCACCAAGGCGGTGGGCTCGTTCTATTTTGTCTGGTTTAAATTCTGACCCAAAACTGGATGAAAAGCAAACTAATAACGTTTTTTTCTGTGTCATTCCACGTTTCATTGCTATCGGGTACGCCATAAAATATTAAATTATTTCTGCGAGATCTGTCTTCCAGATCATAGATGCGGGAAAGAAGCTCATTATTCTGTTGCGCCAAGTCATTAATGGTGTCGTTTGTTAACAGAAGTTCTCCTTCGAGACTACTAACCATGCTGACTTCTGTTTCAACAGAAGCGAGTCGAGTATCAATATTAGACAGCCGCTTTGCTAAACATTCCTGATTGGCTTTTACGTCATTCACAGCCTGCGTGAACATGGCTTGGGCCTCCGCTGACGCCTCACAGGCGGTTTTAATAAAGGACAACGCAGCCATGACTTCATTATGACGATGGGCGCACGACGTGTCGTCTTCATCAGCTACTTGGGTCTGCCGCTCTGTAGTTTGCTTGCGATTAGGCCCGGGGTTTAGCTCAACGTCACCCGAACATAGCAACAACATAAGCAACACCTCCTTGCAGTCACAACACACGTCATAGAGCACTTGTGGGCACGGAAGCAGCAGTAAAAACGATTTGATGTTTTCCTAGCATGTAGAGAACACGATTGACCAACCTGGATAACGTGAAGACGACGATCGTTAGCCATGTGCTCTATCGTGCTGCTTCCATGCCCACTGACGTGTCGCGGCTGGCTGTTGGCTTTTAAGGCAGGCGTGGATGATGTTCCTGTTGATGCGGCTGAACCGATGAACAAGGATTCCGATCCAACGAAGGCAGCGCCTGGGTTCGAAGAAAGGTCGCACACCTGAACACGGCATGGCTGCAGGCAGGTAGCGACGTACGGGTCCGGTGCACTTCTGGCCAGGCATGGTAGAAGCCAAGCCAAAACCTGGATAACGTGAAGACGACGATCGTTAGCCATGTGCTCTATCGTGCTGCTTCCATGCCAAACGTGAACCGCTTTGCTTCCGCGAACATCGGCTCGTCCGTCAAATTTCGCCGGAGCAAAATGTCCAACTCGCAACCACCTAAAAAAAAGAACACGTACACACGATATAAATACGTGTACGTCCGAACCGAATACTGGATGCCATTTCGTCAACAATTCTGAGACGAGCTTCTTTCTGGTATTCACTTGTTTTCCTTCGACGACTGAACTAATCAGTTGAACAGTGGTGTCTCCGAAGCAGCTTCCCCGCATGCACCGTAGGTGAATCTAGAGAAACCGTTTCCCCGTTAGTGTCGTATAGTTACAGCACATAAACGTAAAATAAAGACAAGAACAACAGAAAGGAGACGAGCAAGCAGCCCGGAGGGACCGCGCCCCCCGCTGTGCACGCGCTCCTCCCTTCACCCTCCGTCTGTAGGCATCTGGTTTTGCTCATGCGGTGAATGCCGAACTGTCACCAATACACACCAAAAGGTAGTGGCGTATGTGTGCCAGCTCCGCATTCAGAGAGTAGATCGCGCTTTCCAATACTTGCAAAAGAAAAAGAGAAAACTAAATGACCGCACGGGTAAGTGGAAAGGAGGGTTGTGCTATGCGCCTCTGAAAAGATGCCAAAGAAAGAGCCTAATGTGAGGGAAGAAGCCTGTTCTCTTTTCGGCAGTGTACGAACTTAATTGACATACAAGAAAAAATATATATATATATATAAATAAATACCATGTTGCCGAAAGTAATAACCAATATCGCACAATAAAAACAGAAGAGAACTGCTCTTCCCAGAGCGTATGAAAAGTTTGAGACATCGACTTAATACTGCATTCCTCACTGCTAGCATGTAATTGGCTTCATATCACGTACATCTAAATTGGTTTTTAAAGAAAAAAACAAATATCTGAAAGAATTATTCCGACATCTGGCCACAACAATTTTCATCCTATTGATTAGTGCGTCTAGAGCAGACTGGAGCACAAAAAAGGCATGTTCACTTCGCCACACCAATTCGTCCGTCTAGACACCAAAATGTCGAGCCGGAAACCATCTCAATACTTTTTAGCTCATAAAAACATGTAGGAGAACGCTTTTCAAATTTCGTTTTCTGCTCCTGAATAAGTTAAGAATCCCTTAGTCTCCTCCTTCCTCCTGCATTGCTTGATTTCACTAGAATTTGAGAGAGAAATAAAGGGCCCTAGCGGAGCGAAATCATTTTTTTTTTCATTGCGCTGTACTGCATACAGGCCCCATATATTTTTTGTCCCTTCTATCTCAGCATATGGTTAACATGCGCAGGCTTTTTCCTGTTTACCAGTTGCGTCTTATAAGCTGTGCCGTCCATTTCATCCTGTTGCATGTTTTACCGCTACACTAGCACCATCACCTTTAAATCTGTTAGAAGAAACAAGCAGCACAAGACCAAAGAGAGGTTGTTCTGGAAAATACAAGAATATAAATTTACAGGACAGGAATATAAAACGATAACGTACAATTCGAAAGGGAGGACTTCGATAAAATGCACAGATGGTATTGTGCCGGTTTTTCTGGTTTGTTCATGTTTTTTTTTATCTGTCAGTATCACGTCCTCTAACAATTTCGCTGCACCATTTCCTGTTAAGTTTCCGTGCAATGTACAGCGGGGTCCTTTATCGAATTTAAGGCAGCAGCCGTGACGTTATCGCCTGGAAACGGGAATGCACAAGACACAGTTCTGTTCCGCGCCGTCTGCGCAAAGATAATTTGCTTCACTTTTTAGTTTGCTGGTTTCCTTGCGGCATCGGACAAAAGCACCGCCGGTCAACGTGAGTTATGTGCTTTCCGCGCTCCTGGGTGTTTGAGCCTGCGGCAAGCATCGGCACAAACAAGTCAGAGGAAACGGGGGTGGCAGGCGGGGGGCATGAGGAGTTCGTGAAGTAAAAAAAAAATCTCCTTCCTAGTAGACCAGAGGGAAGCGTACTCGGGCTTCGGACATTACGGTGGAATGCCGAAAGCTGGGCAGGGGCTGCGGCATTCGGTCGTCCGATTGGGGGGTAACCAAACACCGAGAGTCGGCGGGCACACCGCGGCAGTATGCTCGAGCTCCGCGTCAAAAGGGGCGCTCTTCGAAGACAGCCGCGGCAACAGCGAAAAGCCTGGACCTCACTATTTCGACGTCACACAATGACGACCTCACTCAACCTCAAACTCACGCGTGAGTTTGAGGTTCAATTTGGTGACCTCACACAAAAAATTTCTAGCTGTCACCGACCTCACCTCGACCTCACCTCAACCTCACCTCACTCCGTGAGGTTGAGGTCATTTTGAGGTTCAGGTCAATCTCATGAGGCCGAAACCTCAAGAGGTTGTCCACCTCTGCTTAGGAGACACCCTCAAAGATCCGGAAGACGGCGATGCGCATGTGACGCCTTTGTTGCCACTGCGCAGAAACTTTGTTCTCCAGTAGAATGCGGCAGCGTAGTAGGTACATTAAGCTCAGGACTAAGTTTTTTTTTTTTTTTCATAGTTTGTAGCGACCCCATTATTCTACGACGCGCATCACCAAATGTGGCGGTAGAGACAGAAAAGAAGGGTGTACGACTGAAAACCGGCCGAGAAACTCGGGTAATCAACTTCAAAACAACTCCCTTCTCTTTCCTTCGCAGCATTCTCCGTCCTCGAGCAAAGAGGTTGCAGTCGGAGTGGTTGCCCGCGCCGACCATTAACGCGCGTTATAGGTGTTCACTCAACGACGGAATGGACAGGAGCGAGGACGGTTGTTGGTCACTTTGCTTACTGGCGCCAACCGATTTCCTTTCGGCTTCTGCGGTGGCTTATTCGCCCTCTCGGACTGCATGATTTCGATGGCCTTTTCTAGATTTAGGTGTATGCTGCACGTGCCCCCCCCATTTCTCTCCTCAAATATGTGTGCACAACACTAACCTTGGTTTAAGATACGTTGTTCCTATGCTATGCTCAGAAGGTTAAATAAAGATCAGGCTTCCGAGATAGCACAGCTTTTGCCACTTTGGTCGTGAAGGAGAGCTTTGGCTTTAAAAGAAAGCAGTCCACGGCTCTCCTCCTCCTAAGCAGCAATATGTACTTAGCAAAACCCGGCACGTGAATTATGAAACAAAAATAAAAACGAAAAAAGCAGATGACTCAAATGCCTCGAACAGTGGCCAAATAATCCCGATCTTGGTAAATAGAAGCAGATATACGGAAAGTGGCGCACTCTGTATTTTTACGTCAGTTATATCGACCTATCATTGCGGATTTAGGGTTTGTTGGTATTTTTCAGGAAGTCCAATTTCCCAAGTGGAAGCGAGATTTTACAAGTACCAATAATAACAATCACTTCAGTGCGAGCTCATTCCAAGGAGACCGTAAAAACACAGGGAGCATTATTGTTGTAGCATTTTTATGACTTCGAATAAGTTCTAAGCAGGTGCTTTACATTTTCATGCTTAAAACAAAGAAGCAGAACTCTCCTGCTATTTTCACCTGACTTCAGTTCCGTTTATTACCTTAATTAATACATAGAGGCATTACATAAGGCGTAGGTTCTTATACAAACACTAGTGATCATGGTAATTAGTTACTGGGAACAATGGTCAGATAAAAGTTGCGAAAACGAAGATGGTCATTTTCGTGGATTTCTTGTAGCAATTTCGTGGAGGAGGCCGTTCCAGTCTATGGTGGTTCGAATGAAAAACGAAGCAGTAAAGGCGGTCGTCCGGCGTGTGGGTTCGCAATGTGAAGTGGATGACTGGTTCGTTAAGATATGCGTGCTGCTGCAGTGATTAATGGGGCTTGATTAAGTGATGAAAAAAAAAAAAACGTGACACAATAAAATGCTGGAAATGCGATGTCGACATAAAAGTGTCGATACACCGGATTCTGTTTTTAGGGATCAAAACCTGATTTTCTATGAGTATGATGCATGAATCAATGTAACAGCGCAATCTTTAACCAATTCATTTTGACGAGATATGCTTGATTGGCCTCCAGATGTGTCGCATGCATTTTAAATTTTTGGCCTAACAAATGAATTATAAGCCAGTAGTTTTGAACACGGCGGTGCATTCCACAAATTCTCTGAGTTTTTGTCAGATGTTGATATAATGTTACTGACGTATGTCCTGACGTTACTGACGTATGATATAATGTTACTGACGTATGGCAGTGGCACGCCTGCTCCTTGCCACTGCCAGCAAGTCGACCAGCGGCTCGTCGTTCCTCAAAGCGTCCCTCCCGCTCCACTGGCGCTGTCGAAGACACAACCGGGGCCATAATTCTCACCAAACTCGGCGGGCCTGCACCACGTGTCGGCAGAAGAGGTTCCTGGAAGTCCAAAGGGAACAGCGATGGGCTGAACCGCGTCCATGCCACGGATAGAAGGTTTCAGGCCTGGGCATGTGTACGCGCTGGCGGCCTAACCAGACGCGGACGCCCGCCTGCCCTGAATTTCTAGCCTACGAGGCGGCTGCGGGCCAGCACCGGAGACGCAAGGAGGATTCCTCTGTTACCGACACCGCCGAACGAGCGCCGCCACTGCCAGGTTCTAAGAGCCCACGCAAGCGGGGGCCCCCCTAAAGAAAAAGGAAAGAAAGGAAGGCCTGTAGAGAGGAACACGGCCAACCGTCATGAAAGGAGTAGCTTAAAAGACGCCGAACGAAACGTTTGTCAGTTGGAATTTCTATAATGTTTCTTCCATGTAGCCATTAAATCAGTTTGTGAAGTTTCACCGGAGTTTTATTCTGTGACCAAATTATGCCAACGCAGACACGACGACAACAACGATTACGACAACATGTGCGTCCCAAGACAAATCATGAATAGGGTTACACGTAAGCATTTACAAGAATCTACCTGTTCAAGCGGGGGGTTAACAGTTGCGTAAGGAAAGAAATAGGGAGCGCGATGGTGCGAGAAGGACAGGCAAGTGAATTTGCTGGTGATTACGGTCATTAGTGTAATATTGCACCATTCTGAATCGTTCTTAAACAAGTTCTAGAGAGCAGATTGGTGCGATGCGTTATAGATAGTGCGGTGACACAGTCGTCCGCAAATATGCGTATATTAGAGGAGACACATTAAAGTGAATCATTAAAATATATGAAAATAACAGGAAGCCAAGAGCAGATACTTGCAGCATACCGGAAATTACTGGGAGGGGGCTAGACAAATTATTGTTGACCGAAACCATTTGCGTACGAATATACAAAAATTCCCGTATCCACATCAGAACATTAGGATCCAGGTTTAGTAGTAGAACTTTTATTTGTAGGCGGTAGTTAGGCACTTTATCAAATGCTTTCTCTAAATCCAAAATAGATTGTACCGATTCGCACATCGATGACCAGGTTAAGACGCAAGTCATGAAGAAAATAGTTAATTGGGTTTCACAGGAGAAAGCTATGCGAAACCTATGCTGTGACGGGTGAAAATAGTTGTTACCATCTAAGAAAAAATAATTTGACAGTAGACGTGTATTTTGATTTTGCATGACACGCTTGTTAGCGAGATAGTTCGATAATTTAATGAAGAGCTTCTGTTGTCTTTCTTGTAGATTTGAGTGACCTATGCCACTTACCAATCATCCGGAAAGGTAGTGAAGAAAGTGACTGAGAACAGTAATGACAGGCAATAAGCAGCCGGGTGTCTTGTGTTTCTTGGAATTTTATAGTTCATACCTTCATGCCACACGATGATGATAGTGCAGTCTTCAGAGTTATGGATGAAATTCCGTCTTCATAAACTGCGATGCTTAGTATGACACCTTTCATATTGCAAAAAGAAAAAAAGAAAAAGAAAGGGCCTTTTGATTTCATTCGAGAATACTGAGGAAAATGCGGAATTAAATGTGCCAGCACATTCAACGCGTGTGTCATTGGTGAGGGTAAGTGCGTATTTTGGGTTAGAGTGTATTACTTGCCAAAACAGTTTTGGGTTAGTACGCAACAAATTTGGAAGTGTAGTATTATAAAAAGGACGTTTTATGCTGCGAATGACAGTCAAATATTCATCTTGAGCTACCTAACATATAGTTTTGCTATCAAATTGTGTTGCCGCTATCTTCCCAATAGAGGCGCTTATTTTTCGATTTGTTTTTAAAGAATCAGTAAAGCATGGTTTTTGGCTACTTGTACGAATGTTGACGGTTGGTATATGTTTATCAGGTGAATCATTTATTTATTTTTAAAGATTGCCCAGTTATCATGTGTCGATTGAATGTCATATGTAGCTTGTTATGCAGGAAAGTAGGTCTTAAGTTCTTGATTTATCGCCCCTTAATGACTATTTTCTTAAAGTGTTACAGTCTTCTTCAAGGTCATATTTGGCATTACAAGAAAAAAGAAGGCGGCTGGAATGACATTTTGGTCTATAATTCTCTGAAGGTAAGTAATGAATGAGACGGCATCGGGTTTACTAGCCAAAATAAAGTCAAGAATGATTTTAGATTGCGATAAGGTGCGCGTTGGTTCTGAAAGCAATTGTTATAAATTACCGTTGAAATGTATTGCAATAAAGTTGCCTTTTGCGGAACCTACTATTGAGGCAGGTGGAAGATTACGCAATTCTATGTTTGGGAAGGTAAAATCCCCGAAAAGGAGGATAGAGGCACTTGGGGTAGCTTGCTGTGAGTTAGATTAGGTTGTTATTTTGCTCGTTAGAAAAGTCATGGGTCGAATGGGGTCGCCTGTAGCAGACTCCCAGTAACAGTGCTATTGGTTATGAATGACACAGTTACTTAATTATTCCGGTCTTAGATTAGCCGTTTTGGGGCTCCGCAGCCTCTTTAGGTGTTTTAAACCGCGCGCGCGTTTTCCTATTTGTGTTGTGTTTGCGCGAACAGCGCGAGTGCGCATGAGTGAGCAGATAATCTTGGGGGCGGGATGTTAGCGGTGAAAGACGCGGGCAGATACGCGCGTCGAAGCAAGGCGCGAGGCCTTTTTTCGCCCCGGCGGGGCAAGCAGCGAGCGACATGGGCCAGCGGGGTGTGCAGGGACTACGGAAAGCAGACCGGCGTCACGAAGGTGGAAGGAGTGCCCGCAGAAACAGCCTGGGCGTATTCGCGTGAGTTGCTGTAACGCGAGGAGCAATGCTTCTTGTTCCGCCGTGAGCGCTTTGGCCTTATTGCTCGCCCTATTCGCTTCGCAGTGTGTTTTGTCTCGCCGCGGTAAAGCCCTGACATGTTTCCCGCTTCTCTTCGCTGTTCTATTGTCGCGCGCGTGAACAGCATGTTCTCAGCGCAGTAGCGCCTGATGTTGTTTCCTTTCTTTTTAATGCATTTTAGTTTATCCGGAATAAAGCGGGGTTATTAAGAGACTGGATTTGTCACTCTTCAGTCGAGACCATGGCTCGCGGACCGGTTTTTTGAAGGCGAGGCCTTCATCTGGCGCCCAATGTGGGGCCTGAACCCATGACCCTGAGGTTAAGTCTCATGCTCTACGGACAGAGCTAGCCGGGCCCTCTGTCGCTCACTGTTAAGTCAAAGTCCCTTCACGTCTAAATGACGAGTGGCGCCATAAAACGTCATTATTTCAGCTGTGAGAATCGGAGCGGTGACCACGACAAACGATTTCTAGGGAAAGTCTGCTCTGAACAGCTGCCAACTAGCATATCCGTTATGCTGTCAGAGTGTAGCTTGCCTTGACAGAAGCGTCCATTCAGTTCGTGGTGACATCCTCGATCATATTGATAAAGCCATACAACTGATTGAACGGATAAAGGAGGCCTTCCCGTTCACAGTATTTTGTTATCCTCTCCTCTTTGTTAACCTCATTACTTCATTTTTTTCTTGTACGATGTGCACCTAAACATCGAGCACATAAGGTGGGTGGCCCGAAATGGAACTCGCATACTGGGCTCGTGCCGTTCAGGCACTCGTCAGCTCTGTGATCTGTGGTCCGTTGAGATTCCCCTACTCATTCTGCCTGATTTTATCCTTGGAAAGGCCAAAGACATTGATGCTGATGATTACGACGCAGCTGCTGATTTCGTGGTGCCGGTTTTATGTAAACCACGATTTACAGGGGGCTTAGAGCGAGGAGACAAGGATAAGAGAGTGACACAGGACGGTCGCTCGTCTGCTGGCGCTAAACCTCCCTGTAAATCATGGCCTGCCAACTGTACCAAAACTCAGCTTTGCTTAAACTATGTGAACCGTACTTGCGCGGGCAGAGGAGACTTATCGGGAGATATAGGACTGTGGTCGTACAACCAGAAAGTTCGGTCAAAAATCAGGAGTCTCCCGCGGACGTCAGCAGAGTTGGCAGGCATGCGGAAGAGCCTTGCAACTCGGCCAAGTTGATGCCTGCGCTGGGCTTGTGATCCACGAGCTCATGGCTTTCCTCTGCATCGGCGATTCTGCAGAACGTGGCAATGCTCTGCCCCAGGCACACTGCGGCCTCCGCAGAACAAGCTCGCGAGACCGTAGGCAGTCGGTAGCATAACGTGACTCAATCATTCTTCTCTGGTCCAACCTGTTCGGCCTTCGTCCTCGCTCAACATTTTTAACGCACGACGCGCCAACGCCAGGTCGTTGCGAAGAATAGCCCTATATTCATTGTAATCGGCCATTACAGGAGTTCAATGCAAATGCTAACACTTGAATTGGTGATGAGCGACACAGTAACTAAATTATTCCGATCTTAAATTAGACGTTTACAACAAAACATAAAATTTGCTGACGATCTGCTATGAGAACACCACCGCTCTTTGATAATTCACGGTCACTTGGGTGAACTTTGATATCAGACAAGTTGCGCCAGAACTTTGATATCACTAACGTCATTTTGTAGCCAGTTTTCTGTTAGAATAAGCAAGTTGCCTTGTGTTGATGCGATGATGTTAGAAACGAGCCTAATCTCCTCTGAAGATAACTGCGTACGTTAATGAAGATTGCGGGAAACGAAAGATCCCTTCTGGGAGTTAGTGTACTCTGTCTCTATTTATGGGATGCGGTGACTGCTACTCGATTTCTGTTAGTTATACACATCGTCGAAAGCTTACCATTTAGGGCCAATGCGATCTGAATTTGAGTCCGGACTTAATCAAGACTCAGATCATGATCTGAGCGTGAATGAGCCCGAGAGAGTCGATACATGTGTGCGTCCGCCGACCTGTGGGTGACTATAAAATGGTCTGAGCCTCGCGCCTGGAACCGCAGTGAGTCTGGTGAAACCAATACAGGGGGGCGCCACTCGCGAATAAAAAAGATAAAAATGCCGAATAAAATAAAACACGAACAGGATGGCAGCAACGCGAGCACGAAAACGCAGAATTATTCCCTCCTGAACAAAAATCCCAACGGGTTGTTTGTTACTTTGAAATATTTTATCGCGCCTTTCAAATAAAAAATTCAACTGCACTATATCTCAGTTTTCACCACTTATGATCTAGTCATCCGAAACGAGTGACGTGCTGTGCGCAGTTCATTTTGGTCATTTTGCATTTGACGCTGACTCTAGTCACTGTAAGCGAAAACGCGATCAATTTATAGCTCTTGCTTAAGATGAAAATCGAAATGCCTGCAAATAGTACTCAACCCCATCCCGTCTTTGTGCATATGAGTGTTGAATTGTATTGTTGATCGCAGCGTCAGTACAGCTCCTCAGTCGGCGGTCATTTTGAGTAGATTCCTTGAGCAGTCAGAGTACTTTTCGTGTTCCTGCATACGATATCGCGTGCTAAACAATGGCACAATTTATCTAAGTATCTGTAAGATGCTTGGATATCGCGTCTTCAATTTCTTAAATTTCCGTACACAGGGAAGCGTGCGACCCCCGAGTAAGGATCGTTTGTTCGTGCTGCCCAGAAGCTTGTCACCTGTTTCGGGATCTTTTCAGCGCATGGCCGCTGTTCGGCGCCGTTTTGTTTGATTGGTTCTCAGAATGGTCATGTGTTTCAATCTTGTGGCGCAAAATTTTGAGCTGTCGAAATGGCTTCTTGCAGTGCCGTCAAAATGACGTTAAGTTGCAGACACATCTTTAGCAGAGCTATTCACGCCGACTGAATAGTAGATATCAGTAACTGCGGACGGAAAAAAAAAACTGTATAGATGATTGGGAGGAAAACACTTATGCTTGTATTACGGATGAGATAAAAGGTACTATTCCTGTAATCTGACTGGTTGACGTTGTGCAGCGGTAAATACGTCATGCATACACATCAGACTGTTATGACAAAATGAAGTTTCATGACATAAACAATGTCCTGTCATTGACGAAAATGGCAGAAGTTGGGCGCCACGTTAGGCGAGTGCATAAAGCCGCGAATTTGATGTGGAGTACAGGAGGCTGTCAACTCACCGCTGTTTGGTACAAAATTACTCTCGGTGGTGATGTAAGCTGAGACATCTTGCTGTAATTACAGAAAGTACTGAAACGACGCTATAAGAGTAGTTTTCAGCCGCGCAACCTTTTGAAGGATTAAAATGGAAGCGCAAATTTACAGCCGCACGAGGGCACTATCTGTCTTCCCGTCGCAAACGCTTTGCTCTCGCAGAGAAATCATTGATCCGTGAGGTTGCCAAGCGAAGCAATGGCGGTCTGCTAACTCAAGCGGCTTATCTGCGCGAGATGAGGCATTTCAGAGAGCACTGCGACGCTTTCGAATTATCTGTCTGGACAGTTCGTAAGTGCGACCACCCGAGGAGTCATATGGTGCTGTGACAGGCTCAGCGGCACCGTTAGACGCACGATGCTGAACTTCGTACTTTTCTTTGCACAGGCGCTACTGGAATGCAGTGGATCGGGCTGTGGCGACTTCCATGTGTCCCCGGGCCATCTGTCTTTTGTGACGTCGGTGACGCGACATCGGCAACCAAGTTTGCATACGGGTGTGTTTGGGTCGCTTATATCGGTGCAGTCAGATGGAAACCGCATGGAAGGACTATCGCCGTTACCTCGTTTGGACACATCGTTTGGCGCAGCGGCAACATCCGAGACTTCGTGGGAACGGCCTAAAAAGACTGGACGGACAGCAGATCTCTTCAGTGGGCTCGGCGGCACCGTTAGACGCATGATGCTGAACTTCGTACTTTTCTTTGCACAGGTTAGTGACAAATGGTCATTCACAAGTTGCCTTAGAAGCGATTGTGCCTGCCTTGTCGTGCTGCCGATCCCCCAGTGTATTTTTTGTTGCTGCCATGAGTAATCGCGAGTGCTTTGCATGCTGTTGAAGCTAAGTGGCGATGTGGAGGAGAACCCTGTGCCTGATGAACAGAAACTGGATCAAATTCTGAGCACTGTCACGGAAATTAAGGCTACCCAAACTGCTTTGCAAGGTGAACTTGAGGGTGTTCAGTTCAGGCTCACTGAAATAGAAGACACATTAGCGTCGCTAAAGCTATGTAATGAAAAAGTGCAGAAATGTGAGGAATCTGTAGTGGTGATGCATAAGGAATTGTTCCAAATCACTAAAAGACTGGATGCCCTGGAAAATAGGAGCCGTAGAAATAATATTGTGACCTATGGATTGAAAGAGGAAAATAACGAGAGTGCCTCCGAGCTTCAAAAAAAAGTAGAAAACAATCTCTTGAGAAGCAAATTGGAAGTCCAGGTCAGATCCATAAAACGCATCCATCGTGTTGGCAGGAAAGATGCTGGCAATGAACGTCCTGTCATCTTGCGCTTTTATGATTTCACTGAAAAGGTTAAGGTTTTTCAAAGTTGCCATAAGCTAAAGAACAGTGGAATATCAATATCTGAGAATTTCTCGGTTCCTGTGCGCGAAATACGCAAAAAATTATGGCAGTCTTTAAATTGAATCGTGACAATGGGGATAAAGTAAGTTTAGTTTTTGACAAGCTCAAAATAAACAATAATATGTACGCATGGGATCCCACAGAGGATAAAAGGGTACCAGTGAAGCAAACGAAAAACACATTTTCGAAATCTCATGGTGCTCCCGCTGAATGACGTTTTCACAATAATCCATTAATCATTCTGAGTTTCAATGCTAGGAGCATTGTTAATAAGGATGATAAATTATAAGAATTATTCCTGCTCTACAGTTCAGACGTACTAATAATTACAGAAACGTGGTTGCACTCTTCCATACATGACTCGGAAATCGTCCCTGAGTCTTACACACTTCTTCTGATCGGAACAGCCGTGGTGGTGGGGTTGCTATTGCCATTAATCAGAACCTCTACTTCAAGGAAGAGGAAGGCATGGACGGCCATTAAAGTGTTTGGTGCATGATAACAACGGGTAATGATAAGCAGTAATCGGTGGTATTTTTAGGTGCCCGAACGCAACAGATGACTATCTTTTGAAAGGGCATGACTATTTGAATTCTAAAATGAAAGAACGGACTAAAATCATATTATCTGGAGATTTCAATTTACCCGTAATTGATTGGACCACCTTAACTCCTGGAAGAAAGGAAGTGACCAATTGCGAACTGCTTTTAAACCTAATGTTCAGTTTTTTGTTTACAACAGCTGGTTACTATTGCCGACACGCATTCAGTGTTAGACTAGCTCAGTGCTCAATCTTGTTATTGTATCTAGCATGTGAACCCCGGAACTTGTCATTGCGGAAAGTATATCAGACTATAAGTTACTCGCATTAACATTTCCACAGATGGGACAGCAGAGCACCGCAGTCCACCTTGAGCAGACACGTATTGTAACGAAAGGTTATAGTCGGGCTTATGACGTGAGCATCATCGACTTTATAGATTTAAAGTCGGATATTTATATTTTGGAAAACCGGTCAGTTGTTTAAGACTTACGGCTAAAGCTCAAGGAAACGATAATATACTGGGAAGAAAAATTCATTCCATCCAAGACGAAAAGAAGACAACGTAAAACGCCATATATTACCCGCAATATTATTCACCTAAAGCGAAAACTCGTGAGAATTCGTAGAAGTAAAAAATCACTTGCGGAAATATGTGAACTCCCCCCCCCCCCCTGTTCATGAAAAAAATAAAGAGGCGAGAGTAAGGTTTTTTTCAAGCACAATGTCGAACTTTGTCTACACAACCACAGAAATGTTGGCGCTATTCTTCAAAATCTGATGACGCGATCTCAAAAATATAAGTTGACGGATGTATCATAAATATCAGTGAGCGATTGCAAACTATTTAAATTCATACTTCCAATCTGTCTTCACACGTGCAACACCGGTGAATGCAACCCCTGCCCAGCACACTAGCCACATGCCCGAAGTGGTGATAACACAAACAGGCGTAATTAACTTACTCTTGCAAATAGATACGAAAAAGTGTCCTGGTCCTGATGGCATCTCAAACGTATTCATTAGACGCTATGCTGAGTAGACTGCTCCTTTTCTGTGCGCAAAATGTACCGAGTCACTTAAAACAGGTACTGTTCCACAAGATTGGCTCCATTCAAAGGTGAACCCTATTCACAAGGGCGGCAGCAAATTGCTGGGGAACGCATACCAACCTATATCATTAATCAGTTCTTGTTGCACGGTAATGGAGCATATAATTCATAATGCTATCATAACATACTTAGAAGAGAACAACCTTCTATTCCCCAGACTACATGGCTTTCGAAATAAATTGTCAACAGCTACTCAACTGTTTGAAATCACACTGACCTGGCATCAATAATTATTTCTCGACTACAGGCTGATACAATCCTCATAAATTTCGCTAAAGCTTTCGATCGTGTTCACCATAAAAAATTGATTTTAAAACTAGAAACGATAGGTATTGATCTGAAAATAGTAGCATGGATAGAAGCCTATCTTTCCAACCGTAAACAGTTCATGTCAATAAATGGTTTCGACTCAGATTACCTTGAAGTCCTTCGGGGGTCCCGCAGGGCTCCGTTCTTGGGCCCCTGCTGTTTCTCATATATGTAAATGATATCTATTTGTGTGCCGAACATGGAGTGACAATGAGACTTTCTGCAGATGACTGCGTGATTTATACAGCCGTGAACAGCTCTGGTGACCAAATGAAACTTCAGTCTTCTTTAAAAAACATTTCTGACTGGTGTGCAGCATGGGACATGCAAATTAACATATCGAAAACGGCGCATTTAAACATAACAAGAAAAAAATTCCTTTGTCTTACAACTACACATTATCTGGCTCCCCGATACCACACGTAGCCAAAGCAAAATACCTGGGGATCACACTAACCCAAGACCTTAAATGGCATGCACACATAGAGAACATATGTAGCAACGCATTGAAGCAGCTTGGTTTTCTTCGCCGCAGACTAGCAATGGCTCCACCGCACGTGAAGTTAACAGCCTATAAAACATTAGTACGACCTATCCTTGAGTATGCAAACATAATCTGGGATCCCCATCAAGCGTACCTGATCGAAAAGTTAGAAACAATTCAGTCAAAAGCACTACGATTCATATATTCGAAATACTCACGTCATGAAAGCGTAACAGCCATGCGCATCACTGCACAAATACAGATCTTGTTTTGTCGCCGGAAAACGACTGTAATGAAGTTCCTTTGCAACATTTATCATCATAGATTAAACATACATAAGGAAGACTACCTGTTAACACTCCAGCGTCGATCCACCCGAGGTAACCATAACTATTGCATAAGACCATTCTTGGCGCGTTGCAACACTTTTAAATACTCGTTTTTTTCTAAGGCTATCGAAATGTGGAATGCGTTACCAAGTGAAATTGTTAACATTACTAACACTGACAGGCATCGATAGATCGCCAAGTACTGCCTTAAACTTCAGCTCCAACACTGCCATATTTGTCTAGCACTATGCATTCACTTCAATTTCAACGAAATGGAGTCTTCCCACTATGGAAGAAGCAAGCAAATTTACTGGCAGCTTCTTTTTTAATAAGGTAATGTACGCGCCATGTATATGGAACATGTTTGCTTGCCACTTATGATGTATTTCACGTAAGGTTTTGCAGATGTGTGCATACAGGCTCACCATTTGCTTATTATGCGGAAAATAAAAATAATTACTCAAGAGCACGTTATGACACTACGCTGTAATCATATGATGTTGTTAACTGACTTTTTCCTTGACTGTTTTTTAATCCAGCCAAAAAAGAATCTTTCTTTATTGCTTTGCATTTTACCGTTACGACACTAATGAACATGTGCACGCGGCGTCACCATAGCTTCATACCACGATTTCCAGTCATCTTTCGCTTTCTTTCCCTTTTCTCATTTGATCCCCGTCTGTATGTGCAAATTGGCCCCCCTGGGCATTGACAAGTTAACCTCCCAGCTATACTCCGTTCTTCTGTTTCTGTCTCTCTTTCTCAGAAATCTTTCGCGTTACGCAGGAGCCCTTTCGCGCGCTAGCGCATGAAAATTTAACAGACTATGTATGCCTTCCACTAAATTGGTTGTGTGCGTGTCTGTAACTGGGTTACACTTAGTTATATTTTCATGCGCTGGTGCGCAAAAGGCTCTTGCGAACGCGAAAGATGTCTCTCTCTCTGCGCTGCTTTCCGCGCTCCACACAACTCAAGTTAACACTTTAAGAACTTAGCAGGCTTGCTGACCTGATGGTAGCGGGGTTTAAAACGGCTGTTCAAAAAGGTGGACAGAAAAGCCAGTAGCTAAGACTAATTTTTGATATTCTGAGATTGGACATGGATCATGACGGATGCGCGGGCGCCGCTTAGCCAGTGCTGGAGCCACATCGCAAATCTGTCGATTCCATTGTTTACGACGGCGTTCTTAAACGTTTTAGTTCTTGCATTCAAATGCCGCTAATACGTGGATGTGAGAGGTCATCGGCGGTTACGAGGGGCAATGCCATTTTCCGCTCCTATTCTGTGCCAATCAACTGCGAATATTTCGTTGCCATTCTTTCTCTTCAGCTGTAACGTTCCTCGAGTCTCATAAACCCGTTCAGCCTTTCCGTGCGTAGCTGCTGTTGAATGTGCACTCGCCAGCAGGCTCCCGCAAACGCAATGCCACCTCACGACCGCGCTCTTGCTCGCGCCGGCCGTTCGCGCATGTATTGTTACTTTTGATAAAGACGGTATGGCATATGTCATCATTTTGATTTCAATCGCAAACTAGGCTTGCGACGGCGTTCTGAAGGGTAAAAGAAATAGAATGGCACCACCCGGAATACTGCAAATGAAACACATGTTTGATATAGAAGTTGTGAAATCTTCCACCACATGGAGGTCCATTAGTGATGCCGTACGCCATCGTTATGAACCCCGTCGCCTGTTGACAATCCCAACTGCATCTATTACAACTACAGCAATGGCAGACGGATTTCGCATTATGGGGCTAGTAAGACATTTGCGTTATTATGCCCATAGATTTCGTGTACACTATTTCAATAGACACGAGTGTCGAGCTCAGTGGCCGGAGGAACAAAGCGGATGCCGAAAAATTGTATCGTTTGGTTTACAAATACTTTTGTGTGGTTTGGTAAGCCCCAGGCCACAGAGAATTCAGATATTAACTAGAGTTGCACTCAACACCTTTAAATATCGGTGCTTCGTCGATAAACATGCATTCGAACATTCTTGGTGACTGACGTAGCCGAAGCTAGCCACCGCCGGCGTTCACATTCAGATGCAGTATATCGCTTTTGCTTCATTATCATGCAGTTAAACCATGCCGATAATACTGCGTGAAAAGATAAGTGCGTATCATCCCACGAGACAGGTAGATGATAATACACCGATGCACATAACCCTGTCCATTTATGCGCATTAGTTTATGGCAACATGCACAGTCTAGGGTAATGGTCATTTCCGGGGTAAAAAAAATAAAACGCTGAATAGGAAAGCGTACACTGTCAATCACACTTAGCGGGAAAATGCTTCCGCGTGATCATGCACCTGTGGAACGCCATTGCATTTAACTGGTCCGCGAATCAATGCTAAGCGACGCGCGAGAAGATTTACAACGATGCGGTGCTTCATGTTGACGGCCACTCTGCATCAGTTTGCTACCCGTTTGGGTACAATAGCGCTTCTCACGCGTGCAGCCCGCGGGGCCGGGTTCCTGTTTAGTATGATTGACTCCCCATGCGCGAAAAGAGAAATCCCACTGCGCGGACACACTGACAAGCTGCGTCGTTCCAAAGGCAGGGCTTGATTTTTCCCAACTACTGCCCTTGCGTCACCAGGGCACTCAAGTTGTATAGATTGGATTGTATAGATTGTATAGACTTTGTATAGACTGGATTGGCTGAAACTGAGCGCGCGTCACCTGCTGATCGGACGCGGCGCACCAAAGAAAGCGAAACGTGCACACAATATTAAAGCATAACAATGGTTAGTCAGCCATAAATACAGTCAAAATAAAACGAAGGTTAAATGCTCCAAATATCAAACAGCCACAGCAAAAAAAAAGGCCTTAGCGCACCATAAAGACATCCAGACGAATTACCATAAAGCAATGCCTGAATGTAACGCCATCAAACAAAAACAACATAAAATGCAAAAGCTTTCTCCCGAAAGCTCACCCTGCTTATGATTGTTCATCGCATCGGCCCATCTAGCCCTCTATTATTTATTAAATGAGGTTTTCTGCGTTTATTTGTAGCGCTACTCCCACCTCTCAAAAAGGTAGTCATTGGGGATATGTTTACCCGGAAAGCAAAAATGTCAACGTTGAAAAAGATTAAAGAACGCTGGATATGTCGAGGAAACGACTTCCGCATGTAGATGAAATTTCAGAGACTCGCCGTTTCTTAATTTTGTTCCATTCACTTCATTCCAGTGTGGCTTTCGTTTCAGTTTTATTTCGCTTTGTTCTTTTTCTGTTAATCGTTAGTTTCTCCGCGCTTTCTCTTATAATTTCGTTTCCTTTTGTATATTCACCTTTCCCTCCAGTTTCTTTTTTCCCGTCTTTCTTTGCTTTATTTTTGTCGGTACTATTTTTTTTCCTTTCATATACAATTTGTGCCCTCCTCCTATGAGCGTCCTTTGTAATTTCTCCGTTTCTTCCTTTTACTTTCCTTCTTTTTTTTCTCTTCGTGCGAACCAGTTTTTGCTTGTGCGCTGGTTGTAGAATGTTCAGCTATGTGTGAGCTTAAATGATAATGCATTCTAAACATTTCGGTGTGGATGACTTCCAGGGGACTTGCCAATTAACAACACCGTTCTTTTTTCCTAACTGGAGTCTCTGGGAACCTTTGGCCGAACTTTAACATTTATACGCAGTTGCCTTACTGATCATTTCGAAATAATAAACTTGGCCGACATTTTATTGCACCCAGCATCCATTAACCAATGTACGCCTCAGGGTTCAATTTTAGGACGACTGTATTTTTTAGCAT
Organism: Amblyomma maculatum; assembly: GCF_055883805.1. Lineage (NCBI taxonomy): Eukaryota > Metazoa > Arthropoda > Arachnida > Ixodida > Ixodidae > Amblyomma > Amblyomma maculatum. Next base: position 1,457 of record NW_028146766.1, on the reverse strand, counting down.
GCATCAAGAATTTTTCTGGTTATTTCACCAAATCTAACTGCATTTTATGCGCTGATGACACTACATTATATACTAGTGACAGAAATATAAATGATCTAATCAAAACTTTGAAGCTGAACTAAAACTTACAGCTGACTGGTTTCAGGTAACCAGATTGAAATCAATCCTTTAAAGAAAAAGAAATTTTACGATGTTTAATTCGCAATCATAAACAAGCGATTAATATTGCTCTACTTTATTTGGATAACCAAATTATACCACTTTCTGAATGCACTGCATTTCTTAGTGTCCCACGAGACAAACATCTGAGATTTAGTATGCACTCGGAATCATTGTCAGAATGGGCTTTTTGTATTGGGGTGCTTCTTAGAACACATCATTACTTTCAGCAACATATCCCCCGGGCACTTTTTTTAACATATTCACAATCAATTAACATACTGCATATCAACTTGGGGAACTGCATATCTCATTAATATATCAAGCATTCATCATTTACAAAATAGTGCAGTTCGAATATTTAGCTTTCCTCGGTCCTCTTCCCCCCCCCCCCCCTCCCCCTATACCGGAATCTTATTATCCTTTCTTTGCTGAGTCTGCTTCGCCACAACAGTTCTGCTAATGGTGATATTGTAATTACTGCTCTTTTTTCATCTTTGTTCAATTTTGCGGCAATTTGCTACTGCCCATAATTAACACTATCTATGACAAGCAAAACCTTCTGTTTTCAGCTATAACTATATGGAACTTACGGCCCTCATGCGCTAAAACAGATCAGTGTCCAGGTTTTTCAATAATAACGTCAAAGCAATAGCGGCTGTGACTCAGTGCTAAAGTGGTGTCTCTTCCTGTGCAGATCCTTGGATGCATCGACAAGCTGGTTTCATGGAACAATACTCCAAGTGGCGTCATCTGCGCATGCTTCGCAGACGGGTCATCGACTTACGAGCAGCATGCTGAAACCTTCGCCAGTGCATCGCCCCTGTGTGCCATAGCTACGGCTTGCCGGGTGGATCAACGGCTCGGCTCCTGAGTGTTCCATGGAACTTTGGTGCTTGTGAGCGCACCGTCGACTTCGGGAGCAGCGCGACGTCACCAGCCAAGAGCTTAAAAGCGCCATACGAGATCTCGTTCTTCAGTGGACAAAGCAACAGCGGCTGTGACACAATGCTAAAGCACTGTCCCTTCATTGTGCAGGTATGTTACCTTGAGAATACTCGGTGCCTAAAATCAGACAATCGATCATTGCTGCTGTTTCTTTGCCCACAAGACGCAGTTGGTTTGTGTTGGAACGCCATGTTTTATATCAGCCACATATTGTTGAGTGGAGACGTGGAGCTCAATCCAGGACCTCCTTAATCTGACCCCCCAACGAAGCCCGGAAACTTATCAAAATGTAATCAGCCTAATTACAGCACTTCTGTACTGTCCATGTGCTCTGCAAAGACCGCTCAACA